>NW_017728951.1:36358139-36388093 GCF_001723895.1 Crocodylus porosus | reverse complement strand
TCCCCCTCTATGCAGCGCTGGTCAGGCCACAGCTGGAGTCCTGTGTCCAGTTCTGGGTGCCGCACTTCAAGAAGGACGTGGAGACCCTGAAGAGGGTCCAGAGGAGTGTCAATGAGTCCAGTTGTTCAATGGTCTGAACACGTCCGGCCGATAATCCCCGACTGGAAGCGCACTCACTCTGGAGCTGTACGCATCAAAATCCTCCTGCCACGACTTTGCCACGACTTTGATGGTTCCTTGGTTCAGTGTGGTTTTTTTTGATGCGCGCATGTCCAAACATGAGACTTCCAGTCACTCAAAGTGTGAGATCCTTGAGGGCTCCTTCCTCCCCTACACCCTCGCCCGGGCCTCCATGCACAAGTCCTGGTTGCCCTCCAAGTCTCCCCCACTGGTGAGTGGGAGGGGCAATGCCTCGAATACAAAAGACAAAATTAGCAACCGCAAATCAGACAGTTCCACCACCGGGCCACTGGCTCTGAGTTCCTGTGTTTGTCAGTTTCAATAAAGTCAGAAATCTCCTATCTCAGGAGTCTTCTCTTACCCCTTACCGGGGAGGGCTGTCTGCCCCCTTAGGGTCTTTTCCCTCCTGCAGCGGTTCCATCTCTTGCCACAAGTGCACTGTGGCCGGGGCCAGTAGCTCTATCCTCCGGGTTACCCACCAAGTAGTCCCAGCTGGGTTAGGTGCCTCTGGCCGTCACCATTCCCTCGATTAACTTCGGGGCTTATCACCCCTGGTGTCTCGCCCCTCCGGGACCTTACTCTTGCCCCAGAATGTGTGTGCTGGGCACGTGTCGGCATGCCTCTGCCGCTCTGGACTCCCACCGGTAATGCGCTCCTGTCCCGGCTCTTCCGGTCCTGCCTCTCTCTGTTCTGGCATGGCCTTTAAGCCAGCCGGTTCCGCCACACACCTGAAACGGGTAAGCGCCCCTCCCTCTGGGGCCGCGGGCGGGTTGTTGTTGCGGAGGTTCCAGCCCTGCGGGTCTCGGGGCTTGTCAGCTCCGCTGCTCTCGCACAAGGAGGCCACTCGTGTGGTTGAGGGCCTCCGTGGCCAGCCCTATGAGGAGAAGCTGAGCGACCAGAATCTCTTCAGTCTCCACAAGAGGAGAGTGAGGGGGGATCTTGTGGCTGCCTACAACTTTATCAGGGGCCACCAGCAGGGACTTGGGGAAAGTCTGTTCACCAGGGCCCCCCTTGGAGTCACCAGGAACAATGGCCACAAGCTGAGGGAGGATAGGTTTAGGTTGGATATTAGGAAGAACTACTTCACGGAAAGGGTGGCCAGAGCCTGGAATAGGCTTCCCAGAGAGGTGGTGCTCTCACCTTCCCTGGAGATCTCTAAGAGGAGCCTGGATAGGCAGCTGGCTGGGGCCTTATGACCCCTGCCACCCCCAGTACTCCTTCCTGCCCATGGCAGGGGGTTGGACTAGATGATCAGTCTAGGTCCCTTCCCACTCACCGATTTGATGATTCTATGATAGTACCACCTAAGAATGAAGAGAGGGAACACCGCGCTGTGAAAGAACCAAAGACTAACCTTAGACTAATGGGAGTCTCGGGCTCTCTGTTACACCCCTCTATATTTGGTTTCAGACTGAACACATTTCATGCTGGAAAAGGACTTCGGTAGCTTAAAATCCATGCTATGTTTATAGTCCTACAGAAGTGAAATAACCAATACAAGTTGAGGAACTGTGGACATCTGACACACATGCTTGTATTATCTACAGCAGTGTTGTTCACCAATACATAGACCACTTGCACCTGGAGACAAAACTTGTTATCCGGGGGTGGCCAACCTGGTAGATTTTATTATATTATGTTACCCCTAGGTGAAAGGAATTAGGTAAGAGCCAGTTTGCATTGAGCAACTTGCTACTGCAGGATAAATGTGGATTCAGGGGGCAGAAGTTTATTTTGCCTACTGCACTACCAAAATGTGACTTGTAACCAACTGAGAACTTGTGGATCAAAATGTAAAAGTGATTCTATTACCCTTTCCAGATGCATAATTACTAGGGCTGTGCAAAATTCCAACAGGTGTTTCATTTTCAAGCTGTTTTGATACATTTTGAACTTGAAACAGCAAAATCAAAATGAAACAAAAGGCTTCAAAACAGCTTCAAAACAAAGCGAGGGCACTCAAAACATTTCAAAAGTTTTGGAACATTTTGAGTTTTGAAGCTTGGCTAGCTTGCAGCTAAACAGAAACCAAGGAGAGTCAGGGAGAAGAGTGGGTAAGGACTGCTCTGATATTGACATCTAGCTCCAGCTTCAATTCCCCAGATCTCCGAACACATCCCCCAGCTCCTCCCTGGGACACGTGCCCCACAGAAAACCTGGGAGAATGATCAGAGAGCTGGGGGTAGTGAACAGAGAGCTGGGGAATCTAACAGGGGGATGGGGAACGTGTTCAGGTCCCTAAACATTCCCCCCAGTTCCTGGTTCAAGTTCCCAGCTCCCTGACCTTTCTCTCAGCTCTCTGGTCACTTCTCCCAGCTCTTCCCGGGGGGTGTGGGCCCCTGGATAATGTGGGATGACAGCAGGTGCCGCAGCCAACTGGGGATGGTGTTGGCTCTAAGCTATTTCCCCAGCCGGCAGCAGCAGCTGGCTGAAACCCATGCACAGATCTGGGGGCATGATCAGAGAGCTGGAGATCAAACTGGGAGCTCCAGGTGACTGCTGGAGCTGGCCCAGCTCCCAGGCAGCATGCAGCGCTCTGCCATGCTGCACCTGCCACTCTGTGACTGGTCATGGGGGACTCTCCCCTGCCCCCCCGTCGGCAAGATTGGCCATGGGGGGACCCTCTTCCCAGTCACTGACTGATCGCTGCAGGGGACACAAGCCCCCCCTGCCCCCAACTAGGGTGGCACTAGTCACCCATGCCTATAATTTTAACATTTCTTGCCTGATATGAATGAAAATTGCAGGGATAGTAGCCCCTTCTGAGGGCATGAAGCCTGCCAAGTTTCAAAGAGATAGGTGCAGCAGTTTTTGTGAAACCACACCTCAAACTGTTCAAAGCAAAACTACTACTAGTATCATTGACTGACAGTGGCAGCCTGCTGTCATCCTGTGGGCAGATCGGGGGCCCGTGATCCCTGAGGGGAGTCTGATAGAGCCCCTCAGGCCTTCCAGGGGGAACGGTCCCCCAGATCTGTGCGTGGGATGACAGCAGGCTGTTGCTGCTGGCTGGGGCCAGCACCAACACCGGAGTCTGCTTGGCACAGTCTTCACCGAGCACAGCCGGAAGAGTTGCAGGAGAAGCCCCTATGGCCCCATCCCCCACCTAGTCCCACCACTTAAAAAAAAAAGAGGAGTGCTGATCAAGGCTATGAGCGCTCGTGGCGGAGACCCCCGCACACTGAGGGGCAGTGGCATGCAGCAGAGATCGCCCCACAACCTGGCACCCGGGTGGCAGCCACTCCATGGTGCAGGTGCAGTGTGGCTTGGCAGGGCACTACACACCCTCTGGGAGCTGAGACTGCTGGGGCTGAGCACTGCCAGGCTCTGGGTGACTGCTGGAGTTGCCCCACTTCCTGGATGCCATGTGGCGTCCTGCCGAGCCGTGCTCCACCTGCGCCATGGGGCAGCTGCTACGCAGGTGCCAGGCGAGGGTGACAATCCCTGCTTCCCTGTGCTACACAGGGAGCTCTTCCATGAGTGCCCAGAGCCCTAATCACCACTGCCAGAGCCAGTGAGTGCAGGACGCCACATGGACTATATGTTCAGACCCTAACCTGGATCCCTCCTCCTCAGGTGGTCTAATCTCCACCCTCATTCTGGGCTGCAAAACTCCCGAAGCCTTTTTCCCTCTTGGCAGTGGTCCCCTCCAGGACCTTTGTCCTCACAGGCCCTGGCCTCATCTCTAGGCCAGTTGGGACTCCAGGCCTCTAGCCTCTAGTCTCTGGCCATCCCTTGCAGCAGGCACTCTGGCCCTTTGATGGGTCTGGTCTTGTCCCCAGCATGGATCAGCTGAGGTTTTTATGGCTAGGTTCTTGAGTCGCTTGCCCTCACTCTGCCATACAGGTTCGTCTTGTTGGGCCCCTCCAAACACTGTGCTACATAGTTCCTCCAGGCCCTTTTGGGTTTGCTCTTCCACTCCCACTGGGCTAACTCAATCAAGCGCTGCCACAGCACCCTATAGAGGGGAGCAGCAAGAATGGGGGTGAGTGACATGAACAATTTGAAATGGCAACTGAGTTAAATGCATGGAATGAAGATACTAAGCTAAAATTCCTGGGCCTGTTCTTCACAGGGAAGGC
The DNA here is from genome assembly GCF_001723895.1 of Crocodylus porosus. NCBI lineage: Eukaryota > Metazoa > Chordata > Crocodylia > Crocodylidae > Crocodylus > Crocodylus porosus. The sequence continues at coordinate 36,383,831 of NW_017728951.1, read as the reverse complement.
CAGGGAGGTCTACTATGGGCTCAGCAGTAAGGCCAAGCAGGTTTACAAGCACCTGACACGGGCCCTCAGGAATGTTTGGAACCAAGTGCAGGCTCTGACTGTGACTGTGCAGCTTTCTTTAATTGTAAGTGAGACAGGATGGGAACTCGGGGTCGCCGTGCTCCCCCTTAGTTACCCTCTATACCATGCCAAACTGCTTATCTGCACCTCACAATCTCATCTGCCACATCTTTGATCTTATGTGACTTACAGAGAGGCTACCTTTAGTCTTCCTGGTCACAGTTCTCCTGTCCTATACTGGGCCCGTATTTCGGAATGGGGTTCAAGTGCACCCCAGCCTTATGGGCTCTGCATGGCTCCAACCACCCCTGTACCATGCCCAAGCCTCGCGGATGTACCGGACATTCTTCAGTCTTATTAGATGCCTTTTTGCACTGTCCCCTCTCTTGGGGCTGCTCACACGGCCCCCTCTCTCAGGGCTTCTCGCACTGCCCTCTTTCTCAGGGCTTCTTGCACTGCCCTCTCTCTTGGGACTTCTCGCACTGCCCACCCTCTGGGGATGCGGCTCCCACACTGATGTGGTTCCCCTATGAGGCCTTCTCCATCCCCTTATAGCCTCACCCGGTCTTCCTTACAACAACAACACAAGCCCCTGGGCTATAACACAAAACTAAACAGCTCGGCTAACCTCCTTTGAGTCACCCTCTAAGGGTACTCCATCCTTCATTAATATAACTGACTACTTGCATTCAGGCCTTTCCCCTTTGCTTAGTCAGGCAGCACTCCTTCTCTTTGGCTGCCAGCCGAGAACCCCTCTCTTGGCCTCCAACCTGTACTTTATAGAAGTCAGCCCTGCCCCTTCCGGTCAGCTGACTCAACAGGTGTGGGCCCCTAGCTCTGCCTGGTTGCCCTGGCAACCGGCACCTTGTGGCCATTCTTGCTCTTCAAGTAGCAGGCACCATAGTGCCCTACTACAGCAAGACTTCAGCAGAATTGATGCAAGAGTTTGGCATTGTCCTAAGATGATTAGCTATAAAGGTCTTCCCACAAGTCAGCCCTGAGATACATGATCTGCTAGCTGTGACAGGGGCAAGCTTTTATGCCCATGCGAACACCAGTCTGCCTCCTGTCTACAGGCCAGCCGCCCACCTCCTTTTCCTGCCATGCCTTGATGTAATAGTACTAAGGTGTTAATTAAGTGGGAGGCTTCCCATTTTGAACCCCAATTTTTAGGGGAGTATCCGCAGCTCCATTCCATCCCTACCCTGCGGCCCAAGCCTCACAGATGGCATCCCAAGCAGTTAAACTCAGCCATTCCTTTCTCCCATTAGCTGTGGTCCCCCCTCTGGGAACTTCAGCTCTCACTCAGGTCAGTTGTGACCCCAAGCTTCTTTGCTCTGTGGGCATCCCTCATGGTGGGCCCCTGGCCCTTTTGACCCCTGTCTGGGTCCTGGCCCAGCTCACAGGATTCAGAGGTCCCCCATTCCAGGCTCAGGTGCTTCGCAAAGCATGCCTGGCCCCACAGGGTCACTCACCCCAGCAGGCTCAGGTATTTTAAGAAGCTTACCTGGCCTTCCCTACATTATATAACCCACCTGAACGCGGGGGCAGAGGTTAAGGTGCCCTGACCCGACTTACACTGGGGAGATGATCACTCCTGGCATTTACAAGGGGGCTGCCGTGCAACCAGCAGCCCCACCAGGCCTTCCTGCCTCGGCAGAGTGCAGTTTTAGGTCGTGCTCAGGACCAATGAGGTCTCTAAGCCATCCCCATAGCCTCACCCTTACCTCCAAGGTGTTCCTGGTAGAGCTTAGCAAAGGGATGTTTCTCCTCTGCTGGCTGATCATGAACTGCCCTCTGCTCAGGGAGTTGGGCCTTAAAATAGCTGCCCTCATGAGGCACCTGCCTCTCCCTGGCCCAGTCCTAAAAGTACTTCCCTGACCTGAATTGGCCTATGGGTGCCACCACCTCTTGTCTTTCTCACCTTTCATGACTTATTGTTAATGTTTAATTCCTGTAACAGGAAGCGGTTTAACTTTAAGACGTAATCCTCCAGCGGAAAGGATCTATCATTCACAGTAGTCACAGTCCAAATTAGAGCCTGCCCCTGTAAGGGCCAGCTAGGCTTGCCGGTTTGTTTGCCCTGTACGTTCAAAGCAGGGCACCACCAGCTAGGAGCTCCATCACACTTCCACTCCCTCCACGTCTGACCAAGTTCAACATAAACAGAAGTAACAAAAAGACAGGAGCCTGATGCTCCTCATCTGGGAGCGTTGCAGTCAGGAGCCATTGCTATCTCTCTCTTCTGGTCACTGGAGCTGCTTTCTATTTCTCTGCTCATGCTCCCAGAGGCCAATCCGCTGGCTTCTCTGCCAGCTGACACTCAGATGCCTCTCTAGTAAGTGCCCCCCACAGGCTTCTGCAGGTTCCATTTGGCCAGGTTTTCTCCCCAGCCTGGCAGCCAACAGTCTCTCTGTTCCCCATGGTGCTGCAGGGAGCAGATGAGGCCAAGGGATGGGCACAGAGCCTTGCTCCTCTCCATCACTCTGCTGCAGCTAGTTACTGAGATGGAAGTAATGAGAAAACTGGAGGCTCTAGATATCCAAGGTGCCAAGGCATGTGCATGCCAGGGAGAAGTCAGGAACACACACACCAATCGTAAAATCACCAGCCTAGTAAACAGTGATGGAGACTGAGGTGAACTGAACCAGCTCAAGAGCAGAATGGAAATCCAGTCCCAGAGCAGACATGCAAGGGAAGATCTTCCTGGATCACAGCAGCTGGGATGTTATCAGGAAAATGCTGATGGGTTCTGGCACTATGGCAACCACGATCACTTCTGGAGGGAATACCCAGAGAGAAGGTGGGCAATGGAGAGGGGCCCATCCACTGCTAGCAGGCCCACAGAATGAGGTGGTGATTGTTGGAGTCACAGTGTTGGGATACTACCTGGAGGAAAAGCTAAGAGAAGTTCCTTGCCAGGTCCTCCTACATTCAGGTGCCCAGGTCCATTATACATAGCTGGATATGGGAGCAATCTACAAGAGAGGCAGCCCTGTAGGCTAACGGTCAATGCAGCCAATGGAGAAGTACTTCCAATTCTGAGAAAGTGGAGTACAGCCATCAACTTTCAGGCCTACAACTGCGATGTCAAATTGCTGTAGCAAAGGCTGCCAAGAAAGATGCCTTGTTAGGCATCAACTTCCTAAAAAATTATCAGGTCACTTTAAATGTTGCAGATTGTTCATGTTCTTTTTTCAGGAAGTGTTTCCCCTTGTATACCACAGATGGCTAAGTAAGGGCATGCAAAGTTGTAGTAGAGAAGATCGTAACAATACCTCCTAAAAGTGAAATGATGATCACTAGGGATCCTGGTTTTCTCTGTTTAAAAATCCCAAATTCTCTGATTAATTCCCTGCCCCCCCCAAATCTGTGTTTTACTGAAATTAAAATGAAACACCACCATATGTTAGTGATGCCAAATGATTTAAAAAATGAATTGCAATGAATCACAAGATTAAATAGTAGAGATTAATTGCAATTTTAATCACATAGTTAAATACCTACAGACCTCTGGCCCTACCGGTGCCCCTCACTTCCAATCCACAGTCCTTTATACCCCCAGGCTCTGCCAGTGCCCTTCACTCCCAACTTGCAGCCCTCCCTATCCTTGCTGGTGCCCCTCACCCCAAAATTCAGCCCATGCAGAACTCTCAGAGCTCAGCTGGCACAGGACCCATGGCACGGCTGAGGGAGGTAGGGAGGAAGGGAAGGGAGGGCAGGGCAGGGTACTTACCCTGGATGGCCACAGCAGCGGCAGGCAGGAGGTAGGGAAGCCCAGTGGGGGCAGGTGGTGGTGCTGACCTGAAGCTGTTGCTGGGTGCGAGTGAAAAGCTCCGCTCCCCCTCACCACTGCTGGGCCCTTCCTGCTGCAGCGGCTCAGGAGCCCACGGGGTGCCACAGGGCAGCGTGGGCTCCAAAACACGCATGCAATTAACACATTAAAAAAATTAACATGGTAATTGGTATTTGAGCTGATCACACACATTAACACAGATTAATTGACAGCCCTACTATATATACAGGCAGTCCTCGACTTAAGACATTTTGAGTTACAATGAATGGCATTTATAAATTGACACCATGTTTCAACTTTCGGACATCAGTTTGATTCAACGTCATGCCATGCCACGCCATGCCACACCAGCAAACAAGTTTGCTGTATCGCCCATCTCCCTGGAAAACATGTCCAAACATCCTTGGGCACTTTCTTTAAGAAAGCAGACAAGACTTCAGAAAAACCTGCAGCCAAGACTCCAGCCAAGAGCCCTTCAAAAAGTCCAACCAAGAGCCCTTTAGAAAGTCCAGCAAAGTCACATCAAAGAAGTCCTTCCAAATCAATATGATTGCTATTTACAATATAAATGCATTAATGCAGTTATATCGCTCATCTGTAATTGATTGAGTACAAAATTCTGGGTTATTTTTGGTCAAAATAGGATATTGGATCTTGGTTCAGGAACCAATCCCTCATTTATAACACTGTTTCCATGGGAAAATCAGTTCCAAGTTATGACGTTTCAACTTAAGACTTTCCCTGCTGGTGCTCCCAGACAGGCCAATCTCTGCCAGCTGACACTCAGCTGCCCCTCTAGTAAGTGCCCCCCACAGGCTTCTGCGGGTTCCATTCGGCCAGGTTTTCTGAGTTATGACACTTCAACATAAGATGCAGTTTTCAGGAACCAATTCTGTCATTAGTCCAAGGGCTGCCAGTATAGGTATCAGTTGAACACAATATTTTATTGATATTTTTACAATTTTAAAGCAATTTGGAATCTAACCAGTGGCTCAATCATTATAATAAAATACATTCTAAATACCTATATATTTTCACATTTGATTTTGTTTTTTTAATCATGGAAAATCAGAGCTCTCCCTGTCCCTGTATCTTAGCAGGACATGGGTCCAGCTGCAGCTTTGTATCCCTGCATAGTTGCTTTGTGGCCCTGAGCAGTCCTGATATGCTGGTGCTCTGTCCCTGCCCATGGTGTTGCCCCTCCTAAACCACCATGCCCCTTCTAAACCACAGCCCCCCCCCAGCCCTGTGCCCTTCACTCCCAACCTGCAGCTCCTCTCCCCTGCCCCCCAGCTGTGCCGGTGCCCCTCACTCCCAACCCCCAGCACCCCGGCCCTGCCAGTGACCCTCACTCCCAATCCACAGCCCCCCATACCATCAACCCTACTGGTGCCCCTCACTCCCAAGCATAGCCTCCTAGCCCTGCCAGTGCCCCTCACTCACAACTCACAGCCCCCTACCCCCCAGATGCCCCTCACTCCTGACCCACAGCCTGCCCATTCCTGTGGATGCCCCTCACTCCTGATCCGCAGCCCCCCATCCCTCCTGGTGCCCTTCACTTCTGACCCACAGCACACTGGCCCTGCCAGTGCCCCTCACCCACAACCCACAGCCCCCCACCTACCCCAGGTGCCCCTTGCTCCTGATCTGCAGTCCCCACATCCATGCTGGTGCCCCTCACTCCCAACCTGCAGCACCCTGGCCCAGGTTTTGAGGGCTATGGGACCAGGGCCAGGGCCCACAGCCTTCTTCCTCCTCCAGCAGTACCTGAGTTCCAGCTGCTGCACACAGGAGGTGATATCAGCTGTAGCCACAACAGAGCATGAGCCCAGCCTCCACCCCCACCCCTACCTCCATCCGTGGGCTGCATGGCCAGAGCAGAGCCAAATGGAGCCTGTGGGGGGCTGCAGGATGTGGGCTGCCCACTGGCTCCCTGCCCTGCTGCCCTCCACCCAGGGGCCACCATGACTTAGTGGTTGGGACCTGGCATGGGAGGGTATAGAGTCTCAGTGCTGCTGCCGCTGCTGAGAGCCACATACCAGCCATACTGCCATGGCAAGGCACCCTCTGCCTACCTGGCAACAGTGCGGGGGGCAGCACAGAGTTGTACCCTCCCCCCTGCTGGTGCTGGGCAGGCAAGGAACCCCTTGCCATGGTGATGTGGCTGGCATAGGTCTCCCGGCAGTGGCAGCACCGAGCCTTCCCACCCCACTCTGCCCTCCTATGCTGGGACCTGCCCGCTGGGCTGTGGCCTGTGGGAGAAGGACAGCAGTCTGAGGAGCCCAGAGCCCGCAGAAAGAAGCCCACATCCTCCCCCAGCCTGTGCACAAACCTGGGGGAGCTGCATGCTCCCCCATGCCTCCTGGCCATGAGTGCACACAGTGGTGGGAAGCCAGCCCCTTCACTGCCCATGGCTCCATCCTGCTCCCCAAATGGGCCCTGCAGTTGTGCATTCCCATCCCAGTCCCAGGCCCCAGGCCCCAGGCACTGCCCTGTCTGGGCAGTGCCCCTAGCCCTAGTCTCAGGGTTGGTGGCTACCAACCCTGCCCCATTCCCTCCATCATCATGGGGGGCCTCAATCTGCCCCCCCCCATTCCCCCTCTCCCCTGCACAGGCTTACTTGCAGGCAGCTAGGGGAGCTGCATATGGTGCCCTCCATGTTCCACTCCCCCTAGGTCTAACCAGCCCTTGCAGGCTGGAACTCTGCCAGCCTGCAAGGGGAAACCTGTGGTTTCCCATGTTTTTCTCCTTTAAAGGAGAAAATCCACATTCTTTTGTGGCAAGCAGAAAACCCAGATCCCTGATGTTCCCCAACAAACTGTTGAGATAGTGTCATGAAGAAGAGTAGGGCTTATCTGAATCTAAATTCACTGATGAATTGGGATTTCTAGTGGGAATTGCAACGGGTAAGAGCCACAAGATGAAATTCGTTTGTATGTTGCTAACACATGGACAAAACCACAGATCGCATATCAGAACATTTGAGACAGGTGTGACTGTCCTGCAGAAGGACCTAAACAAGAAAGGTTGCTTTCTGTAAGCATACTGAAGTCAGACAACAGACAAAACCTTTGAGAGTCTAATAATCTTCAGTGGAACTCAGGAAAATTGGAACATGAGTTCAAGTGAAGTCATTGTGGCCTGAAGCCTGAGCAAAGGAGGGCAGTACAAGAAGTCCTGCTGGAATATGCACTCAGCCTTGGAGACCATGACCTAGGGCATACAGGCTTAACAAAGTACCAGATTAATACTGGCGATGCCAAACCTGTCAAACAGAATGGAATGAATGGAAGAGCACCCATCCATTTCCAGCAGGGGATAGACCCAAATCCAGAAAAGGTGGAGGTGGTTAAGGCCTGGCCAGTACCTTGAAATGCAACAGAACTGCGCAGCTTCTTGGGTTTAGCTTCCTAATATAGAAGATTTATGGCAGATTTTCCTACTATTGCAAACCCCTTATATAAACTCTCCAATAAGGCAAAGTTCATCTGGACCGGGAAATGTCAAGATGTTTTTATAAAGCTAAAGTGGCAGTTAATGTCATCCCCTATTTTAACATATCCTGCTCCTCAGTTACCCTTCTTGTTGAACACTGATGCAAGTAACATTGGCATTGGAACTGTATTGTCAGAAGTTAAAGGAAGCCAGAAAAAGGAGGCACAAGATTGAGGCTGGAGTATGGGGAAGACAGGGCAGTGTGCATGTGGATCCTGGTTAGCCCTATACAGAGGAGTGCACAGTGGAGCTAGAGCTCTTACTGGCTTGGTCAGCTAGGACTGTGGACTAAAGGAGTTGGATTCAGACTTGGGGGGCAGCTGCAGGATGCTGTTTGAGTGATCTAGGGACTAAAGCGGAGGTGGGAAATTATTTTGGCTGGAGGGCCACAATGAGTTTTGGTGCACTGTCAAAGGCTGCACAAACAAAATCTTTCAGAAGATACACCCCTCTAACAAATTATAGATAAAAACAAATCATATACTAAAAATCAAATGTCTACTATAACATATTTGAATTTTATTTCAAAATATAGTTTTTGTCCTGATATATATTTTTTTGAGTAGTGTATATCAAGGAGGTTGCATAATAGCTCAAAATAAAGTCTTACTCTTGTATATTGTATGTAGGGTGGTGGGGAGGTGTGTGGGGTGCATGGGGGGTTTGTGTGTGTGTGTGTGTGTGTGTGTGGGGAGTGTTGAGTGTGTTGGGGAGTGGGTGTGTGCAGATCGGGGGGGGGAGGCTGTCTGCACACTAGGTCCTGGGTGGGAGGACAGGGGGTGCCTGCAGCAGAGCTTGCCAAGGCAGTGCAGGAATCTAGTTAGGGGATCCCCAGAGGCTTTGTGCCTCTGAAGTATGAAAAGAATCTAGGCACTGCTTGTAGTTCAGGGTCTCCTGGCACACTCTTGGGAGGGCAGACCCTCTGGCTAACACTGATGCCTCTATAGATTTACCTGTGAGCCTTCTGACTCGCAGTACACATATCATCATGAGCAGGGATCTGGGCTTTGCATTTTCCTGAGGAAAAACATGGATTTTCCCCTTTAAATGAGAAAAACGCAGATTTTTCCCTTTGAAACAGGAAACCATGGGTTTCCCTTTTGCAAACAGCTCTCTGCAGGATGACAGAGTTCCAGCACACAATGAACTGCTTGCAAAAAGTGTGCAAAACCCTAAGCCTTGTCTGGAGGTGGAGGGAAATGGGGCAGGTCTCTGCAGCCCTCCAGCCAGTTGGCGACCCATTTGACTGTGTGGGTGTCGACGCCACAGTCCCCCAGTTTCTTAATGAGAACGGGGTGAGAGACAGTGTCAAAGGCCTTCCGAAAGTCCAGAAAGATTATGTTTACTGCTACCCCTGCATCTAAGGATTTGGTGACCTGGTCGTAGAAGGCCACCAGGTTGGTCTGACAGGACCTGCCACTGATGAACCCGTGTTGGTTGCCCCTAAGCATAATCTCCCCCGCTGGCTCCTCGTGGACATGTGCCAGGATAATTCTCTCAAGAAGCTTATCCAGGATTGAGGAAACTTCATTGCCATGATTGCCAATGAAACACCCTCATCCAATATAGACCAGGTTTCAACATTTTATTTCAGGTGCTCAAGGTACAGTATTCCTGTACCACAGCTGGTAAAGACAGTGTGCTTGGGGAAAGTTAATCATGCCACCATTTCCCAAGCCTTGATTTCTTGTATGGTGGAATTCAGCATCCCACTTGAGCTAATATTAGCATTTGTAACAGACAGTGCGAGCTACATGGCAAAGGTTGGGAACGATGTGCTTTGCAATCTGTGGTCAAGCTATGCACATATAGTTGCTCAAGCAGGAAATACTTGGCAAGATCCCTTCAAGTAAGTGGATCGCTTTGTTGCATTGATGAAGTCCCTTTTAGTGAAAGTTCCAGCTCATTGTGCACAGTTCTTGGAATACCTGAAGGAATGGAGAGTTGATTTGCCAACAATTCCACCTGAATCAGTTGTGACCAAGTGGAATACATGGTTCAGTTGTGTAAAATATCATGCATAGTACTCCCAGCTCAGCCATCAGTTCGTTGAGTATGTATGAATGGAACTAGCCAGCTTGTTAGTGGTAGAAGACCTGCACACTAACCTGAAGTACATTGCAGAAAACAGTGGATGACTGGTGGCAGTACTGGATATTTTACAGTCCCTAAAACACCAGATACCCAAAATGCAGAACACCTTCCTGGATTTAATTTTATGGTTGGAGCATCGTGCATAAGCAATTGCAAATGCAAAAGGGTCTACAGCTGCTCAAAGCACTGCTGATAAATGGAGATGGTACAACATAAAAAGTAAACAGCCAGCAACTGATTTTCTCTGCGCTGTTCATGCACTGGATCCTAAACAAATTGGTGCTGTTTATACAGATTATGAAACGAGAATTTAAGCTATCCCATGTATGCAACCTGGAATGACTAGTGTATTTAGGGATTGTCAAACAGGTTTGCAGATGCTGAGGATCCCATTCAGTTCTGGATGGCTGTTGAAGATTGCATTCCTAACCTGGCAAAACATGGAGTGGTTCTCCTCCAACTGACCGCAAATTCAGCTGACGTGGAAGAAAGTTTCAGTAAACTTGGGGTTCTTTTCAGTGCTCAGTGCCAGTGTCTGAAAGATCAAAATGTGGCTGGAATGCTGCAACTCTATTTTAACAATCCAGACTAACTCAGAAAGCTCAGAAAGTGATTTAAGTTTTCTGTGCATTAAAAAAAAAACAATTTAGCTAGCATTTGGATCACAGCCCTGAGTTAGCCTGAGGACTTCCTGTTTATTTACATGGGAGAATACTTTACAGGTATTAATACCTGTACTTGAAAGACCTAGCCAGCAGGTTTCTTCTGCAGAGTCTTTAATCCTGCTTCAAGCAGTTTGTGGATTGGGACTAGGAATTTGGGGGTGCAGTAACTGGCAGAGGTAAGCAGCCATCCCCCACAGACACTAGGTGGGAGCGAGGACTGTTGCACCCCAGGAGCTCACCAAGGACCCCTTCAGGAACATTTTACATCACAGCAATGACTGGCACGCTCCAGCAGCTCACCAACAAGCTGGGATTCCCATCCCCAAGAAGCAGCCTACATTACAGCACATCTCAGCAGCACACCTCAGCAGCTCACTGAGGAGCTGCCCCCTGGCGCATTTTACAGGGTTCCTTTTAGCCCCCTTATCTGGCCAGTTAGGGTGAAGCAGATATAGGGTGGTGAGCCCCAGGACTCCCTCCTTTGGTTGGACCTCCCAAGTCCAGACTGCTTGGGCTTGATAGAAGCTCTCCAAGGGGTGGGACGTGGTGGAGCACTCTAGGTGCCTGCCGCTTTAGGGCTAGGGAAAGAAGTTACAGATAGACCAATTTAAGTAATCAAAACTGCTTTAAACCTGTAACAGAACAGAAACGCAGTGCATGTAAACCAGTTTCAAAATGGCTGAAACTGGTTTAAGATAAATGTGGTTGAAAGTAGTATGAGGCATAACTGATTTGGGTCAAACTGGTTTATGAAACTTCTGTCCCAGACTCCCTCCTGGTTCAAGTTAAATCACAGTCCCCCAGCATCCCAGCATGCTTTCCAGCCCAGGGCTGTGCTGTGCTGTCTAGAGAGCAGGGCTGGCCCTGCCCCTCTGCTCCCTAGCTGAAGCAATGAGGTCTGGCTGACAAGGGGATGGGGAGGGGGACCAAGCCTGGCTGGGGATGCATCCCAGTCTACAGGGGGGAACAATGTGCTTTGTAATCTGTGGTCAAGCTGTGTACATATTTGTTGCTATGCACATATAGTTGCTATAGCAGGAAATACTTGGCAAGGTCCCTTCAAGTAAGTGGGGTCTGGGACTAGGGAAGGAGGTTAAACACCTGTTCCTCCACTCAAACTTACTGATGGCTGCAACTGTGGCCTACAAGTCCCAGAGGGCCCTGGAAGCAAGAAGAGGAAGTGATGAGCAACCTGCAGAATCCTGCTATTATAATTCTGGCCCGCAAATCCCAGGGACCTCAGGGGCAGCAGGCAGTAGGCAGTCTACAGGGGAGTAGCTGGCAATCAGGCCAGTCTCGTGACCCTCTACAGTAGGGGTTCCCAACTTTTGTTCTGAGGACTGGCAAACTGAGGACCAGAAGTGATCGTGAAGTGGCAAGCTGCAGACTGGAAATGACAATGCAGGCAAGCTGTGGACCAGCAGTGACTGGCATACTGGGCAGGTAGTCAACCCTTTTTTATGGGTGCTGTGTCACAAAGGGTTGGCTGCCAGTCTGCAGTATTCTGGTCACTTCCAGACTGCAGTTTGCCAGTCCATGGTTTCCCAGTCCATGGCTACTTCTGGTATGACAGCCAGCCCTCCTGTGGACTGGCAGCCAACCCTTTGCAGCCCAGCACTGGGCCATGGGCTAGCAGTCTATATGACTCAGCCAGAAGGCAGACCAGAGAGCCTTCTGCTGGCCAGGTAACATCTGGTGGAAAGTGGATGGGACTGTGGGGGAAGGTGGAGGTCCCACTAGGCTCAGGGAGCAGGAGCTGGGGCAGGGGGTCCTGGAATGAGTGAGTGGCCCTGGGAGGTCTGAAGAGAGTGGAGAGCCCAGGTGGGGCTGGACTACAGAACTTAAGCCTTAGAGTTCAAAAGGACTTTAACGCACACTTTGGGTTTCTTTCCCCTTTGTCCTATAATAAATCTGGCTTTTGTTGATACGTTGCTTGAAAGGGAGAAGTTTGTTCATTCAGGAAACCCCAATTTAAATCTAGTGGTCCCAGGTTTCTGGGTTTGGGCTGAAGCCAATGCTAAATTTATTTGGGACCCCCCAAAAGTTGAACTCAGTCCTTACTGATGATGACAATAGGTGCAGGGAACAGAACAGTAGGGGCCAGCACTGTTGAGAGCCCCAAAGCAGCAGGGGGACAGCTGCAGCTGGACCCATGTCCTGGTGCAGGGCAGAGTTGCTGCCAGGAGGCAGTGAGTGAGGGGTGGGTAGGGGATGTGGGTTGGAGGTGAGGGGCTTTAGCATAGCCAGAGGCAGAGCCAGTGATGTACTGAGGGTCTCCAGCTCCTGGGGGCCAGTGCTTACATTAGTGCCCCCTCCCTCCATCGCAGAGCAAGGGGTGGGGGTCCCGCATCAGCTGATTGCAGACCCCGCGGGGAGGGGAGGGGAGGGGAGGGGTGGGTGGAACTGGAAACTGGAAGTGCTTCTCTGCACCACTGCTGCTGCTTCTGGTTTTGTGGCTGGCCTTTGCTTCCACCACAGCCCTATGCCCAGGGCCCATGGCCACCTACTGCCCCCACTGTCAGTAAGCCACTAGGCAGAGCACTGGCATGTCAGGGCTGCTCATCACCACAAAGCAGCATGGGGCACAGCCACAGCTGGACCTTCATCCTGATGCAGTTGGCGAGCTGCTGCCAGAAGAGGGTGAACGGGGGCAAGGGGGGGTAGGCAAGGACTGTGGGTTGGGCGTGAGAGGCACTGGTCTATCAGGAGTGCTCAGCAAAACAAAGCAGCAGGGGTGGGGGGTGTGGGGGGTGCAGAGACAGCTGCAGCTGGACCTGCATTTTGGTGAGTGAAAGTAGCAGAGGAAGCTCTGATTTTCCATGATAAAAAACCAAAATCAAATGCCAAAATATATAGGCATTTAGAATTTACTTTATTATAATGATTGAGTCACTGGTAGGCTTCCGAATTACTTGAAAATTGTAAATATATTAACAAAACATTGTGTTCAACCGATTCCTACATGTATAGTGGCATTTTATTTTAATTGCAGAAAAATGCAGATTTTGAGTTTTTGTAATTGGAAAATTTTGGATTGTTTTTTTAATCGGAGAAAACCAGGATCTCTGCAGTCATGAGCCATGTAGACAGTGCAAGCATGCAAACAGACAGGCTTTGCAGTGTTTCAACTGCTGTACTTTACAGCCAGAGAATTAGAGATTACAGACCATTTAGAAACCAGGTGACATCATGAAGGTGATGCTGTTCACCTCAGCTCACCCATCCTTTGACAGCCCTTGGGTTCTCCCTGTGTTCAGGGAGGTAGAGCTCCCCACCCCCCACAGTCCTGCTGCAGCTCCTTTCATCCTCAGCTGATAGAAATAGCTAAAGGAAAGGAATGGATCTGTTCATGCCCTTTTATATTCTTCTGGTCATTCTATCAGGCAGTTCCCAAATCAAGCTCTTCTGGGGTCATGCAGCCCTCCTAAGTGACATCACTGCAAAGTTGATCTTTCACTATGCTAGCACCCTTTGGAATTTCAGCCCAACACTGAGGTAATAAGGAAACAGAAGGAAAAGCGATGCATACTGAAAATGGATTTGGCAGCTTGGCACAGGTTTATATGGAAAGTCTGTAAATTGTGTACAGAGATTCCTCAAGTTGCCAGCAAGTTTTCCTATGGAACACCTGTGAGCTGCGAGACAGAAGCAATGGAACAATACTTACTTTCTGCGTACGTCTACATATGCAATTAACATGATTGAATATACTCTGGCTCAATTTGAGCCAAAGTGTAAATTAATTTTGATGTCACTGTTTACCATGAATGGTGTGCCTCCAGCAGCTGGGGGGGGAGGCATGGCTGTGCCAGTGGGAATGCGACAGCAGGAGTGTGGCGGCAGTGAGCGGGGAGCTCCTGCAGATGCCGCCAGCCCACAGGTGCTGCTGGCTGCAGTGGCAGCGGCCAGGGGCGATCATGGACCACCAGCAGATGCTGCCAGTGCCCGCCCACCGGCACCACCAGCAGTGTTGGTGGCGTCTTTTTGCAGGGGGTGCACCACCATGCGCACGCCTGCTGTTTACACATGTGTTTAAGCACAGTAATTTACTTTGCCACTGGATACCACTTGCATCTGATGGGACTATCCAGCAATGCAGTAAATTAGTCTACTGTATCCTATTTGCCATGCACATGTAGATGGTGAAGCTTTACTGTGCAGCAAATTAGTGTGCTCCACACTAAAGTGTCTCATGTGGACACATATTCTATGTGCTAATTGGGTTAATCCCCAAGCTGGCCTGCTACCAGGACCCTCAAGGTATGAGTTTTCCTGCCCCTCCACACCACTCCTTCATTTGGGACTCTATGGAGCAAGATTTAATTGAGCCTACTCTGAATCAAAACTTCTGTTTAGTAACTGGTCATATTCTAGTGACATCTACATATGGGGATTCAGTCTGCAGCTCTTTGTATATGAGCTACTCTCATGTGGTCTGTTTGTTTAGGGACTTGGCTTTATAAAACACCTGTGCACACAGGGTATAAAAATTCACTCTAAAGCAAGCTGTCTTACCGAATAGGAGTACAGTGTGGAGGCAATACACTTTACAGCAATGGTAAGTCTTTTTTCTTGTATAATATGAGATATTTATTTCTGTTTTAAAAGTATGATATAATTGGATTATCCTATTAGATGCTTTCCAATGTCTATAGAATGGGTATCTTCCTAAGTATGATCACTAGGGATGTTTGCCATGATACTGGGATTACTATTGTCTCATTGCCTGAGAATTTATATTTAACACTGAAGGATTACATTTCCTTTGTCCATATACAGATTGTTGCAAATACTGTATTAGTGTTCCATTGCTGGTTTCCAAAGCTTGCTTTCTTTTTTTTTATGCTTTATGCCCTGGAGACTGAATTCCCATCAATAGTACTGAGCCCCAGTAAAAGTCTGGCCTTCTCTTCCTGCACAGCTGGAGAATTTTTAGAAGGCATGAACTAGAACTACTTAATTTTTTTCAAATGTAAAAATAGTGTTTTCTTGACACTTTGCAAGAGATTTTTAAATTTTTTTAGTTTTTTAGCATAACTTTTTGGGAAGTATTTTCTTTATTCCGGTACTTAATTAATGAAAGTCTTGATAATGTTTTCTGTTAATTTTTCCCCGTCCAAATAAGTCTAAAATGGGACTATTCCTACAAATCTGAAAGTAATTTGAAACCTTTAATGAATTTCTTATTCTTAAATCACATCTATTCATTCGTCAGCCTTAACATACCCTGCTATTACAGTATTTAGCTTTGCCAAGCCACATAGGGAAATGATCCTCAACCAAGGTGCCACAGCATCCTGGGGTGCCTTGAGATCTTTTCAAAGGTGCTGCAGGATGCCACACAATGTTAGCACTGTTAGGTATGCAAACACAATTCATAAGATAGACCCAAGATTTCAAATAGAAATCCATAGCTATGATCTTTCTGAGTTCCTTGCAACAGAAAATCTGCTCTATTTTCTGTAGGTAAAAAAATATGGTGAAACCTAGAGCTAGCATTTTCCAAGGGGTGTCTCAAGTCTCAAAAGGTTGAGAATCACTGATATGGAGGAACCGTATTTTAAAAAATTTCACCACATCCTTACTCTTGTGCAGCAATTATTCTGAAACCAGATAAATTAACTTATTATGGTTCAGTAGTTTTTTAATGTCAATGGTTCCTTTATCAAATGCCATACTCTTTTAAATTTATTTGCATATGATTTAACTTACTTTAAAATTAAACGGCAAAGTGCCCTCATTTCTTCTAGAGTAGATGGGTTACCTTGTTAAAAATAACTTCCCAAATTCTCTGTGGATCCATGAGGGTGGGAATTTCCAGTGAACAATGCCATGGATGTGGCATTGTGGGACTGGAAAAAAGGAGCACATGATCAGTGTGATGAAACTTCTTTTTCTAATTATGATCAATTATTTGGGAAACCAATCCAATAAGGGGTACACACCATTACAGTGTTAGAATCTAAGCCTGAACTCTGTTTTCATTTACAGCCATGAAACCCTACAAGTTACAGACGGCAGAGGGCAGAATTAAGCAGTCTCTTGGCAAGTGAAGGTTTTGTGAGTTAGGTGAAGGAAGATTGGGTTATAACAAATGGCTTGATGGCCTGATTCAGTTTCAGTATACCAGTAGCATAACAATGAAGGGAGGGAGAGAGGGGCCATGAAAAGAATGGCAGTTATGCGGCCAGTATTGCCACCACCGGGCCAGCAGCAGCTCAGCCACTGATGCTGCCCTGTGTGCAGCTGAGTCCCAGAGTGCTCAAGCGCCCAGTTATGCCTCTGCCTTGTAACTACATACTTAAATATCATGAGTCTGTGCATGGCAGAGGACGTCACAGCTGGGAATCCATTTGGGCTAATACCAAGTGTCACTTCTAATGGGACTTTATATTTCTTTTTTTTTTATTATTTCTTATTAGGGAAAATGGAAAATCATACACTAATATGTATAATACTCTTTGGAACAGTTCCCTTTTTTCAGTGCTTTCAAAGATATTTTCTGGCCATTTTAATTTAAATGTCATCTAAATTTTGCTATGGGCCTGGTCTTCTCTTACAGAAGAGCTTCCTGGATTTCCTCTTTGCCACTGGCATCTTGGTAACACTATGTGATACATACTGCTTTTTTCAAGCAAATGACCTAGCAATATCGACTAAAGGTAAGAATTTGTAAAAGCTCTGAATTAGCATCTATCAGCTGATTTCTGCCGGGCTTAGTCAAGATGGCTGTGAAAGAGAGAGCCACAGGGGTATATCAGAGAGGCCAGGTCACAATGCAGGTAAAAAGGGAAGCAACAGATGTGAAGCAAGAAAACACAAGCATTGGCACAGTGGACAAGGGTCAAGTATGTAGCACATACATGCTCGCTGTCTATGTAGTGATGGTGTCCATGCTAGCTGGACTCTGTCTTCTGTGTTTTATCTTCACGGCATCATATGTAGAATCACTAAATGTTGATAGAGTTCATAGGTGCCTGTACATGAGCATGGAGGCTGCTGGAGTCTGCTGGAGCGTGGTAATTACTGTGCTCCAACAGCCCCCGCCTCTCATGTATCAGCGTCCCCACGTTTCAAAATGGTGGGGTGGGGGGGACTTGAATGCACTGAGCTCATCGAATGAGCTTTAGTTCAAGTACCCCTGCTGCCATTCTGAAGTGTGGGGATGCTGGCGCTTTAATTAGGGGAGCTCTTAAAGCAGCTCTAATTAAAGCCCCCCCCGAATGCATGTAAAAGTGCCCAATAAAATCAGTTCTCTTCCATGGAAGAAGTGCAGCACTGTGGCTACAAATGTTTTGGAGGAGCTAGAATGATAGTGCTGTCATTTTGCACACAGCTCCCATTGGATTAGATGGCAGATTTAAAGGCATTCCAGAGAACTGGAATCTAGCAATATTCTGGCTCACATTCATAGGAGATTTGTCATACAAGCATATGAAGTGAAGAGAAAACAAGCTTGTGTTCTCAAAAACAATAGTCAAATGAAAAAAATTATACCACTGGCCACATGAGTGGAATTACCATAGCTTTACTACTATCTACACAAAAACTAATCATAAGACTCACAGAAGAATAAGCCTGGGAGGGACCTTAGAAAGTCATCTTGTCCGATCCCTGCTCAAATCAGGAACTTCCCTGTCTGAAGTATCCCAGACACACTTCTGTATGACAGACACTTAAACACTTTCACTAACTAAAGTTCCACAACCAGGCCAGGCAATCTGTTCTGGTGCTTAACCAGTTCCATTGAATAGTTAAATAAAGCTTCCCCTTGTTACAGTTTAAGCCCCTTCCCTTTTGTCCTGTCCTCTGTGGAAATAGAGAACAGCTGATCAGCATCCTTCTTATAAACCACGTTTTGTATTTAATTTTTTCGCTAAATCCCATCTCAGTCTTCTCTTCCTCATACTAAATAATCCCAGTCCTTGCCACCTATGTCATGTTGTCTGCACCTCTAATGGTTTTCATTGCTGCCCTCCAGACTCTAAAGACTCTTCTAAATTGGTAGACATAAAAACTGAGGTATATAGGTAGATCTTTGTTTTTACCCTGTGTGTTTAGGTTGTGTTCAAGATGGAAAGATACACACGTTTGGTACCAGCTGGAAAACAGAGGATTGCCACAGCTGTAACTGCAGCTGGCATGGATTAAGTTGTTGCTCCATGTAAGTTCAACAAATCTAGTAGGTAAAATGGGTGGTGTGAAAACCACAGTAACACTCTTCCAATCTCCTTTAAACAGGCAAACTCCTAAGGCAGGGGTGGACAATTATTTGGATCCCGCCTTGGTCCCCCCGTCACAGCTGTTTACACTGTGTAATGGTGGCGGGAGGGGCGGTGGGGAAGACAGAGGGGATTCCAATTTATCCTAGCCAGGGTGCTCAGGTGGGGTCTCCATTGAGATGGGCCATGGGCAGGGCATGCATGGCTGGGTGGCTGGCATGGGGCAGCAGGTGGGAGTGTCTGGGAGTGGGTCAGGTGGTCGGGGCCAGGGCCAGGATTGCACAGCAGTGATAGCATGGGGCAGAGCTGCAATCCACTCCCTGATGTCTCTGTGATGGGTACCAGTTCCACGGGGAACCACAGGGCATGGAAATGGGGCCTGCCACAGGGGGGAGTGGGGAGCAGATAACAGCTCTGCCCTGGGCCCTGTGCATGTTGGATGGGTCCAAGGGTTGGCAATGGTGGCAGCAGTGGCAGGGTATGCACCTATTCCCAGGAGGCAGCTGGGGATGCTGGGAAGCTGAGCCCACGGCCCTGCTGCCCAGCCCCGCAGACTACAACTCCTGGTATGCCCGAGAGCTGTGTGTGGGTATAGGGCTGATTATGCCCAGGAGCACCTCCATTCCCAGGGAGGGCGGGATGGGCTGCACATGCCATGGCCTGGGATACCCCCCATGTCTGGGTTGGGCAGGGCCCCGAGACCTGCCACAGACCAGATGGAATTGCTTGGTGGGCTGGATCTGACCCATGGGCCATATTTTGCCCACCCCGTCCTAAAATTACTGCTCCACCAAGAGGTCCGTTCCTTGTCTTTGGGTCAATTATATTTTCAGTCCTGCTAATATAACCTGATGTATGCCTTTTCTTTTCTAATGACAGTTTTATTGAACCAGGGGATTATGACAGAGAGACATGTGTGAGCATTTTAAACAAAAACACCTGCCGCTACACCGTGGTGGAGAAGGCCAACCCCTCAAAAACCTGTGTGGTCTATTCTTGGGTGGGCTAACAGGCTACCTACACACATTTTTCTCTGCCTAGTGAGTCTCCTTCCCCTTCTAGAGATGATCAGCCATTGAAGAATCCCTTCTTCAATCAGAGATTTATGGAGGAATTTTGAGCTTTATCACTAGCATTTTATGACTAGCATAGTCTGTTCTGAGAGAATGCACTGCACTGCTTCTGTGTGGTTTCTGCTGTTACCTTCCCTGTTTACAAAAAGTCAAGCAAAATACACTTGTGGCATATGAGGCTGAAGTTTGTTCCTTATTTCCAGTTCCTTATTCTGGGTTTCTGGTTCCTTTTTCAAAGATAATCTTTACACAGTTTCAGGTTTAGTAATGAATTAGATATGTTAAAGAGTTAGAATTTAATCAAAAACTATATTTACTAATACAAATGTAAAATAATCATGCATAAAATATCAAGTACATAACCTTAAATAAAGAGCTGAGATTAGGCTGGGATTATGGGGCAAAATTAATCCCAAAATATACATCACCACCACCAGGAGACACTTCTGAATAAATCTGAGCAGGGCACTGCTCAACCCAATGCTCAGTTTTCATGTGCTAGCCTGTCAACTGACAGCCCTCCAGGCCTGTGTGTAAGGTACATTGCCCCAAATAAAAAGATGAGTTTGGGCTGGGATTATGGAGCAAAACCCACTTCAGGTCACCACAAACCACAAACCACAGGTATGTACCACTGGAAGACACTCCTGAAGAAGTCTGGGCAGGCCACTTCCTGACTTGAGGCTCAATTTTTGCATGCCAGTCTGCCAACTCACAACCCCCCCATACATTCCTATCAATAAGGAGCTGATTTTGGGTTGGAATTATGGGGCAAAATCCTTTTCAGATGACCTCAAAATCCACCTCTCCACCACCTGGGGACTCTCCTGAAGAAGACTGGGCAGGTTCTTGCTTGGCCTGATGCTTGGTTTTTGAGAGCTAGCCTGCCACCACCTACCCTAGGCCTCTGCGAGTTGGCAGCGATCTGATCCAGCTTCGTATCCGGCTGCTTCAGATGGCCATGATCCAATCCAGAGCTCTGCACGGGGTTTCTGCCTTGAACTGGCCGAAGCAGCTCTGAAGCTTCGGAGCCGCCTCGGAGATCCAGTACAGTTCCCCCCAAACCCCTGCACTGATCTCCTTGAAACCTGTCAGGCTTCATCCTCTCTGCAGAGTCTACCATCTCCAAATATTTCATCCAAATAGGACAAAAAACAACAAAGTTATAGATATTTTATTATTTCCCCATTATACCCTATGGCCGGATCTCCGAGGCGGCTCTGCGGCGGCTCCAATGCGCTCTGAGAAGCTGAATGAGGCAGCACTTCGACCCGGACGTGCTGCTTCGGACCCCAAAGCCTCTGAAACTTCTCTGGATCCAAAGCTCTGGCTGAAGCCTCGCACAGCCCTACCTACCCCTCAAGGCCCAGTTGCCAAGTACATTGTGCTAAGTAAGGAGTTTATTTTGGCCTGGGATTATGGGGCAAAACCCACATTAGATCACCTCAAACGACACATCTTCTTAACCAGAGGACTCTCCTGAATAAGTCTGGGCAGGATACTGCCTAACCTGAAGCTTGGTTTTCTCATGCCAGCCAGCTACCTGATAGCCCCACAGGCTTGTGTGCTATCTAAACTGCACCAAATAAGGGCTGAGGTTAGACTGGGATTTCCAGACAAAATCCTTTTTGGGTCACCCCAAACCACACCTCTCCACCGCTGGGAGACTCTCTCAAAGAAATCTTTTCAGGCCCCATTTGATCTTTGCCTGTTCCCCCAGAGGTTTCTATACATGACATTAAGTAAATTGGTAGTATAAGAGTTAGGTTGAAGCCATGAAGACATTAAGTTAGTTCAAATAAAACTATATACACATCTAGCTCTATAAGAAAATTACTAAACCATGCCTTCTCAAATGCCAGTTGCCAGCTTTTCAGAAATGGTACTCTATTCCCTTGCCTCTCAAATGCATTTCTTGTAGCCTGTATTTAGGCCTTCTGCATATCAGCAGAGAGAATTAAACCATGTCATAAGTCCTGTCCTGACCGATTCAACAGAGAACATCAGATCCATTCCCAAATTTATCACAGGTCACTAAAACAAAATTTTCTCATTGCAGGTACAAAGTGATTGGGGTAAAGTACTATACTGGCAACCATTTTTTATGGTTTCCACAAACTTGGTGTGACAGAGCTGGTGTTACTATGATGGAATTTGAGAATTACAAAAGGCAGGATGCGGAGATCACCGGCGGCTGCAGAAGAGTTCTCCAAAGTTCTTAGAAAGGAAAGCACACCAAACCATGTCATTGCTCTAGGAATGCCTCAGAAACAATAAAGATAATCAGCAAGGACATGCACAGATAGTTAAATACACACCAAAGCCTTACTCACAGGAAATTAGGAACATTGTACGTGCCGGTCAGGCCAGGTCAGGTTCACCTGATAGTTACAGTAGATGGAACTACCTGTTATGGCCACGTGCCAGGAGGTGGTTAAATAACCTGCAACCTCTAGGGTGTCAACTGGCTTTGTGCAGAAGAGCGCCTTAGAGAGGGATACTAGTTTTACCCCTGGTGAAGGAAACTCCTTTTTCGGGGCAGTGTATTTATTACACAGGCCTGAGGGGTTGTCAGTTGTCAGGTTGGCACTCAAAAACTGAGCTTCAGTTTGGGCAGGACTTTACCCAGTCTTTTTAGGGAGAGTCCCCAAATGGCAGAGACATGCGTTTTGTTATGACCCAAAATGGGCTTTGCTACATAACTCCAGCCCAAATGCAGCTCTTCATTCACGGCAATGCTTAGCACATGCCTTGGGGGCTGGCGCACAGCAGGCTGGCAAAGAAACTCAGGTTTAGGTCAGGTAGGAGCCTACCCAGACTTTTTCAGGAAAGTCTTCCAGTGGCAGAGACACATGGTTTGGGGTGACCTGAAAAGGATTTTGCCCCATAATCCCAGCCCAAACTAATTTCTTATTCATGGCAATGCACTCAGCACACAGGCCTCTGAGGCTGTGAGTTGGCAGGCTAGCACATGAAAACCGAGCTTTGGGTTGGGCAGAGGCCTCAAAAGAGTACCCTGGTGGTAGAGAGATGTGTTTTGCGGTGACCTGAAAAGGATTTTGCCCAATAAACCCAGCCTAATCTCAGCTCTTTATTTAAAGCTATGTACTTGATAAATGATTTCTTATTGATTTATTTTAATTTGTATCCACAGCCAAATTTGCCCAAACCAATGCCAAATCCAAGTGTCCAAAACCATAAGTGGCCCTGCTACTGGCAAACATCCTCCACCTGCACCTGGGGCTTCAGATGTTTCCAAAACCTTTGGTGGGCATCCTACTTGCAGGTCCAAGCCCGGAGGCTTGGGGTTTGGATGCCCCTGAGTTTTCCTTGCCTTTCGCCATAGGGCCCTCAGAGCAAGCAAGGGAAGAGACTCCCATTTCCAGAAACTGGGCTTAAAGCCGCTGTACCTCGGCGAGTACTACATCATGCCAGAAGAGCAGTTTTCCTAGGTAGTGCTTCAGGAAAACTGCCCTCCTGGACACAGATATATGGTATTTTACCTGCCAGGTCAAGAAGCCACTACACTTGTCCTGAGCCTTCTAGAGCCCGATACATGATATTATTTGTCATTTGTATTAGTAAACTAGCCAATTACCTGTCATGAGGGATGGATTTAAAATTACGAAGGAGTGTTTACATGGCCGCCTCCACTCGCACCCCCCACTTACCTTTGGGGCCAGCCAAGTAAACACTCCCTGCACTGCCACCTCCTCCTCCAGCCACCATTGCAGGGGCTCCCTGCCCCCAACCACCTCCACCTCCTCCCCTGAGCAGCAGGGCTTTCCCCCACCTCCCTGCTTTCCCTCTCCTTCATCTTTGCCGCCTCCCCCTCCCTGCTGGCTGTTGGGTGCATGCACGCACACCTCTGCCCCGTGTCTGCCTCCTCCCCGCCCAGGCCCACACAGCTAATCGCTGCCTGCCCTCTTGGCAGCACGTACGCAGTTGACAAAAAGTTTTACAGACATGCAGACAGACAAAGACCTTTATTATATTAAAATATACATTTTTGATGAAATTCTAACTCCTTATCAGATCTAATTAATTACTAAAAACCTTTAATTGTTTAAAGATTAGCTTTGAAAAGGGAACCAAAGGAACCAGGAACAGGGAATAAGGAACTGGGAACAAGAAATGAACGTCAACCTCGTGTCAAGGCAAGCACCATGACAAGAAACACCTGTGAACCCGCATCAGAAACAATAGAACAATGCCTTTCTTCTAGGCTTGTGTTTCACCGGCTGGAACAAAGCCACCCACCAGCACTGGTGTGCTCCTCCATGTCTGCCCCAGATCTGCTACCAGAACACAGGAGTGGGCTTCTCTGTATTAAGTGGCAGAGACGCCCTAAAGGCACTCCCCATAATCTGCTCTTGTGCACAAAGGCTTTTATAAACACAGGTGAGGGAGCAGTACAAGCCTGCTGATGGTGCTCTGAACCTCGTCTTCCTCTGAGCCACTAGCCAGAAACAAGTGGTGTCCACACATGCAGGGTCAGTTTGCACCACTGTGTAAATCATACCACTTTCATGTGTGCTGTTTGCTTAGGGGTTGGCTTAGCAAAACATTTGTGTTGACAGGGTATAAAAATAGTGCTTGCAAATAAAGTTGTCCTGAGACTGGGAGATAAATTTGTACTGTGATGGCAAGTCAATGTGTATCCTTCCTTTTTTCTTTTTTTTTTTTTTTTTTAAGAGATATGAATTGCTATTATAAAGAACCTACTTGGATGCTCTTCATGAAAGCATCCAACCTGAAACAGAGCAATCTGAGTAGGGACACCAGGAATACTCATCTTGGAGCTCCCTGTGCACCTGGACAAGCGGTCCAGGCTCTGATCCTCCCACCACCCAGCCCAGCCCAGCCGGGGCCCTCCTCCTCAGCCCCTGCTCCTGCCTGTGCCAAACTCTTCCCCTCACTGTGGCATCCTCAGTCTGGCCCTCCCCCCTTCTCCCCCCACACACTGATCTCCTGGGGTGGGGGGTGCACTCAGCCCTCCCAGCCTCAGATTGACTGCCAGAGGCTCCACAATCAACTGGTCAATCACGATCGACTGGTTGGTGACCACTGTCTTAGGGTGGGAAAGCTTTCAAACACAAGACATTCCTCATTAGGTCTGACCAGAACAAGCCAGGCACAGAACAGTTATGCGAAGGGTAAGAGACAGCCCCAGGAGTGGCAGACACAATTGTCAGAACTAAAAATAAGAAAGTTACTAGAAGATAATTGATTTTCCTACTAATTGATTTTCAAAAAAGAAGTGCTCAAAAACAAACAAACAAAGAAACCTACTCTCTTAAACTGTTTTTCTTTTTCTTTTTTTGTCAATTGTAAAGCTTTCCCCAGATGGACTTTTGTTAAAAAGTCCTTTCACTAAATTATTTTGTTTACCAAACAAAATCAGGCTCTTGGTAAATGACGGCTGTGACAAATGCTGTCAATTAAAAGACATTGCCAAGACTCCTAAAGACCTAAAAAAAAAAAATAGGTCTATTTCATACCCTCCCAAATGAAATAATTCTCAAACCTTTCATATATTCCCTTTTACTTCTTGACATCTCAAGGTCAATTCAGCATTAATGTCCCCTGTTATTAAAGTATGGAATTATGCCATGTAATGTTCTAAACATGCTCTGGAGAATTTCACCCCAAACATCGTTTTGAAAGCAAGGAAGGCCTCTAAAAATTATATCAGTAAAGATATTATTATTCAAGAGTGTGCTACTGTTAATACCAGCAGTTCCTCTAAACCTCTATGTTCTTTTTCAGTATTTTGCAGATAGTAAATTAAATCCCAAACCTAGTTTCTTCCAGAGTGCCCTAGTTCATTCATTAAAAACAAGACACATTTCTTATAGCTGGTTTTGGACTTCCTGTGACGGAAGTATTACTCATGTGTGGCCAAATGCCAATAAAAGAGTATGCTTGGCTGAAACATGGACATTGAGTCTTACTCCTGAGGGGACCACTGAAAATGGAGGTGCAGAAAGAAGTAATATATGTGACCAGTGTGATGAAGAAGGCAGGGTAGATTTGTACCTTATAGACTAAAGTGCCAATCTACCTTGCCTTTTGCCTATCTTCAGTTTAAGAGATTCTCACACATCATCACTCCTACTGCCAGGCCCTTCTCCCCCGGGAGCCACAGGGGAGAGCACCGTCTCCCTCCACAACTAAGGAGGACTCTGGGACCACCCGCTTTGCCCAGTCAGGGGCATGGACCAAGGTGGTCAAGTTGTGGCCTTGGCTCCACCAGTTGCGTGGATCCTCCTCTCTCTCCTCAGCCC
>NW_017728951.1:36347871-36357221 GCF_001723895.1 Crocodylus porosus | reverse complement strand
TTTCAGGCTGGACATAAGGAAAAATTTCTTTACTGTCTGAGCCCCCAAGATCTGGAACAGCCTGCCATTGGACATAGTTCAAGCACCTACATTGAACACCTTCAAGAGCAAATTTGATGCTTATCTTGCTGGGATCCTATGACCCCAGCTGACTTCCTGCCCTTTGGGCAGGGGGCTGGACTCGGTGATCTCCCGAGGTCCCTTCCAGCCCTAATTTCTATGCAATCTATGAAAACACAGTTACAAGGACCAGACTCTAAATAACCCATGAAGAACACTTCGTATCAGACATAACTGTAAATATGACTTGTGTTATGTTTCCAGGTAGAATCACAGAATATCAGGGTCAGAAGGGACCTCATGAGGTCAACTAGTCCAAACCCCTGCTCAAAACAGGGCCAACCCCAACTAGATCATCCCAGCCAAGGCTTTGCCTAGCTTGGTCTTAAACACCTCCAAGGATGGAAATTCCACAGCCTCTCTTTGGAACCTGCTGCAGTGCTTTACTAGCCTCATCAAAGTTTTTCCTAATATCTAACAAACTTCCCTTGCTGGAACTTGAAACCATTGCTTCTTGTCCTGTCATCTGCTGCCACTGAAAACAGTCCAGCTCCATCCTCTTTGGACCCACCCTTCAGGTAGTTAAAGGCTATTATCAAATCTCCTCTCAGTCTTCTCGACTAAATAAACCCACTTCCCTCAGCCTCTCCTCAGAAGTCATGTGCCCCAGCCCACTAACCATTTTCATTGCCTTCCAATGGAGTCTCTCCAAGTTTATCCACATACTTTCGATAGTGGGGAGGCCCTAAATTGGAAGATGTGGCCTCACCAGTGCCAAATACACGAGAAGAATCACTTCCCTCAATCTGCTGGCAAAGTCTGCTTTTCTGAAGTCCTGGGTCTGTACTCTGTTGCTTGCCTTCCTTCATTTCTTCAGGATCCTGAACTCACTAATCTTGTGGTTGCTGCTGCTCACCCACCATGACATCATCTTTGGTGCTCTTCCCTCTGACTCTAACCCAGAAACTTTCAACAGGCCTAGCTCCAGTTTCCAGGTATGTTGGTAGGTTGGCTGACTTCAAATATTTATTGAGCGATCCACTCTAAAAGGTAAGAGCTTTCCCTAGGATTCTTTGTTCTTGTTTTCCTATCGTGGTCAACACACATTGCTAATAAAACACTAACACAGGTCAGTGAAAGAGGTGGTAGTAGAGTCCACACCTGATTCTCAGCTTGGTGCTGTGGTCAGTCGAACACCTTTGAGACAGGTAAAATCTCAGGGATTTCAAGATAGCAAAACAGCAGGTACTGTAGAATGCTGCCACTCTTCATAGTGAGAAAGAGGTAGTTAGACATGTTAGTCTTAAGTCAGGCAGAAGACAAGGTAGACACCGTATAGTCTAACTGAATCAGAGATGCATATGCTTTCATGAGCCACAGCTCACTTGATCAGATGCTTCATCAGCTTCAGCAAAGTTTATGCATCACTGATTCAGTTAGTCTGTAAGTTATACTTCTACCTTGCTTTCTACTACTCTTCATAGCTGTGTACTCTCTCTCTCATATGCCAGATTTTTCTGAAGACCTTCATTGGGAAAAGCATCTATGCCAGTTTTACTTGTTTTAGCTCTTTGCAGGGGAAATTTTTGTAGCTAACTGGCTGATTTTTAGTGATATCAACATAACAGCTCCAGCACTAGGCAAGTTATTGGCATTATATTCAAATTGCTCAATAAAACATTGCACAATATTTGTTTCTGCATTGTGCAGAAATTGCTGTGAGTTCTTTGGAAGCATTGCGCAAGTTTAAGAAAATATGTCCAATTTTAAATGCTGGAAGTGATCTGGCTGTTTGTTTTAAAGTTGATCTTTGTGGGGATTGGAGAGTTGCCCAGTTACAATATGCATTTGATTTTCAGATGCATTTCTGAATACTTGCAAGTGTCTGTAAACAGAGTGAGAAACAAGGAATTATCTTGAGTAATTCATTTTTCATGTATTTGCCAGGACTGGTAGGTGCAATTCTGTGGGTCTTTTTCTTACTGATCTCTTATTCCTGCAAAAAGGTAGCTTTGTGAAAGCATTACTGATAGTTCTAACCCTACGATCAGAAGACACAGGTGGAGATAGAACAGTATACAAGTTATTTTGTCCCTTTGTCACATATTGCCTTTGGGTACTTTTGAGGCCATAAACAGAGCAGCATTTTCTGGCTCAGTATTCATCAGCTTTTGCAATTTCATCCTAGAGACAGGAGTTAGAAGACACCTCCTTGGTATATCAAAAACAACTGATCTTGTGAAAAGTGAAGACTACAGAAGAGATCATGGTTTTGTATTATGAATGTAGTTTATAAATGAAAGGGAGACATACAGCACCTTCTAGTGTGGACAGGCTCTCATAGCACTTAGATCTCTTAGAGGATCTCAAAATTATTCAAAATAAGACTTTCTTGTGTCCACCCCCTAAGTTCCCATCCATAAATTATTTGGTGTCTTATTCTGCATTAATTAATCCACTTTGAAGTCAATTAAATTGCATTCAGGATCTGTCCCATCACTCCAAATCTTCACACACTCATCTAGCAGACTCATATATACATAGAACAGGAAGGATGACAAGATATAACTATGAGGGACCCCACAGGAAAGCCCCGAGGGGATGATGAGCACTCTCCCATTACTATCCCCTGTCATTTTCCCGGTAGGAAAGAACAGAATCAATTCAGAGCTGGCCTGCAACTACCCACCAAGTCATGCAAATATTTTATCAGCGCCTCATGGTCAACTGTATTAAAGGCTCCTGAAGGACTGAGTCAGATCAGCAGGGCACAGTTTCCCCTGTCAATTTCCATGCAAAGATTATCATCAAAGGCCATGAGTACATTCTCAGTGCTGTATCCATGGTGGAAGCCAGACTGACAGGGGTCCAGGAAACCAATGGCATCCAGATGCATCTGAAACTCTTTGATCCTTCAATGACCTTCCCTAGAAAAGGAAGTTGGAGACAGGTGATAACTGTCTAAGGGGTCAGCATCAAGTGATGGCTTCTTGAGCAGAGACTGGACAACTTCAGAGTATCCAGAACCCTGCCCTCCTAAAGAGGAGTGTTGGAGCCACTGATCACAGAGGTTCTCAGTCTCTACCAGCTGGCTTTTGTAAACTAGGACAGGCACAGGGCAGTTCGCAGCTGGTTGTCCTTGTCCCTCCAAGCACATCCTCTGCATCAGTAGGTAATAGTCATTTAAAATGATCCATATAAATAGGACAAGGCCAGGGTCTCTCAACCCCAAACTCTGACAGCAGCAAAAGGATTGGTCCCCAGACTGCCACATCAGGTGATTTTTTGTTTGCAAAGTAGGTGGTGGTATTCTGAGGCATGTGGTGTTTAGGTTGCATCTTGCTTGCTCTTGTTTTTTTGGTATTAAGGCTGTTGGGGTCCGGGTGCTCTAGTGATGCTAGTGAGTGGCCTCCTGGAATTTGGGTGCAGCACAGAAAGAATAACTCATTGGTGTTCAGTGGTGAAAACTCAGAGATTTATTGTCACTCAGACAGTACACTGGCTGGTCTGTCTAGTGCCAACCCAACTCAGTAAAACTGCCAGGACACGGCAGCAACTCCTTGCTTTAAATACCCTCTGCTACATAGCTACAAAGAAATGAATACAGCACCCCCATCTATACCCCAAATACCCATGTGTTCATGCTAGTGCTTATCTATCTTTCTGTCCAGATATCTATTTCTACTTGTCTGTTTGCCAAGGTCATACCTAGCCCGTTTGGTTCTTCCATTATCTCAGTACCTGCCTTCATTAATTTTACTTTGCTCCTATTACTACCTTCTCATACCAGCTTCTTTGCTCATTAATGGGTTTTTACTTCTTAAATTTCTTCTAGTCACCCAGTGGTCAGTGGTGCCTGTTCCCAAGCTCTCTCTCAAAGCCTTAGCATAAATGGAAGTCCCACAGATGGCAAACTCATTACAGCTGACTGAAGCAGGCTCAGTTTCTGGGCAGAGAAAAACTGGATTAACCTAGCCATTCACTACCAAGAACAGTTCTGCTGGATGACACTTTGCAGATGCAATAGTAGTGGAGAAGAGAAGCTTTGTTGTCATCCCCACTGCCACACTATAGTTCTTTAAGGAAGATCTATGCTGGAATTGGTCGGCTTTAGCACAGGTTGAGAGTCACCTGTACTCTAGCCACCTACCTTCCCATTTAAACTGCCTCAGTTTCCTCCATGTACTGGGAGACCGTTGCTGCCATAGTGGTGGGAGCAGATATCTAGGTGCCACCGCACTTCTACATGTGCGGCAGACTTGCTTAAACAAGTACTAAATGACTGCACAGTATTACTGTGCAGTCCCATTGCCACACAGTTATTTTTAACTACTAGTGCACAGTAGCAACAAGCTATTGCACAGTAGCATTGACATCATGGTTTGTGCCTGGTGACACTACAGTGCTGTAGCTTGTTGCTATACTGACACAGCATCTCGTGTAGATGCACCCACTGAGTCTGTAGCGTGCTATGCCACAGATTGAGTAGGCCATCAAGATCAGTAGGAACGTGCCCTAGAAAGTTCTGAAACCTTACTGGCTCAGCGAGTCTCCAGGAATGAACTAGCCTAGCTAGTCCATCACCCTGACAGGGGCAACAAAAGACAGAGATCTGTAATCTAACAATGACAGAGGTTTCTTGACAACCTCCCTGATAATCTGAGCTCCAGTATCTAACTAGGCACAAAACATTAGGTCCAGCATGTGTCCTGCTTAATTGGTCAACCCATTTACTAACTTATAGCTCCATGGTTGAGCAGGACTTCTTGGCATCCATGTCCAACCCCAAAGAGCTGGCCTCAGCATGAACATTTAAGTACCCTAAGACAATAAGACTGGCATCCACAACACAACCACCAAGACCAATTTGGCTAGTTCAGTCAGGGGTTCAGTCATGCAGTGGGGTGGCCAGTATACCATCAGCATTCCCAATCTATCCCCAGCCTCAAACATCAGGCACATATTTTACTCTGACAAATTGGCAATGGATACCTTCTATGGGCTGGATTTTTCTTGGAAACCAGTGGCATTTTACTTCCTGTCCTCCAGTCTTAGGCTGATGCCCCACACAGTATGCAGCAGGAACCTACACAGAGGAAAGATTACAAGCTTGTGCTACATGTAATTTGCATGGTGAGTGTAATTTGTAATGTGAATAAGAAAACATTGCTGGAGTGGTACTTGTGCATTTATCTTTAAGAAGTTAAAGCAATGTGTTTGCCAGGTAGACACACCATCAAGATAAACAATAGATAAAAGATAAAGTATCACCTGCAATATGTTCACCTCATAAAATTCTTTTAGTACATAACAATAAAGTAAAAACAAAACTAAACAAAAAACCAGCAGGACAGTACAGTTGCAAGTTATATTAAAAAAACAAAACAAAAAACCACCCAGCAAGAACCTGCAGATTGGGTCAATTCTACTGTAATAAATATACCAGGGATAAATGGCTAAGAATATGCTTGGATCCAAGAAAAATGAACAAAGAAAAGAAAAAGGAATATACTCAATCCCACTGAATAATAACTCCTAAGTTAATGAAGACTACAGCTTCTTTTCTCTTAGACCCCAGCAGTGGATTTTAGCAAGTGCAACTTGATAGCAGAAATTCTAGACTTGGCATATTCAGTATACCAGTTTGCAGGGATAAGTTTGAGACTTCCCTTTGGTACCTGTTCATCCTCTGAAGTAGATCAAAGGATGCTACAGCAGACATTTGAAGAAGTTAAATGTTATATAGATTAGTGTTTTTTGATCCATGGATTGCAACCCAAAAGTGGGTCTCAAGAAGATTTTAAAGGGTTGCAGGGAGGTCTGAGGGAAATGCTGCAAGGCTGCATGGAGTTGGCACACAGTTGGGGGTGGGGGTATGGCAAGCATGCAGCAGGGCAGCATAAAGCAGCTTGAGAGGGAAGGAGGGGGCCAGATGCAGCAGCTGGAAGGGAAGGGGGTGAGGGAGAGAGTGAGAGACACTCTGGGGGCTGGGGACCAGGAGGGTGGGGGTCACAGTGAACTGATAGTTATGCTAATGGGTCCCAGTGTAAAAAGAGGTTGAGAACCACTGATATAGATCATATACAGAAGTGGAAGAAATACCAGACAAGACCATGATGAGCTTAGGGGAGTGTTGCACTGGCAGTGTGAAAGCTATCTGTTACAGAATGAGAGCACCATACAAAGTGGTTCTGCCAGATTAAAATACTGACAAAAAAAATCAAAAATCTGATGACTCAAAAATTGCTGTGGTAACAAGAGGGCCAACCCAACCACCAAGGCTGAATTGCAAAGATTCTGGAAATGGTTGCTTAGCTGGGTAAATATACAACACACATCACCCATAATGTTTCTATTCAAAATACAGAGAAGTGTGCTTGTTTCAAAATACAAGCATATCTGTCGTCAAAGTTTCTGCTGCCCCCTCAGCTAACCAGGCTGCAGGTCCAGCTGCGGCCACCCATGACCCCCGACCCTGCACAGATTTACAGGATGGTTGTCTGCAGACAGCCTCCAGCATGAGGTGCATGTAGTGCGCCATGGTGCAGAAGCACAGGGAGTGGCTGGGGCACTACATGCTGCCCCACACCACTGGCTGGGGCTGGAGCTGAAGCACAGTGAGGAGGACCCATGCATGCTGTGCTTCACAGCAGCAGCATGAATCCAAGCGTGGCTTTGGCCTGGGCCATGCTGTGGGCAGCAGGAGGAGGGCAAGAGGCTCCAGGTGGCCTCTGTCCCATCCATGGTGGCTCCAGCATGTGTGGGCAGCAGTGAAGTGAGTCTAACCCCAGCACAGGCTGGAGGGAGGATGAGGACATGCCTGTGGCACCTCTCCACTCCATGCTGGGAGTCCCATGCCATGCCAGGCAGTCTGGCTATGGCTTGCTGGCCCCCTGGACAGCATCTCCTGGACACCTCGCCCCTGCCCCTGAGACCATGGGCACCAGCCCCTGTTGCCACCAGCTTGCCAATGCAGCTCCCCATCTACCACCCCAGAAGGAACTCCCTACCCTCTTCCCCCACCAAAGGGACAAGCACCTCTGGGTGGACCCAGCTGGCAACAGCATAGAGCTGGGTTCACCAGCAGCACAGAGTGCTGCCTCAGACCCCCAGATTTACCTGCAGGCAGCTGCAGGAACTGCTCCCAGCACCCTGCCTGGCTGTATTGCCAGATGTGTGCACGTGCCCACACACATGTAGTGCACCTTGCCTCCAGTTGCCCTCCCTCCACTCCCCCCAGCCCCAAGCAGATCCTTGCAGGCTGGAACTCTGCCAGCCTGCAAGGGGAAACCTGTAGTTTTCTGCTTCAACGTGGAAAATCTGTGGTTTTCTTCTTTAAAAAAGGGAAAATCTGCATTTTTCCATAGGAAACAGAAAACCTGGATCCTTGGTTATCAATCATACACTGCAGATCTGTTTTTGCAAGGGATGATACATCTAAAGAAATTAATAGTGACTGGGCTGCTACATTGCTCCCCAAACCTTAAAATACCTGTAAAGCAGTTGGATGCTGTTAACAAACATAAGGTGTTATTCCCACAGTCAAATGGAATGAGATAATGAGAGCTGAACTGTGCTAAAGGAGGTTCTCAGCCAAGGGTAGGGAGGCAAAGTAACATATCTTGCAGAATGGGATGATGATCAAGGGGCCCTCCCCATTGGGAGCCAGTTCAAACCCAGACATAATAGGGCTTACAGAAACATGGTGGGATTCATCCCATGACTGGGCAGTTAGCATTAGAGGCTATAGGCTTTACAGATGGGATAGAGAAGGAAGGAAAGGTGGGGGTATGGCGCTCTGTCAAGGAGTGTGATGGCCAGAACCAAAGAAATTAATAAGCAATAAATATGTGCTTCTTGGAGGCATTTGGAACTTTTGTCTAATATACAGCTTGTATTTTTGTAACCCGCAAATGTAACTTGTAATTGTTTGTGGAACTGACTAGGCCTCAAAGACAAAGCTCTAGCTGTGAAATTAGCTGACCTAATAGTTCTTTCTTGTTCAGAGTTTAGCCTTGATGATAATAAAAACTAGATTCAACTGCCCAGCTTATCTAGTACATTTTAAGAAAGGACATCTCAAAAAGCATAGTCAGAGAGATTTGAAGGGGCTGGATTTAGGCCAGGTTATGTTAATTTTAAACCTGAAGTTGTTGTGTTGCAATTTGCTTATTGAATAAACCCAAGCTTGGGCAGTAACTTATTATAATAATTTCTAACACCTTTTAACCCCATAAGATAACAGCTATAAAGCAATATTATGAATGGCTATATAACTAAAAATTAGCATAATTAGAATATAAAAGAACATACACGTCATAGTAATCCTTGGGAAGGATGGAACAGAAGGGTCATTGCTGTCCCTTACCCCACAGATCTCTCTTACTCCCTGTGAGAGCGAGACCAGATCCTGACTGAAGGGCTTCCACTGGTATCCTTCGAGCAGCCCAGTTCAGAAATATCTGACTTCGCTGATTCAACTTGCCATACATCTTCTAACTGAGGGACTACCGATCACTTACTAACCAAGTGGAAACTCTTGGTTAATTTCTTTATCTGTTTTATTATCATCGTCAATTTTATTCTGCATTGTTAAGTTGTCTGCTTATTAACTTAACCCTTTTATTAACTATTATATATGCAAACTATATCTTTTGTTCTCATAAGTAAAATTCATTCTTTTTTGTAAGTAAAACTTGTCATTTCTTTCCTTTCCAACATCACCTTCTCGATCGCAAACCAAAAAGCCCAGTGGCTAATAAAGTCGCAGTGCTCAGTCAGTCTGCAACTAAATTGCTATACTCACAGTGCCCAGCTGGCCTGTGACAAAGGAGCAATACACATCCTCTGCCAGCAGAACGCAGTCAGAGGAGGGGCAAGCTGAAGTGCTCTGGGTCAAGATACAAGGGAGCCATGGGTAGAGGGATTTAACAGTGGGGATCTACTAAAGACCCCCCAGCCAAGGGGAGGAGATGGACCAGGAATTTTCAGGCCAGCTTGCAGAGGCACTTAAGGCAAGGGATGTAGTTGTCATGGGTGATTTAAATTACCCGGACATCTGCTGGGAGGAACAGTCAGCCATGTCGGACCGTTTCAGGAGGTTCCTGGCCGAGATACAGGACCTCCACTTAATTCAGGAGGTGCAGAGTCCCACCAGAGAGAATACCCTGTTGGACCTGGTCCTAGCCACAGGCGATGACCTGGTAAGGGGCCTCCAGGTCCTTGACCACCTGGGTGATAGCGATCATTGCTTGCTGGAATTCACCATCCAGCGCAGGGTGTCAAGGGCC
>NW_017728951.1:36274777-36275040 GCF_001723895.1 Crocodylus porosus | reverse complement strand
CTTGAGCTAAAGCTTATTCAATGAGCTGAGCTTTAGTTCAAATTCCCCCTCCCCCCACCATTTTTAAGTGCTGAGGTGCTGATACATGAGACACAAGAGCCTGATGCAATGTGGTCATTTCCACATCCCATCTGACTTGATTAATTGAGTCTGCTCCAGTGCACTGAAATTCCAGCACATTGGAGCCGCCTCCGCACTTGTGTATAGGTGCCCTATGGTGCCAGCTGCACAAGACAGGCAGCTTGAATATGTGCTTGATGGTT
>NW_017728951.1:36270207-36274687 GCF_001723895.1 Crocodylus porosus | reverse complement strand
GCCCTATGGTGCCAGCTGCACAAGACAGGCAGCTTGAATATGTGCTTGATGGTGGGCAGGAGAGGTGAGCAACAGCTAGCTGACCTGACACTAGCTACGTATCTTCCTTTAGTTGCCAAAAAGGAAGCCTAAATGTATGAGCACCAGCTTGCCATTAGGAAAAATGGCAATGGAAAAACAAACAAACAAACCACACACTTTCCACCACAGGAGAAGCAGGCTCTTCCTCATCAAGGAAGGAAGGGCAACATGACTAAGCCATAATCCTCCAGAATATGTTAAACCAGAAAGCTTTGCTCTTTTCTGCTCTTTCCCATAGCAAAGCCCATGACTGTTCTCTCCTGCAGCAGTGTTGCAGCCCAGTATTAACTACCATATTTACTTGAATTGAAGACTACCCTGATTACAAGATGAACCACCAGCAATCAGATTCTATATATGGAAAATTTATGATTTTGTTACAGCATTCCAGGTATCAGATATAATTATTGGAGGTTTGCCTTGAATTTGTCCCCTTCCCACTGCTAGAGCAGGGAAAATAAATACAGAGGATCAGGTAATTCCTTTGTTCTCTGCTTCCCCCCACCCAACTTTTTCCCCTTCTTCCCCTCCCCCCTCACTTCAAACCCTGTTCTTCCTAAGCACAAAGTAATAAGCAAATTTGAAAACAATAACCTTGGAATCAAAAGTGACTGTAGCAGTTTGTATATAGTACCCATATGCTTCATTCTTCCAGAATTGATGTATGTTACCCTTCTTTGAAAATGCTGCAAGTTTTAGCACATCTACACCACAAACACACTTCCGAATAGTACTTTGATACCTACTTATATGTAGTACAAGCTATGCATTATATTAGTCCAAAGCATTTATCACATTTCATTGGGCTGGGCCCTAGAGTCAACAGCATTTCAAGCCATAGTGACCCCATAGCTTAGCACTGCTCAGTATGTGTGCATACTTTGAATACCCCCCACAAAAGATCCAGGTGCTCATTAGCTCCACATATGACTGGAACTGCATGTTCTTGTTGAGAGTCCTGAAATGTTCCAAAAATTTATATGCATAAGAAGCATATGGCAACTTGGTCCAGCTTCACCTCATGGAGGGTGCAGCCACACTGATGATCATGCATGCCAGCCTGAGAAAGGAAGCAACAGAGGAATTCTGAGTTGATTGTTTGGAGCCCTGTTTCATGGTTTTTGCCAGGCATTTAAGGCTGGTGAAGAAACAGGAATAAATGGAAATGGAAAGAAAGGCAGAGCTCATCTATGGAAGGGAAGAAGTTGAAATGTATGCAATGTAGTGGTTCACTATGACTTGGAAAAAGTGTTGGCGGGGGGGGGGGGAACTGCACTTCCATGAACGTTTCCATATGTTTTATTCAGATGGGCTGAACTAAACTATCCTTATGGTAGATTCCCATCAGTATGTTTGTCCCATATAGGCCATGCATTTCAATCATGCTTAGTGTGAGCTACACTTAGAAATGGAAACCAGTTCTAATGTTGATTTAAGTACATGCTGCTTTTGGCAGCAATTTAACAATAGACAGTGTATTTAGTGAGATTTCTTTGTATGCAATAAGATGAGGAGCTCCCCCCTCCCCCCTTGCCAGTTGTGGGTTATCTTACATTTAAGTAAATATGGTAAGTAGAGGGTGCCTCTAAGACACAGTTCCAGTCAGTCAACACACCTGAAAGTCTTTCAAATGATTATTCTTGCCTTTCTGTTCCCAATAGGTACTTCTTTCCCATGGCCCTTCTGAATCGGGGGTCTTGATCTCTTGTCACCCAGAAGTACTCCTGCTTCGATGACTTTTTAGAAAAGTCCCATCTTCAAGGCAATGGCACAACTCCAAGGGATTCCCCAGTAATGTTCCTTTATTCATTCCTGCAGTCGGTCAGGTCGCAGTCCAGCAGATGCATAAATCAGCCAAGCAAATCTATTCTGTATCATCCTTCTTTCCCCAAAGTCCAGAGAAATGTCAATTAGCATCTTCATTATAATCTGCTAGCCTGGTATAGTTTGCAAGTTGGTGATTTGCTTGTGGAAAAGCAGACAATGTAGAATGCTTGCACTGCTTCATTGTGCTCACAAAGAAAATCCCATGTGTAAGAGTGGGTATTCATCTGGTCACTATATCTCCTGGCATATTGTAGAACAAAGCTTGTAGAAGATACTAGGGAGGCAAGCTCAGCTCCCCAATATCAGCATCCATTTGCTTTTCTCCCAAGCTGCAGGCTGCAGCTGGTGATGGCTGCAGCCATATTACAGAGCAGCAGAAGTACTGCCTCAGCCCCCAAACTCAATTATGTCCAGAGAAGGATGCAGTGAGCTTCCCTCATTCACAACCTGGGAGTTGAGACTAGCCACATCTTTTCTATAACTGAAGAATTAAGCACACCATAAGAATGAGCAGATATTACCTGCAACTGTTCAAGAAATGCACCTTCAAGTTATGTTGGGCTAAATAGAGATGTACCAGCTTCCCTCTGCTCCCTGTTACCAATGTTACCATCACCTTAGAGAAGGTAGTAATATTCCAGGCTCACTCTCAGAAGATCCTTCTTCCTTCCTTGGACAAAAGTCATATCTGCTCATTGCTTTTGCTTCTCTTCCCAAGGTCCCCACCGTAGAGTTTTCACAACAGCTTCTTCACTTACATTTCCAGAAAATAGAGTGCTCCTCCCTCCCCTCTCCCCACCCCAGTCCTAAAGTGAATCCATGTTGTAAGGATGCAAATCCACTAACAGATCTCAGGCTGCAGTTGTCAGCAAGAGTAAGATTTCTTTTTCATTTTTCTTTTCTTTTTTTTTTTTTCTTTCCAGATAAAGAAACCTACAGCTTTCCAAACTCTTGTCCCTCCCTCCCAGTCTTGCTCTACTGGGGGAATATTTTTGCAAGGCTGCCAGTTTCCATGTTTTAATCCAAGATGAAGTCTTCTGTGCTTCAGAACTGCAGTCAGACACAGCAGCAAAAGCCCCCCAATCATAATGGGAGCTGAAGATGCACTTCAAGTCAATTCACCCACACTGCAACAGCTGTCAGTCATGTGACCTTATCCACTGGAAACCTCCCTCCCTCCCACCACCATGGGACAGAAGCCAAATTTTCCATCAAATCAAAA
The DNA here is from genome assembly GCF_001723895.1 of Crocodylus porosus. Taxonomy (NCBI): domain Eukaryota; kingdom Metazoa; phylum Chordata; order Crocodylia; family Crocodylidae; genus Crocodylus; species Crocodylus porosus. The sequence continues at coordinate 36,271,557 of NW_017728951.1, read as the reverse complement.
TGAAAAAAAATGGTTAACAAATGGAGACACTCCAGACTCTATGCTAAATCACATATTATTTGGTTTTCAAAGTTAAAAGAAAAATACTTTGTCAAGAAGGTGACCAGTTCTAGTTCTAAGAGATTCAATCCACTGCTCTGCTCTCTTAAGAAGTGAGAAACATGGTGCAAGTTACAAAACCAGTTATAGACCTAACTTTTCTCTCCCAGACTCCCTGAACTTGTGATTAGGCTATGTTAAAAAACACCCCCACCAGAAAAACACCATAATCTGACCTGGCACTGAAGCAGTTCCCATTTTTTAAATCCAAGTATGAAGTCTCACCATTGTATTTTGTTAATAATAGAGCGTTACTATAGTTCTAAATCAAGGAGTAAAAAGGTCAAAAGACAAGTGACAAGAAGGGTAAGCCTGAGTTACAGGTCAGTGGAGATGTGTATTTTGGAGATGTGAATGCAGACTAGAATTATAGCCTCTGAAGTAGAGCTGTGGCCTGCATTCTTGCCTAGTGGGGAAGCTCTATTTGTCATAAAATGTACCAAATGCTTCCAGTACAGGTGAGACTGATGCAGAACTGCACTGCACGCTTTTTGGTTAGTCTGAAAGTTTGGTAGAATGCTGGCCATGCTGAAAATTAATCATCCAGCTCTAAACTCGGTAGATGATCATTTTGACTAAGCTATTACATTATTTCACTATCTCTAGTGATAAATGCAGCAATTGGACTAAAGAGGAGACACACAGGGCACTGAGAGTTTGTTTTTTGTTGCTTTATAGGGGAACAGATTTGAAAAAACTCCTACACTACCTCCCCCATCTAGCTAAAGGGCTTGGCAGCACCAAAGCAGAAATTGGTTTGTATTAAATTAGGGCTCATTTTAGAATTTATTTTGTAGGCAATCCACTGCTATAGATTGAGAAAGTGCAAAATGCTGGTGAGCCAGTGGCAAAAAGGGTCTCACAAAGGAGAGACGGTGAAAGCCTTGACTTGTCTGCCATTCACATCAAGTTTGCAACAGAAAACAACTAAGATACAGAGGAATCTGGTTTGGGGAACTTTACAATTCAGATGCCATATTCTCCCACCTACTACAAAGGATGCATCCTCAGCTCCCCAAGTGTACAGGATGCTATGACATAACACCAGAATCTTTTTGTGATTGGCCTCAAATTGCTGTATAGGCACTTAGAGGGGTTTTGTGCATTGAATGAATGGTCAGTGGCCTAGTGATTAAACGTGCTAGCTTGGGCTGAAAGACATTGATGGTCTTGACAGATGTAACACTTAGAACCATCTAAATAAATGTTAAACTCCAAGCATTGACAATGCATAAGAGTTTGGGGTTTTTT
>NW_017728951.1:36254549-36269867 GCF_001723895.1 Crocodylus porosus | reverse complement strand
TGGATAGACTTGAGCAGAGGAGATGCAGCATTTGGCAATGGGGGTGCTGCAGAGGTAGCTATACCCCCATTCCCAGCCTTCTCCACACATCCACCCACTGGTGTGAGCAGGCCACTCTGTGGGAGCCTCTGGGGACTTAAAGCCCCCAAGGCATCCTTCTCTTTTCCTCCCTGCTTAGAAGGCCATCCCCTCCTCACCCTCCCCTGCCTGCAGCAGGAGCTGCTGCTTTCCCTGCTGTTGGGGGTTGGGGAGGGTGCACTTCTGAGCCACTCCTGCCTACTGCAGCAAGGCTGCATGAGGGCTGGGCTCAGCTGGGCCAGCCATAGCAGCAGAGGTGGGGGCAGGATTCTCCCACCCTGCCCAGTCCCTCCAGAAGCAGGTCCAGGGAAGGGGACCCCTTGTCCATCACCACTGTTACTGTCCTAGCTGATCCCAGCACCCACACAGCTCAGCTGGAACAGGCAGGAGCATCTCTGAAGATTCCCAGCCCCCTTCCTCCAGGACAACAAGGCAGGTGGGAGAGGAGAGGGAGGGGAGTGGAGATGCTTCTGAGCACAGAAGGGAATTCTTACCTGCTTAGGCCACTTCTTAAAAGTCTCTGGAAGTTTCAGCAGCACAGTCCAGCCAGGAAGGTGGGTGCAGCTCCACTCCCACATTCACTCTGCATCCACTCCTGGACTTGAGGCACCCCTGGATAGACTTGAAACACCCTTTGGAAAATATCTGATCTTAGTTTTCAGTCTTGTTTGCTTACAGAAAAAAAATAGAGCAGTTTTTCTGTTGCAAAGAACTCTGAAATCCATAACCGGTCTTTCTGTTTGAAATTTGGGTTTGTCTTGTGAATCATGTTTGATAACCTAACAGTGCTGCTAATAGCGTGCTACCATGTAGCACCTTTGGAAGGACCTCACAGCACCCCAGGGTGCTGTGGCAACCTGGCTGAAAATGATGGGCCTACAGAGACTACAGTCCACAAGGGCATTGAAAGCAGAAAGCCTCCATTAGTTTCACTTCTTTGCTAGAAACCCTGGATGGGATCCCAGGCTTATCGGGTGGGGGAGTGGCCCCTTGCTTCTGGTTCCGGGTTGTGCCTGTGACAGTCAACACTTGTCGGGGGGGGGGGCGGACAGACAGCCATTGCATATTGGGCACTTAATAGGACAGAATGGCTGTCTGTTCCATGCTCTTTGCGAAGTGTCCTAGCTTGTTAACTGTTAATTTGGTCCTCACTCAGCGCTGCTGCATCCAGTCCTGCCGTGAAGCTCCTACCCTGAATGCAGGGATTAGAAGAGACAGGGAATTCTTGGCAAAAGGGGGCAACGGGTGGAAAGTCAGAGCCCCCAGCCCCCTCCCCAGGAACTATGAGCAGGGAGCTGCAGAGTTCCCCACCCCCTAATACCTGGCAAACCCTTTCACTCCAGCCTCTTGCCCCAATCCAGGTCTTCTGCCTCTTCTTCTAGGGAAATCCTGGGAAACTCCTGACTGACCCCTGGAAAGTCATGTCTGGAGGCATTTTGGCAGCAGTGCAATCCCTACAAGGTGAAGGATCTGCTTGAAAGCCTTAGCAGTACACATACACAGACACTTCTGTCCAGGGCTATTTGTGACCTGGTTCCCAATCAGTGACATTCTTGGAATAGCTCAAGCATTGTCTGTCCACACTCTGATGTTTAATTCTCACTCTGCCACCACAAGCACCCTGTGTTTCTTTGAATAGGTCACTTAATATTCCTGGAGGCCTGATCATTAGAAGTGCAGAGTATCACGTGACTGGAAGCCAGGCTCCTTCAAGAGATGGTGAGTGGCCAAGGTACTGGGGCAGTGAAGAGCGACACAGGTAGCTATTTAAAAACCCCATGCTTAAGACTTCTGCATCAAAAGCTAATTTTATATTCACAAAAGAAAGGCAATCTTAATTACAGATGTTACCTAGCACTACACTCACCTGCTGTGGTAATACACAGCAATGCACAAGGTTTTGCAAGAGCTGTAAAACAGGTGGGAAGGTACAGACAAGTAGTCAGAGTAACCTCTAATTACACCAGACCCTAAAGAGAAAGTCCTATTTCAAGTAAAAAAAAACCCGCATAAGAGATATTTAAGGCTTTCAAGTTTTAAAAGCAGAGTAGTAGCAAAACAAGTACTTGAAAGACATGTATGTTATGATGACTACTTGAGATTACTGACAGCAAGGGGATTTAGTATCTGGCCCTTTTACAAGAATACTTGGTCACTTGCTACATCTTTGTTTACTTATATTTATAAACCAAGGCAGTTTCATTCAGTCACTTAAATGCTGAAGCCACTATGATACACCCCACAAAGAAGAGGACATGTTAAACATGACTTTTGACAAGATCAGAGCTATTTCAGCTAGTGTTAGATTTAGAGAAAGCTTGATTTTGTTGCAGAGGAAAAGATGAGCCCATAAGAATCCACTTGACATTATCCTTTCAAGCTTCCTGGGAGGGGAAAGAGTTAAGTGTTCACAGCAAGAGATATTACTAAAACAAAGCCTCCTCCATAAGAATAAATCATTTTTAAAAAGCCAAGCATAGTGCAAAGCTAATACTCTGACTGCAACCATCAAGACTCCAAGCTAAACACCACAAAGGTAGAGGAACTACCTGTCAAAAAGAGAAAAACCAACAGCAAAGCCTTACAAAAACTGAAGCCCTTACCAACAACGGATAGGAATCCTACCCACCACAATCCTCTTGTTTCCTCTCTACCCCTTCCCTTTCAACCCACCAAAAGAGAACAAACCTCCCCCCTTCCCCCATCACCACTTTTATCAAACACCCTATTTCCAGACCAGCTCAGTCACCTGATACTTAGGTCTTGTCAATCACATGGGCTTTAATGAATTTAGGTGTATCAATCAAGGTCCTCAGTTAAGGCCATTCTGGTTGGGAAACCATGCTGATAGGAATAATTGTGCCTCAAGACAGGGAGCCTCTTAACACCTTGAATAACATATCACATTAATGCTCCAACCCAGCAGGCTTACAGGTCATGGTCAACACCTTAAACTTCACCTGGAGACAGATAGGCAGCCAGCATAGGTCCTGGGACACTCACTGGCATTACATTCTCCCTGTTCAACAAGCAAGCTATTGCATTTTATATCAGCTTCAGTCTCTGGATGATTTTCAGGTGCAGTTATGGGCAGAGCACATTGCAAGAATTTCATGTTGAGGCAATAAAGACCAGGGTAACAGGCTCAAGATATACACCCCAAAACAACCCCTCCTATTGCAAACTTTATAACACAGAAATAAATCTTGGTAAATTTTGAATAGTACTGCTAAATATTCCAGTTGTGTGGCATTGAAGGGGCAGCTTTGGGGGGAATGGAGGCTGCTGTTAGTACACCTTTACTTTTTCAGTGGCACAAAAACTTTCTGACACAAAAGCCTTGTGCCTGAGGTGTCTTTCAGTTACTCTGCTGGAGTTGCCTTTTTACCTCAAGGTGCCCAGTTTGAGCTGTGTGGTGTTTGAAGATCCCAGACTTCTACCAGGGCAGAAGAGTTCATAGTATCATAGGAAAACAGTGCTGGGAAGTACCTTACAAGGTCATCTAGTCTAGCTCATCTAAACAAGTATGGCCACCAAAAGAATAAGGGACTGGGCATGAGGACTCAGGAAGTCTCTTCCAGTTCTGTTGTGGAGGGAATTTAGTGATGGTAAACAGCGCCAGTTTATCTAACAGACATGGCCTGAGGAAGTGGCCCTGGTACACAGTGAAGAAAAAGGCCAAAAAAGAACTGGGGGTCATCTAAGTGCAGGAGAGAAAACAAAAAACGATGCGGAAATGTTCAATAATAGAGTATCAGCAGGAGACTCCCCACCCTCAGTGAGGCCCTGTGTGACAGCTATCCTGAGCCACCCCATCCAGGCCCTGGCCTTCCTGCTGCAGTTGCCAGGAAGAAAGCCAATTGTGGCAGTCACTATTTCTCACAGGGACTCCTGTGAATGAGGAGCTGGGCTGAGAACCAACACAATTCATCGCACTTAGGCAACCAAACAGCTATCTACTGTCCACAACTGTGGATCATATCAACCAGCCCTGGAGCTGACTCCATGATCTGGAGGCGCAGGGCTCCACATTGCTAGGCCCTGGTGGTCTTTAGCTTCTCTAAAGCAACACAGTAATGCCCATATATAAAACAACAGAATGATCATAAATCACTCTTCGCACAGGGGTCTCTTCACACCACTGCACTGTATGAATGACCTGTTCCAAATCTGGGTGGGGGAGATCTCATTGTAACAGGTCAGTGGAACAATAGTACAGTGCCACCTTGCTTAATATGTACCTTTTCCCACTGTTTTGTTGATGGTCTGCCAGTGCAAAAGCATAGCTATCTGGCACCGGATTCTGCTGGCAACATGGAATGCGAATGTGGAGTAATTCTGTTATAGCCACTGGAGTTACTCCAAAATTACATCAGTGTAAATCTTTTCCTTCATATGTTTGTGAAACACAAAACTTGCCTTTAAGTTCATGTCTAAAGATACCTTCTGAGGCAATGCCATCTGATTGATGATTGAAACAGGTTAGAGTGTCCATTGGCACAATGTGAGCTCAGCTATTGGCTCACATTTTCAATCCACAACTATTGTTTCTTCATTGCATACACAATAAAAGCTGCTCCACACTGGAAAATGCCAGAAGTCTGTGCAAGTTTCCTTCATAATGGTAAGTCAGTGTCTGTGTAACTGTAAGATTGGTTTTTGGTTTGAGTTTATCTGAGAGTTGGATTTATTAATTCTGTGTGAACAAATTACTTACTAATTCTTTATTAATTCTGCATGAACAAATTATTTCATAAGACCACCGAACCTTTTATTGCAAGCTTCCTCTTCTTTTCCAGAAGTTCTTGTTGGTCCTCTTCCTGGTCCTTATCATCTTAGGGACCCTGTGTGATGCCGAGTGTTATATGAGACCTCCCAATAAACATGGTAAGAACAGCATATCTTCCAATCATGCTTAGGACATTCAATTCATTGATTCAAAGCATCACTTGTGGAGTACAATTCACTGAAGTATTCAGATTTCACACCAGCTGAGAGCATCTATAGACAGACAGATACAGTAGTTTCCAAACAATAGCAGGGCAGAGTTCCTTTTTAAAAAACAGTGCATTACCGGGGGGTAAAAGATGCCAATCCTGAAGCTTCTCCATTCCAGCACCACTGTTTTGTGCTGCTTGTTGTTGGATATGGAAAAAGGCACCAGAGAACTATTTCAGGTTATACCACTTGCCTGCTTGATTGTGCAAGGGGAGATATTTAATGGTTAGAATTGGGATTGGCATTAGAAGAGAACAAGGTGCTAGTAATAGCTCCGCTACAATCCCTTAGTCACTCAGGCTGTTTGCAGATGTTAACCCCCCCCGCAATGGTGCTTTATTTTGAACTTGGCATGCTCCTACACCCAGCCCAGCACATACCCAGAAGAGGCAGTGCCTTAGTTGGACCCAGCTTACCCAACATCTGTATAGATCAGGTGCTTCAGTGGAGATTTATTGGCACTTTTATCGAATAGCCGATTGACTTGATAAAGTACCAAAAAGCCCTGCAGAAGCACCTGATTTATACAGATGCTGAAAAGCTGGGTTGAAGTAACATGTTACTGCTTCTGATAAAGTATGGATTTTTTGGTTTGTTTTTTTTAACATCTGCAAGCAGCCTCCGTTATACTATGTATAAAACAGGTGTCAAATACCTACTTCCAAGAATTGTGATAAGGATTTTTCAGAAAATGAGTACTGTTTGCAAAAGTGCCTAAGTATTTTAAATGCCCAGATCCTACTGGGCTTCAGTGCCTAAGTTACTGAGATGCTTTTGAGAATGCTATCTATTGGGTGAAATGCTCTCCCCATTGGAACTGATAGCAAAACTCCCCCTGATTTTAACTTGGTGAGGTTTTCAGCCTAAGGCATTTCTCAGACTTGGTATAATACTTGAAGTACATCTCTGAAAAAGAAAGATGTGTGCCAGATGGTATTTTACTTTATCATTCCATGCACTATTGTAGGCTATAGGAGCAATAGTGCTACAATCAGTTGCAGAGCACCAGGCCAAATTCAGACCTGGTGTACCTCCACAGAAGTCAGCACTTTAACTGCTAGCATGAAACTATAAGCCTGTTTTTTACCTTTAATATTAAAGATTAGATAGATCTACTGCACCTTGTTTGTTGGTTTTTTGTGTTATCTAGGTTGTATTGAAAACAGAAAGCGGTATAAGTTTGGTGTAGTATGGAACACTGATGATTGTTTCAAATGTAAATGTAAGCGGAGAGCGATGACCTGCTGCAATTTGTAAGTTCAAGTAGACTTTTATTATTTTTATCTGCAAGTTGGTTGAAATTTTATACATTTCAAAATTTTGGTGTAAATTTGCTTTGACATTCCAGAAGATTTAGAAAACAGGTTTTCGACCTGTTTTACAACTGGTTCTAGCAATGCCAAAAACTAAACCACATTCGTTGCATCCAGGCATCTGAAAAACTGTACCTCCAACTCTCTAAACACGGAGTTAGATGTGCACTTGTTGTTATAGGATTTTTTTTCTTATCACTCTCCTCAATCTTTCCCTGAGTCTCTCACTTAGAGTACAAACAGGCATTGTTTTTGTGGCAGGATCCACTGTGCTGGGATGTCAGGCACAGGCATTGCCCAGAGCTGTTGTCCCACAGGATCAGGTCCCTGTTGCTCCCAGGCCTTTAGGGGCCAGATCCTGCAGGACAGCCTCAGGTGCCTGGCCAGAACCCAAGGGGGTTCCATGATTTGTGCTTGCAGCTATATAGTCCCCTGTGGCTCAGTGGTTGAATCCTTGTCTACCACACGGGAGACCCAAGTTCAATGTTTGGATGCTTATAGCAACACAGCCATGGAGGCACCAAATGTCTGGACGCAGTCTGGCCTTTGCATTCTGTCTCAGTGGCCTAAAAGGTGCCTGTGTGTAGGTCTGGGCAGCTTTCAAAACTCCTGCCTAGCTATATGTATCAAAGGTCTGGGTGACCTCTCATGCATACACCATGTTCTGGAAGGGTCAACAGTTGCTAAAAGCTAACTTGCAGACACAGGCTCTGAGAATTCCCATGCAGGGGATTTCAAGGTGTGCATTTTGTGTTGCAGAGCAAGGGAACCCATGGAGTTCCCTGCTCTATGCTTGCAGATGTGCTCTTCAACCACCCCTTGGGATACATGCATGACACCCCAATATGAAATATACACCCCAGAACTGCCTGCCCAGGGTATCTGGGGAGTGCAGGCAGCCCTTAGTTGTGGAGATCACTCTGTAAGTGAACAGATGTCCTCCGAGATATGGTGCAATGAACTGTTACTAGGCAAGAACATTACCTTAACACAACCAAGACTGTAGCAAACATGGGGCAAGGATGTCTGTTCACTCACAACTTGTGTTGCCATAAAAAAATTGTGGTGGCACATGGGTGATGTTGATTTGCACCCTTACTGGGTATGTGATTTCTTTCCCCCCTCATTTTTTCTGCCCCTCACTCCCTTTTGCAATTTGTCTAGTGACTGTTCACTGCAACTGTATAGTAGGGCTGTATGAAGCTTCAGTCCCTGATTTTGATTTGGTGGAGATTCAGCCCGATTTGGTGGCCAAATCTCCGAATCCGAATCAAATCAGAGGACCCTTTACTCTGTCTGAATTGAATCGGAACCCTCCGAATCAATTCAGACATGGAGACAGCTTTAAATGTTTTTTCTACATACCTCTAGGTAGCAGGGGTTGGAAGTGCTGCGATGCTGGAGCACATAAAGCATCCCACAGAAGCATGAAAGGTCCCCACCATGCTCAGCAGCAGACCAAGAACTGGACAAGACTGCACTTCTGGTCCACTTCCGGGTCCACCGGGGGGCCCCCCTGCACCCACCTGGCTTCGTGACTGGTGTCTCCTGGGTTGTGGGGGGAGCACCTGGGGTCCCCCTGCAGCCAATTGCTGAGCCAGGGAGGTGCTGGTGGGGGGGAGGGGCAGCGTGTTTACTGGCAGACCCAGAAGTGGAGCAGAAGTACTTCTGGTCCACTTCTGGCTTCGCTGCCAAACACGTGAAGGGCCCCCCATGATTGTGTGGGATGCTCCATGTGCCCCAGCATTGTAGTAATCATGAGCTATGCCTGCCAGCTTGAGTTATGTAGAAAAAACTTTTAAAGCTGTGTCTGTGTCCAAATCGCTGATTCTCTGAATCGGCATCGAATCTTCAGATTCAGATTCAGCCAAATAGAATCAGGGAAAGTGATCTGGGTCAACTAATTGAATCACAGTCCTTGATTCGGGCTGGTTCTGAATCAAATAGGGTCCGCTTCACACACCCCTACTGTGTAGCCCTCACTGGGCACCTATACATGAGCAGCAAGGCAGCTGCAGTGTGCTGTAATTATAACATGCTGGAGCATGGTAATTACTGTGCTTCAGCACCCTTCAGCATCTTGTGTATCAGCATTGCCATGCTTAAAAATAGCAGCAGGAGCACTTTACCTAAAGCTTCTTCAAGCACCCCTGCAGCCATTTTCATGCGCGGGGATACTGATACATGAGACTCCCCGGGTGCTTTACTCTACACACCAAGACACTCTCGGAGCCATTCTAATTAAAGCACTCCCCACATGGGTGACTGGTGCCACTTTGGTCAGAGGGGGCATGTGTCCCCCCAGCAACCAGTCAGTGCCTGGTGGGGAGCTCCCCCCACAGCTAATCATGCTGACTGGGAAGTGGCCATGGTGCTACATCTGGTGCTCCCACTCCCCAGCCGGCACTCACAGTGGGGGCACTGGCGCTTCTGCCTGCCCCTCCCCGCCCATCGCCTAAGAAGGGAGCGCGGCCTGTCAGGGCTACACCAGCACTCTCAGGGGGTGCATGTGCCACTACTGACTCCTCACACTCCTGGAGCATGTGTATAAATGCCCTCTGAATAAAGGAAGTTATGAGTTGTCTTCACTCTGTCACTGTGTGGGAATCCATGTACAGTCCAGGATGAACATGACTATCTGTTTAATCCTGAACAAGGTAATTTCAGAGAATTGCATTTCTATGCTAAATTATTAAAGAATCATCTCCTTTTTTACTTGCTGCTAGGACAAGAGATCAGAGTTCAGTGTTTTCTTTCTGACAGTCAGTGGTACATGCAGTTACCAGAGACCCTGGATTAGAGTGTAACTTCCTCTGAAATCAGCAAAGGGATTTGACTTGGTAAATATCAGTTTTTATCCTGATCCACATGTAAATTCATGATTTTCAATTTACCTCTCTTTGCCTCAGTGTTTTCACACCCCAAAACTACGATAAGGTGAATTGTGTCGCCTTGTTTCACAAAAGAACCTGCACTATCCGTGTGGTGAGGAAGAAAAACCCTGACATGCCCTGCAAAATCTACAATGGAGTTGGCTAAGATCAGTTTAAAGTGCTTCTGTTCTTCAGCCTCTCTTTTTCAAGTTGAACAGACCTTGGATCACTTACATTGAGGAAAACGGCCAATCCATAGGGTTATGGGAATAGGAGGGTTTTCCCACCCCACCTCTTTCCCTGCTCTACTTGTACCCTGCCAAGCTCCCTACACATTCTCCACTCCTGTTATCATGAGCAGCTTGTCTTGCTAAGGACACACATGTAATTTACATTTAATTTAAGATTATTTGCTGTAATTGCATCTCTGATGAAATCTGGAATTTAATAAATTCACATAAAAATCAAGGTCTTTTTTTCCCCCCATATAAGCAATTAATGAACCATTGTGTAAGAAGTCAAAAACTATGTAAACTTCACTGAAGACCTTGGTTTCAATGTCTATTTTATTTGGGAATTGTTCAGGGCCTATTGGGACAGGTATTATCATATCCAACACATGGACAGAAGAGTAGATATTTTTTGTTTCTTTCTCATTCAATGTTTCCTTCAGCCTGTGAGGCTGTGTGATTCATAATAACCACTGTAGCTGTGTCCAGATCAGCGCAGACATGCAAACATGTCTGTGGCGCCACATATTGCACTTTTAGATATTCTCCAAGCTGCAAGGGCGTGCTGCTCAGATTTGTACACTGCTCCACTTTGTTTTTTCTGTGTGGTTTTTTTTTTTTTTTTTTTTTTCTCCATGGAAAACAGGGGTCAAAAAAACCTGTGTGTGGGGGGAGGGGAAAGTGGAGTATCACATGCACAGGCAGTGCACCACCCAAAGCAGAACTGGGCCACCTAGAGCTGTACTGTGGCTGCCAGCCAGGCTCTGCACAGCAGAATTGCCACTGCTGAAGCCTTGGGAGGCCCCCAGAAGCCCAGGTAAGACTGTTGGGGCCAGCCCAGTGCAGCCTCCCCTACCTGACCGTGGGTAGCTCACCACATGCCAAAGTGTGTCTGGTATAGGTATTCCCTGGGGACAAGTAGCAGTGGTGTAAGTTGCACCACTGCTACTTGTCCCTGAGGAACCAAACATCTATGGTCATCTGGACACGGACTGTGTGTGCTGCATGGACTTAAGTATTTGCACTCCCCCTCTTCTGTTGGGTGCTAACCATATCTCCATGAAGGAGGTATCTGGTAGGGCTGTGTGAAGCTCTGGGTGCTGATTCAATTCGTAGGAGATTCGGCCTGGTTCAGTGACTGACTCTCTGAATCCAAATCAAATCGGGGGACTATTTAGAATGCCATTTAACAAGGAGAAATGCAAAGTGTTGCACCTAATGAGGAAAAACATCCAACACACCTACTGCCTAGGAAATGACCTGCTCGGCAGCACGGAAGCAGAAAGGGATCTAGAAGTCCTAGTGAACTCCAAGATGAACATGAGTCATCAGTGTGACGAAGTCATCAGCAAAGCTAACAGCACTTTATTATGCATCAGCAGATGCATGACAAACAGAACCAAGGAGGTGATACTTCCCCTCTATCAGGCGCTGGTCAGATCGCAGTTGGAGTACTGCATGCGGTTTTGGGTGCCACACTTAAGAGGGATGTGGATAACCTGGAGAGGGTCTAGAGGAGGGCCACTCATATGGTTAAGGGCTTGCAGGCCAAGCCCTATGAGGAGAGACCTGGACCTCTTCAGCCTCCACAAGAGAAGGTTGAGAGGCGACCTTGTGGTTGCCTATAAATTCATCATGGGGGTGCAGAAGGGAATTGGTGAGGCTGTACTCACCAAGGCACTCCTGGGGTTTACAAGAAATAATGGCCATAAGCTAGCAGAGAGCAGATTTAGACTGGACATTAGGGGGAACTTCTTCACAGTTAGAGTGGCCAAAATCTGTAATGGGCTCCCAAGGGAGGTGGTGCTCTCCCCTACCCTGGGGGTCTTCAAGCGGAGGTTACATAGGCATTTGGCTGGGGTCATCTGAACCCAGCACTCTTTCCTGCCTATGCAGGTGGTCGGACTTGATGATCTATTGAGGTCCCTTCCGACCCTAACATCTATGAATCTATAACCCTACTTGACTGAAGCAATAATTTTGCACCCGCTTCCCCTACCTCAGGGGTTCTCTACTTACCCTCACACCTTGGTAGCTCTGACTGCACCCTGCTACATGCTACCACACCTAGTCCACCCCAGCTTTACCCCAACTAGCCCCAATTCCCTCCTCCCAGCACAGACCCCCCAAAGAATCCTACTCAGGATGCATCACAGTTCACCAGGGCATCTGACCTAGTGGGTAGAGCCAAGAGTGGAACCAGGGATTGCAACAGTGGGACAGAGGCCCAGAGTCAGGAATCAAATGCCAAGCCAGGAAATCAACCAGCATCAGAGGTCAGGAAGCAAACCAAAGTCAAGCCAGAGTCTGAAGAGATAAATATATGATCATGGGTGCTAGGGCAGAAGCCAGAAAAGTTACCAGAACAGGAGCTACTCAAAGACAAGACCAGTAAATCATGCAGCAAAGTTTGGGTACTGCAGGAGTTCCTTAAAAGCAGACCCAGGACCAATCAGTGGAAATGAGCTAGGCTCAGCTGGCCCTGGTTAGTCTGTTAGCCAGTTAATCAGGCTGCAGGGCACAAGCCCCACTTATCCTAATTCTTATAGGATGCAGCACCAGCTCCAGCACTGGGATATGGCAGAGGGAAGAGGAGGTATGGAGACTCCTGAGAGCCACAAAGTCCTGAGAGACTCCCTACAGAGTACTCCACTCCTGCTCAAACACCAGATGGTACTGCTGTGCTGTGCGTCTGATTGAACTCTACACCCAGTTTCTTTCCCACCATAAAGTTTCCATCAGCTTTGGTGGCTTCCTTTTTTATGGGTGGTTGCATTTTTTCACACAGATTTTATGTATAGGCATTTTTAGCCTGACTATTTATGGAGGGTCCATAAAATTACAGACAGCTAGCAGCCCTGTCCCCACTCCAGTGCCTCAAGCCTGCAACCTGTTGGTTCCTGGCCACTTCTGCCTGCTCTACACTGCTGGAGACCATAGCTGCTGAAGTCTTAAGGGCTCTTGCCTCTGTTCTGGCACTTCTGTGCCTGTCCCAGTGCTCCCACTCAGTTAGTGCCCAGGGCATGTGCCCCCTGCTCACCCACCTCTAGTTACAGTACTGATTATCATTATGTATTAGGTAGGACATGCTGTCTGTCATGCCACTTGGGGCTGCTTTGTCATATTCTACCTCAATTTGAAATAAGCCCTGATTCAGGTCCATCAGTGAAGCTTTGACTTTAATGAGATGGTTCTTATCATGCATGGCAATACTTAAAATACTATGGTCTTTATAAATCCATGGTGTGTCCACACCTTGAATACTGTGCCCAGTTTTGGGCCCCCCCACTTCAAAAAGGATATAGAAGAACTAGAGAAGGTACAGGGGAAAGCAACAAGGATGATTAGTGGTATGGAGGGGCTTTCATATGAAGAGAAACTAAAGAGGATAGGCCTATTCAGTTTAGAAGAGATGCCTGAAGGGGGATATTTTAAGTAGGGGTCTACCAAAATTGAGATGGCTGCTGGCAAATTTCACAGGGAGGCTAGAGCCCAGGCAGCCATTTTGGTGGAGCAAGTATGTTGTCCCCTGCTGCCTCTGATTGGCCAACAGGCCCCTGAAGTCCTGTCCCTCTCTGTAGATTGCCAGATGGCTCCAGACCACTACTTGCTAATAATAATGTGTTAATTATTGGCTTCCGTGGGCTTAAACCCCTTTATAAGCACATGGAAGCCATTAATTGATTCATTATTAAGCAAACTAAGTGGCCGTTAATAGCTTTTGTGGGTTTGATCAAGCCAGTGGAAGCCATTAACAGCCACTTAGATTGCTTAATAATGCCTCAATTAACAGCTTTCATGAGCTAAATCAGGGCATTAAACCCACAGAAGCCATTAATTGATATGTTATTAAGAATTCTAAGCAAGTAAACTCTAAACTGAAATATCTTAATAAAATAAAGCAATGCACACCATAAATTGTAACTAATACCAACTATATACACTTTACTAATATCAACTATATATACTTTAAATAAAGGATATTATAAAAAGGAGTTTACTAAAACTGAATACTATCCTTGAGACAGGCAGTTCATGCTATGTATTAAATGCAAGCATGCTGCACCCAGCCATAGTCACTACAGCAAATTCTGGGGTGACTGCAGCCCCTAAAGTAGCCTCCTCCCAGTGCTGCTGCTGCCTGCCCCAAGCACAGCCCAGTCCAGCCCCCAGCCCACCCATTCTCTGTCTCTGTGGGGTGAACACTTCTCCATACATAGCCATGGTATTGCAAAAATTGTGGTTCGTTTCTCTGGAGGCATGCGAAGAAATCTCAGACACACACTTATTAGCAGCACAAAGATGTATTTGCAAATAGGGTCAGAGCAGAGTCAAAGGACTCAGATTACTCCGAACCCCTGAGGAAATTCTCAGCTGGTATTTTATCCTTCCCCTCCTGGGCACGTGTGCAGAAACAGGAACTCTTACAGCTCATTTCCGTTTCATACAAACATGTATGTGGCTACGTCACTTCATCCATCGCATGTATATTATAATTAACTATTTAAGTATGCAGGGCGGATAAGCAAATATGCATCAGCTAATTGCGCATGCTCAGAAAGTTCTTTAGGTCACCAAGAGTTTAAATCCCCCCCCCTTTCAAGGACACAGTCAGTTGAATTCCAGCTTCTGTAAGCTGCATGAGAAGGACCAGGGGGAGTGTGGGGGAGGGAGTGATTTAGCATAAGAAAAACTGTAACAAGGCTGGCCAAGGAAAAAAAAGTCCTTGGCAGTGTTTTTTGCTTATCAGGTGTGAGATGCAAACTGTGCATTTCTAACAACACTCCATTTCTAACAATATTCTAACAATACTCCATTTCTAACAATGGCATGCTCAGCATCCACTGACTTCATAGGGATAGTGAGGCAGTGTCTTGCCAGGACATAAAGATGTGGAAACTAGTCACAGATGGAGTCCCTGAACATGGGCACAGGTACAGGCATCTGGCAGTCTTTGACAAAGTTCACATAAGCAGCATGTTTATTGTTATGGTCTTTTCTCCATCTCGAGATTGCTTTCAGTAGTCAAGGGTCAAAATTCAGCAAAGATACCTGGTTGGGGTCCAAATTGTGAACAGCATTAAGGAAGGGGACAGCCAGTTGTCTGAACCACAGTGGCAGTGACAGGTCATACCTGCAGTACTGGTTTAGCTTCACACCTGTTTCCTGGAATAGGTCCCTTCTGTGCTGGTTTTCACAAGGACAGCTTATCCACATAGTTATCTTGACTTCTTGTAATGCTCTGTCTTTGACCCAGCTTAACAAATCCATCACCTTGTTGTGTGTGTGGTGGATCACAGCCTGCTGGCATTCAAACCACCACATCAGGAGCTCTATGAACCCGGTGGCATTTTCAGCCACAAATGTCATGTGATCTTGAATGTTGCTTTGTTCTAAGAGAACACAAAGCTTGAGCATGCACTGTGGGTTGGGTGTGAGTTACAGCACCTCACTCACAATCTGCTGGTAGTGCTGCATATGCTTGGCATGGTAACAGACCGTGTCGCACCAAAAATTCCACCGTAGGAGTGCAGATTCTGGAGGCAGCAGCACAGTGGCATGTGATTCCCCACTTTGACTGGCGATGGACTCCCTGAACTGGACCTTATACCCTGGACAGTGTTTGAAGGCTTTCCTGAAGGAAGACACCAGGCTATCCACCATGGGGCATTGCATGAGCCAGATGTCCCTTATTAGGGACAGAATGTGAGCATTGCAGGCGACATAAACAGTGTTGGGCAGCATTCCTTGGAGCACATCAGAGAAAGCTTTGCACATGTACATGGCATTGTCAGACAGGAAAGCTGAGATCTTATTAAAGTCTAC
>NW_017728951.1:36231387-36253529 GCF_001723895.1 Crocodylus porosus | reverse complement strand
GCCCTTCGTGCAGCTCAGTCCTGCATCCCGCCCCAGCTGGGCAATCCCTACCCCCACAACAAACTTACCAGTCAGACCCAGCTGTTCTCTACATGGCCGGGCTGTGCTCCTGGCTGCTGGCATGCTGCACTGTGGCTGCACGTATGCACGTGGAGTTCTGCATACCTCCTGTGACCCTTTTAAGTACCCCTAGGTGTGGGTACATGCACCCCCGGTTGACAACCACTTGGCTACATCGTAGCTGACAATAACCTTCCTGATGGCTTGGGCCAGAATGGAGAAGGAATGATACTGCATCAAGGCAGCCTTCATGGATGGTACATGTGAAACAATCACTACGGGGAGTCTTGGTGAAGCTTGTTGGCACATGTAAGACTGCCAGCATTTGGTACATTTTGGCTTAGTAGTCCTTTAACTTCTGTGATTAAGTTTTTCCAGTAGGATGTTCACCACTATGAAAGCCTCCATGAGGGAAAATGCTTCCTCTTGCCTTGCCAAGTTGCTTTCTGTGGTCTTTTTAAAGTCACTTGCTTCTTTCTCAGACCTTCAGCCTCTGCAGCAGCCTTCCTCTTCCTATGTGCCTCAGCCTCTGTGCTGATCTATGCTGGTTTTCCTGGATGCATCCAGAGTTACATTGCATGAGGTACAGAAGAGTCTGTCTCCATCTGTGTGCAAGATCTCTGCAGGATACTGTCTTATACACTCCAGGACTGATGTCTCTTGCTGCCTTAGAGGATTTCTTCTCACTGAACGTGTTGAAGAAGAAGCCTCCTGAGCCAGAAGCATGCATGTGGGTGCTTTAAAAGCTGGCATGACAGGCTAGTTGGTAGTGATTTAGCTCAGGGGTTTTTAAAGGGTAAAAGATGATTGGAGGGCTTGGAATGCCCTTTCCTCACCAATCAGGCCCCAGAGACTCACCCTCCATGTCCCCTGATTGGCCCCTTGGGTCACCTGGAGGGGATAAAAAGGGCAGCGCAGCTGACTTAGGAGAGATGAATAAGGGGCTGTGAGGAAGGAGTTTCAAAAAGCTGGCAAGAGCTGAGCCAGTGGGGTAGGAGTAGTTGCCCCAGAAGCACTTGAATGAGTGGGACCTGCAGGCAGCAGTTGGACCCTCAGCTGTGCGGCTGGCAGGAGAGGCTCCCTGCTGGGCTCCAGGATCCCCCTACGAGAGGCTCCCCCTGCTCCAGCAAGGATCTGAGCAGTGGCCTGAGGGGTTCCCAGCTCTGCTTCCAGCTCCTCCAATAAGAAGCCAGGAAGCTTGATGTGAGGCAGGGGCTCCCAGAAGGTCAAAACCCCTAGCAGTGTGGGCTGGTACTGGCACTGGTGGCTGTGTGGTAGAGTTTTTGTCTATTGTTTAGGAGCTCTGAGTTCAAGTCCCAGCTGGGATGACTTAGGTTGAGTAAAGAGATGGAAAAACTCTTGTTGCAGTGAAAAGGGCTCATTGTATATCTGCCTAGGCCCTATATTTCTTGTTATTTGACATTTTGTATTTTGTGCCTTTTACATTTCATCCACCAGTATTGTTCTGCTGTTTGTGTCTCTTATAGTCTGTTAACCCTGTCTTTTGTCAACTGGATGAATATGTGTATGATTGCAAGTGTCTAACCTTTGTTGAATCCTGCCCCCTCGGGGTGTTGTAGTGCCCCCTGTACCCTCTGGTTTATACCTGTTGTTATGTTCCCACTACTGTTCTCTCATTAAAAGGTATATGGCTACATCCTCATTGGTGGTCTGGCTCCCCACTATAGGGGGAGGAGGGTCTCTACACCTCCTACAGCACTTGTGCACCTGCTCTGATCCCTTCAACTGGAGAGGGGGTACATCTTGGACTACCACCCAGGTTACACTGGTGCCAAAACCTTCCTGCTTCCCTGGACTGAGCCTGTTCCAGGGGCTCAGCCTCTGATAGTGATTACTCTTTCTCTCTCCCCCACTTACCCATCCCTCCCTCCCCACTCCCTGCGCTTCCAGACACAAGGGTTCCCTGCCCTTTTCTCTGCTTGCAACTTTCTTTTGTTCTTCCCCATGCCCCTTCAGAAATTTTGTGCCTTTTCATGGGATCTGTGCTTTTTCAGAGACTGCTTGCAATGACAGTTTCTATGAAAATTGTGAAATCACAATTTTGGTAGGTCCCTAATGATGATAAGCCTTTATAAAACAGTAAATGGTGAAGAGAAAGTAAATTGGAACTTATAATTTCTTATCTCTCAAAACAAGATTGAGTCATTATAAAATTACATTAGTAGGTATTAAGTTTAAATTAACAAAAGGAAGTTCTTTTTTCCACAGTGTGTAATTCAAGTGTGGAATACATTGCCACAAAATGCTGTGGAAGTTGACAGGTTAGCCAGATTCAAAAAAGAATTGGACAAATTTTTGGAGGACCGAAGCTTCAGCAGCTACTGAACACAGGAGAGAGGGGTACAGCCTCTGAGTCTGAACTTCCTAGATCTCATATGCTGGAGGCTGCAAGTGAGACAGGAATAGGGGGGGAAAAAACCCCTGGTCATACCCTGTTCACTCTCCCTTTCAGCATCCACTCTGCCATTCTGTGACACAGGATACGTTTCCTATTATATAAGTCAATTGAATAAAAAGTGCTGATCCTGATGGACACTCGCAGCTTCTGCTGTTTGTTTACAAGCGGTGACCAATGGCATCCACAGGCATCCTAACTGTATAAAGTACATGCAGTGTAATCCACCACTCGAGTGCATCCCTTCATCAACTGTTTAACAATACAGAGCCACCCCATGTAACAGGCAGTGGAGAAGAACACCATAGTCAATTGGAAACAGCAAGGGGACATGGATATATTGGATGTATTTTCTTGTTATATATGGGCGAGGGCATCAAGGTTTGTACTGCTTGCCTCACAAGAAATGATCAGGACACGGATTTAGTAACTTACCCTAAAAACTGCCTGTAATGGGATCACTCCCCAAGGAGCAGCCGTGACACCCCTTGGTGGCCAAAAGACTTCTGCCCTGCTCAGTCTCTAAGTTACTGCCCCATTTCTCTTTTGCCTGCTGTGGCTTAATCTCCTTAATCCATTTGGAAGGGGAGGCTGTCCAAAGGTACTCATGCCTCACAGCTGTTACCAGCCTTTTGTACCAGTGGGGATTCAGTCCCAACTCTCCTTTCTGATGATTCAGGCCTCTGTGCCCTTTTCAGTCTCTGACCCTCTTGAGCTGTGAGCCCCTGGCCCCAGTTTCTGCTCTTTCTGGGCTGTCGGCTCACTGGTCCTGTCTGGTCACCACCCGTCAGGCGGTGGGTCACTGGCCCTAGTTCTCACCTCTCCATGGTTCTGGTCTCGCCCCTCCAGAGCTGTGGGTCTCTGACCCTAACTCTGCCTTTCTGCTGTACTGGGCCCTTGGTCCTGCCTCTGTTTTGCTATCCCACTCTCCTGCTTGGCCCCTGGCCCAGATCTTCACTCTTTTGGGCTATGGTGAAGCTCACACCATGTCCTGGTAAGCTCCAACCTCACTTGCTTCTGTAGCACTCTGGGACCTTTTACTGGGCTATGGGCTCTAGGCCCTGGTTTCAGTTTTCCCTGGGCTGTGGGCCTCTGGCCCTGGTTCTCACTTCTTTAGGCTGTGGGCCCCTAAACCTGGTCTTCTAGGGCTTTGGGCCCATGGCCCTATTTCTCATCCCTCTTGGGCTCATCCCTCTTGGCCACTTGGGCTGTGGGCCCCTGGCTCTGACTCTTCTCCTGCTCAGGGCTCTGGCTACACCCTACTCTGTACGCTTTCTCTACCCTGCTTAGGGAACTGGGCTTACTAACCCTGGCTGGCTTCAGCCTGGGTTGTTTCAGCCTTGTTCTTTGCTACCAGCCTGTTTAAGCCAAGATGCTTTTGGGCCTCCACTTTCCTTATTGCTTTAAACAGAAGCACAGATAAACAGACAATAAATGCATTAGTGCAAGTGCGGAAGTGAACAGAGTAGTTATATAAACCATCTCAGATTGCCTGACTTCTGTAAGACAGGAAGCTTCTGCTTCTTAAATTGCTGGCAGGAGAGACCTATCTGTCACTGTGCAATCTAACTGCCTTCTTGTCAGGAAGGGTAGACCGAGTGCTGCTCTTTGGGGTCACATCTTTTACTAAACAAAGCAGAAAGGACTTCTGGTGGACAATCCTTGGTGAAGAGGGTTTGGGGATCACATCTTTTACTGGCTGGTCTGCATAATAGGGTAAAAGTCTACTATAGCTGAAAGCTAAAGGGGCTACTCCTTTAGTTCAAGCAGTATAGGCAGGAAAGATAATGAAAGAGTGGATGATCCAATGAATGTATCCTGGGTTTTGAGGAACCTGCATTCAATTCTCTACTCTGCAACAGACTTTCCATGTGACTTCCCTGTGCTTCAGTTCCCCAATATATAATGGGGACAAATGCACTGCCCCGCTTTTGCAGGATGCTGTGAAGATAAATACACAGTGCATGGAGATAGGAGTGCGGGTAGCCCTGGGCTGCTTGCTCCCCCGTCTCTGCATTTGTCCTGGTGTTTACCACTTTGGTATGGATCGCAGCACTTTTTGTCCAGAGTTTTTTTATTGCTACCAGAAAATCCCAGTAACAAATTTTGCCCCAGCACTGCAAATTAGCAGCTGCACACTGATTAATGTGCAACTTTAATGTTGAACTGGGAAAAAACCTGGGGTCGTTTGACCCCAGTACTCTTTCCTGCCCAGGCAGGGGGTTGGACTTGATGAACTGCTCAGGTCCCTTCTGACCCTACCAACTATGAAACTATTAAAGATTGTGAGAAGGTCGAACAACAGAGAGGTGGAGACCATATAAATACCTAAAGTAAACAGGCATGTGCTTGTAGCACTGAAAGTCTTTTGTTTATACCTAAGTGGGGTCCTATGCACTTGCCCATGTTAGAGTACAGGACTATCCTGAACCAGCAATAAGATACCAAAATATCTGTGGCCTGACTCAATACTTGCTAGACATAAACTTACAAAAGCCATTCCTGTGGTTCAGAATAGGCTATTTCAAATAACCAGGCTTAAGGTATGAGAGGACATCTCCATCTACTGCAAATAAATCTGATCCAAAGCCCATTGAAGTCAGCTGGCAGACTCCATTGGATTTGGATCAGACCTATACACAGTCAAAGGATACAGTAAAAACAGCTCCCTCAAGACAGGATAAATTTATGGACTTTAGATATTGATGGTCACCTTCACTAACAAGGAGACTGTAATACAATGCCTTAGTGCAAATGACCACATCTCACACTCATGGCTCAGAACTTGCAACTTAGTAACTACTTTCATAGTTATACCTCACTAGAGGAGACTGGATGGTCACCTTGCTGGGATCACTTGACCCCAGTTGTCTTTCTTGCTTGGTGCAGGGGGCTGGACTCAATGATCTTCCAAGGTCCCTTCCAGCCTTACAATCTATGAAGCTATGAAAGTGACAAAGGCTTATGCTGCTTCTGTTCTGGTGTGGGTTTTGTGCCAAAATCCCAAGGTTCCTCCTGCGCTCTCAGCAACAGCACATATTCACTACTTCTATGCAGGTGCTGTAACATGTATTTATGGCAATTGTTAGGTTAGTAGCTGAAGACAAAGCAGAGTAGCAGAATATCCATTGGTGGCTATAATGCCTGTATATGGAAGGCCCAACTGAGGCTGTCCTAGGTCTGGTACTATTCCTGGCACTGGTTTTTGTTCAGTGGAAAGCATTAAACAGTCTGTAACTCACTCTGTTAGGTATTTCTGTGAAACACTGGGGCATTGGGGGCACTTTAACATGATCCACAGGTGGGGAGCAGAGAGCGGCTTGAAGAGCTGCTTTAATTAAAAAACTGATGCGTCTCACGTATCAGTGTCCCTGCACTTAAAAATGGTGGCAGGGATGCTTGAACTAAAGCGTGTTCAACGAGCTTTAGTTCAAGCACCCCGCTGCCATTTTTAAGCACAGAAGCATTGATACACAAGACACAGGAGGCTGCTGAAGTGCGGTAATTGCCACACTGCAGTCTGCTCCAATGCACTGTAATTACAGCATATCAGAGCAGTTTCTGTGCTTGTGTATAGGTGCCATTGGTGCTTTGGAAAATTTTCTCCCATATTTGCAATGTCTCAGTGCCCTCATGCCTCTGCGTACTTTATCCAAAGATCACCACGCCTCTTCCCTCTTTACATACCAAATAATAGAGGCTTTGTTCCCTGAGCTTCTCTGTAATATAGAAGCACAGCCATTCAGCAGTGTATGATGAAATCAGAAAATGTCTGATAAACCAAGGACCCAATTGTACCCAGCAGGCAAAGCTCCTATTGAAATCAATGGGAATTTTGCCTCTGGAAAGAATGCAGAGTAAAGTCCTATACCTTAATTTCTGTTCCTTTTGTTCTTTTTGTCTACTTACCACTTGCATCACAGAAGCCTATAGCATCAACATAACATGTTTCAAGTAGTTTAATAATACCTTTATCTGAAGCTTCTGTTTGTTGTAGAATTAATACATTTTTATATCAGTAGAGGGAGCCAGAACTTCTAAGTCAGACTGTAAGTGGAAAGCAACATTCATTGGTTAAATTCCCTTTACAGAAAGAGAGAAAAAGGGTGGGGGGAGGGAGGGGGAGAGAGTTGTCATCTCAATCACCTATCGAAACACAGAGAGGAAGGCTTCTCTTTAGAACTGGTAAGCCATCACAGGTCTTCTGCTTGCTGCCACTCAATTCATTTAGTCCATGAAGGTGCAGATATTCAGCAATCTCAGTGACTCACAATCTATGTAAATGTTAAAAGGTAAGAATTTTCTAAATACTTTGTTTCAACTTTGCAGGTGGTCAAATTAGTTTAGCAGCATAATCCTTCTCCCCTTGAAAATCTATGGACCTGCTGAAATTCCACTTGAGATGCTGACAATTTATTTTGTAATCATGATTTCAGTTCTTGTTCAGATCTCTCTCTTTGAAGTGGGTAGTTCTCAGTTCTTACCTATCAGAAAACAATGACAAAGAAATCTCCCTGAAATATATATCTGGATCAAGGGTCAAGTGATATATTGTATGATCATTAAACAATGTCCAACTTGGGTATATAAGAAAAATGATTAGGAAGAGTTGGGGACAGAGTGGGTTACTGTTTTATTAAAGCATTTTAAGAAAAATAAGTTTTAAAACATGAGAATCTAGATGGAAAATGTTTAAGAATCTATAATGCTTTATAAGATACTTTACTGATTCATCTTTTAGCAATCAAAAGGTATCTTTGCTTGTTGAGGTGCACTAGAATGATGTCTAATTTATTCAGTACTTCAGGTCAAAGTAGAGCACAGATACTTGCTGGGACATGCAGCCTGAAATAGAAGTATCAAGAAGTTAGATTTCTAGAAAAAAGGACTATTGCACAGCTCTTCAGCATCCTGCAAATGTTCATTCCCAGCATTTGGCAAAGTAGGTGGTTGATTGTGAAAGTTTTTGCTTCTTTGAACCAGCTAGTCTCTGTAGGTACCTGCAGATGCTACACTGTGACCTAACTACAGTTAGATTGATCTAAGTGCCAAATGTTCAAGGAGGTTAGATGGGACAAAAATGGTCATCCTTGTCTAAATTAGTTCACCTGAAGATGTGAAGAAAGTTGGACTGGGAATGCGTTAGCCCAATCTACCAAATGACAGCACATATTTAGAATGCAGCTCCTGGGCCGGGAAAGTCTAGCCACTCACCCCAGCCCCAAGGCTGTGGTCTTCCAGCACCCTTTCCCATCCCAGACTGGGCTATTTTTAGCATCCCCAAACCCCTGACTCCTGGATGGACAACTCCTCCCATGGACACACCAACACCCACCATCTGCAGACCTGCCTGCCTTCTTTAATCCTGCCAATCATCCCCTCTCCCCCACCCCACAGACCCACCAGCCCTCCTCCATCCCATCTGCCTCTCTCCCGACCCTGACTTAGATCAGGTTCCTGGCACTGACAAATGTCTGTACAAGCTGCTCCCAATTTACAATCATGCAGATTAAAGTAAGCTGCATATGACTGTAGATAGGGTATGGCGAATGTCTGCATGGACCCTGTAGTGTCACCCCACCCACCTCCTGCCTGACTTCAGACTCACATGGCTAACCCCCCTCCATACAAAAGTGTGGTGAGTTTTCAGGATTCAAAACCAATCCAGATACAAAGTTAAAACACTCCAACAGCCAGATTCAAAGTCTATTTACAGTCCATGAAAACATCCTTGTCAACTTCAGTGATTTTGAATTAGGTCCCAGGGGTGTCATATTGGTTGCAAAACAGCCATAAACATTTTGTCTGGTATGTTATAGTCCATTCCCTAGAAATGTGTTTATTTTGTGTATTTAGACTGTAAACTCTTCAGCAAAGGCTCTGAATTTGCACAGTTCCTAGCATGACAGGCTACTTCTTTAGTTGACTCAAAGTCACTACCATAAGACATACAAGTAATAACTGTAATTGTTATGGGTATTATTGTTGTTGTCCAGTCAGGGAGGTACAAAGAAGGGAATGAACATTTTGCTATTTACAATTCTGCTCATGATTATTGCTGTAAGAATGATTTTTTTGTTTGTTTACTGCTTGAACTAAAATATAACAACAATACCCCTCCCTTCCTCAAAAAAATAGTGTTGGGTATCCCAAAACTAAGATTTTTTTTTTGAGTTTTTAAGAAATTAAGGGGTTGGGTGAAATGTTTCATTTGACTTGAAACAGCATGTTTTGATTTATTGCCAGGCATTTTTGTTAAAAGTCAAGGGCCAGAGTTACCAGAGGCAGAAATTTATTAGGTGACCCACATTCAAATTCCTTCTCTGCCTGATTCAAGGCAGGGGTTTGAACTAATGTCTCTAGCCTCCCAGGAACGTGACTTAAACTTTATGCTGTACAGCTTTGGGAGGGAGCAGGGTGAGGTCCCACCACCTTCTTGTTAGCTCTGTGAATGATAATTTAGTCTCACCATTTCTTGGCCAATCTGGAACTATTCAGGTTGCATTCACAAATAATTTCAGGTCAACAGATGCTGCGTCCTTCAGTGTATAAATTGCATGCTGATAAGGAATCATCCAGCCCTACCTATGACACATTCAGTGATCCTTGTGAATAGGTGGTAGGAAGAGTCTTTGGAGCTCCGGGGGGAAAAGGTGGGATGCAAAGGGAAGGTGACCTTATTATCCCTTACTTTCCTAGACCAGCTTTTCCAGTTCTAGTCAGTGGTAAAAGGATTGCACAGAATTGTGAGCCCAGAAGTTCCAGTCCTGGCTTTGCCTCAGAGGCCAGGTTGATGGACGTTGTTTATGAACCTTTATAACATCATATGGATTCCCTTGGGATACAGGGCAAGGATGTATGTCACCTTTCTGTATCTCAGTTCCCTCCTCTGTAGATAAGGGTAATAATTAATTCCTTTCCCCCTCTGAGGGACTGTTATAAAACTGAATGTCTAGACAGCCTTTTGAGAGCTCCCAGAAATATACCATAGGAGGAAAGCTGCAAGAATGTGGATTGCATAGTCTAGAGGAGACTGAGGATAGGCAGTAGGAAGATGTGCCAAATACATTAATATTCAATGATACTGATATAAGCTGTCACAATATAAATGTCTTCATGCTCCCAAAGCAATACACATGTAGCAAAACCATTATGATATTCCATTCCAGGTTAAAGTTACAGCTGTCTGGCTCCTTTGTATCCTACAGAAGCATGCAGATGTAACAGGTAACAGCTGATGCATGCAACTGAAGTGCAAATCTTACTCTGCTGTCCCCCAGGCCCTTGATGCAGTGTTTCTCAACCCAAGGTACATGTACCCCTGGGGTTATGCGAGACACGGGCAGAGGGTACGTGGGTGCTGCTTTTTGGTTTTGCCTACTTGGGGTGGAAGTTCCAGCCCCTGCCCCCCACCCCCACTGTGTCCAGCGCGCCAGGGCTTTCACTCCCCAGCGTCAGTGTGCCAGGGCATAGGGAGGGAGGCCCTGCACAGGCTGCTTTGCCCTGGGCCACAGTGAAAAAAGTGGGACTTGGCTTGCAGCAGCAAAACTGGCAGAGCCACGGTGGGACTTCTGGTTTTGCCTTTGCTGTGTTTATCGGCAGGGGGTACATAAGGTGCCAAAGGTTGAGAACCACTGCCTTAATATAACTGAAAAGGATATCATGTCACAGCCTGCACTGAAACAGATTACCTAGAGAGTCTGTGGAGTCTCTGTCCAGTTTGAGAGCAATGAGGGGCCACATGCTGCATGGGTGATAGGGCTGTGTGACGCTTCGGTCGATTCAATTCAGCAGAGATTCAGCCAGATTCAGTGGCCAAGTCTCCGAATCCAAATTGAATCAAAGTACCCTTTAATCTCTCTGAATTGAATTGGGACCCTCCACATTGATTCAGAGAGATTTGGAAAGAGTCAGCGATTCGGACAGTCACAGCTTTAATTGTTTTTTCTACATAGCTCTAGGTACCAGGTGGTTCATAAATGCTGGGGCGCTTGGAGTGTCCCACAGAAGCACGGGGTGGGCGGGTGGTCCTCAGTACTCTTGGCAGCAGACCTGGAAGTAGACCAGAAGCACTTCTGGTCCACTTCTGGGTCCACCGTGGAGCGCACAGGCCCCCCACCCTATGCCCCTCCCGTGCCTGCCCCCGGCTCAGCAACTGGTGCCTCCTGGGTCTGGGTGGGGGCACCCAGGTTCCCCACGTGTCCAAGTGCTGAGCCAGAGGGATGCAGGGGAGGAGGGGGGTCCGCCAAGCACATGGAGGCCCCCCCACCCATACTCCTGTTCATCTGCTCCACCATCTCAGCATTCACAAGCTGCACTGGTACCTTGAGGTACATGGAAAAAACATTTAAAGCTGTGTCTACGTCCAAATTGCTGATTCTCTGAATCAGCATCGAATCTTCAGATTCGGATATGGCTGAATTGAATCAGAGACAGTGATCCGAATCAACGAATCGAAACACTGTCCCTGATTTGGGCCGAATCTGAACAGATAGCCTGGTACCCACTCCTGGAGTACCTGGGCTCCCAAGGGCTTGGTGGGAGCCTTCTGGGCCACATGAGGCCTGCAGGTCACCAGTTTGACAGCCCTGGTTTAGATAATGATCCTGCTTGGAGCAGGGTGTTGGATTAGATGATTTTTTAATGTGTCACTTCCTGCCTTTGGCTTCAGCATGACTGTCTTTCACCAAGGCTCCTTGGTGAGGCTGAAAGGTTTGGACTCTGGTGGGGATTAGGCACCTGTCTCAGTCCCAGCCTTCAGAGCACTGGAGCCTGCTCTGCTGTGGTGAGGAAGCTGGGTCTGACAAATAGCTGTTTGCTGGGTTCAGCCCCTCCTCTCCCCTCCCCTCCCACTGCACTAGAGTTTTGAACCCGCTTGGGTTGTCAGTCCCAGCTCTCACAGGGCAAAGTCTCATGATTGTATTACCTTCCTGGAACAGTTTGACGTTAGCTCACCCCAAGTTAGGTAATACTATCTGAAGATACTCCTTGCTGGAAAGTCCTAACTTTGCTCTGCTACAATGGCACTTAACATGTGGTTTACTGCTTGAACACTCAGACAAGCATTTTAAGTGCAGTTAAGATGTCCTCAGTAAAACAGTGGGTGACTAATAGGTGGAACAGGATCTGTCCATTTGCCTTTTGGAAGATATTTAATTAGCACATAGCAGCAGCAAATCTGGACAGGCTTCACTAAAACAGGCCCTCATTAATTGGTCATCTGGAGCATAGTACCTAGGAGCATTGACTACAAATGCAAAGCCTTCATGCAGGTGCAGGCTTGCAGCTCAGCCTACCAGTCCTGCCCAAAGTCTAGCATTGCAGCCTGGGAACAGCAGGGCCTCCTTGCAAGCTGCTCACTTCTCCACTCTTTGCTTCAAATTCCCAGTGTTATTTGCACATGTAATGGCCCTGTTGGCAAACAGTCATGAAAAATTGCTGCTCTGGTCCCTGGTAACTCATCATTGTAACAAGATAACTCCATTCTTATGGTGACAACTAGTATCTTTGCCACCATCATGCCTACAGGATTCATACTCATTGGGCGCATCTACATGAGATGCTTACTGTGCAGTAGCCTAATAACACTGCGCAGTAGTGTGCCGGTAAAAAAACCTGTTAATACACTACTGCGCAGTGTTATTAGGTTACTATGCAGTAAGCACCACAAAATGGTGCACCAGTGCTACTGCACAGTAACTGTAGCTACTGCACGTTCGTTAGTACTTCATTAAGCAAGTATTAAACTAAATGCACAGTAACTACTGTGCCTTAATGAACAAGTAGGCGCACCCACTGACTATCTTATCCTATGTTGATCTGGGTTGGAGCAGCCCCAGGCTGGCAGGCTGACCCTCCAGGGTGCCTGCTAGCTGGGGCTGCTCCAACCTGGCTCAATGTGCTGTGGTCCCAGGCGTACATGGAAATGCGGTGTCTGGGAGCAATAAATTGCTGGAGTGTATTGCTTCATATTAAGTGCACATGTAGATGCACCTTGTTAATACAAGTCTCTTGGTTAGAGACTCTTCCTGCTGCCAAATGATGTAGTGACTTCATGATGCAAACAAATATATACTGGTCAGAAGGTGATGGGGTAAGGTCCCCCAAAAGACATGCAGTTATAGCCCAGGCCAGGTTTTAACCAGATGAAATTAAAAGTCTGTGCCTTAGGCCACTGCGTTGATCGAGTACATTTCCTACAAAGTGCTATGGTGCCCACCATCCCAGGGAGGACTGTAGCACTTCTCAGAAGGTGTTGTCCAGTCACGGAGCCCGTTCCACAGACAGCACTCAGGGCATAGAGCACCTGAAACGCAACTTCTGTGAGGTGCGCAACAGCTTAAGCAGAAACAGGTGAATGTTAAATGGGCCTGAAATTAAATGCATCAGCTTGTTTTGACAAAACTTGAAGGTCTCCTTTTGGGTCACCCTGACCAGAAACAAGATATTTTGTTTTGATTTTCCTACAGAAAATTGAAAAATCTGAGGGGAAAATGGACATTTCCAGCAGAAATCTGAATATAGGAAAATAAATATACAGGTCTTGTTACCTCTGACAAAAGTCCTAATTTCCTACATACCTAAATAAAAAGTATGCCCTTCTGAGTTCTGGTCTGTTTACTACTCTAAATAACTTTGGGAAAGAAAAATAAAACCTATTGCATATTATCCCTCCAAATTAACTAATTTGATGCCAGCTCCAAATGTGCTAATATTAATTTCACCTTTGGAGAAATCATGTAGGCCTCTCTAAAAACCAGACTATAATTCAAGAGTCTTGCTGGAGACAGGGGCAGCTGTGTATGCTCAGCAGCAGCTCTGAAAACCAGGTCTTTTTAGTTTAGTCTTAATTTTATTTAAAGTTTTGCGTGAATTATTAATAAAAGTTTCTTTGGCATCCCACTCATTTATGAATTCCTTCCCATTTTTCTTTTGGCTTTGCTCATAGTCCCTCCCAAACTGACCAAAAATCTTTTCACCAATTTACATGAAAAATTTCAATAATTTCATTCTGAGTTTGTGAGGTAGCTATTTTAACATTCACATTTTTAAAAAATAAAATGATTATATTGAACCCTCCAATAATTAAGGACCATTTCCCCAGGTGGGATAAATCTTCATATTTCCATTCACTTCAGTGGACCTGTGTCCATTTATACACAGGATGAGGAGCTTAGTATAAATATTTTCAAGGTGCCCCTGTCCAGATCAGATAGCAGTGGGTTTAGCATCTGATTGTGTGTTCAGTTCACAGATTACTTGTGCAGTGTGGTTTGTTTCAACTTTATGTAGTTTGTGCATCTTGGCTTTCATTTTGACGTTAGTCTAGCTAAAAATGAAATCTGGCCAATTCCAATTAATTTAGCCTGTCTTTGGCTCAAAACTTTCTGGATCCAATGAGTTTCAGTTGTTTTTCATCCTAAACCATAATTTAACCCCAACCTCCTTGAATTGCAGCTCTGTCATGCTGCTGATGTTCACAGAATTACTTGGAGTTAGCTACAAGATTATTAAATCCATGAAACAAAGTCACCACTGGCATAAGTAGTGACAACAATAGTAACATCAGTGGAATTGGATCTGCTTATTTCCCTGATGTACGTGGTAAAATAGTACTGTCTAGAAACAGAACCAGCAGTACCCAGCGAATTACTCCTCTTTGTGGTCTAAAACAATGAAGCAAAGGAAGTTGGAAACATGGGCACAGAAGAAGACAAATTTCACCTCCTTACCTCCCTTGCAGTAGAATTAAACAAACTCTCTCTTTCCTCTGCAGGTTTTTCCAGATTCCTCAGGTAAATCAGCAGATGAACCTGTTATAGCTCCTAGAAGACTGAGATCCCATCTGGTTATCTAGCATCTTCCTGAGCACTCTGTTTGATTCCAGGATGAACAAGACCAAAGCTCTTAATGTGGTTCTTCCATTACTGTTCAGTAAGAACTGGAGTTCAGATCGAAGCGTCCCTACACATATTCCAGATCACTGCAGAAACAGCACTGATCTCACTGTCTTTCTGGTCACCTCATACAGCCTGGAGACCATCCTAGGCATTGTAGGGAATATGTGTCTGATTGGTGTCATAGCCAAACAGAAAGAGAAGGCCAATGTGACCAACATCCTCATTTCTAACTTGGTAGTCTCTGACTTGTTCATGGTCATTGTCTGTCTCCCTTTCACCATTGTTTACACCATAATGGATTACTGGATATTTGGTGAGGTCATGTGCAAAATGACCTCCTTCACCCAGTGTGCATCTGTGACTGTGTCAATTCTCTCCCTGGTTCTCATTGCTCTGGAAAGACACCAGCTTATCATAAACCCAACTGGCTGGAGGCCAAGTGTCACCCAAGCCTATCTGGGGATTGTAGTTACATGGACATTAGCCTGCTTGGTGTCCCTACCTTTCCTGACCACCTCCATTTTGACAAATGACTTGTACACGCAGCTCTCTTATTTCATGAACTATTCCACTGACAAGGCCATATGCATGGACTCATGGCCTTCTGAGCAACAAAGACTGACCTACACCACCACCTTACTGCTGTTCCAGTACTTCATCCCCCTCTTTTTTATCATGCTTTGCTATGTGCGTATCTACATACACTTGCAGAAAAGAAAGGAAATGTTTGAGAAGAGTGAATATAGTAACAGGACTGTTCAACTGAAGAGAATAAATTTTTTGTTAGCATCCATGGTTGCTGCCTTTGCTATTTGCTGGTTACCTCTGCACATTTTCAATACCATTGAGGACTGGAATTATAAAGCCATTCCTCCTTGCCACCATAACCTAATCTTTTCATTGTGCCACCTGGTAGCCATGGCTTCCACCTGTGTCAACCCAGTTATCTATGGCTTCCTAAACAGTAATTTCAAAAAAGAAATGAAGTCACTGATTCTGAACTGTCAGCGTAATTCACTGACAATATCAGTGGAAGAATATGAGCATTTACCTTTATCAACCATGCAATCAGAGGTCTCCAAGGGCTCCATGATGCTAAGCTCCAGACATAATTCCATCTAGAAATGAAAGACGTCTTCTGAAGTGTCTTTTCAAGAGTCTGGAGACCAGCCGGCTTAATTTATTCCACAGAGAGACTAAGAGCAGCAGAAGATACCATAGCTTGATTCCAGGATGTGTACTGTGGCTAGTTGCTGTCAATTTTTGGAAGAATTTTTCCTTGACATAATAAACATATCTTAAGGCTGCATGATCACAGGAAATGTGAGAGTGTGTGCATGTCTAAGAAAGAAGTAGTGCAGCACTGCACACAGACTGCACATGGATAGGCCTCAAGCATTCATGTTGCTTTGTTTCTAAAATGTCTTTGGTTGCCCACAGGTAGACATCAGCTGCACATCCATATCACTGATGAGAAAACCCAGGGCTCCTAACTACAGATTTCAAACAATATCATTAGTGAAAATTTTCCTTTACTTGTCAGTATTAACAGGAATTTTATCCACTGAAGACTGACTGCTACAAGCAGGGTGTGTACACACACGC
Source organism: Crocodylus porosus (assembly GCF_001723895.1). Taxonomy (NCBI): domain Eukaryota; kingdom Metazoa; phylum Chordata; order Crocodylia; family Crocodylidae; genus Crocodylus; species Crocodylus porosus. The sequence goes on along the minus strand of NW_017728951.1, from coordinate 36,237,548 downwards.
ATGCATGCACACACACTTTTCCTAAGTCTCAACATTGTTGATACCCACCTACTAATAGAGAACACTTATCTTTCAGTGGGTGAGAGTCAGAGTTGCTCAGATACCACTCATATCCACCAGCTCAGCACCAATAGCACATTGCTTTCTGCTTTACATAGAGTTTGGGCATGGTATTTAAACAAAGTGAAAAACCTTGCATGGAAGAACAATGGACCTGCCTTTCCAGCACCACTTGAGTTGGAAGGAAACCTGTCTCACCAGAGCTTATCTCTTCTTTAGGCCAGGCTCTTCATGGTACTGTTACACATATGCTAGTCAGAAAAGTACAACAAGAACAGAGCACTAAACTGTTTGTGCAAACCAACAGTATTGCTTCTTGAGAAGATGTAACCAGATCTAGCCCTTTCTAGTCATGAAAAAGCAGCTGGAAGTCTATTGCTTATGTTATACCACATTCAGACTGCACAGAACACTTCACTCCTATGAAGATGCAAAGCAATTACAGATGTATATGGAAACCCATTTAATTGACTTTTCTGTTTTTTAAAGCTGTAGAATATAAAGCTTCATGCTACTGCATGTACAGTCACAGACTTTGGTACTGGGAGGTGGCTGGCTCATTGGAGCCTTTGACAGTTCTCAGTCGTGACAGCAAGGGTGCACTTAGACTGTGAAACAACTTGTCTGTGCTTGGTGCAGTATTCAATTTCCAAGCTCTCCCTTGCTGAAGGACCAAATGTTCCTGCTACTCAGATAGAAATACTGGTTGTAATGAACAACGACACTCCAACAGGAGTGAAAACCATATGCCAAGATTCTGACCTACCCATTAAAATAAAGCATATTGTCTCCTAGGGCGCTGGGCAGAGAGCACACCTGGATGGAATCAGTGACAGGGGCAGTGCTGACACAGTGACCATCCTATGGAGAAGCAATGAAAATGCACAAAAGGGAACAAAAGTAGATTGACACACATCTTAAATCCAAGCTACATGTAAATGAAGTGGGCATATGACATGATTATTGAGTAATTTATTTTGGATTTTACTTTATAGTAAATTTACTCCATAGGAAGGAATGGACAGGACATACAATCAGCCCACCCAAACCAGCTGTCATGGTAGGTGTTATTACAGTCTGGCCACCAGGTAGAAGAGGAGGCAGATTGCACTAAGCCTTTGATCCCCAAAGCTAAACTGATTAGGGGAATGGACACACCACAGAGTTGATGCAGTAACTTTCCTATATGATAAAATTATTACACATTAAAATTGTTCATATGTCAGTTTTATCCTGATGATTTATCATATAGTAGAAGTGTGCATCCTGTGCCTGCTCTAATTTTTCTACATAGTAAAGTTAGTTTACTACATAGTAAGAATGGCACATATCTACATCCTCAGTGGTGTGCCTTAGCATTTTTCCTAGGAAACTTGCATACAGTAAGAGATGTAACCATCATCCTTTTACAAAGAACAGTATCTTGGGCTTCTGAGGCCTGAGTTCATCTCTTCATCAAGCTATTTGTCTTCAGCTATTCTGGGAAACCAAGATATAAGGAAGCAAATATTTAAGCATTGCTGAGAGAAATATCAAGTAGAAGAAGAGACCAGCACCTTCACTAAAAAGATATCAGTCAATTTTAGAGACGTAACTGGGGGTCACCTTTTGTCCTGCTTTGACACCCTGTAACATCTCGATGGATGTGTACTTGGTGGAAGTTACTCAGTGCATAGACATCATGGTGATCAGAGCCACAGAAATCATACTGCTTGGTAACAACTTACCAGGATACATGGGTGCATGGGTAGTTCAGAGCAGCATTTGCTTTGTTCATATTATTTCTCAGACCACAGCATATTGGACAGAACTTATCTGAAAACAGGAATTAAGCCTTTTTGTGCAACAAGATAGCAAAAGGCATCAACAACCAGTCATCTAAGTACTCAGCTGTTGTAAGTTAGAGGAGGCTTACTACATTCAATGGAACCAGCTGACATCTGTCAAGGATCTGGTGCATTAACTTTATTGCAAACTAAAGCTGCCCATCACCTTTACAGGACTGTACCTCAATTTTTTGTGTTTGGCTGTCTATTCCAAATTCTGTATATCTTAGTAATATAATCCATATTTAATGGGTTTTTTGTATTTTTAACTATTTATCTGACATTTAGAGAAAGACATACCATATTTACTCAAATAGAAGATGCCCCTGCTTATAAGGCAACCCCTCAATAATTAGATTCTATATATGGAACATTTATAATTTGTTGTAATTTTCCAGGTATAAGATCTAATTATTGGAGGTTTGCCTTGACTTTACCCCCTTCCATTCCATTTCCCTTTGCTACAGCAGGGAAAATAAATCTGGAGGATCAGGTAATCCTTTGCTTTTTACTTCCCCCCGACTTTTTCCCCTGGCAGCCCCTTCCCTCTCACCTTGCTGTTAGACCCTGCTCTCCCTGAACATGTGGAAGTGAGGAGCAAATTTGATAATAATTTTGAAATTAAACATGACTGTAGCAATTTGCATATGGTACCCATAGACTTAGTTCATCCAGAATTGATGCATGCTATCTTTTTTTTTTAACTATTGCAAGTTTTAGCACAGGTGTTTCATAAATATTTTTGAGGAACACTTTAGTCCCTACTTATATCTAGTATAAACTATGCATATTATTTGTCCAAAACCAAAAGACTTGTGATTTACCACGTAGTTCACTGGGCTGGGCCCCACCAGAGTCAACAGCATTGCAAGCCATGGTGAACTATGACTTGCATATAGGTCACCCAGATTCCCTCTGTCATGCCCTCTCTCAGCCTGGCAAATATGATTTGTGTGTCCCTTTCCCCCACCCCCCACCATGGTGACATCATAGCTCAATACTGCTCACTATATGTGTATATTCCAAATACCCCTCACAACGGATCTATGTGCTAATTAGCCCCTGGTCATGACTGGAACCTGGTGTTCTTGGGACAAGTCCAGGAATGCTCTAAAAATATACATGCAGATGAGGTGCAAGGAGACCTGGTCTGACTTCACCTCATAGAGGGTGGGCCACACTAATTATATGTGCCAGGCTAAGAAGGACTGACAGAGGGATTCTGAATGGACTGTATGCAATGTTGTGGCTCACCTTGAGTTGAAAAATGTCAATGGGCACTACCATATAATTTATATTCATATGTGCTGAATGACCCCACTTTTGTGGTAGGTTCCCATCAGCTTGCTTGCCCAATGTGGGCCATGCATTTTATTGTCATGCTGCATTTAATCAGCTTTATAGTTGGTACCAATTGCTGAGCACTTGCTGCTTTTGGTAGCAGTTTAATGACTGACAGCTTTTTTTGTGTAGCTGCGGCCACAATGTGAGATTTCCTTGAATGTGATTATAAGATGAGGGGCCTTTTCCCTATGCTGATTGGGAGAAAAAACATTATCATGTATTTGAGTAAATTTGGTATATTTATGCTTCTCTCAGATAAGCTGGGCACTTTACTTTTTTATAAGAAATTATTTCTCTTGATTATTTTTTCACAGATACATACTCAAGTCCAGAAATTGAGTCAAATAGAAAGAGAGGAGGCTCTTCTCTTATCATAGTCACAGTGGCATAGATTTCATAGACATCAGGGCTGGAAGGAACCTTGGAAGATCATTGAGTCCAACCCCCAGGGGCAGGAAGTCAACTGGGATTAAAGGATCCCAGCAAGATGAGTGTCCAAATGTCTTCTAAAGGAGTCCAGAGTAGGTGCTTGCACAACCTCTGGCGGCAGTTTTTTCAAGACCTTGGGGGCTCGGACAGTAAAGGAGTTCTTCTTTATGTCCAGCCTGAAATGGTCTTGGAGGAGTTTGTGACCATTTGACCTCCTCATCCCTTGTAGTGCTCTGGTGGACAGTTCAAGATCAACTTCTGAAACAGCAAATAAACCAGAACTAGGAAAACAATTGGTGCTGAGTAGGACAACATATTCTTATCACTTTCTTTAAACTCTGCCTAAACTGTCTTTGAATTGAGAGCTTAATTGCGATTTGTGTAATACATGGATTTTGTAGTGCCCTAATACCTATGGGGCAATTTCACTCAATTAGCCTTGAGTAATTCTGTTTGTTTCTTGCACTCATTAGAATTCCAATATTTAATTAACTGAAATGCATGTCAAGCTGTGATAAACAATTATGTTATACATCAACATAGAAAATGATAAGAACTGTAGCCCTGTGTAAATATATTAATTTCTAATCACTGTCTTTTAAAGGGAACAGCACAGTTAGCTGTGGAATTTTTTGCTTCCAAGCAGAATGCAATGTACATATGGTTTGTGTTTGCCACTGCTTCTCAGTTAAGTCTGTTTGCCAGAAACTTACATGGTTGTAACTGATGCTTTGACACATGTACTTACATTTAATATCGTTGTACACTGAGTTCCAATTTTGTTCTTAATGAGTGGAATTGTCTGCTGGGAATAATGCCATTTCATCTTCACTTTCTGCAGCTTTGTATAAATGTGAGTGCAAGAGGATGTAAAATCCAGTCAATCCAAAGATTACCATAACTTGGGCCAACATCATAGGGTTCTGTCCTCCAATAGCTAGACCAAGTGCAGAAGTCCTATTCAGCTACTGCCTTGGGCTAATGGAGGTAGATATCTATGTCTTCCTTAATTGCCACTGAAGGCACTCGAATCTGGAATTTAGATCCTCAGCATTCATGTTTCTGCCTAACTGTGGAGGTCCCCAAAAGTCCTAGTGCCAAAGTTTCCACCAGTAAAATATCTAAGGCAGTGGTTGTCAACTGGGGGTACCCATACCCCTACAGGTACTTAAAAGGGTTGTAGGAGATACACAGAACTCTGTGTGTGTGTGCGCGCAGCTGCAGCGCAACATACTGATGACCAGAAGCACAGCCCGGCTGTGTGGAGAGCAGCTGGGTCCAGCTGGTAAGTTTGTTGTGGGGGTAGGGGGTGGGACTGGGGCAGAGGCTGCCCAGCTGGGGCAAGGTGCAGGAGTGAGCTGCAGGGAGGAGGGGGGTGGCTCCCACCACTACATGCACCCTGAAGGAGCATGGGGTGGGGTGGGGTGTGCCCCTGGATCTGTATGCAGGGCATAGCAGGCTGGGGCCAGAGCTGTGCTGGACTCTTCCCAGTGGGGGGTTGTACCAGGCTGTGCTCAGGATGGGCAGTGGCAGCACTGGGAGAGGGGTTAGGGGGACTATGGTGAATTCTGGAGTGGCTGCAGGCCCTCCCCCATAGTTTCTCCCCATAGCCCCTATGCTGAGGGAGGGAGGGAGTCTTGGGCTGAGGCTGGAGCAGGGGCAGGCGCTCCCCAGCTAGACTGGAGCATGGAACAGAAATGCAAGCAGCTTCTCCGGGAGGTGCAGAGGGGTGGCGGCTCCTGCTGCTAAACGCACCCCAGGAGGGCATGGGGGAGCATATGGCCACAGATCTGCATGCAGGGTGTGGCAGGCTGCAGGCTAGGGCTGGGGTAGTGCTGGGCTCTTCCCAGCAGGGGTGGCTGGGTCTGGCTGCACTGGGAGGAGAGGTTGGGCAGTGGCTATGGAAAATTCTGGGGTAGCTGCAGCCCCTACCATAGCCCCCTCCCAGTGCTGCCATTGCCCGCCCCAAGCACAATCTGGCCAAGCCCTCGCTGGCAACAGCCCTGGCTGCAGCCCTCACTCCAGCCTGCCCTTGCCCTGCATGCAGATCCTGGGGTATGCACCACTTCCATGCCCTCCCGGGTGTATGCAGCAGTGGGAGCCACCACGCCCTGGGGCTCCCAGACAAGCTGCTCACAGCTGTGTCCTGCACTCTGCCCCAGCTGGGCAGCGCTTGCCCCAGCCCCAGCCCCACTCTCTCCCTCACCATGGGGGCCTACAGGAGTGGGGTTATGGGGTGTGGGGGGCTGCACCCATTCCAGAATTTGCCATAGCTCCCCCAGCCCCACTCCCAGCACTGCTGCCGCCTTCCCCAAGAGCAGCCTGGCCAAGGCCCCGCCAGGAAAAGCCCAGCACCCCAGCTTGCATCAGCAACCGGCTTACCTGCCCTGCCACATGCAAAACTGGGGACACATGCCCCTCCCAGGTGTGTGCAGTGGCAGAAACCACTCTCCTTCCCTGCACTCCCTGGACAAGCTGGTCATGGCTGTGTCCCACACCTTC
>NW_017728951.1:36227489-36231287 GCF_001723895.1 Crocodylus porosus | reverse complement strand
CTTGTTAAAATCGGCTGAAACCCACTGATCTATAAGGCACCTAAATATCAATTTCTAGACACGCCCAACATTTGTCAAGCCCTGAAGAGCTAGTGACTACCCAACAGCTAAGCCCTATCAAGGTTTCTTAAATAGGCCTCCCCTTGGCTCAAAGCCTAGATGCTCTACCTCTGCCTGAAAGCAGTGCTGTTTTACCCACTCAACATACTTTTTCAGGTTGCAAGAGTTCCAGGTTCATTTCCCCTGTTTGCTGGTAAACCAACCAGCTCACAGAACCCAATCTACTAGGCAAATGCTTTAATCACAACATTAAAGAGATCCTGAGGTGGGATTGTTCTGTTGTGGCCTGCTGAAGATGTTCTACTTTGAATGGAATGATTCAGTATTTTTGACCAAAAAAGAAAAAGAAAGAAAAGGACTGTTTCCTTAGGAAAAGGAAACCTGGGTTCCTACCAAGTGAATGCCCCAGTCACTAGGCTACAAAGTCATGGGTTTTTTTCTGCTTTATCTCTGGATATTTAGCTTGTACATGCTAAACGGAACAGCTTCCTCAGGAGAAGCCAAAAGAAGCCCATGCAGGGTACCCAACGTCCTGGAGGCCAGGCACTCACGCAAGACATATGCTTCAATCTAGTCAAGAAAGGAAGGGTCTTTAATCTGGGTCTATCACATTCCGGGGTAATGGCTCTAACCACAAGAAACTGCCTAAAAATTTCCTCTTTCTCCAGCTGGCACCTCTCCAAGCTCAAGTTTCTAGATTGTGAATCCCAAATGGAGGATTCTCTGAAAGGCATGTACCATAAGTCCTACCTTTCTGCTACTGATATGTCTCTGTGTTCAACATACTCTGGGGCAACTCACTCTCCCAGTGCTTTGTATACAGAGCTTAAGCACCCACCTCTGGGCTTTGGAGTATAGTGGGTAGGCAGGCGCCTAAAAACTAAAGACAGTAATTCTCAGCACGGTGTCAGGCTTCTAGCTTATGCTTTGGAACTCAGAGACGCCGTCCTTGCCAACACCTTAGCAAGACGTGTCATTACAGTAGCATATGACATTCACTCTGCACAGGTGTCAATGGTTTAGTTGTGCAGGCTAACACCTTGCAGTGCTTAACTGTATGAGAATGATGCCTTCAGATATTATCATCAGTACCACACTGACTTACCTTGAGCGGCTGGGGGAAATGACTCAATAAGTGCATGTCTTTTTAAGAACCATGGGATCTTATCCCCCTTGTCCCTTCTTTCCCCCCTTTTTTGTCTCTCTGAACCCTGTTTGCCAGGCTACATTGAATGTAAACTAAAAGCTCACCCAGACAAGGATATTATCTTTACTTGTATCGGTGAGGTCTGGCACACTTTGTGCCAAAAACAAACAAAAATAACAACAACAAAAAAAATAGTATTGTATGCCACTTAATCTCATTTTGGCTCAGCTCCCCATCTATAAAATGGGGATAATCAACAACTAGTATTTATTAAGGGAGAATATTATAACATGGAAAAGACTACTGTATAGAAGGTATAATTGATTTGCAAAGTTATAAACCCACCCTGGCAGCAGGCTGATCCTGGGGGCCGGCAGATTGCAGCCCCCACCCAAAGACAGCTGCCTCATGGCACTGTACTCCCTACCAGCCCCTGGGCTAGCACCCAGGAAGAGCCTAGAGATCCCCATGGCTGCTGCAGGGGGCTGGTGCAGGGCCAGAGGAGGCAGGAACAGCAAATGTGCTCCCAAAGGGGCATACATGTAGACACCTGCCCAGGCTGGTTTTACTCCTGAGTAGTTTACCCACTACCTTGAGACAACAAAAACCCTTCCATACTTTATGACCACTGCAGTAGATTCAAGTAGTTCCTAACAGAATGTCAGAGCCTGAAATTCCAGGGTAGATACATTGGGACAAATTGTATCTGATTCTGTGTGCATGTGTATGAAGAGAGAAAGAAAGCAGACCCTCCTGCCTGCCAACCAGTAGAAGTCCCATTCCTCTGAGAGTTGGTGAGGGAAGTGGAAGTCCACTAGCAAGAAAGTATCCAGTGGGTGCATCTACACATAAAAATGCTGCTGAATGGGTTTACTCCAGTGTAAATTACTCTGTTAGGAACTACTTGAATCAATTGCAATCACCAGGGTGCCTGTAAATGCTTCAGACTGAAAATACATTGAAGAATATTCATCTGGATTTCTCCAAGCCTTGAATGGTGTGTCTGTGCTACTGCTGCCAGCTTGGTTTGGATCCTGGGAGCACAAGTAGTAAATTACTCTGGAGCAAACCCATCAGGCTCAGCAGGGGACAACAGCAGTGGGAATGGGAGGGGGTGAATGCAAGGAGAGGTGCAGCTGAGGATGGAGGGCATGGGAAAGGTGCTGAAAGTGGATAGGGTATGGGGCAGGGGTAGGAGATTGTTACCTGATTTAGGGACTTAAAAAAAATCCTCACTGCTGCTCTCCCAGCATGGACTAAAAGGGGGTTGCATCTATACGACTGCACCCCTCCCCCTTTTCTGGATCTGCCTCTGATGAAGGCTCATTAGACATTCATGAGGTGGGACTAAAGTTTAACTCCTGCTCATCCAGGCTGGATTCAAACAGGTGACCTTCTGGTGAGAGGTTGTGAAGCTCATTATCAAAACCCAAAAACATCCTGTTCCAATGTGCACTAAAGGTCAGAGCCTGTGAGAATGAGGCTGCTTTCTGAGAATCATGCTGAATCAAGTTCTGTGCTTTCTGGAGTTCACACAGAAAGGGTCTGTTACTCTGCACAGAAGAAATATCTACAGAATGAAAATGCTGCCAAGGCTGTAGTCATCTGTTAGCAAACCAAGCTCACTCCATTCACTGGGATTCATTCTATATCCAGATAGCATAATACTGTATTGAGAAATCAGAGAGCTTGTTCCTCACTGCATCATCTATACAACTATTCTCTCACACATTGAATAACTTATTCCTCTGCAGTTCATTACCCACGGGTGTCTTGTTCATGCCACAGCATGAACTGTAGCCTGATTTTCAGAAGCATGATGTATGCTTAGCCTTGACTGACTTCAGTAAAAAGTGCTGCTGCTCAGCACCTTTGACAAATAGTCTTATAGCTTCACAAACACTGACATCCAGGCAATTTTTATGACTCCCCCTGCCATCACAGTTTATTATTGGTGAATACCAAGAGTCAGAACTAGGGCAAGGCTGAGATTTGCATTTTGAAATATTATGGGTTTTTTTTGCTCCTTGGCAATGTTCATTAGGTCTGAGTCTAAACAGCTTTGTCATTTCCCAGTAAATATTCAGCAACCATGTAGTCCACTTCCGGTACACAGGTTATTCTGTGGAAAGCTGGTACAGAGCTAAACCTGAGGTGCTTTCTGCTGTACCAAAACTGATAAGACTCTATTCGCCAATATGACTATTTACAGAATTGCTCAGCTGACTGATATAATTAGCTACGTATCATAGGAAATGTGTGGCATATGATTATTATAATACAGAATGACTATATAATAATGACCTATGAGCACTGTACAGTTTCAATCAATCAGTACTTGAAGTGTTGTTTTAAACCACTTAAACATGTACAGAAATAATAACATGAATGTATATTTTGCAAATTCTGAGTGATGCAGGCAAAAAATAAAGACCAGGGAAAATCTGGGTTCAGTACTCACTGGTGAGGATGAAATGTTCATAGAAGATGCAGAGAAGAAAGAGGTGTCAGGGACTACTTAGCCTTCATTATCATCATCATATCACACACACACACACACACACACACACACACACACACACACACACACA
>NW_017728951.1:36225399-36227389 GCF_001723895.1 Crocodylus porosus | reverse complement strand
CACACACACACACACACACACACACACACACACACATTATAACTTGCAACCAGCAACTAAATAAAATTAATATAATCAAAGAAGGGGAAAGGCTGCAGATCACGGTAAGTAAAGACAGCATCAAAGAGCTTTTGACCAATTTGAATTAATTTAACTAGGCAGGCCAGATAAAGTTCACCCCAGAGTGCTGAATAAACTTGCTTAGGGAAACATGGGAAAGGAAAAACAAATATTCTGATAAAGAAGGGGCTAGGCAGCAGCACAAGCAAGAAGGATGTGGGTCACAGAATTACTGTAAACTGGCAATAGGATGCTGTCTCAAAAGGGAATGAAGCTTGGGGCTGCGTTAAGAGAGGACTCATGTGCCAGACACAGGAGCTGATCATACCACTCTACTCAATGCTGGCTGGGCCTCAGACAGGCTAATTAGCCCAGGTCTGGACATCGCATTTTAAGAAGGATATAGAGAGGATACAAGAGTGAGTGATGAAGAAGATTAAGGAGTTAGAGAGCAAGTTGTACAAGTAAAAGCCGTGAGAACTAAGTACATTCAGTCTGTGAAAAAGGAGATGAAGGAGGGATATGATTGTAGTTTACCAATATAAAAAAGAGGAAAAACAACTGTTCTTTCTAGCCACAGAGGATAGAACATGAGGCAATGACTTTAAACTGCAGCAAAGTAGGTGTAGACTAAGACTCAGGGAAACTCTCTTAACTCTGAGAATAGTAGGACAATAGCACAAGCTGGCCAAGGAAGTTGTAGAGTCTCCTTCATTGAAGGATTTCAGGAGGATCCTGAAGAGGCATCTGTCTGGGATGGTTTAGGAACAGCACATCCTGAATCTATACAGAAGGTTGGATAAGCTGATCCTTGAGCTCCCTTCCAATCCTGTGATTCTATGATTAACCACTTGGTACATGCCCAGTGTAATTCTGGTAGGCTCAAGATTAAACATCTAGTAGTGCATATGATTTTTTTGCCAACTGACAGCTAATGGAATAAGGAATTTTATAGTTGATCTTTAATAGTTGAATATTGAACAAGTCTTTTGCAGTAGAAAACTAGGCACAAATCTGTGTGATTTAGGAATACAACTGCCTTAGTTCAAATTTAATTAACTCCCTTGTCGGAACATGGAAATAAGAAGCCTTTCTACCAATTATAGCTGAATGGCTGGTGCCCAAAATAATTTATAAACATTTGTTAGGTTCCACTTTATTATAAAGTGATTCAAAATACAGGGCATGTCTACATGTGCATTTTCACATGGCTATAAGTTTCTGCACAGTAAGTTATTACACAGTAAGTGGGAATAAGCGGGCAACTACACGTGCAGGTATTAAAACGCTTTAATGCTGTTTGTTGGCTGACTTGGGACTAAAGTTAGCCCCAAGTCAGTCCACACACACAGTGTTACTGTGCAGTTAGGTGTCTACACATGCATTACTATGCAGTAAATAATCGGGCGTAAATTTGATACCTGCATGAAGCAGGTATCAAATTTACACTTAAGACGCCATAAGTCACCATATTTACTGTGTAGTACAGGTGTGCACATGTAGATGGTGTTTCATAGTTTCATAGTTAGTAGGGTTGGAAGGGACCTGAGCAGATCATCAAATCTGACTCCCTGTCATGGCAGGAAAAAGTACTGGTGTCAAACGACCCCAGCAAGGTGTTCATCTAACCTCCTCTTAAACACCCCCAGGGTAGGGGCCAGCACCACTTCTCTTGGAAGTTGGTTCCAGTTCCTAGCCACCCTGACTGTGAAGTAGTGCTTCCTGATATCTAGCCTAAATCTACCCTCTGCCAGCTTGTGACAGTTATTCCTGTCACTCCTGGTAGTGCTCTGGGGAACAGGGCCCCAGTGCCTGCTGGTTCCCTCTGACTAGCTTGTAACAGGCCACTAGATCCCCACTCAGCCTTCTCCTTTGGAGGCTGAACAGGCTCAGGTCCCGTAACCTCTCCTCATAAGGCCTGCCCTGCTGC
>NW_017728951.1:36212691-36225127 GCF_001723895.1 Crocodylus porosus | reverse complement strand
CCGCCCACCCCCGTAACCTGTCTAGGTTCAATTGCAGCCTATTCCTCCCTTCTAGCATGCCCACATCCCCCCACATCTTAGTGTCATCTGCAAATTTGAACAGGGTGCTTTTTACCCCCTCGTCCAAGTTGCTGATGAAGATATTGAAGATGTGTGCCCATACTGTGCAACAATTTTGGTTACTGTGCAGTAAATGCACACATGTAGATGCACCCACAGTGTAGTTAGTCTGAATTTAAGCTTTGGGTTACTATAATTGCCATTAATTCATTTACTTGAAAGGTTAACTAATGGTGTGAGCAATCAGACCAACTACTGTAGGGTCAAAGGGGGTGGGGATTTATCATAAATCTGTGGTAACTGCCTGCATTCATGCTCTTACCCTCTGGTACCTGGCAGCTAAGCTGCGCTAGCTAAGCCCTCTGTGAAGGTGAGAGGAAGCACTGTGTTTTAATTTTCATCTACTGCAGGGTAAGAGCATGCACACAGGGAGCTCACATAAATCAGCTGATTTATAGCAAATCCCTGTTGCTTTTAGCTCACAGTGGCTATGTCTACATGAGATGCTGACTGAGCAGTTGTCATTGCATTGTCCTTTAGTAACTATAAACATGCACTAAATGACCGTGTAGTACCTATAGTGTTTGCCCTTGGCCACTGTGTTCCTGGGATGGGGTACTCACTCAGACCTCCATGCCCCCGGGATTCTGTCCTTGAGTCAGCATTCAGGAGAGACCGGTGGGATGTTAAACAGCTTTATCTTTATTAGGAACAGGATTCAGCAACACACACACACTTACAGCTTGCAGGGGGAGCCACAACAACCCACCATCAACAAACTGCTCCCACAGGGCCTCAGAGGGAAAGACTGAAACGTCCTGCTGCAGGCCCCTTCCAGGTACATTCCACATACCACGTCCCCCTTCTTTACTCTGGGAGCTCCCTCTTCAGTAGTTGAATGTTCATCAGTAGCTCCTTTAACTCGGAACAGTTCAGGAGCATGGGCCAGAGGTTGCTAGCACTTGGCTCACCGCTGGGTCTAGCCTTTACCTCTATCCCATTACACAGTCCTTGTAATTCACAGGCAACTTCACCACACGTCCGCTCTTAGTTTGTGTGGTGCCAGTGGGTGTCTCTGTGGGTACTGGTGGATCCTCTGAAATGTAACAAAATTATTGCTCTTGATGGTTTGGTTTTACTTCTGATGCTTGTTCTGCTGCTGTCTGTTGAGGTGCATCAACTGTTCTGCTGGTTCCGTTCTTTCCTTAGGTGTCTTCTGTTTCTCCTGTAGACACTACTGCTGGGGGTTTTTACCCCATAGAAACACAGTTAATCACTTTTTGCCATAATGGATGCTGGTGTCCAATCTGTACTTGTTTGCAACCTTTCTTTCTCCCCCTCTTGTAGAGGTGTCAAGAATGCAGTCGTGTGTTCATAGTGTGTCTTTTGGCACCTTTGAAGGTTTCGCAACTTGTGGAAGGCATTCAACAGTAGTCTAGGAGTACCCACTGCTGCTGTAGCAGGGAGGGTACCGTGCAGAAGTCTCCCCTTCAGAAGCTGTGCAGGAGCATGCTCAAGACTAGTAATGGACATGTTCCTCAGATTGAGTAAAGCCAGATATAGATCAGGGCCACCCTGCAAAGTCTTCTTCAACATTAATTTGATGGTCTGAACTGTGTGGTCAGCCTGATTGTGGATAACCCAGACTATGGGCAACTGGTGCCTCCTGAGTCTGGAGGGGTACCCACTGAAGCCATCAGCAGCATTGGTGGTGGGGCTGGTGAGCACCTACAGAAGCCACTGGCAGTGTCAGCACCAGGAATGGGGCTGGCGAGCACCTGCAGAAGCTGCCAGTGGCATCAGCAGTGGGGATGAGACTAGCGAGCACTCGCAGAAGCTGCCAGCAGCGGTGGGGATGGGGCTGGCGAGCACCCACACAAGGTGGTGGTGGTAGCAGTGGGAACAGCCCTGTCAAGGGGAGCACGTGCCCGCCCCCACATACCCCTATCAGTCTCCTATGTTCAGAGCTACACGAAGGTGAAGGAGATCATTAGAAGGGACCTGTTGTTTGCAGGTGATGCAGCCCTTGTGGCTCACAGTGTTAATGCCCTACAGCACTCATTCCCAAGTCCTCTGACTCATGCAAAACCTCTGGTCCAGCAATAAATTTGAAGAAGACTGCTATCACACACCAAGGCTCTGCAGAACCAGTACCAGATATCATCCTAGATGGTACTCGTCTGGATGTTGTTGACCAGTTTTTTCTACCTTGGCTCGACTGTTCCCAGCAATGGAGATCTTGATGCTGAGCTCACTAGTAGAACTGACAAAGCAGCCAGGAACTTTCAGCTTTCGCAGGAGAGAGCCTGGAACAATAACAAACTGTGAACTGAAGTAAAACACCACATATATGAGGCATGTATTTTATCCACTCTTCTGAATGGCTCAGAAACATAGGAGGCCTACACCAAACATGCCAAAAGTCTAAAGTGCTTTCATATTAGATGCCTGTCAAAATTCTTCAAATAAGAAGGCAAGACAGGGTGACAAACGAGGAAGTGTTATATCCTGCAGGTATGTCATGCATCGGACACTGATTAGTAAGAAAACCCTCGGGTGGCTCAGTCATGTCACGCAAATGCTGCATCACAAGATCCTAAAGAACGTGTTCGCCTATTAAGCTCGTGAAGGGTCTAGAGAGAGAGGCAGACAGCTGTGCAGATTTCAGGATGCTTGCGAAGATGAATTAGCATCCTTTGGAATCGCTGTGGATGATTGGGAAACGAGTGTGGATGGCCACTCTGGCTGGCAGAGTCAGCTTGCACATGGAGCAAGGTGCTGTGAGGCAGACTGGATCAAGTTTTGAGATCACCGGTGTCAGAGGAGGAAAGAATCAGAGCACTGCTAGTGTGTGGCCGTGCCCTACCTGTAGGCACAATCAGTGGTGGATTTAGGGTTAGTGGGGCTCTGTGTGCAGCTTCATTTGTGCACCCCCTCCCCCCCCAGGGCCCAGCCAAGAAAAAGAATATTCTCTCTTATTTCCCTCCCCCTGTTTTTCCTTCTTTTTTCCTTCATCCGCCTCCTATATTGTAAGTAATAGGAAGTAAATGGAAATAAAGTGATGTACCTTGATAGCTTTTGTAGTCTAAATTTTTTTTCACAGACCACTTGAAAATTGCTGAGGGTCTCGGCAGACCACTGGATCTTTCCAAAAGTTATTTGTACCATTAGCTAACTATTGTAAAGTGCTTTGAATAACAGCACTTTATAAAAAACCTTAATAATCTTTCCTCGGTCCACCTGAATGGAGTTCTTGAACCACAGGTTGAGAACTTCTGGGCTAGAAGAAAGCTTGTATTTGCATTATGCTAAAGTGAAAAATGTGTAAACATAAATAGTATAGATGACACATGAATGAAAAATAAAAGTTAACTTCCTCTTAAGAAACTTATTCGATTTGAAAAATATATATATTTATTCAGATAGCTTTTTTTCTACACTTTTTTGTTACAAAATTGTCAATTAAGTCATTGTAAGTAATATTTTGTAAAGAGGCACTTTCAGTTGTCAATATTGACAAACTTATCAACTGTTCCTGACTCGTATTTCACAAATAATTTTTAACTTGTTTCAGTACAGAAAAAAACACTCACTGGAAGTGTTTGTGACAGGCATTGTTAAAAATATTTTCAGAATGTTTTCTAAATTTGGAAAGGTTGCCTGCAAACCATCACATGCAAGTCTATACAAATCAACTGGTGATCTCAAAACACAGACCTCATCATTTTTGATCAAATGAATAAAATGTTTCACTTCATCTTCAAAAAGATTTGTGTCTATGTCTTCTCAGTAGAATTCACTTAATTTCTTACTGTAGTAGCTTTTAGCATTTTCATCCATACTTCCGTAAAAAAACACACAAAATAAATCAACAGTTTTCTTTAGCGATTTACCTCTACTTTGCAATTGCACTACTATTGTGTCACAAATACAATTGACAACAATCATCTTCTCTTTCCCTTTTAAACTGATTCATTATCTCTAGTTTCATCAAAAAATGACTTCCTGCTTTTTTTACTCTTCTCATCAGATATATCAGAGGAACCTATATTTTCTGTTAATGTTAGTGCTTCTGCTTCCATTGAGCTACAGTCATTTTGAACTTCCATGACAAAAGTTTTAACTGAAGCTAACAATTGTGCAGCACTCAATAAATTTGTATCAACTCTTTGCAGCGATTTGCTGACGGCATTAATTCTGTGAAGTAAACAGTTCCACAAAAGAGTAAAAACAGCAATATTGTACTTTTCAAACTTTTCTGCTAAGGATTTTGCTTCAGTTTTTGCATGCATGTGGTTTTTCAGAATTTGACGTGGCTATGTCTAATAAGGTTTTCTTTATATCATGATAGTTCATTTTCAAAGCCAAAACAGCATCTGCACAAGCAGACCACCTGGTGTTACAAATTCTTTTGACTGTCAAATATTTTTCACTTGCCTGCTCCAAACGTGATTGTAGCATACTCCCCCAATGCGTGGAAACTGAAAAAAAGGCATACACATTTTGAGCGAATTCAAAAAAATGTGTAGCTCCCTCACAAGATTCAGCTGAAGCACAGCAGATTAAATTTAAGGAATGGCTGGAACATAGTATGAATAAAGCAGAGGAGTTTGCATTGTTCAGTCTTGCATGTAGACCTGAATATTTTCCTGTCATATTTGTGGCATTATCAAAGCTCTACCCACGGCAAGCTTTTATGTCCAAACCTAAATTTGCAATGATTTCCAAAACAGTTGTCTCTAGAAATTCAGAAGTGTGGGATTTTAGTGGGACAGAACAAAGAAATCTCTCTACAACTTCATCATTGCTGGTCACATATCTTAAAATTAATATTAACTGATCTCACATCTGGTGTTGAACAGTACTTAGCTTCCTTCATCAGGGAATAGGTTCCTGAGTGCTCTGCCATTATAACGATTCAGTCATTGTAGGTTTGGTGTGTTAAAAAGTTGATCTTCCCTGAGCTACAATACTGGTAATTTTTCAAACATTCTTTGAGAAAAATCATCAAATTCACTAAGATATTCAAGGCAAGTTAAAAAATTACCTTTTTGATTTGACAATATTGACTCCTCATATCCTCTTAGAGGTAGTCCCAAAGACGACAGCAGTTTGACTGTGGCAACATGTCTCAGCACTTTTCTCCAATTAGAACACCCCTTTTCAAATTGACCCAATAACACAGAATCATTTCTTCCAGATTGTCCCAGGGGCCATGGTAATGCGGGACACTTACCTGCAGCCCAGGATCTCGGCCGATCTCCAGAGGAGCAATGGGCCAACCAAGCGGGGGAAGGCAGGAGCAACCCCAGGAGCGCCGCGGGATCCTAAAGTGAGTGTTGGGGAGGCGGGCGTGGAGGACGTCGAGGAAAGGGGTGAAGAGCCGAGGACAACCTGGCAGGAGGGTAATCGGGGCGGGATCACCGCCGGTACATTTGGACATTGATGGAGGGGTCTGAGCCTATTGGGAAGCAGCAGTTAGAAGGGAGTGCCCTCCCCACCTGTAAGGGTCCAGGGACGGGGAGTTGGTGGTGGGTCGGTGATAGGAGTCGTAAGTACTCCAGAGTCCCTGAGTTAAGGGAACAGAGACCAGGGGCGTGCCCCATGGTGGGGCTTGTGGGGAGACTTCTACAGAGGCGACGGCAAAGGTCCCTCACAGGATAGGGTTAGGGCATATGGCACTACCAGGGTTAGTAGTGTCCCCCGTTATTGGCCCTGAGACATAGAGCGGCAGCAGAGGCCTGCAGGGAAAACCACAGACAACGATAAGACAGTGCATCGAAGGTGGCGTGAGGCCGGGGTGTAGGGGTGGCGGAGCCCTGTGAGCAACTGTTAGGCCTAGCCCAGGCCACCGAGGGACCCGCAAACTAGCCCCGCCTACTGAGGAACATCAAGTCATGACAGACGAGAACAGGGTTGGCAGCGCGGGAGGAAGAACTACCTCGGCGACGAACAGGCCCAGAAGGGGCGGAGGCAACCGCAAGGAGATCAGAGCCGTTCCAGGGCACCTGGGGGAAGCCTGGTGGTCGCACAGATAATTTACACCATTGAATGACCTTCCACATAGAATTAATATGAGCTTTGGAAGTTTCATGATCGGCAATATCTTGCAATGCTTCTCCAGTTACAGTGCCCATTGATAAATGTTTGTTTTCCCTTACTACGGTCAGGGAATAATTTGCAAACGTAATGGTAGTTAAACTTTATTGGTTTCTAAAAAAATTAACCAAATTCTCATTTCTGTCATCCCATTTTTCTTCATCCTCAGAAAATGGGACTTTCATTCTGCCCAGACCCTTCTGGGTGTGCAGGGTGCTCGGTCCTTCTGGGCCACAGATCTCTTCCTTGGAGCCTCCTCCTTGACCCTGCTCTTAGGCCTTCTGTCCAGGCCCTAGGAGAGAAGGAGAGGGGACAGTCACCCTGCCGGCAGTGCCCTCCACTGACACTGAGGGTCTGAGCCCCTCACATCTGAGGGCCCATAATGGAGGCCTGGCAGGGGGCCCTACACAGTGCCCTAGCCCCTGGATTCAGCCCAACCCTGCCCTGGGGAACTGCCAGTCAGGGGACCTACCACTCCCTGCACAACCAGGCTGGGCAGCTTCTGTCTATGTCGCAGGGTCTCGGGGTGGAGCAGCTGTAGAAGGGAAGAATGGGAGAGTTGGTAGGAGGAGCAGTGAGTGCCTGCTGGGGACATGGCCTCACATGTATGCACACACCAGCATGAGTTCACAAGTATATATACACACTGCACCCCACTGGACACATGCATCCACCCCAGATCAACACCTTTGCACCTCTAGACGTCTCCCCAGAGCACATGGACGTGCCCATGCTACCACCCCTCAAGCACACGTCTGTACAAACCCAGGGCTTGTGAGAAAATCCCTCCATAGTCCATGCCTCCTTTCCCCCTTCTCTATCAGACAGATACCAGAGGTCCTAGTACTGGGAGATGCCCAGAGGCAGAGAAGTCCCAGTCTGGCCTCTCAGGGCACTTGGGGATGTGGACCTCTTTGGGGAGAGGATTTCAGACTGCTCAGCCAGGGCAGGGCACAGGGAAGGCCTGGCCAGGACTGGATTGGTCCCCATGGCCAGAGCAGGTGTTTGTACATGGCAGGGCAGAGGGTGCTGTCTCCTCCTGTGACTGCAGTGTGAGCTTTGGTTAGGGAGTGCATGCTGGGTCAGGGGGCAGGTGCGGGGCAGGGAGGGCCCAGCAAGTTATCACCTGAATGTCCAAGGCTCAGGGCAAAGCTCTGCCAGCACCCTCACAGCCACTCACCTGGCTCTTGTCCTTGCGCACATCACTGGTCCCAATGTCTTCTCCCTCTTCCTGTTGGCATGGTGGGTACACCAGCAGGGGGGGGCGCACCCAGGCTGGTCTGTTACTTTGCCTCAGTCTGCCAGGAGGAGGCTGCAGGGTCACCTGCACCCCAGATCCTCCTGGTATCTGCAGCTGGGGCAGCTGGGGGATGAGAAGAGCTGCTCAGCAGAAGTTCCCTTGCCACACCTTTCCTTCAGCAGCCTGCAATCCACTCCCTGCACCCACAGGGAAACTTTCGGGCCCTTCCAAGCTTGCACTGACCCAGCACCTGGTTTCCAAATCTCTCACCCACCAACAGCCAACAGCATCTCTGCTACCAGAAGAGCTCTGCTCAGACCGTGCCTGGGTACATAGAGGGCCCTGGGGAGGACTCTGGCAGTTCATGCCCCAGTCGCGGACCACAGCCATGGTCACAGAGCAAGAGGCTTCATGGTGTGAAGTACTGCTCAGCTGGGCCAGAGAGCTTTGGCTGAAGAGCCAAGAGGGCAGGGAGTGGGGAAAGAGCAACCCCAGCCAGCACCACAAGCACACCATACCCCCATGCCAGCAGGAGTCTGAAGCACCAGGAACTCCCATGCCAGCCTCACACCTCTTTGCAAAACCCCAAGGTGTTGCTGGCTCTTTACCTGCACTGGGCAGTCTCTTGGCTGTCTCCCCCTGCTGCCTGGGCCAGACCAGCTGGTCGGAAATGGGAGAGTGATGGGAACGAGCTGCCAAGTGCTGAGACCACGAGGCCCTGGGGACCTGAGCTCTTCCCTACCGATCATCACTAAGATCTCTACTAAACTGTCTATATCTAGCTAAAGTTTATCTCCTCCTTCTATCTGTTTTCCTAACTACTATCTCCTTTAGTATCTCTAAACTCTCTACAACCTACTCTCTATCTAATCTAATTTAATTTATCTAATCTAATCTCTAAACTCTAACCTCTCTCAAACAAAACCTCTCCCTACACCTCAGCTGATCTCAGGTTATGCTGAGACTGACCAGAAAGCACCAGGGGCTAGGATTTATTTCCTGCCCATCCCTGGTCTCCGTGACGATGAAGTGACATGGGCGCTCCATCACAAAGCAGCTTGTATCAGGCCCTGTACATGGAAGTTGGGCAGGGACCCTGGGCCACATCCTGCTTCCTCTCCTACCCTCCCTTGACTACAAAAGGCCTCTCATGGGCCTCAGGTGTCCAAGGATGATCTGATTCTGCCCTAAACCATTAACACTAAGTGGGTCCTTCTCCCCTCCATGGGAAGACACTGACTCAGGCTCAGGTGGGCACAAGGAATCATGGGCATGGAGTTTCAGGGTCTGCAGCAGGCTGGAGTGGGACCCCATGGAGATCGGAGAGTCCTAGCAGAGCTGGGCTGGCGAGGCCCTCAGGAAGGCTCATTTAGTATAGACACTGCTCAGGGCAGGATCAGTCCTGTCTGAACTCCTCTAGACAGGAGCTGGTTCAAACATGCTCAGCAGCCCCCAAGCAGATAGAAGACAGATCTCCCCCAGCAAAGGAGGCCACCCCCTCTCTGTGCTGAACTAACCTGGGGACCCTGCACCCTCCCACCGCATGGGCATTACCTACTGTCCCCAGGCACCTCCTGCCAGCAGGGCTCCATCAATCACCCTGCAGAAAGTCTCTGATGGGCACAATGAGCAGGATCAGGAAGAGCAGGGCCCCCAGGATGGAGCCCACGATGAGTCCCACCCACGCTGCACCTGCAGGCAAGGCGCACACCTGTCACCTACTCCCATGGGCCATGTAGGGAGCATGTGCCTTCCCCCCACCCAGCACCTGTCTGATAAGCCCCTACACACCCTGGCACAGGGCAGAACTCACATCACCCAACCCAGAGCCCCCCTGCTCCAGGTCTCATTTGTTAAAATGATGTCTTCTGAAAGTTTTTATCTGTACAGCTGTCAACAGCTCCACCAAACTCGTTAAGTGGCCCTCCAGCCAAAATAGCTGCCCACCCCTGATCTAAACTCTACCATCAGCCCTGACACAACATAAACCTAACACTCTAACCTGCCACAGGGAAAGCAGGGGGACTGCAGCAGCCAATATCTTGCTTCTATGAAATGGTATCAATATTTGTGCAAGAGGTCCTGGGCAGGGGGCCACACTCCCATTACAGAGGAAGACAAACCCCCCACAGCCCGTGGAAATCTGACCATGGGGTAAAATGCCTTCCTGACCCCAGGTCTGACCCTGAGCAGAGGGGCAACATCCTCTAGCCAGGAACCTCCAGCCTTGCTCCTAGCAGGAGAATCAGCACACCGTAGTTGAAGTCCCCAGCCTTAGCTGTAGCCATCACCCAGTCCCTATGAGGGAGGCTTAAAAACACCCTGACATATGTAGGTATCACTACACCTAGACCATCCCTGAGCAGTGGCTGTCCAACCTCTTCCTCAGCACCTCCAGTCTTCTGACTCCTCCATCTCACTTCATCCAAGTGAGATGGAGGAGTGCCCACAGCTCACTTGGAAGTGGTGAACAAGATGGACTTCATAGTCTTAGGAGGCCAGTAGTGCGAGACGTGGTTTGTGGCTGAGCTGGTCTGGCCTGGGGGCCTTGCCTGGCTGCAGGGTGATTTCCTGGGGGGCTCAGGGCAGGGGGTTGGCAAGCTTCTGGCAGGGGACAGGGCAGGGCAGAGCAGGAGGCTAGACAGCTGTGGGGTTGTGGGGAACAGCAGGGCAGGGCAGGGCAGGGCAGGGCATATGTGGGCCAGCTTTGGTGCTGGGGGTTTAGGGCACAGGCTGGCCAGCTCACTCCTGAGCTCAAGGCCCCAAAGCTGTGGAGTGCCTCAAAGCAGCAAGAGCCTAATGATGAGACCCTGGCAGCTGCAGCCTGGGGCAAGCCTGGATCTAGTGGCCACATAGCGGGGCAGCTGCCAGGGTAGTAGATTGGCAGGGGCTCCACCCCAGAACCTCTTCAGCTTCTGCACCAGACCCTCCCCATCCACCCAGCTAGGGCACTGCTGAGTAAATCAGACACTGAAGAACATAAACGCCACATGCCCCTGGAGGCTGGGGTTGGGGCATGGTGAGCTCCCGCAGGCGGTAGAAGTGCTGTTGTCGTCGGGAGCATGACAGAGGCAAGTGGGGAGCTGCCGCAGCACAGTTGGCAGCGGGGGGTGGCAAGCGCCAACCAGTGGTTGGTGACTACCTGCAGACACCGCTGGCAGCAGCAGCCAGTGGCAATTATGGACTGCCCACAGTCGGCAGCAGGGGAGGGGAGCGGGGTGGTGAGCAGTAACCACCCACAGGTGCCGCTGACAGTGTCAGGGCTCCTTTTCATAGGGGGTGCATATGCACCCGCATGCATCCCCTGTGCGTTGCCAGTGCCCCGGACTAGAATGGGTGATGGTTATGCCCCAGTCAGTTGCAAATTGTTTCATCATGTGACTTGCAAATGGCATGTGATCACAAACAATTTCTTTTGGTATGCCATGGCAAGCAAATAAAGACTTCATTTTGGCTTTTACCATGCTGGCTGTCTTGTTGGGTAGGTGCAAAACTTCAGGGTAATTGGAGTAATAGTCTGCTATTATAAAATAAGACTGTCCCCATAGGTCAACAATATCTGCTGCCAGTTTTAACCAAGGCAGGTCTGGGATCCCATGTGAGATTATGGGTTCTTTCTGAGTACTGTGTTGGAGCGCTTGACAAGGTGCACAATTTGCAATCCATTGCTCAATGTGGGCATTCATCTGAGGCCAATACGTGATTTGTTGAGCTTGCGCTTTTAACCTTTGTATGCCTTGACGGGGTGAGTGAAGCAATGTCAACACGTTGGTCCTTGCACCGTGTGGAATGATTATTTTTGGCCCAATCATAAGCAAATAATCCTGAATCCGGATTTGGTCTCTGAGAGGCCAGTAAGGCTTTAGTTCAGGTTTAACTTGTTTTTGCCTGCTTGGCCATCCATTAAGATGCTGGGCTCTAAGGACTTGTCAGCCTTTGTGTGCTCCTGTAACTGCTGGAGTAACTGGCCACTGAGTGGCTCGGTTGCAGTCAGACCATGAATCACCTTTTCTGAGTGGAAAAGATCAGGTTCAGGGGAGGAGCAAGCCATGTGGCTCTAGAAATTGTGTCAGCCATGTCTTTGCCATTGGTACAGAGAATCTGGATGTCATATTTTTGGAGCAGCAACAGCATCCTCTGTAGCCGTGCTGGAGCTTTTCCTCTGGGCTTCGCAAAATCGCTTCCGGGGTTTGTGGTCTGACTGGACCCATGCCTGGGTGCCACACACATATTGGTGGAACTTCGTCATGGCAAAGACAAATTGCCAGAAGTTCTTTTTCAATCTGAGCATAATCTCTTTCGGATTGTGTTAGAGCCCTCAAAGCATATGCAATTGGTTGCTTCTGTTGAAACAGACATACTCCTAGGCCATCTTGGACACATCAGCTTGCATTTTCAGCTGCTCTGCTGGCTTGAAGTACCTGAGCACAGGCGCCATTGTGATGGTTTGCGTGAGCTTCTCCAGGGCTTTCTGATGCTTGAGCCCCCATTGCTAGATAACCTTGTTCCTCAGAAGTGCTCTCAGCAGGGCCGTCAGGCTGGACACATGTGGGATGTATTGCATTGAGTACTGAATGGCTCTGAAGAGTCCCTGAAGGCCTTTTTGGTTTGTGAGAGGGGGCATCCTGTTGATGGCTTCCACTTTGTCATCATCTGGTTTGACACCATTTCTTGAGAAGTTATGGCCAGGTCTAGCCACTCACAAAGGTTCCTGATGTGTGTACAGGACCTACACCTCGTGCAGGAGGTACTTGTCCCCACTAGGGAAAATGCCATACTGGAACTGGTGTTAGCCCCTGGGGATGACATGGTGGGGGAGGTGCTAGTACAAGGGAGGCTAGAGGACAGTGACCATGAAATGATCCAGTTTGCTATTCAGAGAAAGGTGGGGTGCGTAACTAACACAGCGCAAATGCTTGACTTTAGGAAAGCCAACTTCGATGTGCTCAGGGCAGTAGTCAGGGAGGCACTCAGAGCCCAGGGGGTAGCTGGCATGGGGGTCCAGGAAAGGTGGTCCTTCCTCAAGGAGGCTATCCT
>NW_017728951.1:36198537-36205515 GCF_001723895.1 Crocodylus porosus | reverse complement strand
CCTTGTAGATCCAGCCATGGAGTATAATGAGGAAACAATAAAGTATCTATAACTTTGTTGGTTTTTGTCCAGCTTGGATGAAAGTTTCAGGGGTGGTAGACTGTGCAGAGAGCATGAAGCCTGCCAGGTTTCAAGAAGATCGGTACAAGGGGTTGGGGGGAACTGCACCCCAAATCCTTGAAAGCAAAACTCCTGTCACTTCTATATGTTACAATACAGGAAGGTCAAAACTGCAGGGCTGGTAGCTCTTCCTGAGGCCACAAAGCCTGCCAAGTTTCAAGAAGGTAAGCGCAGGGATTTGGGGGGAACTGCACCTCAAGCTGTGGACAAGCAAAACTTGTGACATGGGTGACCCTGTGTGTGTTCAGGCCCAGCGGGGTGACAGCTGCAGGGATGGTGGCCCCTGCTGCAGCCACGATGCCTGCCACTGTTGAGGAGATTGGTGCAGGGGGGTTCTGGGGCCCTGCACCCCTACCTGCTGACAGGCAAAACTCGTGACATGGGTAGTTGCAGGTTTCGTGCTCTCAGCAGAGGCTACCTCCTCTGCAAGTTTCAACCACATCGGACAAAAAACAATAAAGTTATAGATATGTCATTGATTCCCCCATTATATCCTATGGCCGGATCGCCGAGGCAGCTCCCAAGCTTCGGAGCCGCTTCCTCTGAATCGAGGTGGAAACCCCGTGTGGTGCTCCGGATTGGATCACTGCCATCCGAAGCAGCCGGATCTGAAGCCAAATCGGATCGCTGCCGACTCGCACAGGCCTAATGACTAGTGACATAACTAGAGCAGGGCAACTGGGGCATCTGCCCCAGGTGCTGACTTGGAGGGGTATGGAAAAAAAATCAGCTGCTATTGCAGCTCTAACTGGAAATCACTGCTGCCCCTGTGTGTAGCAGCTGCTCTGGGTGCCCAGCTGCATTGTTATATTTCTGAGGATGACAATTGCACATCCTTTCACCTTTGGTTTTTGGAGTAGGCAGGGACTGGACAAATAAAAATGTGACTGGCTGAAGAAGCACAATAAGGTAATGGATAGGGCAAAAGAAGCTATATGACCTAGATTTTGCTGTTGGCTAAGAAGGTACACAACCTACTGAAGATAAGGGACATGGTAGTAGAGGGGGAAGCATCCCCTGGAGTGTAAGTCACTGCAAAGACACTGCAAAGGTGATGAACATCAGGGATACAGAAAGGATCATAGAATCATAGAAGTCGGGTCAGAAGGGACCCCCGTAGATCTTCAAGTCTGACCCCCTGCCAGGGCAGGAGAAAAAACTGGCTCAAATGATCCCAGCTAGGTAGGCATAGAAGTGAAGATTGTAAATAAGCACCTCAAACAGGTCAAAAAGTTTTGTTATGTGGGAAGCACTATTAATAGTAATGGAAATACAGAGTGAAGGCAAGCATGATGTCCCTAGCCTTGATAATATCTGGAAATTCAGCGGCATCAGTATGAAAAGAAGATGAGTATATACAACATGACAGTCACCTAACACCTTCTTTCATGGTGCAGAAACATGGGTAGTGAAAAAGAAGCAACAAAAGGTGTTTGGAAGTGTTTTGTCATCAGCTACTTCAGAGGATTGTGCAAGTGAGTTAGAATGACTGTCTCAAGTGTAGAAGTGAGGGAAATAGTTGGCATGATGTCAATGTTCAGGGTGCTATATCATTTTCAGATTAGATAGTTTTTTACATTGCGTAGACTCTAGATGGATGATACAAGGACCCTGAAGCAATCTTTGCATAAGTCATCAGGAAAAAGAAAGCAATAAGGCTAATGACTAATAAGGAATGAAAGCAGCTTTCAAATGTTGGAGAAGATGGAGATTTTGAGGAGGAAGAATGTCAAGCAACAAAGGACAGAAAATGGAAGGGGTTGATTAAGGCCCAACTCACCAATCTGGTTTGATGAATGAAAGAAGAAGAGAATTACAATGAAAACTGATTTACTTGGCTTTTAAAATACTGGACTTCAGAGTTTGGTCTTCAAATAAGCATATTTTATAAGGCAGCTGTAGGTGAAATTCCCATGCCTACATTAGGTAGGAAGTCAGACTAGGTCTTAACAGGCCCTTCTGGCAAGAACATCTTTGAAAATCTCTTTTTAATTCATTCTTTCTTTCCTTTTTCAAGCATGAACTAAACCCACTTCTTACCAGAAATCTCCAGATGTATTCACACTCAAATGCTGATGCAGTTCAGGTTTCATGTATGTAACTTAAATCCAGTTAGTCCACTTAAGTCAACAGAACTACTGCAACTTCATGTCAATACAAAAGGCAGAAACATCTGACCTGTTGAAATGTGCCATTGAAATCCTTTATAGCAATGATTGCAGCAATCAAGGAAGAAAGTCTATTTGAAATTACAGTTGGCATTTATTAAAACAACATAGCTGAGATGTTTTAAAACTGCCTGATAAGTTTGGATAAACATTTCTCTTCAAATCAGCCTATACTTAATTCCAGTTATATATATAAAAAAGTGCCCTCACAGAATAATTAATAATCCCACAACATGCATATAGAATATAAATCCCAGTGTGATACATGCACACTACAAAATACATGCATGTTCTGTTACTGCAGACAAAAAAAATTAATCTCCCAAAAAGACTGTAGGGCTGGATTCAGACGTCTAGGCACATGTGGTTTGTGGCGTGCAAAACTCTTTGCAGCATCACAAACTGCACAAGTTTTATAGTTCGTAGGGTCGGAAGGGACTTGAGCAGATCATCAAGTCTGATCCCCTGCCTGGGCAGGAAAGAGTACTGGGATCAAACGACCCCACCTTTTTTTCCAGTTCAACATTAAAGTTGCACATTAATCAGTGCGCAGCTGCTAATTTGCAGCGCTGGGGCAAAATCTGTTACTGGGATTTTCTGGTAGCAATAAAAAAACTCTGGAGAAAAAGTGCTGTAATCCATCCCAAAGAGGTAAGCGCCGGGACAAATGCAGAGATGGGGGAGCAAGCAACCCAGGGCTGCCTGCACTCCCATCTCCACACACTGTGGAGCACTCATGCTGAGGCACCCTGAGCCCCAGCCAGCCACCTCCTGGCTGACTGGGGCACAGGGTGCCTGAAGACCAGCAGGCAGCTCTGGGCTGGCTGCTTCCATCTCCATATACCTCAGTGTGCGGGCTGCATGCTGCATTGAGGCATGTGGAGCCCCTGCACTGAGGTACATTGCACCCTATCCAGTGGCTCCCTGCCTGGCTGGGCACAGCGTGCCACAAGACAGAAGCATGCAGCCTGGGGTTTGCTGCTACCCTGCCTCTACGTGCTTCAGCATGGGGGCTTCACTGCAGAGCCTCCCTGCTGAGGCCTGTGGAGCCTCCGCGCTGATGCACACCGAGCCCCAGACAGCAATGGAGCAGCTGGTTGGGGTGCCGTGTGCCTTGAGACTGCACTGCGGCACAAAGTAGCAGCACAGATTTGGGCTGCTGTTATTTGTGGGCACACCCTACTCATGCGGCCCCGGCTCAGAAGACTATTAAGACTTCAGGTTGCAAATCGAGTTCCCCTTTTTCAGTGATCTCCAGTGGCATGCAGGCATCCCCAGATGAATGTACATGTGCCTGCAGGAACGCAATTGTGATCTCTACCTGGAAGTGTGGTTGCTAAGGCTGTGCGAAGCTTCAGGAGGTGATTCGATTCGGACGAGATTTGGCTCGATTTGGTGGCTGAATCTCTGAATCAGATTCTGCCGAATCAAATTGGGACAGTGATTCAATCACCAAATCGAATCACTATCCCCTGAATTGGCCAAATGCAAAGCAAATACTAGCCACTTTGCAAAGACCTAGCGGTTGCTGATATCCACACACTACAAATACAGTTTTTCTCCGAGTGATCTCCTATGTGTAGGGAGAACTCAGAGAATCAGAAGGAAGGTCCTTTGCTATTGTACCAATGATGGTAATAAACATGATGAGCACTACAATGATAGTTAAGGTTGACTTTCAAGTCCATACCCATTGAATTTCTAGACGAGTGTTTCCCAAATTCTTGATACTTGAGACATGCTTTTTTTCCAGATTAAAACTAGCAGTATGCTTCACTAACCAGCCTGAAGGACAGATCCCATTCATGGGCCCATCCCACTGCATGGGGCTGGCCCAGCTGGGGCTCAATCCCATTGCATGGGGCCAACTCAGCCAGGGCCCAAACCAGCCCACTTTTCCGAGCATGCTTCCACAGCTCTCGCAGCACACTCTGCTATGGCACACTCTTTGTCAGGAGTAAAATGCTTAGCTTGACCCCTGGCAACCATTCGGTTCTACTGATTTCCCAGATCTGAGGCTGACCCTATTTCCTTTCACCTCTCCACCCTTTCCCTTAACCCCCTGCCCCCACATTGCCAGTGGAGAGTGTGCAGGTTTGAGATCAGGAAAAAAATCTACCAGCAACAATCCCATAGTTCTCTGGTTCTGACTTCTGGCCCTTCTGCACCCCTTTTCTTGCCTCTACTGCCTGGAATGAAAGAGAAGCCCAGAAAGAGAGACATGGAGTCTGCAGAACAATTAGTAGAAGGGATATACTTCACAAACAAGCACCTTTGGAACAAGTTGTATATAGGCAGGAAAGGAGGCTAATTCATAGCTAACCTCAAGATGAACCCTAAATAGTCCTAGCCTGTCTGCTAGCAAGGTCCACGCACAGTGAGTGCTCTGGTTTCAAGGTCTAGAAGAGCAAGCTCCACTGGCAAAACACTATTCACATCTACAGGTTACTGTAAATCACAGGTAGGACTACAACAAATGTGTTAGTAGTAGTACTATTATTACAAATCTAGATAGGTTGCAGGAGTTCAACTTCTTTCATTACTTGTTCCAAAGAATAAAAAATAGTAAGAATATTTTTTTTTTTAGAAAAAAAAATGTTTTTATTCTTGCAGTGTCCCAGCAACAAGTAGCAAAGAAGAAACATAGCTCCTAAGGTAGAATTAAATCAGTGAAGCATTCACCTGAAAATAATCCTGGAACACATAAATAAAATGTCCTCAATTTCAGCCTGTACCGTAGTTTAAAAAGGTAAACAATTACTTTCCTAGGAAATAAAAATACAAATTGTGAGACACTGATAAATACTGGTAAGTAGTGCAGAGCCCAGTGCTGCAGATGGATAAGAATACAATAATGGGCCTGGATGCTAAGTAAACAGTTTGGGTTTGTGCACCGTAGTACAGCTAATCAGCCTTCTCTTCAATACAATAAGAGGGAAATTGCTTTTTATTATTACTATCTTAACTAAATATTCATTTTTACAATATAAATCATTTCATAAGTGGTAGTAAAAAGACTTGGCTATATTTTTCTTTGGGGTTAGTTAAGTGTAAGAAGCGGATTTAAGATGCTCTGATACACTGTCTCGTATCTAGGAGATTACATGGGGTTTTTATTAGCTTTTTAGATTGGAAACAAATTAATTGCTGTTGTTGCTATGATTCAGCCATCAGTTAAACTGGCTGTGTTTGTGTCAGTCTTAATAGAGTATTATTATTAGTAGGGAATGGAAATGTGTACTAGTTCTTTTATTTTAAAATGTCCTATCAATGGCAAATTCAATTTAAATACTAAAAATGAAAAATGTTAGGCTTTCACTTGCAGCTAAATACTACTAATAGTGCACCTAATATTAATAAATAATATCTGTAGCAATGACTCCCCATAATAATGACTTTTAAAGAGATACAGGTTTCCCTCGATTTATGCTGCACATGTATTCCCAGAGAACAGTGCATAAATCAAATTCGCATAATGTGAACCCACTTTACAATGTGGCAAAAAGGTTCCCATGGGAGGGAGGGTGGGGGGAGTGAGGCTGGGACTAGGGAAGGGGTAGGGGGAAGGGTCACTCCCGGGGCTGCACAAAGCAGCAAAGCAGAGGAAACAGAGCGGCACTCACCCTAGCCCCACCTGCAGCAGCCCTGGAAGTGGCTGGCACCAGCTACTTGCAGCTGCTGTGCTGCACCGTGCTCCACCTGGCCCCACTCTCCTCTCCTTCTGGGCTGCACCGTGCCCTGGTGCAGGCAGCTGGTGTCGGCTGCTCCCAGGGCCACTGCAGCCGGGGCTGGGGTGAGTGGGGCCACGGCCCTTTCCCCTCCCCTCACAGACTTAGCTGATCGGGCAAGGGGACATCTATGCATAAGAATGAATTTACCTCGCATATGATGAATTATGGGTCTAAATATGCTCATTGCATAAGAGCAAATTTGCATATAAAGAACCAGCATAAATTGAGGGAAACTTGTATTTTTGATTCAGAGATATTGTAATTGCTATTACATGTGGATAGAAATCAACTTCATTTCACAGGTGGGGAAACTGAGACAGAAAAAGGCTAAAGCAAGGGTGGGTAAAATACGGCCTGTGGGGTGCATCCGGCCTGCTGCGGGATTTTTGTTTGACCTGTGCCAGGTCCCTTAGTCTCACCCAGCCCAGGTGCAGGGGGCAACCCGGGCTGTGGAGTATGTAGCTGGTCCCACTGCCCCTTTGGATAAATCTGATATCACTTGAACAACATGTTCGGGTGCAGGTAGGATAGTGATTTAATAGATTTCATAGATTTTATAGCCATTAGGGGCTGGAAGGGGCCTTGTGAAACCATTGAGTCTAGCCCCCTGCCACAGGCAGGAAGTCTGCAGATGATCCCAGTAAGATAAACAGCTAAATACCTTTTGAATGAGTCCAACGTAGGTGCTTGCACCACCTCTGAGGGGAGTCTGTTCTAGACCTTGGGCACCCAGACTGTAAAGAAGTTTTTTCTTTTATCAAGCCTGAATCGGCCTCCTAAAAGTTTGTGGCCTTTAGACAATGAATTATCTATAACTTTGTTGTTTCTTGTCCAATTTGGCTGAAACTTTCAGGGACAGTAGCATCTGCTGAGAGCATAAAATGTGCCAAGTTTCAGGAAGGTAGGTGCAGGGGTTTGTGGGAAACTGTACCCCAAATTCTTGAAAGCCAAACGCATGT
>NW_017728951.1:36195807-36197486 GCF_001723895.1 Crocodylus porosus | reverse complement strand
CAGGCTTCATGCTCTCTGCTCACCTCTGAAAATTTCATCCACATTGAACAAAAACAACAAAATTATAGATATTTTATTGTTTCCCCATTATACCCTATGGTTGGCTCTCCGAGGCGGCTCTGAACCACTTTGGGAAGCCGAACGAAGCAGCGCTTCTACCCAGATGTGCTGCCTCGGACCCCGAAGTGTCCGAAGCTTCTCTAGATCCGAAGCTCTGTCTGAAGTCTCGCACAGCCCTACTAGCAAGTGTAGCACCACTGAGCCTATGAGTATGATGCTGTTTTTTTCTCCCAGGTGGAGTACCTTGCATTTCTCTATGTTGAATGCCATCAGGTTTGGTTTGCAAGCATGTCTACATTGACCTGTATCCCCAGTCTGTCCTCCAGCGTGACCGCCTTCCCCCATAGTTTAGTGTGGTTTGTGAACGTTGTCAGTCTGCATCCAATGCCTGAATCCAGGTCATTAATGAAAATACTGAAGAGCACTGGCCTGAGCACTGAGCTCTGGGGGACTCCACTGGTAACCTTGTACCACGTTGATTTGTTCTCAACTAGTACGCTTTGGGTCCGACTCTGGAGCCAGTTCCCCAGCCATTGGACCATGAGATGGCTGAGGCCACAGTTCTCCAGCTTGGTCATGAGGACAACATGGGAGACCAAGTCAAGGGCCTTCCTGAAATCTAAATAAATGACATCAACCTCGTCTCCCTTATCCAGGCAATACGTCACCTGGTCATAGAAGGAGATGAGGTTGGTCAGGCAAGACCTTCCAGTAATAAAACCATGTTGGCTGGCATTCAGTAGGTTGCCTTCCATTAGCCTGTTGGATTCTGGAGGAGCTGGATTCTATTCCTAGATCTGTTACTGAATCACTCAATGTTCTTGGCCAAAACAATTCACTTCTCTTCATTTCAGCTACCCCACCTAACAACTGACAAATCTGGAAAGGACACCAATGTGCTAAGACATTGACACATGTTTAGCTTAAACAGAAGACATACAGAAACATATCTAAAGATAGTCCGTCTCCCCAAAATTCTGCAGCCTAAATATTTTAATCCCAGATGGTTTCTAAGATGTCTTTTCTCTGTATTTCTGGTAAAATCCCTTTAGATTAATAAAATACACCTCTTACATTCAGAAATCCAGGGACTACAACTGAGAAGAGGTACAGGTTGTGGCTAGGGCACTGCACCAGCAGCCTAGAGGTGTAAGCTCTTCTAGCCTCTGACACTGACTTACTGTGTGACCTTAACCATGTCACTTAATTATGATTCAGCTCTCCCTCCCCCTTTTATATATTGTAAATCTAGAGGGTAAATTCTGAACAGGGGCTTTTCATGCAAAATACTGAGTGCAGTGCAGTCTTAGCCACCACTGAAGCCTCTTGCAGATAATACATTCTGCTGCTACTCATACATTTGCAACATACACTTTCAACATAAAAGGAGAGAGTTAAACATACACTTTCAACATAAAAGGAGAGAGTAAAAGGACAGGAAAACAGTTTAAGTTTCAGCCCATAGGGGCAGATTCTCAATTAACATTAGATCTACGACTAGATCTGGACAGGTTACAGGGGTGGGCAGATGAGAACAGGATGGGATTCAACACTGACAAGTGCAAGGTGCTGCACCTGGGGAGGAAGAACCAGCAGCATACCTACAGGCTGGGGAACTC
>NW_017728951.1:36159727-36195707 GCF_001723895.1 Crocodylus porosus | reverse complement strand
GGGGGGGGGGAGGGCTTCAATTCACCCACCCCATCCTTCAGCCCCAGCTGGGGAGCCCCAAGAACAAGATCCCTCCGCTGCCTTTCCACCCTTCCCATTCTGAAAACAGCAAGCCCTGACAGACAGCCTTGGCTGTTGGTATGGGAACCTGTTTACAGGCTCCCAGCCTGCAGCTAGATTCTCCCCTGCCCCTTGGATCCAACAGTGAACTTCTGTTTGGTCTGGAGTAACACTGTAACTCAGACTGCTTTGCAGAAAATGTTCTGAGTTACAGCTGGGAGCTGCCCTTCTGTCTGCACCCTGAGTTCTCTAACCACTAGGCTGTTATACAAAACTGGGTGGGGGGGGTTGTTGTTTACTTCTTTCTCTTCCTCAAACCATGTTTTTAGATGATAGGGGCTTCTACTACCATGGCTTGTGCAGGGTCCTGTCCTGTTGGCATGTACTAGGCATGTTCAGAGCATACCTTCTGGACTGGGCGTTGTGGATCCCAGTGAGGCTGAGGAAAAGAAGAGTCTGAGATGCTCATCACTGACAAGATGTAGGTGCTACAGACCATGCACAGCAGCAAAACTTCAGGCACAGGGAGAATCTTAATGGCAAAAAATATGTACCTACAGGACTAGGCAAGAGTTCGGAGGACTGCACTTGGACACTTCCTGTCTCTGGCCCTAAATGATTTACCCAAGATCACAAAAATAGTATGTGGCTGAGAGAGGATTAAAACCTAGATACCAACTTAGTAGACTGGTCAGTAGACCAGCCTTCATTTCCATTAGCCTCAGAATCAAGCCTGGAGTAGTGCCTGAACCTCACAAAGTGAAAAACATAGTCTAGCCTAGACCAAAGAATTTGCAACCCAAAATTCAGGCCAGGCACTAGCAGCATGTCTATGTTGCACTGGCAGAAAGCTCAATTTCACAGATAAACCAACAAGCCCTGTCCCTCCACTCTGAATGCATGAGTCTCAGAAATGAAGAATTTAGGATCCTCTGGGAGCAGCACAAGCTGCTGCTTGTGAGCTTATAGGAAATTCAAGGTCTGGAGATCATTATAAGGGTCCTCCTAAATGCCAGGGCCACCTCATTTCTGAGGTTGACATGTACGGAGAATTGGAGCAGGTGGGTGGAACTTACTCCTCAAAAGCAAGACTGAGTGCTCTGCTGCCACGGCATGTATATACCCAAGGGGGAGTGAGAGAATTACAAAGAAACAAGGTCGGTACAGTATAAGGTGATTTAAATGGGATCATGACCCAATTAGCTCAAGTGTAGTTGTTGGGGAATCATTTAATTTTGCACTTAACTTAGTCTGATTTAGTTCAACTTAGGGCAGTAGTAATAAGCCATATATTTAGCTGCCAGAGATTGCATTCCTCTGCAGCACTCTCTGGATGTTTTTCTATGTGGTCATCCCTACTTTGTTAAGTATTTGACCTCTTCAGTCTAGCTGGAAAGGACATTGTTGGCTCTATGTGCACTGGCTACCTCCATATCAAAACTACTCAAGAGAGAAACAGTTGACAAAAAATGTCCAAGTTAAAAATAAATAGCAGCTATTTCTGTTTTCAGTGAGCGATGTTCTAACTTTAGCTAATGCAGTGTAACTCAGTATAAGTGAGCTGATGGAACCTTGCCTAAGTGAACATCTTACCCATTTTTTTTTTGTCCTAGAACTGGACCTTCAGCTAATGTAAATCAATGTATCTGCACTGATTTCAATGGGACTGCATTGATTTTTCACTCATCAAGGCTCTGTCTTCTACTTCAGATGCAGTTCAAAACCCCTTTTTGCTCTCTGAAATTGCAACCAAAAAGCTACCTTCAGTGCTGATGAACTGTTTGCTCTTTATCTAGGAACATGCTAGCTATGGGTGGATCTAGGATTTTGAAAAGGGTGGTGCAGATGGCCTGGTACATCATCACACAGAACACACCACACATTTTTCTTCAGGTAAAAAGAAACTAGAAGCATTACTATTATGCTAGGGGCCCTAGGGCTATATCAAAGCAAAAGAAAAGACTTGATTGGAATGGGCACTGATTTACTACATCATTTGTTAAGTATAACAACACAATTAGGCAACAATAATCAAAAGATGTGCTTTTATTACTCCTGTAATCACTGGAATTAAATGTACTTCTCTTTTCCATAAAAACAATCTAGTCTTCTTGAGCATCTTGAGAGTGCACTCAGTGTTTCACTGAAAATTGTTTCCATACCTGCTGAGTTAATGTTTTTAGTAAGAGTGAAAAACAGTATTTAGGGCTGTGAAATAGGAGCTACATTACCAGGAGCAGCCAGCAGAATTGCAGAAGAAAGGACAGCTTGATTAGTGGAACCACTAAAAACCTGATGATAGCTTACCATATTATAAAAGCCATGATTCAACAATGTATTTAAGTATGTTCCTCACTTTAAGTATGTGAATAGACTCACTGACTTTGGTGTTTGAGAATCTTCTTGCACCGGATCCCTGTGCCGTAACCTTCCCTACTTCCTCCAAGTGTCAATAAACAGTTCTAGTCAGATGGGTGCCTCTGTGAAATGCCAAGTGAATACATATAATACAACTGATTTAAATGTTTAAAAAATATGGTGGGAAATTTTACAGTGGCATAAATAGAAGTTTGATGCCAAATGCTGCACAGCTTTTGATGGGAATGGGGCACCTACCTGTCCTCTATCTCCCTCTTCAAGCTTTATTGTTGCCTGTGATTTTATTTCAGATTCTTGCAATAGTTTTATGATGACAATGTGTTGCTATCTGCAACTTTGTTAATGATATTGGCAGGGGGCTCACTCTCCTCTGGGTGTATTCTGCACTTAGTGGGATAGATTTACCTGTTTTTACTTGATATAACCCCAGTGAAAGCAATACAAAGAAATTTGGTGGCTCTTGGCATTTTGACAAGTCTGCAAAAGAGAGAGGGAACACTTGTGTCCCTTAACCATGATGTTAAGAAGACTGTCTCCAATGCTGTCTAAGCCATACTGGTTTGAAACCTGACTGGGAAAAGACTGGGTAAACTCTTGGATTATCCACTTTTAGGGACTCATTCATTTTTGCATGTTACTATTTTTATAAAGCAGGATTTTTCCTAAACTGGCCTGATTAGACAGCACTAGTATCATTAGGCCAAATTGGTTCCCTGGGAGGTGCCCCAGTTAAATGGCTACCCTAATTAAGTATATCCTGATTAAACAGAGGAACCCATCATTGTAATAATAGCATATAATAAAAAATGTTTATAGCATATTTCAACTGGAAAGTGTTCTGCAAGCTTTATTTATGGGAACTGCTTTACCCCTCATTGAAATGAAGCCTATTGTATGATGAAACACTGCAGATCTGCAAAAGTGAACAAGAGGACCACTGTATCCTATGAAAAGT
This sequence comes from Crocodylus porosus, assembly GCF_001723895.1. Classification (NCBI taxonomy): domain Eukaryota; kingdom Metazoa; phylum Chordata; order Crocodylia; family Crocodylidae; genus Crocodylus; species Crocodylus porosus. Next base: position 36,192,313 of record NW_017728951.1, on the reverse strand, counting down.
GCAGGAAGTATAATAGGTAGAAAGAATGCGATTAGCCAGGTTGAAATTTGGACCAGACTTGGAAAAAGTGATGTGCAGTCTTGATAGTTACAAATAGTTACGACTTCAGGAACATGCAACAGCTCCTAATGTACGATACTAACTAGTGGAAAATAACCCATACTGAATCCCTCACTGGAGAGTCCTTACAAGTTCTTTATCCAGAACTCCATTTAAGTGCATATACTTAGGACTGGGGGAAAAAAACCACATGCACTTGCCTGGAATTTGCACTTAGCCAAACTCAATGTGAACAATGGTCATTAATGACAGGGAAAGCCTACCCTAAGCTCTTCACACCTCATTAAAGATAATTATCTTTTTATGACTCTAATAACAGCCTTAAAATTGACAGGATCCACTCAGTTCAGGGCTGCTTTAGAAGCTTTGAAATTGATGGTTCCCAGTTGTTCCACCAATTATGTAGTTAAAGCGGGGTATAATCACACTGCCAAGTAAACAGTGGTGCTGAAGAGTGTGTATGCCAGTGATCCGGCAGCACAGCTGTACTGCTACCCGGTACATCTACAAGTGGTGTATAGTGGAATGCCTTTTAGGGAAGGTTAGCTGCAAAATAAGCAGTGGTAACTCCGACAAATAAGCAGTCACAGACCAAACAGAGACAGCACCACCAGGATGTGGTGGGGACAGCAGATGGCAATGCTTTCCTTCTTGAAAAGTCACATATATTCTTTGATGGTGCTGTGACACGGTGCGTATAGGTCACCACTATAATAAGTCTGTCCAGTCCTTAGCTATGGGTCTACAAGTCTTCAACAGCAGAGCAAGCAGATGAAGATGCCAGAATCTCAACGGCTGCAAAGGCAGATGAAGGCTGCAGAGGAGTGAGATCTCCAATTTTCCTGGTCACCTTGCCATTGGATTAAGGTCCCATTCTGTCAAGCAGCAGTGTCTTCATAATAAAAGAAATGACACACAGGCATCTTTCATAGGATCATCTGACCACCAAGAAGTTTCCAGTCAGAGTGGAGTTAAACTACCAAATGGATGGTAAGCTATTTAATTTCAGCTGACTCTGAGTCAATACCAAGACCATCCCAAGCTTAATCATTGAGTTCCAGTACACTGATGATGGCATAGTCTGTGTTCACTGGGAAGCAGACCTTCAGGCAATCATAGATTCATAGAGTGTTAGCGGCTGGAAGGGACTTTGTAGATCACTGGGTCCAGTCCTCCTGCACTAGACAGGAAAAGACAACTGGGGTCAAGTGACCCACAGCTACGTGACTGTCCAGGATCCTTTTGAAGATTTCCAGGGTAGGTGGCTGCACCACCACTGGAGGGAGTTTGACTGTGAAGGAGTTTTTCCTGGAATTGAGCCTGAAGCGGCCTTCCAGGAGTTTGTATCCATTGCTCCTGGTCTTCCCCGGGGCTGTTCACCGAGTTCTTGATGTACTCCCCTGATGTAGTGGTAAGCCACTACCAAGTCCCCTCTCAGCCTTCTCTTCTATAGGCTGAAGAGGCCAAAGTCCCTCAGTCTCTCCTCATACGGCTTGTCTTGCCAGTCACTGGTTGTATGGCTAGCTCTTCTCTGGACCCTCTCAAGTTTTTCCACATCTTTGTTGAAGTGCGGTGCCCAGAACTGGATGCAGTACTCCAGCTGCTGTCTCACCAGTGCAGAGTACAGTGGGAGTATCACTTCCTTAGTTTTGCATGAGATGCAGTGGTTAACACGTGCCAGCATGTTGCTTGCCCTGCTGGCCACAGCATCGCACTGACAGCTCATGTTCATGCAATGGTTGATTACTACCCCTAGGCCCCTTTCAAACATGGTGCAAGTCCAATTGTTGTCAGCAAGCCTGTAGATATGTTGGGGATTGTTTGCCCCCAGATGGAACACCTTACACTTCTGAGTGTTGAACTTCATCTGGTTCCCATCTGCCCAACTCTCCAGCCTGTCCAGGACTGCCTGTATCTTTGGGCATGACCATGGTCCCCCATAACTTGGCCAGCAAACTTTTCAACTCCACATCCAAATCATTGATAAAGATGTTGAAAAGGACTGGTCCAAGCATGGACCCTTGAGGGACACCACTGGCTACTTCTAACCAGGACGACACAGATCTGTTCATGAGAACTCTCTGGGTCCTACCATGCAGCCAGTTTTCCACCCACTGAACTGTTGAGCAGTTAAGCCCACAGTCTTCTAATTTTTCCACAAGGCTATTGTGAGATACTAGGTCAAAAGCCTTTTGGAAGACTAGGTATATAACATTGACCTTCTCTCCCATGTTGAGGTTGCAAGAGACCTGTTCATAGAAGGAGATAAGACTGCTAAGACAAGACCTACCTGTGATGAAGCCATGTTGGCTGTCATTCTGAATCTTATCCTCAATGAGTGAATCGCACATAGATTCTTTAATGAGTTTTTCCAGGATTTTCCCTGGGATGGAGGTTAAGCTGATTCGTCTATAGTTGAAGATGGGCACAATGTTGGCCCTCTTCCAATCCTCAAGGATCTCCCCTGTGTGCCACGAATTCTGAAAGAGTTTTGCCAGGGATTCTGCAATGACCTCAGCTGGATCCTTCAACACTCTTGGGTGAAGTCCATCTGGTCCTGCTGATTTATGTCTAGCTTTTCTAGTTGGTTTTGTACCATCTCAGCATCCAAAGGCATACAAGAAAATGGGACTGATGCTTAACATTCAGAAGACTAAGGCCTTCCATCAACAAATTCTTAATAAGCAATCCCTAGCTCTGGTAATTCAGATTCACAATGAGACTTTGGAGAACACCGAGTATTTTTCATATCTTGATAGCCATCTCTCACAAAAAGCCGACATTGATGATGAAATCCAACATTGCCTCAAATGTGCGAGTGCAGCTTTTGTATACCTTAGGAAATGGGTGTTCAAAGATCATAACATAAGATCCAGAACCAAACTCATGGTTTATCAAGCGGTCATGCTCCCCACCTTAATGCACTGAGCCAAGATGTGGCAAACATACAGGAGACATCTCACACCACTGGAGAAGTGCCACCCATGCAGCCTGTAGAAGATCCTTTGACTTCAGTGGGAAGACAGGTGAACCAACATTAGCATCCTCACAAGCAAACACCATAAACACTGAGGCAATGATCATCCAACACCAATTTTGCTGGGCTGGCCACATCATCTGGATGTCCGGCTCCAGATTCCCAAATCCAGTTTTATTCTTCCAGCTCAGGAAAAGCATTTGCTTAAGAGGAGGGCAGAGAAAATGCTTCAAGGATGCCCTCAAGGCCAACCTGAAAAAATGAAACATTGACATCAACTCATGGGAGACAAATCACCCAGGATCACCCCAAATGAAGCTAGAGTCTGTTGCAAGAATCTCAATATTTTGAAAACTTGCAATGACAACAGGAGATGGAAAAGCAGGAGCAGCAGAAAGTGTGTCACAGACTGAATAAAGAACCTGGAGCTACCCACCTCGCACAGAAACACAGGCCCGAGAAACAACAGAGCTTGTTGATTCTGGATAGGCCTTGTCAGCCATCTTGGGACCCACAGATGAGACCATCATGGAAGACAGTCATCCTTGACTGTGAGGGACTGCCAAGGATGCCAGTGATCCTTAACTGGGGTGACATGAGATCCTTTTAAGGAAGTTGCAGGGTGCCACGTAATGTAAGCACTGTTAGGTAGGCAAATAAGTACATGTGATTCATAAGATAAACACAAAGGCTGCATCCAGATGAGCACACCTGTGTGGTATGTGGCACCACTGCTCAAAAGTGGAGCCGGGCCACCTGGAGCTGTGCTGTGGATGCTGGCCAGGCTCCACATGGCAGAATCACCGCTCCTGCGGCCCCAGGAGGCCCCCAGGACCCTAGCTAAGGCTGATGGGGCCGGCCAAGTGCTGCCCCCAGCATCCCCTACCCCACCTGGGGTAACTTGCCATGTGCCAAAGCATGCATGGCTTCAGCATTACCTGGGGACAAGTAGCAGCAGTGCAAGGTGTGCCACCGCTACTTGTCCCAGGGGAACCAAATGCCCATGCTCATCTGGATATGGCCAAAGATTTCAAATAGGAATCCGTAGTGTCGAAACCATTCTGACCTGTTGTGATCATTCTGAGTTCTCTGCAACAAAAGAATTACTGTATTATTTTTCCATAGTCAAAAGAGGAGTGACAATTTTTTAAATGGAGTATGTAACAATGTGGTCTTAAGCAGGGGCAGCCAGGCCTGTTAAGGTCATTTAACTATGGGCCTCCTGGTAATGAGGGAGTAGCCCACTGGGTATTTAAAAACTCCAGAGAAGGCTAAGGCAGAAGACTGTGAATGTGTGTTTTGAGAAGAGGAAGCAAGCAGTGACTGTCACTGCCTGCTATAAGAGGAGGCCAGGCTGCTGTGCAGAGAGTCAGAGCTAGATGCCCCTCCTCAAGTGCCCGAGACAGGGCAAAAGCATTTTGCTTTGCTGATTTATGTTACTTACCTAAGGACAGTTTTTTTATGACTGGCTGAGGTGCTCATTAGGGAGCACAGCTGCCTGCCAAAGCTGGCAGGCCAGGAAACTCATGTATATGCTGCTACTAAATTCACAAAAGCTTTGGAGGGATGTTTTGAGTCTAAAACTACAGGACTATGCATTAAAACAGCTGGACATTTGAGTGATATGCAAGCAACTGATGTTTATTGCTTATATTATAGCAGGTAAAAATTAGGGCCAGTGTCATGTTGTTAAAGTGCTGGGCCCCAAGAGTGGCTGTGATGCCCCCTGGTGGCTACACATCTCCTGCTCCACCCTGACTCCTTGGATATCCTCCCCTTTCCCGCTTGCCATGCCTTGATATAAATATCTGCTTGGAAAAGGGAGGCTGCCTAGAGGTACCAGTGGGAGCTCTAAGGTCCCTGTTATACAGATTATACATTTAAGCAAATAAGGCACATATGCAATATGAATGTAAGTGGAGCGCACTATACTAATCCAACTGGATTCTACTGATCTTATAGTATTTAAGAAACCATAGCACAAGGAGTTATAAGGATGCATACCCTTCTCATACTGGGTAATGGCCTTTCATGATTTTCCATGAAGAGTTAGGAGGTAGGCAGATGAATGCAACTGGAGAATTAACATTTTTATTGGCCAGTAAATAGCCAAAACAGAGCCTGCACTAAGCTCATAGGATGAGAATTGTTTTTTAGGACTCAAATAGACAAGTGAATCTGTCATAACCAGGAACTGTGAGTGAAAATAAAAATGAGCAAAATCAACCAAAAATCATATTTCAAGAATAAGTATCTCAACTGTATACCCCTCCATGTCTCCATTACCGTAAAATCTGAGTACCTCATCTTTAATTCTAGCTATCTTTCTAACCTCTTTCTAACCTCTTTCTAATAAGGTTGAAAAGCACAATCATTTCAGTTTTACAGATGAAGAACCAAACCACAGAGGGGCAAGGTCCAGATTTACAGAAAGGCAGAGGTGTTTAAATTCTGCCTAGGTAACTCTTTGGGCACCCAACTCTAAAATCATCATTTTGGAGAGTAAGGATTCAGACTCACCATTCTCCTCAGCATCCCTATGGTTAGCTGTAGGCAGCTGCACACCTGTAGCATACCTGAGGGGGAAGTAGGGGAATGGAGGACCAACTGATGCAGCAGACCCAGAAGTTGTCTTTTGGGGCAGAAGTGCAAAAATAGCTGCCACATCCAGCGCTGCTCCATGCATCACCACTGTTCAGGGCACAGAGCTGCCATGTTACACTTTTGCTGCACACCCAGAAGTGCTGGGTTCTGTGGATCCCAGTCTGAGGCCCCTAACTGTCCCCAGGCCCTGTAGAGAGAGCTGGGGTTACACTAGGGGTAAGGTGTCCAGGTTAGGGGCTAGGATACTAATCATCAGAGACTCAATTCCTTTGTGGACCTGAGCCTAAGTGCCTTGTCTGTCTTGCAGATCAAGGAATTAAGCTTGGGTTTGCAAAGCCCCAGGCTAGGCCCCTACCCCCAGCCCATCTTTCTCAGAGGCCAATCTAAGGACCACTGTGAGCTGGCTGAAAAGCAGCTGTTCTTCATTAACTTCTAATGTGGTTTCTTTCCCAAAAAACTTACTTTTTTATTCTCAATGTAGAATCATTTAAATGTAGAATCATGCAGATCATGCCCTGGTTTACACTAGCTCATGACCTTATTTCTTTTTTAGTAGTCTTAGCAGACTTAGTAGTCTAAAATGCCATCACAATGAACAGATTTAGAAACTGTTGGGCCCAGGAGGCTCAAGAAAAACTGTCCTTCTACAATCCACAGATAAAAGTTACAATCTCCTAAACCTAGTGAGCATATTGAAAAGAAAATGGCAGATTCAGAAAACAGTGATTGTGATACAGACTCATAGAGAATCCTAGCAGTATGTTCGTTATCCATAGAAATATACAGAGAATCTGGTTCCACTCTGGAGAAAGGATGGGGAAGAGATTAATGATAATTGAACTAAGACTCCCACATTAAATTCAGACCTCATTTTGGTTTTTTGGAAGGATGATGTGGAGCACATGGTGAAGGTAGGATGACTAGTGGGAAGAAGAGCACAGAAATGGAAACTATCTCAACCAGGGTGTAAACAAATCTCAAAGAGGGTGGGAGGGGGAAGAGACCTCCAACCTCAATGTGCTCAAGTCAGAAAGACCAGATCATCTCCATCTCTTTCTTCTGAGAAAACTGGCATGTGAAATTGCAAGTCCATTGGCAAATATTTCTAATGAATCTATCAAATGGGGATGGAACCATATGATGGGAGAATGGCAAATGTAGATCCTATGAGAAGGCTTGAACTGTTGTAACAGCAGAACTGCAATATTCTGATGCCTACAGTAATAGAACCCATATGAAACTCAGGAAAAAGTGAAGTCACGTACACAGGGAATGACAACACAAATTTTTGTTATGGGATGGGATTCCATCAGTTGGAAACAGCAGAAGAAGAGAAAGACTTGGCTGTACTATTCAACCACTAGGTGACTTAGCCACCGATGTGAGGCAGCTTGCAAAAAAGACATAGGTGGGCCTACAATACATCATGCCAGACATTTCTAGTAGAAATAGGGAAATATTTCTGCCATTGTACAAAGCGCTATAAGACATCATCTGGAATATTTGTATAATCCTGGTTATTCACATTCAAAAAAGGTTACTTGAAACTGGTAGAGTTGCAGAGAAGGACTACCTAGGCAGATCTGGAGAAGGGACAGCCTATCCTTTGAAAAAGAGCTGAGGATATGTCTACACAGCAAACCTAGTGTGCTAGGCAGCAGTGCCCTCAAAGACACTGCACTGGTCTGTGCAAGATAAGATACCTCCTAAACTGAAAACAGTGTAGTTGATCTTTCTTCAGCACTTCAGGCTGGCTAATTAACACTGTTGAGTGCCAGTGCTAGTTAGCACTCTTCATGCTAATCAGTTCATTGCACAAACACAGCTACTGCTTCCAGTCTAGAAGACAGCCCAGGTGGAGCAGCTTGCTGTTTAGGTTGGCTATGTTGATATAGATCCCAAGAGCCCAATGAGCCTAGCCTAAGAAAGGCAGAGATGGGATACAATTGCCCTATAAGGATACATCACAGGGGTAACATCAAAAAGGAACAAAATCTGCTCAAGCTACATAAAAATGTTGGCACCAGAACAAAGAGGCATTGACTGGCCATAAAAAACCTGAGTCTGGAAATTACAAGCAGATTCCTAACCAGTGAAGTTTTGGAACAACCTCCCAATGGGAGTAATGGAGGCAAGTTATTACTTTCCAGGTGAAACTTGGCCAGTTTATGGGAGGGATGCTGTGCTTGCATGAACTGGAGACTGGACTTGATAACTCTGAAGGTCCCTCCCAGTCCTGTGCTGTCATTAAGCTAGGCACAGGAGTGAGAGTCAGAACAGAATAGCTCTCAGCCAGTCCCAGCCTTTGCCACAATTGTTTTCCTTAAGGCCAGTTTGGCAAGTCATTGAATTCCCTGTGCCTTTCTCTGCAAAACCAGCTCCTTCTCAGAGGTGTGTATGCAGCCACATGTTCAGTACTTTGCACAGATTTGGGAGCCTTCATTTCTGTAAGTCCAGCATGAGAAACCTTGCATCTGGCTTTAAGGCCCCTGGCAGACATTCAGTTAAAAGTGCAATGGAAGCTGATCTGTAATCCCAACAAACATGCCTTGTGTCATGCCACATATACATGGTGGAAGGTGCGCTTGTGGGTCAGGGAGTAGAGTCCAGTTGTGCCTTACTGCAGGTGCAGAGGAAGCCTGGGATCATTATCCTGGGCTCCCCCGCCTTGACAAGTAGCAAGCAAGGGGCCCAGTGCTCCCGTGGCTGGGAGAGCTGGCTGGTGAGCTCCTGTGAGTTTCCAAGGCCCAGTGTGACATGAATGTAACGTGACATTTAATGTGTAATGAGAACTAGTCCCAAAGTTACTACACATATTTTGCAAAATAACTTTGTGGCTGTTTTATTGCACTGTTAATTGCTTGAAAGAGTGGCTTAGTTATTACTTAACTTAAGATATGATTAACTGCTGAATCGCATCTTAAATGTAATTTCTGCCAGGGGCCTAAGTAGTGCACAGGGCCAGCAACAAGAAGCTTTTCTTCGCTGTTAGAAATAATGGGAAATTTCCCTGACCAGAGAAAATTCCTCTTTGGTCAGAGCTAGGCCTGGACATTTCCAACATCTCTGCAAGTGATGAGTAACTTAATATGGAGAGTCAGAATAGAAACCCTTGTGAATCCTTAGGTTTAGCTCTTGCTGGTTCTCCAGTTGTAGCTTTGTTGTGATAAAAGGTACAAAGGTTTGGTAGGAACCTCTTGTTCCAATTTCTTTTTCTGCTTTCTCTTTTCTGCTTTCAAATGTAGTTCCCCTAGAAGATCCCACACTCCATCACTGCACAGCACTGGTGGGGGATGGCTCTTCAGAGTTTTACATTGTAATAAATACAGGGTGTTATTACCTCATAAGTAAGCCTCATTTTGTACACCCCAGTCTCAGAGTTGATGATTTTATGGCCAGTTCTTCCCCACTAAACCATAATCAATCCACTTCCTGATTTATGGCATGTACCCATTTAATGTAATAATAATAACATTACTTTATGGTTACATAACATACGTTGCAAACATTAATAAAGCCACACAACAGCTGTGTAACCAAGGCTAAGATTATTATAGGGAAGTGGGAGTGACCTTGGTAGGGAAGGCCAGATCAGTATTGTATTTGAAAATATTATTTTCTGTCGCTTCTAATTTTCCCAATCTATAAAGCTGACATTTTAGTGAGTTGGGATGAATCCACAGTGAGTATAAAATAGAGCTGTGCTCGCATGCACCCTCTGCCAATGGCCAGGGGGTGACAGAATCCCCTTTTCACTCAGAAAGGTGCTGTTGCTCTGTCAGCAAAAAAGTGTGTGTATGTAGTCATGGTTTTTCCAGCACAGTTCAAGCACAGACTCAAGTGCAGGCCAAACTGTAGTCTTTCTATGTAGGTGTCAAGAGTCAGGCCGAATTAGCCATGGCTGGCCCAGTGTGGCTGCAACAGGACAGAAGTTTCTATCTCGCTTCAGATTTCTGACTTCTTAGTTTCCTGGTTCCTATCTTTGATTCCCAGTTTCCCAGTCCCTGGGTTCTGCCTATTTGTTGCTGATGTCCTAAGTCCTGCTTCTTTATTTCTGGTTTCCTCTTCCCTTGAGTTGCTGGCTTTCTTGCTCCTGATTTCTCTCTACCGACTCCTTATTCCAAACCTCAGCCAGGATCTCTGCTTCCGGACTGTCTTGCTGGCTTCTTGAATTCTTGTGCTGTAGACTCCAGTCCAGCCCCCTGTTCTCTGATAGCTGACTCCAGGCTCATGGCTTAGCTTGGTCATCAATCACCCACAGGGTTGCCAGCTCTGTTGGAATCTATTCTGAGAGGTTTCCAGAATGCCAATGTACCCATGACACACAATGCCAATGTGCCCACGTGCTTGTGTGTATCAGTTACGGATTACAGTGTGTAGACTTTATGTCAGGAAGGCAAATGCACATTACCATTACATTTTAAAACCTCCTGGACTACTGAATAAATCAGACTCAACATTAAATTTTAATAGATGCCCTATCATTTAATTCCTGGGTGACTCTCAGCAGTCTCCTGAAGATTTATATCTAATTCCTGGAGACTGCAGGGCAATCCTGGAGGGGCGGCAACCTTAAATCACCCATGCCCCTATCCTGTACAGCTATAGCTGCCTATGCCAGATCCACTGGCTATGGACTCTGGTATGGACCCCTGCCTCTGCTCCTGACCCTCCAACACACTCAGTTCATAGTTCTACTGAAAGTTGCCGCCTACATCCCAAGTACCTTACAGATCTTGACCTTCTTACCCATTTATTCCTAATCCCCTGCCTCTAATTAGGATCCTTGCTTCCCTAACCTTGCCTGTTCCTGATCCCCTGGATTGTGACTTTCTCAGATAAAGCCCTGACCACCTATGCCTTGACAATGGGCCCTTGTTAGAAGGAGGGACAGAGACTGATGGCATTTGTGAATCTGACCCTGAGCCAGGAATCATGAACCCCGAGGTCCCTTCCAGCCCTGATGTCTATGAAATCTATGAAATCTATGAAAACCTGAGACAAAGATCACAAATGAAAATGCACTTTAAATCCAGAGGCATAGTAGCACTAGTCTGTGCCTGCGGCAGTGCGGGTCCTGTCTTGCCAATTGTGGTGGCATGATCAGCTGCTGCTGGGTAAAGGCTGCTTTTGTGCCCTCCCCCACAGGGGCAGTGCCCAAGGCTGCTGTACCAGCTATCCTTTCTCAGTTATGCTACTGCCTGAATCGGCCCATTTAATGGATTTGTAAAAAAACACCCATTGTACACTTGTGCCATGTGTGCAGAGAACACCAGAGCTGGGCTGTGACATACCAACAAGGAAAGGAAATTTATATCTGGGGGCAAAAATACAGCCTGCCTCTATCTTCAAACGGCTATAATATAAGGATTATTAGCTAAAGCATCTCAGCTCCTAAGACAGCATGTGAGAGTGTCCCAGGCCCAAACCACTCAGAACTTTAGACATAAGAGTTAGCCCTTATACTGAACAGTTTTACAAGGCATGCCTGTAAAGCAGTCTAAAATGCAAGCACCGCACAAGCAGTGATCCATCAGTCAGGGTCTGCACGTGTAGATGCTTCTTCATGGTCCTTAAGGCTAGCTGCCCTGTCTCTGTACTTCAGTCAGATTTCTGCAGTTTGTTGCTGTGGTGTGCCATCTACAAATATATGTTATATGACCATGATGCTCAAACTTCTGGGCCTGCAGGCCAGAAGACTGGCGCTGGGTTGGTCCACGGGCCAGACTTAACCCCACATGCCAGGATCAGGCCTCACACTGCTTCTGCCTAGACCTGCACAGCCTCAGCTGCCCCACCCCACCAGCCCTGTGCTGTGATCAGACCCTGGCCCCTATGTGTTGCCTCCAAATGCTGGGATCAAGCCCTGGGACCCCAGGTACCAAGATCAGGCTCTGTGCTGCCACTGCATGCTGGGATCAGGCTCTGGGTCCTAGTGCTGCTCTTCCTGGCCCCACATGCTAGGATAGGGCCCACACTGCTCTGCGCCCCCAGCCTAGCATGCAGGGCCTGGGGCTTCCCATTGGTCTAGAAATTTGGCAGCAGGGGAACAGTGTCACCCCTCCCCTGCTGCCAATTTTCTGGCTCTGTGGGGAGCCACACAGGTGAGATGACTTGGCACTGAGGGCTGGATCTGGCCTGCAAGCCAGGGGTTGAGCACCTCTGAGTTGCAAGAAGTGTTGAAAGAGAGGTGCTGAGCTCCCACCGCTCTCACTGCAGTTGATGGGAACTGAAGATGCTCAGCATCTCTCAGACTCAGACCCCAAGACCTGATCCTGTAAGGTCTTCCTTGTGGCTGGACCCTGGCACCCGGAGGGAACCTTGTTAAAGTCAAGATGCCTCAATATGGGAGCAGATCTGCTAGGGCAGGACAGCTGGGAGGATGGAGACCCTTGCAGTCTGGTATTTTAATCAGCCCTTTTAAAGTCAATTACTTTTATGACAGTTTCAGTTCCCCTTTCACACAGCATCAAGCTCCGATTGACAAGCATGTGCTAAAGCAAACAAAAAATATGCATGTGTTGTTTTAAGTACCCCGTTCTACAGGGAAATGGGGAATAGTTTAAGAGCTATGTTGCAAAGTTGAACTGAACCCCCCCAGCCCTTGGGATTACTTAGCTTTAAGCCAAGTTCTAATAACTTTGCCCCATCGCATTGCAGAGAAATCACTGTCCTTGGCAGGACATCAGAGTCAAAGTGCAAGCTCCCGCGCCCTTGGGAAAATTTTTTTGTCATGTTCTTCAGGCAGAGGGGTTTCTGCTGATCATTTTTATGGCCGATGCAAAAGTTGTAAAAGCTAACAGGCTCTAAGTGAAATGGATCCTCTACTAAACAGTTTCAGAAACCGCCTATTCTTTGAAGGGTGTTGAGGTCCTTTAAATTAAGAGCTTCAGCCATGCTAAAATCCCAGCTGGACTCAGCAGGACCACAGGCAGGCATGTGGCTGTAGTGCATTGCAAAAGTGAGCTGGCCCATCTGTTCCACTTTGCAGGCTCTGATCTGGTGAGCCGGGGTGGTACTGAGTTAGCAAATTGTGACAGTTATTTATGTTGCCCTTTTGGCAAGCAGTGGCAGATACTGGAGCCTTGCAGACTGACTTCCTGCTGGAACAAAGATCATGGCACCAGGACTGAGCACGTTCTTAGTGTTACTTGATTTATTTACATGTTATGAACAAGTCCTTGAACACAAGTGGCTACAAACAGCAATGCAGGCAAATCCCTCTTTCAGGGGTCTCAGCTCAAACACTAATGCTTCCCACAGAACAATATGCCCCACGAGCTGGCTCTAGTTAGAGCAAACTCCCGTGCAGCTTACCATAAATCCTACAAGGAACCACATCAACTGGTCTGACCCAACACTTCCCTCAAAGACTGATCTGACCTTGCTTGCTAAAAAATTCTTTAAACCAGGTGAAACACCGCCACCTAGTGCCATGACAGCTCTTTTGTTTGCTTTTAAGAGAAGTTGGCCGCGCTGAAAGGCGCCGGAGTACATTCTCCAGAGGGGAATAGCAAGATCATTCTTTATGGGCCATTCAGTCCTCAACCTTATTGTCAGCTTAGGCACAATTCTGGTGAAGAGGTGCTTGGGAAATGGAAATGTACAGCGAAGTGTAATAAAAATGTGGAAGAAGAGTAGTTTACTGGCTAGACTGGAACTCAGGATAACGGGGTTCTGTCCTCACAGATGTTCTCAGTGATTTCAGTCAAGTTGTCCAGGCCCTTTGGGCATGTCCCGATGAGTGCACGTGTGCAGGGGTGCATGTTTCCTGCAGGATAAACAGCAGTGGCACATATTTGTGCTGCTGCTATTTATCCCCAGGCATGTCCCTGCATTTGTGCTCTGGCATGTGGCAAAGTGACCCCTGTGGGGTAGCGGAAGTTGGGACCAGCACCTGTGCTGGCCCCAGCAGCCTCACCTAGGGTCCTGGGGGCCTCCCAGGCATCAGTTACTTAAAGCCTGGCCAGCAGCCAGAGTGTGACTCTGCCCAACCATGCTCTCTTTTTGGTGGTGCACTCTGCTGCCATGTGCATCATTCCACTTTTTTCAGTGTTATTTTTTGACACTGGGATCTCCTGGTGTCAAAATAACCTGCCATGCTGCAAATCAGCAGTATGGTAAATGGGTGTGCATGTACTGCATGTGGTTTGTGGTGCCTCAAACTGCCTCAGACTGCTTTGAGGCACCGCAAGCAACATGTGCATGCTTGTCAGTATGCACATCTTGTCTAGGGACAGATATTCAAAAAGCCTGGGCCTGAATTGATTCAACTTTTGCAGGTTAGTTTAACCTGCCTAGGTTTAGACTGAACAAGTTTCCAGCCATACAGACAATCCTTCTGGGCTGAGGAAATTCAGGCACGTGTCTGCAGTGGCTCAGGCTAGAAGCTGGGGGATGCTAGAGCAGCCCTCCCTTCCCTTGCACAGGTTTATCTGGGTGGGGCGAGGGGGGAGGGTGGCCAGGCCCCTGCAGGACTTTCTCAGTAGGGAGGTCTGCCTGCACCATCCCAGGCTTTTCCTGCTGGCTGCTCAAGGGGTGGGAGAGTTGTCAGCCCCCAGACCCTTGCTTGCTAGCACTCTGAGGCAAAGGTGTGTGTGCAGTGCATGCATCTGTTGATGATACAGAGCTTTTCAATTTCCCTCCCTGCTTGTCATACTGTCTGCAGCAAACTAACAGGCAAACACAAGGTAGCCCAGAATTAATAAGACAGCATCTGTTACTGGTTTAAGCCAGTTTCTGATCACTTAAACTGGTTTATGTATAATATCTATCCTTAGCCCTTGAGGGGAAATGTTTGCCTCACTGAAGTCAATAGACAATACTCCCAATTTCAGTGAGGTCAAAATGGTCATGCTTCATCCACTACTCATATACTAGGAATAATAATGTCCTCCCTTACTGGATGGTTAGGAAAAAAAGATATTGCAGGTTAAATGTTACTCTAGTACTGGAACTACAAAAGCTCCTGAGTTTTCTAGAAAAAGGAGAGAGCGAGCAGCTCTGAACAGATATGATTTCTAAACCCACTACAGCAGATTTATGCAACAGAAAGAGATAAACATAAACACATGATGTCTTTCAAGCACACTGACATTCCCTTCCTGCAGATGACTGGAAATCTTCTGAGATACAACATTTGCAATTAGCTTGCTAATGAAATCAGTCCCCTGAAATGGCTATTTTTTTTGGATCTCCATGACACCCACTTTGTGGCTATTACCGCTTTAATCTTTTCTAGCCTTTGCTGGAAGCTCATTCCTGGTGTTGAATGGAGAAAAGTATTTATTGGAAAGAAAATCTTGCAGAGGAAGATAGGCACTGTGGTTTGGTGGACTATGCCCAGTGTAGAGCCTAGGGCTAGGGACAGACACTTCAGAAAGCCAGAGCCTGAATTGATGCGGCCTTTGCAGGTTAGTCTAACTTGGCTAGGCTGAACTGGTTTGTAATCGCACAGACACGCAGGTGCATGCTTGCAGCTGCTCAGGCCAGGAGCCAGAGGTGCTAGAGAGTGCCCTCAGCTGCAGAGAGGCTGTGATGGGGGGGCTGGGGTGTGTGGCCAGAAGGGACTTGAATTTCCCCCTCCCTGTCCCACCGGCAGGGTCCTGAGCCGGGTCTCGGGTACCCCCACTTGCTGCTGCAGTCATGGGCCAACATAGCCCCTCAGGGGGCAGGGAGGAGGGTTTTTCTCCCCTTTAGCCCCACTGCCCTGGGGGCTGCAGCCCAGTCTGCCCACCCTGACTGCCACCGTGTGGCAAAAGCTGCCTTCTGTCTCCTCTGCCAGAAGCTGGAGGGAGGGGGAATAACTCTGGTTCCTTCCCCACTGCCCCCAAGGGGCCCTTTGAGCTGATGTCTGGCCCTCCAAGTGGAGGTTGGCTGGGGAATGGGCTTCATGGGCCAGATTGGAGGTGGTGGTGGGCTCTGAGCCTGGCAGCCACCACTGCCATGCCCCCTGCCCTGTGCAGCACCTGGGGTTGCAGCCTAACAAGCAGCTGTGGGCTGGCCAGGATGGGGGGATGCTCTGTCCTCCTCATCTGCAGCTGCCACTGCTACTGCTGTGCCTCTCTGGGTGGGGGTGGGGAGCTTCTGCCCCACATGTGGAGCTCTGGCTCCAGCTCCTGGATGCCTTGGAAGGCAGAAGGCACCTGGGTAGGAGGCTTCAGTCCAGGGGCTGCCGCCGGAGCTCCATGCATGGGGCACAAGCTGCAGGGCTGAAGCTCCCCTGTTGCCACCTCCTGGAACAGCTCAGGAGTGGCAGGAATGGGAGGGGGAATTACTGCGGCAGGTGAGGGGAAGCTGGCTTTCTCCCCTCTCCTTCAGCTGTGGCTCCTGCTGCACCATGCAATGCCTCCCAGGTCTGGGGGAGCTCCCTTCAGCCCAGCAGCTTCAACCTGAGCTGAGCTGAAGCCGCTGGGCTGAAGAGAGCTCCCCTAGCCCCAAGCGGTGCAGTGTGGTGTGGCAGAAGCTGCAGCTGGAGGCGAGGGGAGAAAACCCTGCTGGGTCAAGCCAGCTTCCCCCCACCTGCCATGGTGACTCCCCCTCCCACTCCTGCTGCTCCAGGAGGCAGGGGGAGTGGGGGTGGGGGTGGGGAAGAAGAGCTTCATCCCAAGGCTTGTGCCCTGTGCACGGAGCTCCAGCAGCAGCTCCTGGACTGAAGCCTTCCACCTGGTCGCCTTCTGCCTTCTAAGGTGTCTGGGAGCTGGAGATAGAGCTCCACGCACAGGGCAAAAGCTTCCCACCCCACCACCCAGACCCTTGTGGCAGTGGTAGCTGTAGATGAGGGGGGCAGAACAGCCCCTTGCCCAAGCCAGCCCACAGCTGCTTGTTAGGCTGCAGCCCTGGGTGCTGAACAGGGAAGGGGGTG
Source organism: Crocodylus porosus (assembly GCF_001723895.1). Classification (NCBI taxonomy): domain Eukaryota; kingdom Metazoa; phylum Chordata; order Crocodylia; family Crocodylidae; genus Crocodylus; species Crocodylus porosus. The sequence goes on along the minus strand of NW_017728951.1, from coordinate 36,175,808 downwards.
TGGCAGTGGCAGCTGCCAGGCTCAGGGTGCACCACCACCTCTGTGCTGTCCCAGGAAGCCCGCTCCCCAGCCAGAACCCACCTGGCAGGGCCAGTCACTGGCCAGCAGGGCACCTGAGCAGTGGGGCAGGGACCGGGGTTATTCCCCTCCCTCCGGCATCCAGTGGAGGGGACAGGAGGGGGCTTATTCTGTTGCTTGGCAGTGGTCAGAGCGGGCAGACCCAGCTGCAGTCCCCTGGGGGCAGTGGGGGTAGATGGGAGAATACTCCCCCTCCCTGCCCCCTCAGGGGCCATGCGGCCTGCTGCTGCAGCAGTGAAGGGGAGTTGGGGGATGTGCTTGGCAGACCCAGCTCAGGTCCTTGCGGTTGGGACAGAGAGAGGGAAATTAAACCCCTCTTTGGCCAAACCCCGAACCCTGTGTCCATCCCGGGGGAACAGAGGGGCGGGGCCAGCTCTGCTGGACAGGAACACAGAGCCCAGCCCAGAGAGCATGCCAGGATGCTGGGGGAGTCTGGTTTAAGTTAAACCAGGAAGGGGTCTGGGACAGACATTGCATAAACTTGTCTGACCCAAATCAGTTAAGTCTGAGCCTATAGCCATTTTGAAACTGGTTTATGTGCACTGAATGGCTGTTCTGCTACAGGTTTAAACCCGTTTCTGATCACTTAAGCCAGTTTATGCGTGATGGCTGTCTGTAGTCTAGAAGACCAAGGTTTTATTGGTCAGGCCTGTTACCAACATGCTGAATGACACTGAGTGAGTCACGTCACTCTTTTGTGTCTCAGTTTTCCCCTTCTTAAGAATTGGGAAAGGAAAGTCAGTCTCTTCTGGAATGAGTTCTGACATTTTTTGGTAAAAAGTGCTAGATAAAAACTGAGAATAATCATCATCTCTCCTGCGGTGCAATGCAAAATATAAGGCTCACTTCAGTAAAGGATTACTCATGTGCATAAATCTTTATTCTCATGCTCTGCGGCCAAATGCTGAGCTCCTCAGCCCATGCACAAAGCTTGTGAGTTTTTGCCTCCAAAGTGCTGAAGTCCTTTTCTCTAGCTATAGCACCTATGCAAAGTACCTGAGAGCAGTGGTTCCCAACCTTTTTTGTGCCACGAACCAGCATGGGAGTGGCAGAGCTGGCTGCCTCCCTCCGGGGGCTGCCCCGCCCCCCAGCTTTAACCCCATAACCTCTGTTTTTACATGTAGGAGTCCATTTGTGGGTGTCCATGAATTTGCTGCTGAGCCAAGGGGGTTGCTGAGCCCTTTTACAACCTTTGCTGTGTGTTGGGAAGGACTTCTCTTGCGTTTCTAGGATCGCTTCCTTAAGGAGCAACCACTCATCATGAACTCCTCTCCCTATCAAATCATGGGTCCTCAGGACCTTGACAACAAGCCTCCTGAGCTTATGAAAGTCAGCTTTCCTAAAGTAAAGAACTACTGCATTGCTGACAGACTTGCCAGCTTTGCGATGGATAGTGGAAGCGATCAACTCGTGGTCACTGTCACCCAGCTTCTCTCTGATTCTTAGATCACTGATTAGATGATCCCCTCTGGCCAGTACCAGGTCCAGCAGCGCCTTACCTCTTGTTGGCCCATAAACTTTTTAAGACAGGTAGAGCTCATCCACGCATATGAGGAAGCTTTGAGACTGACTGGATTTGGCTGCGTGCTCTTCCCATGAGATGTCCAGGTAGTTGAAGTCTCCCATGACAACCGTGCACTGAGAGCGTGCAGCCTCAGCCAGTTCCCTAGTGAATTGATGGTCACGCTCCAGTTCCTGACTTGGAGGTCTGTAAAAGACTCCTACCACTGTATCCCCTTTGCCATGTTCCCTTTGTATTCTAACCCAGAGGTCTCCAGTCATCCTCCTTGGGTGCCAATCTCAGCTTGTAGGGACATGTAGCTCTCCTTCACAAAGACAGCTACAACTCTGCTCCTTTTTTCAGTACAATCTCTCCTGCACAGGGTATAGCCATTTATATCTATAGTCCAGTCATAGAAGGAGTCCCACCAGGTCTCTGTTATTCCTATGAGATCACAGACATTTTTGTTTAGCTGAAGGACCAATTCCTCCTGTTTATTCCCCAAACTACTGGCATTAGTATACAGGCAAGTAAGTATTCTTTTGGAGGCCCTAGGCTTCTTTGTACTCATGGAGAAGCTCTGTTCCTGGGCAGGAGTAGGAGTGGGTTCTCTTGAGCATCCTAACCTGCTGATTTTGTGGTTCATTGTGATTTTGTGGTCTACGGCACATGCTACATGTGGTACTAGCACCAGACCAGCCCTGTGCCCTGGCTCCAGCCTCTCAACCCTCATCTGGCCTGTGGGTCCAGATGCGTTTAGCTACCTCTGGTCTAAGACAGTCCTTTAAGAGGCAGAGCAGAGGATCTTGCTGTAACAGGGAACCCCTGCTCCTGTTACTAGGAAGGCAGGGGAGGTGCAGGACACCTGAGAACAAAATGGCAGCAGGTAATAGCCACCCAGGTGAACCTAGAAAAGGGCCTAGAAAAGGGCAGGTAGTTAATAGCAGGGTGTGGTGCCGTAAACAGGCTCACATAACCAGAAGGGGCTGAGTCTAGGGCACACAAGCCCAACCTCTGGCCATGGAGGGGACAGTCTAGCACTGGATGCTGCAGGGCATAGAGATCCTAGTAGATCTGGCTGGAGACTAGAGTCAAGCCAGCCCAGGTGATGTATCGAGGGACCCATAAGGATTTGTATTGGTGTTAGGACCAGTTAGGTTTTTTGTTTGTTTGTTTGTTTGAATTGAACCACAGGACTGAGTTGTGGCTACAGGGGAGGGGGAGGGGGAGGAGGAAGAAGAGGAGGAGGAGGCGGCCATGGGGTGGGTGCCTTGAAGGCACTCCCCACTATCAAGGACAGGAGTTGGACCCCAGCTAAGGAGGCTGAGGCTGGCAGAGTGAAACTGGAGTCTCAGGAGGGGCTACAGCCCAGTCAGGACTGATGCCCAGGAGGTTTCAGACAATACACCAAGGCCAGGGTTTGGCCAGAGAAACAGGGGTCTGAGACTGGGATGGCTGAAGCCCTGACAGGTGTTTGGAGGCCTGAAGGGATGCTTTCTTGAAAGGGAAGTGCCCTGAGGGGAGCACAAAATCCTAGTGCGAATGGGACCTGGCCACAAAGGCAGAACCAACCAGATAAAGGAGCCAGCGGTGCCACTCCCAACCTCAGAGGCCACCCATTCAGTAAACTAAAGGATAACATGAAAGGCATGGCAGGTGAGAGACTGGGGCCAGAGAGAGCCAGCAGGTGGGTTGGACCCCAGGGGCCGAGGTGAGGACCCATAAGACCTGTTACACAAGTGCACAGGAGCTAGCTCTGAACTGTAGATCTGAGTGAGGGGTCGGGCTCCAAGCTCAGCTCCTCACAGCTGAGGGGTGTGCCCCTTCCCAGCATTCAGTTTGGACCCATCAAGAACAATAACACTGTAATAATCAAGTCACCAGAAACAGCTCCAGGCATGGAGAAGCACTGATATTAAACAGCCATATGATGCTCGCTTCCGGGCAGTGCATTATCCTTCATCAACTGTCATTGGCTAGAGGCTTCATGAGCAATATACAACCCTTGAAATAACAGCCAATGGTCCATAAACTCCACAGCCTCAGATATGGACCTATGTATTTCTCATGATTTGGGGGAAGTCACCTGATTTAGGGTTTTGTTACATACCTGAGAATTACACCAGATTTGCTGAGAAGTTTGTAGCGTGGCCAGAATCAGGGGTTTTCTTTAAACCCATGTGCACTTTTCCTGAGATGAAGGAAGCAGTGTAACAACGCAGCAGGATGCCTGGGGTACCTGCTGCACACAGGGGCAGGACTGACATCTGATTGCTGCTGCTGCTACCCCTACCACAATCACACAGCTATGACAAAAGCTGTTTTTTCTAGCTCCCACCCCACTTGTCCTTGGAGCAGTTGCCCCTGTCACCCTACCTTAGCTGTGCTCCTGGGTGAAGGATAGGTAGCTGCAGTACTGGCGCAGGAGAACTGGAATCCGCTTCTGGCTCTGCCACAGACACCCTGTTGAACCCCAGGAAAGTTCCTTACAAGGAGTTTTCCAAAACACTTAAGTGACTTAGTTGCTTTGAAAATGAGACTTAGACTCCCAAGTCACTCACTACCTGGTAAATTCTTTGGTAACTGTGCATAATAATGCTGTCTTCTCCCAGTTTTTATGGTTCTCTCTCTTTAGACAAATGGAGTCCAACTTTTTTTGGCAGGTATGTCACAAACTAGCTCTGTACCCACCCCAAGTACCACTCCATCCCCTTCCCCTGCCCAATCTACTGTTCTTCTTTCTGCTTCCTCCTCTGTGCTCCCTGCTGTATTTGCAGCCCTGCTTTCCACTTCCTGCCATTGTGCTGCCTGCCCCCTCCCCAATCTGCTATGTGTTACACACAAAGGCTGCCTGTGCCACTTGTGGCACACCTGACTTAGACTATCAGAGCTCTTTGGGACAGGGATTTTCTTTTCCTATATACATGTACAGCACCTAGCACAATGGGCTCTGAACTATGGCTTCTGGAAACAGTCAGTCTTCTAAATATTCCTTGGACTACACTGCAAAAATAAAAGGAAAGAGAACAGAATTCAGTTGCTGCCAGTAATCCTAGCCATCCAGTAGCTCTCTTCCTATTGCAACATTTACAGACCTACATCTTAGAACTTTTCCGTCTTCTGCTTCCTGCTGGGATATTATCAGTGCTTATGAGGATTTAATTAATATCATCCGTGAGGAATGTTGCTCCGTTCATCATTAGCCTTTGCCTCTAATGAATAGGATAATTTAATTTCCTCTAAATAAATATGATACCAAATTAAAAGACACCATTGACAGCCCGATGAAGGGAATGATTTTGTTTCAATTTGCTATCTTTTAAATTACTTCAGATCATCCAAGCATTAATCCAGATACTGGCAACCAAGTGATGGAACTTAAAAAGTTCAGCCTTACTAAGAGCAGTCTTTGTTTAAATTAGAATCGAGTCTCAGTACCGGCTGGAAAAACAGTAAGAGGAAGGTCATCCAAATGCCATAGTTTTTCAGTCACAATATTTCCAAGCTAATGGGAGAGTATTAAGACCTAATGTACTCTATATAATTATTTTTTGCCAGGCTTTCAGTCACTGAACATTTTACAAAAAGGTTATGAGTTGCAGTTTTACCAAGAAAAAAAAAGAGAAGGGGGGTTGCCAGTAGGTCAGTTTTGCAAGATGCTGCTCCCCCTTATTCTACATCAAAGACAAAAATATCCTCTCCTGAAACTTTGGGTCCAACCCAGTTTTGCCTGAAGGTCTCCAAGGGGTGATCACTAGATTCATGATGTGTGCACAAAAAGCCTGAAGCAATCCTGAACCTGTTCTATGGATACCAGATGAACTTCATTCTCCAAGTTGTCAGACCAGCATTTTTCCACAGAAAAATATTTATGCAAGAAAGAAAGAAAAAGGCAAAGGAAAATAAAGGGTTCATATAGGGGTGACTTCAAGCAATCAAGGAGAGCTGTGCACTATTATGGCTAGGGATAGACATTACACATATATGGTTTAAATGATCAGAAACTGGATTAAACATGTAACAGAACATAAATTCAGTGCACATAAACCAGTTTTAAAATGGCTGAAACTGGTTTAAGATAAACCTGGTTCAACGCAGTATCAGACTTAACTGATTTGGGTAAAAAGGGTTTATTCAATGTCTGTCCCAGACCCTTACTGGTTAAGTTAAACCAGAGTTTCCCAGAATCCCAGATCCTTTGTAGCCCTGGGCTGGACTGGGCTGGGCTGTGCTGTGCTCTCTGCTCCAAAAAACAGGCTGGCCTTCGCCTCTCCTCCCTAGCCAGAGCTCCAGGGAAGACTGCAGGCATAGAAGGGTTTGCCTGGCTTCCCTCATTGCCCACTGCTCATGTAGGGATTCTTCCCTCCCTCCCATCTCCCACAGCAGGGACCCCAGCTCCATGGACCCCAGGCATGTGGTATGCTAGCTAATGCTGTGAGGTGTCTGTGTCTCCAATTTCACTGGGACAGGCAGACAGAACAGTGTCCATTTAGGGCTTTTTGGAGCTAATCAACAGATCAGCTGGTAATGTCTCTTCTTCCTTCCTTGGAAAATGCTGTTTAAGAAGAGCTTGAACTAATGAGAGAGGCTTTTTTTTCACTGATGGGCTGATAAAAACTGGTTTTATCAGCCCCACCCTTGCTGGTTTGCAGACAGGGGGAGGGAGATTGAAAAGCTCAGTATCATTAACAGATGCATGCACTGCACACTCCTCTTTGCCTCAGAGTGCTAGCCTGGAGCTGGGGTCTGGCAACACTCCCACTCCTTGAGTAGCGAGTGGGGAAATGCCTGAGACAGTGTAGGCACAGTGTGGAGTTTAAACCCCTGACTAATCAGACCATGTTGCCTGGGCCTGGCCACACCTCCCCTCAGCTCAGCACTATAGAAGGGCAGGAAGGGCTGTTTTAGCATCCCCCAGCTTCTAGCCTGAGACACTGCAGGCATGTGCCTGAATTTCTTCAGTCCAGAGGGGATGCCTGTGCAGTTACAAACCAGTTCAGCCTAGCCAGGTAAGACTAACCTGCAAAGATTGAATCAATTCAGGCTCAGACTTTTTGAATGTCTGTCCCTAGCCAGATAGACAAACTCTGCACTTTTCTCTAACAATCAGGCTTAGATCCAGAATTTGGTCCTGGTTAGAGGTGGGGAGACACTGAGCTAGCCCTGAAAATGTCAGTGTATCAACACAAGTTAATGTGATTAATGTGTGCCAATCCTGTGAACCCAGAAACTGACAAAGCAGCAGGGGGGAGTTCCCACTTTTATATAGAAAATCATAGGGGTTAGGGTCACAAGCCAGCAGGCCAAAAGAAGTGAACAGGCAAAAGCTAAAGAAACATCAACACGGTGGTAACATCCACACAGGCTTTTGAAAGTCAGTCCCTAGCCTCTAGGTTTAGTTACATACCTGCATACTGTAGGCTTTACAGCATTGGGTCATCATTTGCTTGACACCAGCAATAGCTGATGCTGTAGAAGAAAATGTAACCTCCCTCCCTCAAGATTGCAGAAGTATTCTATTGCATTTCACTTCCTGGTTCACATTCACCATTTCCACCAATCACAGTGTATGGGCATATTCCCAAAATGAATTAATTTAGTTTCACAACACACAACCCTGAAAAGTACAAAGCTACCATTTCCCTCTTCTTATATATAGGAACAGAAATGCAGAGACAGAGTCCCGTGAGGAGTCTGTGATAGAGCAAGAAAATTAATCCAGATCTCTGGAGTCATGAGCATGGAAGTGACGCTCTGTAAATTTCTTGTATCCTCAAAGACCTCTATTTTTTATTGAAGTCAATGGCAACTGTGGGTTCTTAGCTCTTATGAAAACCAGGAGAGAAGTGTCTCATTATTATTCACAGACTCAAGCCCTGTTGGCTGCAATGTAACTAAAGCACATTCTGTATCTCAGCAGTCACCTCTCTTAATCAGCTATCGTTGATGAAGAAGTCCAGCACCAGGTCAGCTGCACCAGTGCTGCCTTCTTCAAGCTGCAGCAATGCGTTTTCAAAAATAGAGAACTTCGGAAGTAGATGAAGGTCCTGGCTTACAAGGCTGTTGTGCTGACCGCCCTACTCTACTGCAGTGAAACCTAGACTCTCTACTGGTGCCACATTAAGACCCTCCAAAGTTTTCACCAGCAGTGCTTGTGTTGAATCCTGGGGGATCAAATGGGGGGACCACTGGACCAGTGCGAGTGTCCTCCATGAAGTTGTGTCCACCAGCATCAAAGCCTTGCTCTTGAGAAATCAACTCCAATGGATGAGCTGCTGCATCTGGATGTCCAAGTATTGCCTCCCTTGCCAGATTCTCTTTTCCCAGCTCTCTGTTGGCCAACGCTTAAAGGGCAGCTAAAGAAAATGGTATAAAGATGCACTCAAAGTCACCCTCAAGCACAGAGGCATTGACACCAATGGCTGACAGGAGCAAGCTGATGACCGTTTGGTGTGGCACCACTTGGTCCACCAAGGCATGCACCACTTTGAAGCCCAGTGACTCGATATTGAGGCTGAACAGCGGCAGTGGAGGAAGGAGAAGCAGAACAACCCAGGGCTATGAATCCCACTCCCCCATGCAACAACATGCCCCCATTGCCAAAGAACGTGTCTATCCAGAATCAGGCTCCTCAGTCACCTGAAGAAGCCTGATGGACATCACCCTTGACTCCAAGGGACTGCCGACAACAAAGCATATGCCTCAGGCTCAGTGGTTGGTTTAGTACTTTGCTGTTTTGGAGCCCAAGGGCATATCTACATTACTGTGGCAGCATGTTTTGGCCCAGTTTTTCCAACAAACCTGTAAATGGCTCCTGAAAACACTCCTGGGCATCCCTCCTGAGACTTCAGGCTCCTACATGCTTGAGAGGCTGCTGGTGTAGCTTCCATAGTGAATTTGCAAGTTTGGGCATGCAAGGGGGAGCAGGTGGACAGGGCATGCTTGGGACCATGTTGGTTAGGAGATGCTACTGCCACAGTCTAGACCTGGGCACTCTATTCCACTGCCTAAATATTCTGACAGTAAGGAAGTTTATCTAATCTAAATCTGCTATGCTGATATTTAAATTTTAAAGCCTGCCATCTTTAGTAGTGAATGTAATAACCTTCTACTCTTAATTTGGTGCTCAAGTTTTTTGATTTGTCACCTGAGTCATATGATAATGTTTCCATTTTGCTGTTTGAACTGGAGAATCTTATTCTGATCAAATTGTTAAACAGTTCATAAGGAATGCACATACTACATTTTTCATTTTTATGCTCAGGTTGCTATATTTCTGATATTCAGTGTACATGAATTCAGTGCTCCTGTGTATAAGTTATTCATTGACCAATTTTCAATATTAAGCTAACACATTCCGAAAAAACGTACCTGCTTTAAGAATTATTTTCAAAGAGAATAAAGGACCAAATTATGGGCCATAAAAAATTCAATTAGTTTGTCAAGCACAGTACTTATCCACTCTCTCTCTATATGAAGCTTAATAATTAACAAGCTTTGAGATACTTGCATGACAAGCAATCAATAAATTCAAAGTGTTGTTATTGCAATTGATTTCTAATAAAGCAATGGAACAACAAGCAATGTGAAAAATCTAGTTGACTCCAGAAGATAAAGAAGAAATCAAGCCAGATAAGGTACAAAGTGTTAGAAAAGTGAAAAGTTTAAATAAAATTTACTTTCTTTCCTGCTGTCCTTTCCCTGGCATCATTTACTTTTGCTTTGTGAATTCAGAATTGATTCAGCCTTCCACAACATTGGCTGGTTTCATTTTTCAGGGAGGGAAGAATATCAAGCAAAATTTAAGCCAAAAAATCCCTCCACTCCATATGAATATGGACAATAATTAATCATTAGAAATGGACATACAAAAGATTCTTTTGTTTGGTGTCTGAAATAAAAAACTGGGAGAAGGTTTTGGTTCTAGCTGGACAACATTTTTTCCAGAAAAAACAATAAAAATACATTTTAGATCAACCTGAAACATTTCATTTGACCCCAAACAAACTGCCATGCTTTCAGGTTAAACAATTTTATTTATTTAAAAATGAGAAGTTCATTTTGAAGAAAAAAAAGGAACATGTCAAAAAAGAAACATTTTTGAAACAACTCACTTCATTTTGAAAATGGTTCAGCATTTTCAAAATTTTTACCTTTTTATGGCTGAAATTATTTGCCAAATTCACAAATAGTTTTGTTCTGGCTAAAACTACTTTTGAGTGAATTAACCACTTGTTAAAAAAAACAACCACTCAGTCCTTTTCTTTACCCTGCATTTCTGTAGAACTCAAAAAGCCATGATTCAGTTCCTGTTGAGACTCTAAGTCTATTTTAAGGTTCACTGTCATTTGTAAACCTAAAGAGTAATTTCAGCTGAAGGTGAATTAAATTATAGACTCATATTGTATTGCTTGCTAGTTATTAGTATTGTACTTGCATCATATCCTGTTCTTCATTACCAGTGAGGAACCAGCAAGTTAACCTTCTTTCCTTTTTGTTGCTTTATTAACTGAGTCTATAAAAGTCTGCATCTGTTTCACAATAGCTGCTTTCATTCAGCTGGAAATGCAAGAGAGCTATGTATCTATGCGATATCTGTCAAACAAAATTATCATACGCCTTTCACGTTCCAGGGGGAACCAATAGAAATTCTAAATACTGTATTGGGGGGCAATCCTCAGGGTTCATTATTGCAAGAAACCTGAACATACATGTGGGTGACAACCGATACTCAGGCCCAAAGGCTTCTAGTATGGATGCTCAACCTCCGGCTCACTGAGCCATGACATCTGGCCCACAGGGCTCCCCTACAGGAGTGGGGAGTGATGGAGGCTCTGTGCAGCTGGCTCCAGCCTCACCGGGGCATTGAAGGGAAGGGTGATCAGGGCTCGGCCCCATGCTCACACATCAATCCAGGCTGCTTCCTAGCTCCACCTGCACATCTGGATTTGGCTGCTCTACCCTGCCCCACGTTCCAAGGTGCCGGACTGGGGCCAGACTGCTCCCTCATCCTTCCATATATTGGGATCAGGGCTTCCCTGCCTTCCCTGCCCTACTCTTCCCCCTGTGCATCCAGATAGAGATCAGGACAGGGCTGCTTCCCTGCCCCCTCCATGTCCAGATCGGCTGCTGCACCCCCCCATGCATCCAGATCAGGGCCGCTCCACCTGGCCCTACCTTGCCCCTGGGTGGATGGATCAAGGTCAGCTGCGCAACATCCTGCAGCCAAATTGGGCCCATTAGCTGGATCTGGCCCACAGAGCAAAAAAGTTTAGGTACTGGCAGAATGGCTGATTAAGCCTCAGACTCGCAATAGCTGTACCTAGGCACAATGCAGGTACACTTAGGGCTGGCCTCTGGAACAGGAGTAAATATAAGGAATGCATGCAGACCCTCTCCATCCCAGGCATACTAATTCCTCCTCCAAACACAGAAGACATCCCATGTCCCCAAGCAGAGTGACAGTCCTGTTATGGCACACCACTACGAGCTTGTTAGAGAAAAAAAATCTCACTGAACCAAAGGGCCAGAAAGCAGATCTGGTGAAAGTTTCTAATAATACCCTGAACACTGCCAGGGGCACATAAGGACACCTATGTCAGTAGCACCCTGATGCATTCCCATTATCCTCCAAAGGGGTGTTGTTATATTTCCGTAGGTAAGTAAGCCCAGCTCTTCTTGCCGCTCCCAGCTTCTGGTAGAAAGGTTACAGATAAAATAATCTTCCATGACTATCATTGGACTCTGGGGGTAGACCATCAAAAATGCCTTGCTCTGACAGAAAAGACAGACCTCCACATGAAACAGGATGTAGGAGCCCTCCTGGTCCCAAAGCCCTGAGCTACCTAAGACCACACCTATGCACTCTCCTCTCTTGGAACCATATGGTGTGGCCCGGGGGTAGCAGCCACCGCAACAGCGAGAAAAAAAAAGCCCTCAAATGCTGCTGGTAGTGAATACACCATCCACCCCTCACCTCCAAAGAAGCCAGTCCTCTGGGCTTGTGTGTACGCTAGTGGAGAAGTGGATCACAGCTACTTTAAGAAGAGTAACTTGGTGTAGTGGGAAGCAGAGTGGTGGCTGGGGAAATGGCCTGGCCCTGCTTTTTACCCCTGGCCTGAAGTGTAGGAGATCTCTGAACTGTAAAACTCTCACTTGAGATAATAAGACTCTTTGCTGCTCTAGCTTTAAGCCTCTGAGCCAAACAGTGCTTGGTAACTTGAACACAGCTGGAGATGCTGAATTTCCTGAATCAGCTCAAGATTTCATAGAACAGGCCTCCTGCTGGGTCTGGTGTGTAGGGGCAAACAAGCCACTGAAGGAGCACATGTCAGATCCCTGGCATGGGCCCATTACTGCCGCCTGTTCAGTGTTGAAGCCTGCCTCTTTTAATGGACTTCCCTCCAAATCTGGTGACACCCAAGGAAGATTATTTTATCAAATTTTTCTACCCAGGGGGTGGGAGCAGCAAGAACAACTCAGTTCAGCTATCTATGGGCTCTTTCTGGAAATGTAACAGCACTGGCACAAACTGGACCCAAAAGCCTCAGACAAGAAGTTACCTCCCTTACTGCAACAGGCAAAATGTCTCCATTTGCAGTACTGAGTCCAAGGAACTAAAACTAGGAATCATGGGATGTAGTGGGAAGGGGGCTGGCACATAATGAAGTCAGGAAAGTCAGCAAGTGATTAATTAGCAACATCTGTTAGTCAAAACTCCCATCCTCAGGGCATTTTGGTAATGGTCTTCATCTCACTCAGCCTCTTACAGATGTAAAGGACTGACAAGGCAAGGCATACAGGCGTTAGCCACCTCTCTCTTCCTCTGAGCTTCACTCACTGTTTGGTGTCCAGGAGGAAGTCGCAACATTGGGCAGGTCCATTTTCTACCGCAAGGGATGAGCTTTTCTTGTGGCTTTGCCATTTTTCCCAGCTGAAAAGATCTCTACTCCAGTGCTGGGCAGCAAGGCCTTTACACAGGCCTCTTCGTGTGTGTTGTTACTGCAGCTTCAGCCCAAGCTACCTAAGCACCAATCAAGCACTTAAGAAGACCAAACTGTATGCTCACATCATCCTACACGCTGAGGTGAGGGTGACTATTTAGCTCTGGCACACTGGGTGCTGTTCCCTTGTCTTTCATCTACCTGGAATAACAGCATTTTATTTCTGCCAGATGGTCCCATAGCTGATATACAAAGGGGCCTAGCCAAGGCTGTTCCCCTTAGCAGATGGGGGCTGATCTCCCTCACCCTGGGTAATCTCTGTCCACACTGAGTTCTCAAGTAGCTTGGGCCCACTCCTCCCTCCATTCACCAACAGATGCCAATAGCAAACTCCTGTACTCTAGGGCTACAGACCACAAGACTTAACATCCCACCTACAGACCATTTGTAGAGTGGTTTGGTAAGCTTTGAGGGCTACATCCATTGAAGGAATTAGGTCCCTCAAAGGTTAGGTGTTGCAGTGCCTCAGATTTAAGCACCTGGCACTCAAAGTAGAATCTAGAATTCCATTAGGCACCTCAGAATAGGACCCCAAGCAGTCCTCAAGTGGCTTCTTAATTACCGTCGGAAATATATTGTATAACAAGGTGGACATCACCAGTGTACGGAGTCAGGGAAGTGGGAGATGTTCTCAGCCAGAGGGCCTCAAAACCCATAGTCTAGGAGAATGCCCTAATCATTATGCTACAGGCTACCCTGGAAGGCATTTTCTACTCTGTGTGTTGAACCTGTTGTACAGTGCAGGGAAAAAAATGCATAAATCACTTGAGTCTGAGAGAGACTGAGACCATCTATGGTTCTGCAGCCTAATGGTTAGGGCACTTCCCTAAAAGGAGAAGTCCTGTCTTATGGTCCCCACTACTGTTCCTGCATTTCACATTAGACAGTTTTAAGATAAGGGGAGGGCTGGCCTATGCCAAGGCTGGCACTTGCCAAGACTTTTAGGCCACAATGTGCTTTGACACTTGTTTTGCTTACAGTCTCAAGTTTTGTGCAATAAACTCATGTTAATTAAACTGTAAATTAAAAGAAAGACCCTGAGTAAATATTTGCATTTTAAAAAGACCAGCTTAGGAATTGATTTTTCTTTATTAATGCGCCTGCTTGTCCAGTGGAAGTTTTACCAGTAATCAACAGGTAGTTAAATCTTTATTGCTGTCTTATGATCACATTGTTGCCTAGCAATTGTTCTGGGGTTTTCTTAGCAGTTCCATCACCATTTTCATTTTCTAGCACCACCACCCCACCAGCAGGGCCCATCACTTATAGAGCAAGGCCCCCAGTTTGCAAGCCACTGTATACTCATAGAACACATATATATATATAAAGCAAACCCCATGCCCTGAAGAGCTTCAGCCTAAGTGCTCAGCAGTATTTACGCACTTCTCTCCGATTGATTTCATAGGGAGTTTTACACGCAGGTACCCTTAGGCATATAAACCTTTGCCTGTCTTTTCTGTTCAGACTGTAAATTGTTCAGGATATGGATTAACTCTTACCTTATACCTGTACAATCTCTAGCCTAATGGGGCTTAAAGCATTAACATAATAAAATTAAGAACTGGTATTATTCAGATATTACTATGGCATGCTCATCCCTAGCCTCATTTCTAAATGGGACCTGATCCTATACATTAAAGGCCTGGTTCTTACTTTCACTAGGGTTCCTTAATACTGAACAGGCACCAAAAAATGGCACCAAAATAGGTCACTCTAAATCAGAATGGCATAAAGTGGCCGTGTCAGTGAGAATCAAGTCCCAAAAAGCTGAACTGGGAAGAAAGCATTCTAAATAAATTAACTTCTATAAACAAGCAATAGCTGAAAAAACAACTGTGATAGAAAAGGATGTAAATGATCACATGACACATGATGCTAGACTACCAGCAATTTGAAGTATGGGCAAATGTTTAGTCACATGTTTGTACAGCATCAATCCTGGTTCATGACTGGAGCTCCTGGTGCTACTGAAATACAAAGGATATATGAAACAACAATGGCAACGTGGCTGCCTCCTTTCTTTTCTCAGGGTTTCAATCAGTGGATGTGTATTTGTGATCTACAGAGAACATGGACAGGGATTGCAAAGCCATTGTGGGCACTGGCAGATACCAACTGCAGTACCCACTCTAACTCATAGTGCTTTGCATAAAGTGCCATGAGTTAGAGCAGGGGCAGGCAATTATTTTTTTTGGGGGGGTGGGGGAGTTGCTTAATGAGTTTTGGTGAGCTGTTGAGGGCTGCAAGGGTATCCCTGCCCCTTGACAGCTGTCCCACCCCCCCTGGTTGCCATCTTGGGACTAGAAGTCCTGCCATCTAACCCCTGACCTTTGCCACTGGAAGTCCCTCCTCTTGCCCCCAGAAGTACTCCTTTTGAGAAGGGGGTTTGCCATCTTGGAACCAAAAAAACCCCCAAATGATATATTAAAAATCAAACACTGACAATAACGTATTTTAATTTTATGTTTAAAAATATTTTTGTCAAATTTGTGTGTGTTTGTGCGGTATATTTAGTGTAGAGATGATTGCATAGTAGCTCAAAATGAGGTTTTACTCTTGTCTATTAGGAGGGTGTGTGGAGGGGTATGGGCAGGTGGGTATGGAGCTTGTGGGGGGCTGTAGGGAGGTGTGTGTCTGTGGATGTGTGTGTATGTAGGGTGTGGGGGTGTGTAGATGTGGGTGGGTATGGGGGGTTTGTGCGGGGGGTGTTTGTGGGGATGTGTGGATGTGTGTGTGGGTGGTATGCAGTTTGTGGGAGTGTGTGGAGGGGAAGGGGGACTGGGTGTGTGTGGGGGGTGTGCATAGGGAGGTGTGAGTGCTCCTATGTGGTAGGAATAGTGTGTAGCAAGAAGCGGGTCTCCCCTGAGGCATGTGTGTGTTTGCAGGGGGTGGGGGTTGTGTGTGGGGTTTGTGGGGAGAAGGAATGGGTGGGTGCAGTGATTGTGGGGTGTGTGATTGTATGTGGAGAAAGTTGTGGTTGTGGGGTTTGCAGGGGAGGGTTTGAGGGTATGGTGGGATGTTCATGGGAGGCCACACACATGCCCCCAGCCCGCAGCAGCCCAGAACCCACACACCCTGTGGTGCCTCCCCGCCACTGCCAACAGTGTGCCAACAGTGTGCAACCCCAGCCCTGCCCTGTGCCCACTCCAGACTCACCTGTGCCAGTGCGGATCAGTGGGAACCCAGACACAGCCTCGACCTGGCCTGCTCCACCCCGTACCTGCTCTGCACCACCCGTCCATGGTGCGTCCTGCTGCTCCCTGGGCACACAGCGGGGCCAGGACAGCTCTGTGGTGGGACTGCCTTTCTAGGCAACAGCAGCTCCTTCCAGCTGTTGCTGCCACTGGCCCCAGCCCTGCAGGACTGGTGGGGACCTGCACTGAACAGCTCCTACCCTGTGTACCCCACACCTGCTCTAGGCTCGCCTGTCCAGCAGAAGCAGAAGCAGCACGGGACAGAAGCTGTTACTCAGTGCAGTGGGGCGGGGGGTGGGGGGGGG
>NW_017728951.1:36150199-36159016 GCF_001723895.1 Crocodylus porosus | reverse complement strand
ATGCACATGTGTAGCTTAATGCCAGTGGACAAAAGTACAAAGCGTTCATTTTGATTAACAGTCGACTTCAAGGTTACATAAATGTGAGAGTGCCGCGCGGCAGTTATACAGAAAAGGAAAAATAATATAAAGTCTTTGCTAAAAACTATAAGATAGTTACACCCACTTTGGAGTGCTTCACTTTGAAGCCCCTTCATTTGGTCTCTACTAGATGAATTTTAAATTGTTGCATGATCGGCCACTTTTAAAGTGTTCTGCCAGCCAATGGCGTGACAAATGGTATGACAAACTTCTGTCAGTGCCCCAGGAGGACTCTGTTGCCCAATTCCCATTAATATAAATGGAAACTAGGTCCAGATCTCTTTGGCAATTTTGAAAATCTTGCCCTGCACTTCCAGTTCTTTCTTTTCTCCTAGAAGCTGAAAATCTTTGGGTCAGATTGCACCTAGGTTAGTTAGCCACAAGGGGCTGCTGTAAGCACAGTATTTTCCCCCTCTGGTCTCAGGTTTCCACTTGGCTTGGAAATCTGTTAATTATCTTTACTGTGTATTTAAAAAGTCAGGGCCTGAGCCTTTTCCCACTGAAGTTAATGGGAGGAGTTAATGGGAGGTTTGCCATCAAAATCAGAGAGAGCCCATACTGTCCCCTGAAATTCAGCAACTGATTTTGTGCATGTTGCCCAACACAGTTCGAGGCATACGGCATTCAGAACCACGTCCCTGCCCCAGCTCTAGACATGCATCACAATAGGATTGAGCCCATCAGCTGTCACAGTACAATTTTTTTTTTTTATTTAAGAAAAAATCGTCGTGTTCCAAGCCAAACCAGCCAAATCAATTCCAAATCCGTGAGTCATTCAAGAACCATATGTTGCCCTACTACTGGCAAACATCCTCAACCCCCGCCTGGGGCTTCAGATGCTTCCTAAACTGAGGCACATGAAGGAAGGGATAGGCTAATTTTACAAACTGAGGTCCTATTTATACCCAGGCACCTAGACTGCTGCTCCAGGTGTAAGGGGAAATCTTCCAGATAGTTGGCTTCAGAAAGGTGTAGTCCAAGTCACATAAAGGATCGTCATGATTTCTTGTAAACAAGAGGCAAAGCTGAGCTTGCATTTGCTACCCATAAAAGTGTTTAAAATTGTAATAACTGGGTCAGAGATGACTGCGCACTAATAACTGCAAGAGTTGCTGGTATTCAAACTTGTTCGCATAGGCATACAGTGGCCAGTAGTGACCACTAGAGAGCACTAGAGTCCAAAAGAAGATCTCATTGCTTACTCCCCCTCCTTTGAAACATGGCTTGTTCACAGCTGCACAAGGGTAAGTGACCCTAACCCTTGCTGGTTTATCCCTGGGGAGAAATGCCTCTGGCAGCGCAGCCATTTCTGTGCATTCATACAAGTCTTCATGGCAATGCCTATGTTCTCATTTGCATGGTTCATTGTCTTTCTCACCCGTGGCAAACTACCAGAAGGGATGAATTGTGAAGGCATGGTGTAGCCCTGCTCTTCAGAGGAAACTTCTTAAGAACATCGGAGCTCTTTGCCAATAGAAGTAAGGACTCATGGCCTTGGTGTGAGGTTGTAGCAGGACAGCCGTGTTTTCCCCTGCCTAACTCATCTGCCAGATCTGGATGTTGCTATTTTCTGGAGGGGCTGCAAAACAGTAGTGCAAACGGGGGGTGTGGCTGGCCCTCCACTCCCTGTCACCTGTCTTTGCGTGGGCTGAGATTACTACTGTGTACTCCCTGCGTGATTCAGGTCTTATCTTCTCTTGGATGAGTGCTACTCTTCCCACACCTTGCAGCATAATTGCCAGGTGCTCTGAACCTTCCCTCTGTACTAATAATAGCATGCTGGGCCACTCAAAGCCTTTCTCTCCCACAACCTTGGGTGAAGTGGGGAGTCTCTGCACTAGAAAATCCCGAGAGTCCTTTATTCTTAACAGCCCCCTCCACAGCTTGTCACTCAGCTGAGACTGACCATCTTCTGGCTCCTAGGAGCAGGAGAAGGTGTTAGGGGCTGGAGACCATGTAACGCCACTGGGACCTGGTCAATTTTAGGATTGTGCCCTGCATACTACACTTCTAGCTCCTACGAGTTTCCTGAACCACATCTACACCTACTGCATCCACACAGACACCTCCCATCAGGCTCCCTAGTAAGGTCACGGCTCTATAAATTTGTTTAGCTGGATCTTTGTTCCCCCTGGTTTGCCACCTGTATTCACCCCTCTGGCCCTCAGGATCCAACTGCCCACTCTGCTCTGGCTTGCCACTTAAGTAATTCTGGGGGTGGGTGGAGGTGGGAGTAGCTGGTCTCCTGTCCTCAGGCGGACACCCTCCCCAGTCTGACCCTCATCCTAAGTAATGGGGAAAATGGACTGCTGTTACAAAGGTCAGTAAGTTTGACTCTCTCCTGATTACAAATGGGAAAGTCAGCCTCAGAAAGTTGATGTGGGAAAATTGGGATCATCAGTGACAAGGTCACCAATAGAACAGAAAGTCATGGTTCCCTTTCTTATTCATCTTCAGGCCATTCAGAGGATCAGGAGAAGAGAGCGGAAACAATGGTTTGACCTGCTTCTACTGCTCCACAGCATTGCACTGATAATGGCTGAGCTGCATAAACTATCTTCCCATTGCTTCATGGCAGTGAGTCTCAAACTCAAAGGCCTGCAAGTCTCTGGAGTAATAATTTTGTACCAATAAAACCTCTTTGGCTTTTCTATTTGTCATACTGAAGAGTAGACCTGCCTTTTAATGACAAACTAACAAGCCCATGCACCATTTCCATTTCCAAGTAAAGGACTAATGTAAGATATGATGGGCTAGGTGGTAATGATTTGGCTCAGGTGTTTTGAAAGGGTAGAAGATGATTGGAGGGCTTGGAATTCCCTTTCCTCACCAATCAGGCCCCAGAGACTCACCGTCCATGCCCCTGATTGCCCCTTGGGTCACCAGGAGGGGGATAAAAGGGGCAGCGTGGCTGACTTGGGAGACCAGCGAGGGACCACAAGGAAGGAGTTTCAAAGAGCTGAGCCAGCGGGGCAGGAGCAGTTGCCCCAGAAGAACCTCAAGGAGCGGGACCTGCAGGCAGCAGTTGGACCCTCAGCAGCGCGATGTGTGGCCGGCAGGAGAGGCTCCCTGCTGGGCTCCAGGATCCCCCTACGAGAGGCTGCAGCCAGAAGGAGAGGTTCCCCAGCTCCAGCAAGAGGCTAGGAAGCTCAATGTAAGGAAGGAGTTCTGGGAAGGTCAAAACCCCTAGCAGCTTAAACCAGTGCCAGCACTGGTGGCTGTGTGGTGGGGTTTCTGCTAGTCACATTGGAGGGCTGAGTTCAAATTCCAGCTGGGATGACTTAGGGTGAGTGGCCTGACAGGGAGAAATTCTTGTTGCAGTGGAAAAAGCAGCATTGTGTTTTCCCTCTTCCCCCCGCCCCCCTGCAGGTAGCTTGGCCCTATATTTCTCGTTATTTGACATTTTGTATTTTGTGCATTTTATATTTTGCCAACCAGTATTGTTTTTTGTGCTGTTTGTGTTTTATGTTTTGTTAAACCTGTCTTCTGTCAACTGGATGAATATGTGTATGATTGTGAGTGCTTAACCTTTATTGAATCCTGCCCCTTCAGGGTGTTGTAGTGTCCCCTATACCCCCTGTTTTATACATGTTATGTTCCCACTACTTTTTTCTCATTAAAAGGTATATGGTTATGTCCCCATTGGTAGTCTGGCTCTTCTCTATAGGGGAAGGAAGGTCCTTACACCTCCCACAGCCCTTGTGTACCTGCTCTGATACCTTCAATTGGAGAGGGGGGTACATCTTGGAGTACCACCCAGGTTACAAATATATAAACACAAATGCTCCTGGAAGAAAGGGCAATGTCTGCACTGGAAGAATACAACGTTTTCAGGCAAGATTTATTAGGTATCAGGACATCTACATGGGGGTAGGAAGCCAGTAGCTTTGTGGCACTGTGGAAACTGCTGGGCTTTGTCTGCAAGTACTTGCAAATAACTGGTGAAAATCTTCAGACCTGGGTTGCAGCTGACATTATGATTTATTTTTTTTAAAGTTGAAAATGCTTTAGTTTGGAGGTTTCTGTTTTTTTCTACAAACACAGAACAGTCTTTAGGTAGGGGATATTCTAAAATATTCATCTGTTATAAATGCCTCATTAATAATCAATTGGCAACCAGTTCCCTTTGTCCTTCTGATTTTATAGTAGCCCCTATGGCCCTGTTCAAGGATCGAAGCACTGTGGTGCAAGATGTTGCAATTAGTTTGCCAGGATATGCAAGTGCACGAAGCAGAAAAGTGGTGTTGTATTCTGGATCTACCAGAGCCAGAGAGTACCAGGGAATTTCACCAGGATACCTCATCTTTATCAAGCTTCTGGTATGAGTTTCAGCCTCTCAACATTTGGGATGTGGTTGAGAGGAAGGGCTGATACTGGGCCTCAAAAACAGAACTGCTTAAAACTCTACAGAGGAGCCTTTTAACAGCTTTGGGTATTCTCCCTTCTCACAATGCTGCTAGATTTGCAGGTGCCAATAGGCTAAGCAGTCATGGGGAGCCTACTTTTCATGCCGGGCTGAAATGCTAGCGTGCTCTGCCCCTTGTGCTCCCCTGGCACATGGTGTGGCATACAAGCCTCAGGGGCCTAACAGAGCTCAGAGGCATGCTCAGCCTCCTAGAGAAGCAGGATTCCCTGAGTTAGGGACGTCCCACAATTTCCCAGTCCTTTTTCAAACTAAACAGAAGTCTCCCATTAAAAACAGAAGCCCAAGGAGACTTCATGGATACATTTTGGTTCATGGGAGAAATGTGAATGTCTTCAATTATGAGCACCTGAGGGCTGTAGAGGAGGTTTTCTTGTTTCAGGATTGCCTCTTCAAGGCATCCTAACAGTTTAAGGGCACTGAGATAGCTCATTCCCTAACACCCCTTTGAACACCCTACCCTAAAGATTTTAGACTTTGTTAATCACAGAAGCATAGCAATGGGTGCCTACAGGTTCATCTGCCTGATCAAAAAACTTCAAACATTATGGCTGTCGGTAGTATATTTAATCTGACCTCTCTGAGTAAGGTGTAAAACACTTTTCAGGTGAACCCGTGTTTGTCAGAACATTTCATCTCATTTCTCCCAGCTTTGCCCACATTGAGGGCCTGATTCTGTTCCCATCAGCCTCAGGCACGGCAGTGTCAATCTAGAGATCAGCAGAGTTATTTTGTGAGTGGGAGCAGAACCCAGGCCCCTGAGAAGCGAATTTGGCTAAATGTATATGCTCTTTAGAAACAAGGTACCAGGCCCACTTCCAGTTCCCCAGTGTTTAGACACTGAGATCACTCCACTGGCTTCCACATAGCTATCCCAATGTGCAGTTAGTGAGAGCAAAACCAGTCTATTGCTATTATCATCATGCATCCTGGCTCTGTTCCTACCTGCAACCCTTTTTCATGTGAGAATTCCCACTGATGTCTTAGAGGCTTCTCATGCAAATAAAGGCAACAAGATCAGGCCCCTTAGGTTTGAACTCTCCACTCTGAAATATTGTTGTGTGTTCAGCATTCATTCAGGGACCACTTCTGCATGGAGCTATTGGTTGCAAGTCTTATTGAAGCCAGTGGGATTACCAAATATACAGCAGTTTATAGGTGCATGTTTATGAGCTGTAGGCATGCAAGATCATGCCCAGACACTCACTGAAAGCAATGGAAAGGAAGGCTGCTTAATAACTCACAGAACCCGAAAGCCCTTATCAGGGCAAGTACCTACTGGTGGATTGTGTATTACAAGGAATTGGGGGTTATACAGAACACAACAGAAGCTAATTTATTTAGACACCATAGCAACATTTCTAAAGCCACCTAGGAGATTTGGGGCACTTTTTGGACAGTGTGTATCCAAATCCCGAGGCAACTTTGGAAAATCCTTTCCTCTAGGCAAATCTTCTCTTTCCTACTTGTTCAATGGTCGGGGTTTCTAAGTGTACATTTCCAGACACTTATTCACTATTGATGTTCTCTTTGCCTCCATTTCAACATCTTCACTCAAGATTTCTTCATTGGTCATTGCCACACAGATTCAGCAAGGCAGTCTTGTAATCACCGCTGGTGTCCCCCTGACACAGACAAATCAAATAACAGTGAATATGAAAGCATGTTCAAAGGAACTCCAAGTCATGTGCTGACTGTGTAGTTCACTGGAATAACCTCCAGTAGGAAAAAGACAGACTTTGTTGATTTCTATGGACTTGTCCCTATTTGACGCTGTATTGTAAGTGAAAGGAGAGACAAGCCCAATTACTTTCTCCCGATTGTCAAATTTATTGAACCTGATGGACAATCAGTCAGGACCAACTCCACTGAGGCCAATGGCATTACTTGAGATAAAACTCAGTGTAAGTGAGAGCTAAAAATGGAGCCCACTAGATTTAGATTTACACTGCCTAGTGTGCATGTGCTCTCTGCTCACCAGAACTATACGGGTGGAGCACTTAGCCCTGACGCTCTGCATTTTTAGGAACTAGACAAGTATTTCAGTCAGTCTAGTGGAGTGTTAATAAGAAAGTGATAGGATTCTGGTTTCATCCACTTTGAGTATGTGGGGTGGTGGCTACTGCAACCTTTCAGGAAGAATTAATATCCAGTCAACCAGCGTTCCCTCTGAGCTGCGTGGTGTGCGCGCTCACACAGGCGCGCTCATGCCGCACCGCCAGGCACGCCTGCGCAACCACGCACACCGTGCAGCTTAGAGGGAATGCTGGTCAAGACCCTTATAAACTGATCATTAATCAACATGACAGAGGCTGACAATGTAGATTAGATGGAAGGGCCTTAATTACAGAGATTTCTCATGGGGTGTGCTCATGATGGGGCCTCTGTGCCCTTTGCACAAGGGAAAGGAACGAACCAGAACACAGGATAGGAGAAAACTGGCATTAAAATAGCTCTTCACAAGAGATGGACCTTCCACCTCTAGATAATAAGAATCTAATTCCAGAGGCTTCGTAGGGTTGGGAAAGGTCCATTTCTAGACCTTTTGCTCAAACCATATGAGGCAGATCCCCAGCTGCTGTAAATCAAAATAGCACCGTGAAGCTAATGATTCTCCAGTTGTTGCACTGAGTCCAAAACAAGGGGAGCTTCATTGGTGAAGAAACTGAGACTGTAAACATAGTTAGCCATACATCTCATCACCTCCAGTCAACTCACTTTGGTTTTTTCCCTTATGAATGAGGAAGGTTCTCTGACTCCCTCTGACCTTACTCCCATGACTTATGAAGGGTGATGGCTCTGATCTCAGTGAGGATAGTCCTTGACTGAGAATTGTAAATATGCCCAAACTGCAAGGGCACTTTTACATGTGCTCCAGGGGCGAGAAGGGGGAGGAAGCGCTTTAATTAGAGGGGCTCCAAGAGCCCCTCTAATTAAAGTGCTGCAACGTCTCGTGTATCATCTCGTTCGACAAGCTTTAGTTCAAGTGACCCCACCACCATTTTTAAGTGTGGGGATGCTGCTACATGAGACACAGGAGGCTGCTGGAGTGTGGTAATGACCACGCTCCAGTAGACTTCGATTAACTGAGTTAGCTCCAACGCACTGTAGTTACAGCCTGTCGGAGCAGCTTCTGCGCTCATGTACAGGCACAAGGTGGTGGACATCTGAGAAACGTATAGAATAGCTACAAATAATCTAACATAAAGCTTCTGCTTACTGCAGTCATGGTAGAGAGGGACTTGTTGGCAATCTTCAGGAATTCAGCCTTGATAAGTTTTAAGTCAATTTCACTTCTGGAAACAATAACTCTTATAAGAGTCCCATCGTGGGTGCCTGCCCCCTGCAAGGAAAGAATGATGAGTTTGCATCGCTGCCATTTAGTATGGGGAGGAATCTGTTCTGCTCTCACTTTACTCTGAGAAGGGGTGGTGGTGGGGCATAGTGGGGCTGCAGGGAGGAAGGGAATGAGATGGAGAGAAATAATTATTTGTTTGCAAATTGATCCAAGGTGGAAGAGAGCACATTTCAAAATGCTGCTTGGAATGAATTTAGCAGCATTGCTGCTGCTCATTCTAGTCTCTGGACAATTGCTATTATCACAGAGAGAACTTGTTCACTGCATTAGCCTCAAATCAGGCAGAAGGCATGGTAGACTTGCACAGTATAGACTAACTAAATAATCAGGGATGCATGAGCTTTGGCAATCAGTGGCTTACTACATCATATGCAGTTTCTTCACAACATCTGGCTATAAGCCACTGCTTACAAAAGTGTATGTACCTCTGATTTTGTTAGTCTATAAGATGCAAATCTACCCTACCTTCTTATCAAAGAACCATCGTGACAACCAGGTATGACTAGAATTTTTCTACATAAGAAATCTGAGAGCAAACATGTTAAATAATTGTCAGTAGGGATCAGGTGCATACAGCACAACAGAATGTGATAGATAAGTTTTATACATTTTTTATACATCCTCATATGGTCTTATACATTTCCCCTCAATAATCCCCATACAGACTAGGTAAATGTCTCCTCACAGTGTGAAACAGCAATGCAATTTCTAGATACTATGGGCGCATCTACACAAGATGCTTTACTGCTCAGCATAGGTGGAGGGAGAAATTTTTTTTCGGGGGTGGGAGGGGTGGAGCACAAGCATTCCCCAAGGCAGGAATGTCTGTGAGGAAAGCGGCAGGGGGAGGAAAGGCAGTGGGGCTGGGGCTGGGGCTGGGCCTGGGCAGCGATCAGGAGGGAGTTGAGCCGAGCCAGGCTCAGGATATGGATTGCGGCTGGGGCCTGCTGCAGCC
>NW_017728951.1:36136714-36150099 GCF_001723895.1 Crocodylus porosus | reverse complement strand
GCAGTCATCCAAGTCAAAGCCCCTTAACTTGTTCACCAGTATGGGGTGGGATACCGTATCAAAGGCCTTCCTGAAGTCCAAGTATACGACCTGCCCCAGATGGAGTGGCTGGGAACTGTCCTGGTCTGGGGCTGGTCCCAGCCCTGCAGCTTTTTCCCATCCCCATGCCCTGACTGGGCTATTAAGGACATAGGCGATGCATGGGGGGGAGCACAGGGGTCACGTGCCGCCCCCGAGATTGGCCACCACCGGCTTCTGAGGGTGGTTGCTGTTCCCCTCTTTCCCCACCCACTGCCGACGTGGCCTCTGGTGGCTGTGGGCAGTCCCCACTCACCGCCACCACCAGCACAGATGGCAGCTACAGGTGGTTCCCACTCGCTGCCTGCCAGGCCCGGCCTGCCCCCGACAACGCCAGTGGCAGCTGCAGGTGGTCCCCGCTCACTGCCATGGTGCCTCCCCAGTCGTTCATGGTTGAGGCATGGGGCCTGGAAAGAGCTGTGGGGGAGGGTCAGGTCCCAGCCCCCTGCCCAGATCCACTGGTGGGGCAGCTAGCAGTGAGCCCCCAGCTCGGTGGGGAATCTCCACCCAGCCAGATACTCACTGCTAGCTGCCCCACGGGTGGAGCCAGGCAGCGGGCTGGGACCTGACCCTCTCCCACAGCTCTTTTCAAGCTCCCCCTATTGGGGAGCTAGAAATGGGGGACACTGTTCCCACCTGGGCCACCAGGCAGCTCCAGGAGGCAGGGAGCAATTTCCCAGCCCCTGCCAGGAGACAGATATTTCCTGGCCCCATGCTTCCAGCCAGCCTCTGGGCTACGACCCAAGAGGAGCCTAGAGTTCCCCCTGGCTGCTGCAGGGGGCTGGTGCAGGGCCAGAGGGGGTAGGAGCAGACTGCTGCCAGAAACAGCACATCTGTTCCCAAGTGGGCACGCGTGTAGACACCTGCCTAGGGTGGGTTTACTCCAGAGTAATTTAGATGGAGTAAACTAATTCAGCACCATTTGCATGTGTAGATGCATCCTATAAGTGCTGTTTTAACTACTATACTCTCATGGTTCTTGGAACAAACAAGAGAAGAAACTCTTGATTTATTCCTGAGCAAAATATGGGATCTGATTCAAACAGAAATGGTGAATGTGCCACTCTGTAATAGTGAGCATACTGGAATCAAATTTGACATCTATCTAAACATCTATCTCTACAATATTTAATTTTAAAAAGCGGAACTATGCAGAAATGAGAAAGCCAAGAATGAAAAGGTGCATCTCAATAAGGTAAAAAGCCCACAGACAGCATGGAGGCTGCTTAAAAACACCAGAGTAGTGGTTCACAGTGGCTAACTAAATAACATAAATTAAAAAAGACACTAAGCAGCTGATACTAAGCAGTCCAGGCCATTAAGGGGAAAAGAATCATTCAAAAAATGGAAGTCCACGGGCAAACAATAAAACTAAAAAGCCAAATAAACTCTGGCAAGTTATGTGTAAAAACATAACAAGGCAGACTAAAAAACAATTTGAGCATGTTGCTAAAGACATACAAGCAATCATAATTTTTTGTATTAAGTACAGCTGAAGTGTAAGCCTTCCAGGAGGGCAGTGGGGCTATTCAAGGGCCAGGGTGTAAAAGGTGCCCTCAAGGAAGATAATGGCCATCAACTTTACATCAGTCTTAGCTACAGAGGATGTTGGGAAGATTAGCATGCCAGACCTTCTCCTTAGATGAATCCCCTAAGAGAATCAGCTCAAACTGAGGGGGAAATAGAGAGAGCTTAGAGTAGTAAAGGTGATGGTGAAGAGCTCCAGGAAGATGTCACAAAAGTGAGTGAGTGGGCCATAAAGTGGCAGATAAAATGCAACATTCATAACTAATGCACATAGAAAAAATAAGCCTTACTATGCATACACAGTGGTAGACTGGCCATTTCCACTGAGGAAAAAGATCTTGGAGTAATTAGAGAAACTTCTATAGAACTACTGACAGAATGTGCAGTGGAGACAGGAGTCACAAGGTAGATTAAACTCTTCCAAAGGTGCTGGCCCTGATCCTATTTGTTCTCACCAGTTTTACACCACCATCGACTCCCTGACTCTACTGCAAATACAACCCTTTTGGTTTACACCAGAACCAGAATCAGGCCCCTGTGAAAAGATTATGTTCTGACACAGTCTTACCTTCAAGGCATGGTACAGCCTCTCTGCAAAGTAACAGTGGATGTTCCTGGTGCATTTCACTAGGCACATGAAAACATTCAGTTAGTGGCCATGACAATTCCAGCCCTGGGACAGAAGATAATAGAAATATTCTCTACTTTTCCCTGTGATTAGGCCTCATTTCAGCTAAGGGTTACACATTAGTTCATATAAACTGGTGCCATAGGATATATGTACTTTACTATACATAGCCAGTGACTGCAGTAGAAGGGAAAACAAATACAGAAAATAATTGATGCAATTTTTCATCCCTTACCAATAGCCAGCATAGCATCCTCTAGTGAGCCATGGGTTTCACTCTTGATACTGTCTTCTATGCTCTTCCCAGCAAGCTTTTCATACTCATCAAAGACTGTGAGAAATAATAAACACAAATACTTTTAAATTCATGCCTCATGAAATGCCTAAGCAATTGTTCCCAGTTCTCACAGAACCCATACATTGGGTTTATCTTAGGTTCCTTCAAAGACCACTAATGTGAATGGCCAGATTTCTGTGCACTTCAATAGTCTGTGAGTCAAGCCCCAAAATAAGACAAAAAGATGCTGGAACCATCACAAATGCAAATTCTTGCAGAAAGGAAAGTTTCTGCATGGGTGAAGACTAGACAAGAACAGGCAGATATGCATGGATATGAGCATAATTACTAGATTACATCTGGGATGTGCATCTTGCACAGTCCTTTGGAAATCAAATCTGAAAGCCCTCTTCTTTTCTCTTGATCCATATCAGGTAAACAAGACTCAAATGGTCTTTTTATTGCTGTCAAGGGTTTGGGGAGCAAAGATAAAATTGAATTAAAGCAAGGTCTGGGTTCCTCATAGGGCTGCTACTTTAAAGTTTATAAGTGTCATGGATAACTCAAATCTATTATCCACATAAAAGGTTAGCAAATAAAAGCAAGCATAAGCAAGAATATTGATACAAGTTCACTCAGATTGCTGCACAAACCAAGTGTTCTGCCACAACAATGAACATTTTTCCCTAGTCTCTATGCAGAATGCTTCCAGGTGCAAAATTATAGGTGCCAATTTGACTTCTAGACATGAATAATGGAATAGTAGCAAAGGAAAAAAAGAATGGCATTGCACGATGATCTTCAAATTTAAAGCTGAACAATCTTCCAAACTTTAATGCTTAAACATGACAGTGAAATGCAGGAATGGATTTTATAGATTTCATAGACATTAGGGCTGGAAGAGACCTTGGAAGATCACTGAGTCCAGCCCCTGCCCCAGGGGCAGGAAGTCAGCTGGGGTCACAGGATCCCAGCAGGATAAATGTCCAACTAACTCTTAAAGGAGTCCAGAGTAGGTGTTTGAACCACCTCTGGAGGCAGTCTGTTCCAGGCCTTGGGGGCTTGGACTGTAAAGAAGTTCTTTCTTATGTCCAACTTGAAATGGTCTTGGAGAAGTTTGTGACCGTTTGACCTTGTCATCCCTTGGGGTGCTCTGGTGAACAGATGTTCCCCCAGATCCTGATGTACACCCCTTACATACTTATAGGCAGCCACCACGTCCCCCTGAGCCTGTCTGTCAATCTGGATTGACAGACAGATGAATGAATTGGACAGACAGATGGCATTGTCCTATTCAGCTCAGATCTCTCTCTATCAGAATAACTTCAGCTGGAATGGTACTGAAATAAACTGAGCTTTCAAATTATACTGTTACTCAGCTTTTGCCTCATTGAGGATGAAGTGATTCATTCTCTTTATTCTTTATTCTGGTCATAAAGAGTGTTAGGACTGAATGCTTACAAAATAGTCATGAATTGTAGTTGCTACCAATCCAAATCTGCTTGTGGCCCCTTGAAACTGAACTCTCAGAAGCTGAAATAGTCAAATTATAGAGGCTATTTTTTGTAGATGATTTCTTTTTCCTATTTGTATGCATGTGATTTTGTGAAGTTAAATTTGAAAATGAAAGAGGGAGTTAGACTCAGGCAAAGACTTCAGCTACACAATGTTCAGGGCCACATACGGTGTAACTTGGCACTAGGAAATTGGTGTATTCCAAGGGTGTCAAGCTCATTTGCCCTGTGGGCTGGGTGAGTGACATGGGGCTAGTCTTCAGGCTGGATAAGGCCCACAGACCAGTCCCACACACTGGATCCAGCCCACCCAGCTGGTCTGGTGCAGGTGTTGCATGCACCATGTGCCCTGGACCAGCCATGTGTGCACCAGCTCCAGCCCCACACACTGCATATAGCACATGCTTACTCTGGCTACGCACTTATGAAGCTGGTCCAGGAAATGGACTATACACAGAGCTCAATGCTGGCCTAGGGTGCCAGTCTGGGGTGCACAGGGCTTGTAAGGGATGCAAGCTGCATGTGGTATCTGTGCCATACCAGCTCTGTACGCTGGATCCAGCACCACTGGCCCTGAACCAGACTAGTCCCATATCTAGTGTGCAGGATTAGTCTGGGCCCCTCGACTGGCCTTATGCCATGTGCAGCCCACACCAGATGGGCTCTGCATGCTACTGGTTCTTGATCTCGCTGCATGCAGCGAACAGCACTGGGGCCAGATGATACAGCTCTGCAGGCTGTATCTTTGAAACCCATGGTGTATTCCCATTGTCCGGTGTGTGCATGTTCAGCCTATGTAACAATGTCTGTTCGACTCTTCACTGACTGGCTGAAAAAATTGTTGTCAGCGTGCCAGATCTGCCAGAGCTGTTCCTGTCCTTGGTCCTGTCCTGCTCAGATGAGCATGGTGCAGGGATTCCAATGGGGAAAGCTGCAGCTCTTCAGGACAGAATGAGGACTAACTTTTAGCAACTTATCCAGATGGAAGAAGACAAGGAGGCTGTCATTGCAGACAGGGGCACCCAGCATGTTTTAATTCTTTTAGGAAATGTCCATCTTTCCACTTTTCTCTCCATGTTTTGGATAGATAAATTTGCTAGGTTGGATTGATCAATTAAGCCATCACCCAGATATTTGGACCCTTAATTAAATGGCCTACTTTTCAGAGGTACTGAGTGTTCATAACTCACACCAGTGGAAGCCATTCAATTGTCAGCACCTCTAAGAATCAGGCCATGAATTTAGGTGCTTAAATGTTGATCTAGGTGCCTAACTCCAGGCATTCAGGTGTGCCAGCATTGGCCTTGCCCTACCCCTCTGAATGGCAGGATTTTTCCTTTTGGAAGCTTCTCACCTGCCTGGAAATGTATCACCCCTGTCCATTACCTTTCAGCAAGTGAATGGCGCTCCTTTTACACAGGATGGTGATAAACTGAATCTCATCAGTGCCCCGTATCTTCTCACCAGCAGCATAAAGAGTCTGTGATTTAAAAAAACATAATTTACAGTTCATATAATAATGTTCAGAATAGTAACTTTGCGGGGAGTGATCTCTGCAGCTTTGCTGAGAAGAAACCTTCCTTTCTGTGAACATGTGTAAGGGGTAAAAGTTCAGGCCATGAGAGCTGGGAGCAGAGGAAAGACAGAAAGACTCCAAATGATGTGGCTTATGTGTATAAAAGAGGACCTGAGAATCAGGACTTGAAAAGTGGACCCCACCTAGGAGGAAACATGCTTGGACGAAGCAGGTGCAATGTGCTGGGGGCTTTGGTAATGCAACTTGGATACCAGTATTTAAGGATGTCACAAAGCCTCTTAGTGTCATGTGAGCTAGACATTCCTGTTTTATCCATAGTCCCTTTGTGCTTCAGTCCACATAGGGCACTTTGTGTAAGAAGTAGCTGGTAAAACAGGGTTATAAATAAAATTCAGATTTATAGCTCTTGAGGGCTTTAAGGCAATACCATAAGAATCATTATTAAGGTTTTGTTTTTTTTAAATGGGGATTTAATTTAGTAGGTAATTTCAAACTGAGTGGCAGGTAGATCCAGGCAACAGGAAATTGGACTGAGTGTCAGAACTGGATTCTATTCAGATACAAGTCTGGGTTCATCTCCAGATTTGAATCTTCATCCAAATTCCATCTTGGCTCAAAACTGTACAGGCTCATGTGTCCCTTACCCTCAGAAATGTTTAAACTCAGGGCCACCTCTGATTACATGAAAGTACCTGTGCATCCTGAAGCGCCAGTTCTGAATCCACATAAAATCTTGGATCATCCCTCTCACCCTAGGAGAATAAAAAGAAAACATACTCATATATTCTCATGATAGCATCTTCTGTATCAGTATTTTGCACCATTTTCCAAAAACAAAAGAATTAATCTTGTAGCCCTGGCAAGTTAGATAACCAGCATTGTTCCATATAATGTAAGAGAAAATCCTTGTTTGTAATGCAGAACCAATACATTGCTATCACTTAACTCAGATGTCACTTATTCTGTAGTATGGAGTAGTAGCAACAGCAGCGGTAACCATTTCACAGGGCTCTGTCAGGATGGGATGCATGGTATGGCAAGGGATTAAATCACAAATGGTAAACATAATTTTAAAAATCCGTTTGGAGTGTTTTGAGGTATGTATGTGATTGAGTCATTTAGCCCTATACTATAGTAGTTTTCAGACTTCTTAAAGTCACAGAACTCTTCTGTATCACTTCTGCCAAGGAACCCCTACCCCTATCCTAAAGACTGATGCAGAGCCAGGTAACCCAGCCTCACAATGCTGGTACACTGCCTCCCAGCCCACTCCCCTATTGCCCCCAGTCTCTTTGCAGAACCCCTGATGACCTGTTGTGAAACCCCAGGGTGGCATGGACCACACAGTTTGAAAGCCACTACTCAATCAGATGTAGTCACAGAGCAATTACAATTCTACTACTTGTGCCTGCTAAAAGAGGTCTCCTGTGCTTTTGAAGTTGAAGATGCAGAGAACTAATTCAAAATCCATGATGTATGCATGTGTGTGCATGTGTGCGTGTGCATGGTGTATACGTGCACTCACGTGTGCTTAACATCATAATTTTTATCCCTAGCACATCAGCTTGTGACAAGGGGCACATATTATATAAGAGCATAAGAACTGCCATACTGGATCATACAAAAGCTCCATCTAGCTCAACATCCTGGCTCTAACAGTGCCAAGCAGTCGATGCCTTAGAGGAAAAGTGTATGAAACAGGTTATGTGTAGAATAATTTGTCTCCTTTCTTACTCTCCCAGTCACTAGGAGTAGAATCTGTCACTGAAAGAGTTGTATTTAATAGTCTCTGATGAACCTACCCTCCATAAATTCATCTAGTCCAGTTCTCAACTTTCTCAACTGTTTTGAGACTTGTTTGAGATACCTTGTTGGACCCAAGGCATCCTTCTGAAAATGCTAGCTCTTAGTTTTCACAATAATAGAACAATTCTTTGGTTGCAAAGAACTTAGAAAGACCACAACAAGTCATAATGTTTTTGACTCCATGGATTTCTATTTGAAATCTCTGGGAAGGTATACACATGGTCTGGGAGGGCGGAGAGGGAGGGGCACTTCAGAGTGGCTCTGAGAGCTGCTCTAATTAAAGCACCCGGAGCATCATGTGTATCAGCGTCCCCACACTGAAAAATGGCAGTGGGGACACCTTAACTAAAGTTCGTCAAATAAGCTTTAGTTAAAGCACCCCCACTGCCATTTTTCAGTGCAGGGACTCTGATGCACATGATGCTGCAGTCTGCTGGAGCACAGTAATTACCATGCTCCAACATACTCAATTAATCAAGTCTGCTCTGACGTGCTGTAATTACAGTGCATCAACGCATCCTCGATGTACATGTGTAGGTGCCCTCTGAGTCTATCTTGTGAATCATGTGTGCGTGTTTTTACACCTAACAGTGCTATTATTATGTAGCACCCTTCCAGGAACTTCACAGCATCTTAGGAGCATATGGCACCCTGGTTGAGAATCACTGCTCTAATCCCTTTTTTGAATCTAGTTCACTGCTGAACCCTGTCAGAAAAAGAGGCATTAAAATCTCTGGTTCTCATTTTTTGGTCCTAACATTACCTGAAGAAGGCACACTAATATCTGCTCAAAGTAGCCACTTGTATCTGATTTGATGTCCTCTTCCAGGTCAGAGTCGTATTCTACAAGACAGTGGCAAGGAAAGTTGGAAGTGTTAGCTGACAGACGCAAGAAATTATTGGGATGTCATCTATAAACAAATGTATATACAGCAGATAGGAAGAAGGTAGCTTGGGACATGTGGGCATCACACAGCTCTGTACAGGTCAGGAAGGACCTAAGTTACTTCATTTGGTACCTGGACTGAACATGTGACTAGCTCCACTAATTCAAGGGCCAGTCAGTTACTTAAAGTCAGACATGTGCCTAGTTGAACTGGGAGCATGGGGCACATCTACATATTGCCCTGTGGTGATGTTGTTACTGTGCTGTGCTTTAGTAGTTCCTTTTAGAAGTACTAAAGCACAGCACAGTAACTGCCCATACTGTGCTGTACATGCAGTGCACAGTTATTTTTAGCAGCTACTTCACTGTAGCTGAGTGCTATAACAGGGGAGTGCGCTGCTACATTGAAGTAGCTGCTGGTCATGGGTAGACGCCCATGGACACTAACTCACTGTAGCGCATTGCTATGGTGATGTAGCATCATGTGTATATGCGCTCTTAGTTTCTTAACTCCTCTCTCAGGGTCAGCTGTTATCCTGAGTCTATGAAGGAATCAAAGGACATGAATGGACATATGTTGGAGAGGTTCCCATCTGGGGCACATTTGAGTAAAAACAAATCAAACTCTACCAGCAAGAATAAAGATTTATTCAGATGACTTGCTACCCACCTGAACCCAAACATGTATGTCTTTCAGGTTTACCTATTATGAAGGAAACATTTAGAGCATGGGCAACTGGTGCCACCTTAGTCAACAACCAGCCAGTCACACGGACCGGGGGGAGTCCCTCCACGGGCACAGCAAAACTCACCAACAGGGAAGCAGCCGTGGTGCTCCTGAAAGTGGCTGTGGCGCTACATCCAGAGCTCCCACTCCCTAGCCAGTGCTTGCAGAGGGGGCACTGGTGCTCCCGCCTGCCCCCCCACCCATTACCTAAGCAGGGAGCGTGGCCCATCAGGGGGTGCACCAGCATGCTCAGGGGGTGCACATACACCCCTGTACCCCGTATGCATCATCACTGATTTAGAGCAAGATTTTCAAATGGGTCCAGCACCTGTCAGTCTTCCAATGAGCACACAGGTAGACAAATGCTGAGTCCTGCTGAAAATCCTGCTCCCAGCACTAGAAGCTAATTCCCACTCTGCTGAGCACTTTGACAGTCTGGCAATACTTTAGTCTAAGCTGACTTACCTTCTTTGTAGGCTTTGACTATATTTTTGATTTGCTCTTTTGTCCGAGATGCCAATATCTCTATGATGACCCCTTCACTTGTTCCTATACCCTTTAAACAGATAAGGAGGGGAAGAAGCACGAGACAGTATTTAGCCATGAAGTTACATCTAGCTTTAAAAAATAGTTTCATTTTAGAATCATAGTAAGATCGGATCATGTGCTGAACTGAGAGAAAGGACCATTATGAAACCAAGAGCCACTCAAAACTAGCTTGGTCCAATGTAGATATATATGCATAGTAGTGAACAATTTTGGCCTTAGGTTGATTTTACAGGGCTTTGACCACCTGTTTACAACCACCTACAAGAGTGGTTTAGCTTGGAATAGGAGTCACAGAATCTTGGTAACGGGAAGTTTTTAAGAGGAGATGTAACTACCAGTAATATGTGTCTAGGACCGCTGAGAAGTGATCCTACGCAATGAGGTCATCTAATTACATTACAAAACATTTTTTATTAATGCAACCATAACAGAAAATCAGCAACTGATTTATTTTGCTGCTTCACAAAGAGTCTGCAATACATTTACCTTCACAGCATCATGCAGTTCCTTGGCATCATATTTGGATGGGGGGTACATAAGAGCTATGATGAGTCTCTCGAACTTGCCAGTCAGCTCAGACTTTAAGCTTTCAATAAGGTCCTGTTAAATGGGCAACATACAGTTAGGGAAAGAATGCACTTCCTATCACTACTCCCAGTCCCCACATGTAATCCTACCACCTGGTCAACAGGGTGAAGCCAGTCAGTAATGTTTAACTGGCTAGGTTACTATAAAGGCACCCAGAGGCTGGCTTAGAGACTTAGATGCAAGTGGGATCTACGAGGGTATTTTTAGTATTTGGGTGTATCATGAATGCTAATAAATTAATGTTCACAATCTTCTGGGAGCAACGGGTAAATTACTGTCATCTCTGTACTATAGGTGGGGAACTGAAGCATTAAGGCCCAAACTTAGCATAACTTTAAACAGAATTGATAAGTGAGTCGTGAGAATACTCAGATGCCTGAAGTGCAATGTGTGCTTAAAAATGGTGCAGTCAGGCCCACAGTCAGCTTAAAATTTGGGGCACTTGTACGTGTGATGAAAATTGCCCATTTTTGCAGTTTGTGTCACACTTTATATATACAGGGTTTTTTTTGTAATTTAAATTAGTTTGTTACATTGGAAACTAAATCACAGCCCCATGTAGTTTAGTCTGCAGATACGTTGCTACTTGTAACTTTCCAGCATTTAATCTGACAGTCTGCTCTCCAGCCATGGGAGAGGCAGGCTGAAGGCAGAAGCGGTGAGGGGCCCAATCCCTTCTTTTTTCCTGTTGGATTGTGTTAGAGTCCTTGAAGCATATGCAATTGGCTGCTTCTGCCGAAACAGACATACTTCTAGGCCATTTTTGGATGTGTTGGCTTTGATTTCCAGCTGCTCTGCTGGGTTAAAAAGTACCTGAGCACAGGTGCCATTGTGATGGTTTGCGTGAGCTTATCCAGGGCTTCCTGATGCTTGAGTCCCCATTGCCAGATAATGTCGTTCCTCAGAAGTGCTCTCAGTAGGGCTGTCGGGCTGAACACATATGGGATGTATTGCGTCAAGTACTGAATGGCTCCAAGGAGTCTCTGAAGGCCTTTTTTGTTTGTGGGAGGGGGCATCCTGTTGATGGCTTCCACTTTGTCATCGTCTGGTTTGACACCATCTCTTGAGAAGTTATGGCCCATATACCTAACGCTATCAACTAAAAACTGTATTTTGTCCGTATTAAACTTTACTCCTTTCAGACGTACTCTCTCCAGGACTTGTTTCAGGAGTATCACGCTCCTCTTTGGTAGCCGCCACGATGAGCATGTCATCCCAGATTATGTGGATTCCCAGAATGTCACCAAGGCACTCATGATTCTTCTGCTGGAATACTTCACTAGTCGACTTAAGACCAAAGGGAAGGAGACTGAAGTGGAACCATCCTCATGGGGTGTTAAAGGTACACAGCTCTGCCTATTCCTTGTCCAATTTGACTTGCCAGTAGCCATCCTTTTCATCAAGAATGGTGAACAGCTTTTTACCTGACAAGCTCTTTTGCACATCCCTGACAGTGGGAATAGAAAAGGGCTGCCTCAGCACTGCCTTGTTGAGGTCTCGTGGGTCTAAGCAAAGCCATAGTGAACCATCCTACTTTTGTGAGATCACAAGGCTATTGACCCAGGGTGTGGGCTCAGTCACCTTTGTAACGACTCTCATAGAGACTCCAGGATTTCAAGGAAGGTATTCAATTTGCCTAAGGTTGCATAAGGAATTTTTCTACATCCATGCACCATCGCTGGTGGTATCACCGGGTCAACATAGATGTGGTGGGTACTGGGAAATTGGCCCAACTTGTTGAAAATGGCCCGGTATAGTTTGAGAAGTTCTGCCTTGGTTGCAAGTATTGTCAGGGCCATTTCATGGACTCTACTGATGAGGTGTAAGGTGGTTCATGCCACCCTACCAAGTATTGGTGGGTCACTATTGTCGGTTACGTAAACAGTTAAATTAGATTCATTAGCACCTGATTTGCCAAATGCAACTAATGTAACATGGGTTTGAGTTTTGCCTACTTGTCCTTGCAAAGCCTTTGCTACATCTACTGGAATAGTATTTGCTTCCTCTCCAGTATCTAACTTAAAATAAACTGGCAAGCCAGCAATCATCACTTTGCTATACCAGGCATTTTGGTTATCAAAGGTCTGTGAGTGCTGCTTTGCAGACATTGCACCCATATGTAGGGTACTGACTCTTTTTGCAGACTTTGGAGCCTCTCCCTTTGATTTGCACATTTTTGCAAAGTGGGTTCACTCTGGAGCATTTATAAAAAGTTTCTCCTAAAGCTGGGCAAGATCTAGGCTTGTGTGTACTTCTACACTGTTTGCAAAATTTGCCCTTTGCAGCTTGACGGCCCTCCTGTGGAGCAAATGTGAGGGAGGGATCTTCCAGAAGCCTTTCTTTGAGTCTGCGGTCAGTTACGCTGAAGACAATTTTCCCTGAACATAATGTCCTCAGCAGATCCAAATTCACAATGCTGTGCTCTGCTTCTGAGCTCTGTAACAATCATCTATGCCAGCAGCCTCATTGTATCTAAGTTGCCAGAACTGATACCTTTCAAAATTAGGTTTTTTTTCTGGGTTCACAGTAGCTCTTGAATGCTGCAAGCACCTCTGTGAGGGTTTTGTTATTAGGGTCTGCAAACCCCCCTTGCATGTTGTAAATTTCTAGGGCTTTATCCCCAGTGCAGTGAAGCATAACTGCAATTTTATAATCCTCTGCCTCAGCCTTTGTAACTGCAAGGTATAATCACAGCTTCTGTTCCCATCTCCTCCAATTCTCCCCAAGATTTCCAGTGAAGGACAATGCTGGTAGAGGTTTGAAATGCTCCATTATTTCATTTCATTTCAGTTCAGTTCAGTTGCAGGTGAAATCTGTAACCCTCTTAATCAGGCTGCTGGTGACTCCACTGAGAGATAGGTCACTTCTGACACCATATAATGTTTACTCTGTGCCGCTGGGTCCCAGGGATGGGGTACTCACAGACCTCCATGCCCCGGGAGCCCTTGGGTCAGCATTCAGCAGAGACCGGTGGGATGATAAACAGCTTCATCTTTACTGGGAAACAGGATTCAGGATACACACTCACAGGTTTTGGGGAGAACAACAGCCCATCACCAACAAACGGCTCCTACAGGGCGGCAGGGGGAAAGACTGGACTGTTGCCCTGCAGGCCCCTTCCAGGCACACTTCATCCACCACGCTCTGGATCCCACTCTTCTCTGCACCCGCCGGGGCTTCTGGTGCCACGTGCATTGTCCCTGCCACCTTTCTGCTGCCTGGGGCCACCCAGGAATGGGCTGGCTTGCTCCTGGGGCAGTGTGGTGAA
>NW_017728951.1:36108646-36135699 GCF_001723895.1 Crocodylus porosus | reverse complement strand
TTAAAATCCCACATTGTATCCGAGAAAGAACAGTGCACTTGCTCACGCACACGCTTTCTTTCTCTCTCTCTCTCTCTCTCACACACACACACACACACACACGAAAAGCATGTCATTTTTGGATAACCTTTCCAAAGTGTGCTTTGAATGATTTGGCAATCTGTTGACGCTGTGCATTGGTTCTGTTGGTGAGGATGTCGATTATAGCTTGCTCATTGGTCCCTGGTGAGAACAATAAAAAACATACATACAGGTTTCAGTAGAATAAGCTAAGACTTGTCCAGACCCTGCCACTATTACTCATCTAGCCTTCTCAGACTCTCTGCTGTGACTATGAAAATGTTTGGGCATGTTTTGGAATATGTCTGATTTGAATCCCATAGCAAGTGATGGCGTCAGCAGCTGTGAATTTTTCAAAGAAGGGCTTTAAACTGCACTAACTCTATAATTTCTGTGCAGGAGGATTTAAATATGTTGGTAATAAAAAAAGTTGACTCACCACATCCTTTCATGGCTTGGTACAGAGCTTGGGCATCAGGGTCAGGGTCAAACTGCAGGCTGCCTTTTACTGCGCTGCCGTCTTCATCATGCTGAAATAAAAAGATCATAACTCTTAGCTTTGCACTGCTAGATCTCTGACCTCTCTACACAAAGTTAGTTGCAGATTTCTCTATTTTACAAATGTAGGAACTAAGGCATAGGAAAGAAAAGAGGCATTCTTAAGGTCTTCCAGAGCTGAAAACAGAATCTGGCTTCCCAAGTATTCTGTCTACAATGTCACAAACCTTTCCTTGTGAAGTATGAAATTAACAGTAATGTCATGTACAATATGAAATAAGATTGGTGAGTCACAAGCCAAGTCCTAATGGTTGGATCTAGGATCCTGGTCACAGCCTGTTCAGTTCTGCAGCCTAGGGGGTGAGTGCCGCTGCTTTTTGCCCTTCGCTTCTTCCTCCCCAACCCCATACCGAGCTACTGAACTTGAAGAACTTGGACCGCCTGATAAACCTTAAGGAAAGGAGATGCAGAGTCCTCTGTTGAAGAGATGGCAAAAGCAGGATGGGTTTGCACCCAAGCAGAAAATATCACAACAGATTCCCTGGCCTGTACTCTGCAGGAGGTCAGATTGGATGAACCTAATGGGCCTTTCTAGCCTTGTTATCTATGACAGTGTCTTCTAGTTGACTACATCTGCTGAAATCAACTGATATGATACCCCAGCAACTTGGACAGCTGCAATTAAGTAAAATATGTGCTTATACTGTCTTTTCAGTGCTCCTGTGCCTACCTCTGTTTGACATATAGACTCAGAAATGAGTCCACAGGAATAGTGAGAGTTGTCTGCATGGTTCTGAAACTTGGTTCCTTTTAAGTTGCCAGCAGGGGTCCAATCTCTACATTTTTATAACTGTGTTTCCTTGTAACCACCCAAAGTCAGCTGCTAAAAATGTCTTTATTACCTGTTGCCCTGACTACACTGTCCCTTCTCACTTCTTTGCTCCCACTTCTCCATTACCTGAATTGTAAAGATTCTGCCACTCTCTTCAAGACCCAGCCTAGATGCAACCTGGATGCAGTGGTGTTGTTCCCGCTGGTGCAGTCTGGCAATTGAGTTGCCATATCTAGGGTCACCCTACTGTTGTCTACAGCCATAATAGAGACCTAATGGCCTGCCCTCCTTGCTACCTGCAGAGGGGGCAGGGTTGAAGGTAGTAGGGCTGCGTGAAATGACACTGTTCCATTTTGACTTGAGTTTCGAGGTTTGGACTGAACGGTGTTTTGTTTCAAATTTCATTTCGAGTTGAAACAGCTGTTGTGTTTCACTTTGTCGAAACAGTGAGGCTGTTTTGACACTTCTCCCATTGGCTATAATGGGGAAACTCAAAACAGCCTCTCTCATCTGGCAGGCAGATCAGGGCCCAACCCCAGGAGGGCTGCTGGGGCTGTGCCAGTCCTCCCAGGGCTGAGGGCCCCTGATCTGCCTGCCAGATGAGGGAGGTGAAGCTGGTGTTGCTGCCTGGGACTGGGGAAGGAAACTGAGCCCGATTGCTCAGTTCCCCTCCCCAGCGCTAGATCGAGTTCCCAACCCCAGCCCGACTAG
This sequence comes from Crocodylus porosus, assembly GCF_001723895.1. NCBI lineage: Eukaryota > Metazoa > Chordata > Crocodylia > Crocodylidae > Crocodylus > Crocodylus porosus. The sequence continues at coordinate 36,133,598 of NW_017728951.1, read as the reverse complement.
CCTCATTTTGTTTTGAGGCTGTTTCGAAGCCCTTAGTTTCATTTCAATTTTGCTGTTTCAAGCTCAAAATGAGTCGAAACAGTGTTGAAATGAAACGGCAGGCGAAAATTCGTACAGCCCTAGGAAATAGGTGGCAAGTGTGAGATACCTTAGTGCTGTCCAAAGCTTTGATCCTTTGCAATTGTGGAGTAGCCTGTCCAAGCTGAAGACTTGTGAGGGGTGCTCTAGGCCAGTACACAGTGACTTCAAGTTTGGAGAGTTTGGGGAATGCAGAGGTGATATTTAATTTATATTTGGGCCTGGTGGCAGTAGAAACTCATCTACGTGACCATTTCTGAGAAAGAGATTTGCCATCGCTGATTACAGTCTGATCTGGCTAGAATGAGCCAGGCGTGACTCATACACAGTCCCTCTTTTTGTGTTCTGTGACTGTCATGGGAAAGGGAGTGGGAAAGGTGTGGTCATGTCAGGTTAGGACTGGAGTCTGGCTCCGGTTGATCCCAAGGAAACTGGCAGCACTAACCAACTTGAATGAACACACATTGTATAAGCACTATAATGGAGGTGAGCATGAAAGAGGCAAGCAGAGGAACTATGTACACCGAAGAGGATGATAATTAAGACTTTTGATTCGCCAATAGAGAAATAAACCTTTTCCCAGCCAAAACATTTTCTACCAGAAACTAGCAATTTGTCAAAGTTTTCATGGGCAAGAGTTCCTTTTCACTAGATATTCATAGATTCATAGATGTTAGGGGCTGGGAGAGACTTCTCAAGATCATCAGGTTCAGCTCCCCTGAGCTTGAGCAGGAAAGACTGCTGGGGTCAGATGACCCGAGCAAGGTGAGCATCCAAGTGGTTTTTTTCAAAAAGTTCTTTTTCACTAGATATTTTATTGACATTTTCTAAAGACGGTGAAAATGCTCCTTTTGTTTAGTTTTGAATTGAGCTTTCGATTATTTAATTTTTCAAAAAGTAAAAACATTCAAAAACTTCAAAAATTGTAGAATTTCCCATCATTTTTCCTTTCCTGCTATGGACAAAACAGATAGTAGGCTATCTAGGGCTCTTTCCTTTTTCATTTTTTCATTTCATAACTTTTCAAACATTGCCAGCTTTGGAAAAGGGACAGAGCAGAAGTAGGAAAAACAAATTAAAAAAAGAGAGAGACAGACTCCTCCCTACTTTATGCATCTTACTCAGTGGCAAAATGTGGGTGAGAGGAAAGGAGGGAGGAAGAAAGTGGAAAAACAAATGTCTAAACTATTGCAATTTCAAAAACATTCCTGGGAAGAAATAGGAGGAGAAAGATAAGCACAAGGGAAAACAGAGATTAAAAAATACACTATTTGAAAAGCTGAAAAATATTCCATTTGGGACCCTCAAAAAATGGAAATAACTTTAAATATTTTTCAGGAAGTTTTCTCCATTTACTGACCAACTGTATCCACAACAGTCACCATTGAAAAACAGACATGTTTTGCCCTTTACAAGTGGTCTCTTGCTCTTTCTTTATCTTCACTGTTTTCCAGATTCTTCCCTGCATCTCTCTGTCTCTGAACTACAGGGAAATACTGACAGTGTCTCTAGTAACCCTGGTACCAGTGAGGTGAGGGGTGTGCCAGGAGAAGGATCATGTCTTACAGGCACTCCTATACGTTATACCAGTATCATGTATAGATTTGCAAAGAGCTGGAAATAAAGTCAGGGTGAAATACCAACCACAAAGAAGTCAAAGGGAATTTTGCCACTGGCTTCAACAGAGCCAAGACTTCTCCCCAAAGTCATTTTCCTGTACACTTTGACCGTTAAGTATATGTTGGATCTGAACCATAGAAAAACATAACCATTGAGCCAGACTTAGAACATACTTCTTCAAAGTCACCTGGACTTTAAAGCAGCTGTGGTCCTTATAGGACTTGGAGTCCAGCTCCAGATCTCGGAACCACTATTACAAACCTCCATGGTAATGGACATAACTACTTGAGACCACATCTCCTTCTAAGAGCATGACCTAGCATCATAGCTGAAACAATCATCAATCTGGTGGTTCTTGAAAGTGGGCAATAGAGTTCTCATAGGAGCTGGACTTAGGCTATGGAATTCCAGGCCACCAGAGAGGAGAATGACCAAGGAGTTCACAGCTTTCAGTTCTTAATGCAGAACCCATTTCCCCAGCTTACCTGCCTCCCCACCACCCCTTAAATTCTTCCCCACATCAGTATACAACACACATACCTGAACTCTGCTCACAAGCAAATAACCTGTAAAAGTGCTAATCTTTTTCTTAAAACTAGCAAAGTTATCAATAAAATTCAACACTTAGAACTCTTAAAGTCCTGATAGATCTCGCTTTCTCTCCTTGATATCAGATTATCCTGCATCACATACGGTCAGCTTGTAGGTAGAAGTAGTGTATTATTTGGGTAGAATCCTATTTCACTTTATACATGCAAATGCCAGTTTTGGTGCTTACAGAGTTTGTGACCCTGTTCCATGTACAGTGTGGACCTGTGAGCATCTGCACAGCTACAGAGCATACTCTGGCCAGGCAGGTGCCCAGCTCTGTGCACACACACCTGAAAATAAGACTCAAAACTGTGGCCTAACAAAAACAGGAGGAGAAGGAAGGAAGGTCCTCCTGTGTTCTAATCCCACAGCCATGTCATTAGGGAAGCTAAGATACTGCATCTTGCATTTAGTATAGACTAAAATGAATAGAGAGAACAGGGAAGTTTCTACCCCAATGGGAGTGAGGGTCAAGGTTAGAACCTGGGGCCCACTCTCTTCCAAAGCAACAGCTGTCCTATATACCACCTGGCTTGCTCTCTTCCTCTTGCCTGTCCCTCTCCTTGCAGGGGTCCAGCTTCAAAGGACTGCTGGATAATACTGAACCTATAGTCTGGTGGCTATAGAACCATGCTGGGACATTAGGGACATGGGTCAGATCCCCTCTGGATGATGGGTGTCCTAGATCCATGTCTTCTTGCTTCCTGGGCAAGTGCCCTGACCATTTAAGTACCAGATTAATAAATAGGAGGCTCCTGGCTTTTGCTAGATACAATATTGTGGTTTATGCTCATGCAGCATACATGTGTATGGGGGCACTTACCTGCCTGGCCAGCATGTAGCCTAATGTGCATGCTGCAGAGCCAGGTGGAAACTTACACAAACTGCATGTAAGTGCCAGAAATGGCAGTTACACAAACGGATAATTGCTATTTGGGCACAGGAAGGAAAACAGGGTTCTGCCTTTTGCAGCTATACATCATGTGTGTACAGTTCATTATCTTCCAAAATAACATCCAGAAAGCATCTCACTTCAACATTTCTTCTACTTACCCAGCCCTTCCACCATGCCATAGTTTTCTAAGCAGTGATTTCTTTTCCTGGTAAGAAAGCAAATTGCACCCATTAGATCTTTCACAGTTAAAGGAGTTGAGAATATTTGAACAAGAAAAGGAGAAAGAGAGAAAATAAATCTTGAAAACTCACCACAAGAAAAGAAGAAGAAAGAATAATTTGACTTCTCTCTGGAGGTTTTTTTCCTCTAGACAAGGCAGGGTCTAACTGGCTCCGCTGCACTGCAAATATGAGTCTTCCTGTTCTATAAATCCTGCCAGGGAACACCCTAAAGACCTGGCTCAACCTGTTTGTTCACATCTGATCTCAGAGGGGGAGAGCATGTTCCTTGCATTATGAAGATCTGTACATGCACATTTGCCTGACGACTAGAACAAGGACTATTTTTTTCTTTGGATGTTTCCAAATTGAGCCCCAGGCACTTGTACAACATGCAAAATGTTGCACAGGAAACTTCCCAGAACAAAGTACTGCTGCAGGGCAAAACAGTCAGGGATCACTGAAACCAATTTCTCTCTAGCTGGACCACAGCAAAACAAGAAACTATTATGCTTAGCCTGCTCCCCTGTCCTTTGCCCTCAGAGAAACCCATGGAAGAAGCGGAGCTACACAAATTTCACTGAAGTCCAATAAATCCAGCCTGGGCAGGTTAAAATGGGAAGTGAGTTCCAGGGCTCCGTGTGGACATGATCCCTCCCCAGAAGCACCCTCTCCCCGTTAGACCATCCGGGTTCTCTGTTCTCTCTCAAAGTCCTCCAACATCCACCGCAATAGAGACTGACAGGAGGAAAGAAGTGATCTGTATACTTGGTGCCCAATATGGTGAGGGTGGCCAAGTCTTTCAAATCTTGTAATACCTGATGTTAACCTAAAGACCCAGCATATGGGCTCTTGTGATTATGTGAGAATTTCAGTTTTCATTTAAAAAGAAGTGTGCCTCCAGCAGTTATATGTGGAGAGGAAAACTTGGAAACATAACTGGAGGGTAACTTGGAAACCAGAAAACAAAGAATAACATCTCACAGTGTAGGGGGCTGGGTTACCCTGTGATTTTTAAGCCAGCTCCAGGGTTGCTTGAAATCTGATGTGTGGTTTTGAAGTGCTCACTATGATTGTGACACATACCAAGCACATGTGCAGCATAGAAGTATTCACTGGTGTTAGCAGAGTGACACCATGCATTCAAGCTGACTGCCCTAGAGACCAGTAGGTTAGGCAGGTCTTTGGAAGATGGGCATAAAAGGAAGGCTTTTCTCTCACCCGATGGTTACGCCCTGCTTTCTAGAACTGCCAGAGTCAACAACTTTCCTCTAATAACAGTCCAAACTGGAAAGCAACTATGTTCCTGCTCCCCAAATTGGTTAACAGGGCTGCAAACTGACATTTTTCCCCAGTCATGATCAGGCACATCATCATGGCCTGATCATAATCAGATAGAAACCACAAAACCTTGTTGGGCAAAAAAATCTCCCAAAATCTCTGGCTCTCAGCCATGCTGTGAAAACACCTGGTTTTTAAGAAATTAGGCTAGATCTGGCCCACAGGCCATATCTTTGATGCTCCTGGTGTATGTTATGTATCATTGACATATACCTTATGTATTCTGTTAATATATAATACATGTATATGTATTATTATGTGTAATGCATGCAAAATATGCACAATATATTATTTATTCTAATAGTATTACAGTATTATATCATACAGTGGAATAATGTTTATCAGTCTGGAGAAAGGCACCTCTCTAAATGCACCTGGTTGTCCATATAATAATTGAAACAAATTAAAAAACTCTTAAATGTTAGGAGTGAAAGTTCCAGATCCACTTGGGCAGCTCCTGTCCTATATACAGCTGTCACCTTCAAATACCATGGAGTAATTGAGGTTTCCACAGTTTCTTTTTGAACTCTGTTTGCAAAGAGCTTTCAGCATTCCAAAGCAGTCACCTTTTGGCCTGAATTTTTCCATATGTGGGACCTGATCTGCATTAAAATAGCTCTAATGGTCACTTTGCCAACTGACCAGTATAGAAGGTATAACTGGGATCTGCTGTGACAGTGATTTCTGGCTGCCCTTGGCATAGATTACAGAATTTGCCCAGGGAGCCCTATTGTCTGGGTCCTGGTGCTGCCCATAGGTTTCCAAGTTGGCCCACAGGTAGCATGAGGGGTGTACTTGATGGCATACCCACTCCAGTGCAGATCCCGCATATCTTCAGGACTGTGCTGCATGCGGCAGCTGCTCTGCTGCTCTGGGTCTGTGCTACATGTGGTGCCCACTCCAGCACACATGCTAGATCCAGCATGCAGGGCTGGTCTGTGGGTCCAGTCCAGCTTGTGGATGGTACTGCACCACTCCTCCCCCAGGGCTGGATGAGTTTGACACCCCGATATACATTATATATATTTTATATTGTGTGTGTGTGTGTGTGTGTGTGTGTGCGCATGCCTACGTGTGTGTGTGTGTTTAAAGCCCTGGAAATCAAAATACATCTCTCAGACCAAAAAGAAGAGAGAGATTTTACCACAGAGCCACCACAGGTCGAGTGCATCTCTCGAGCCAAATTGTAGTAATGCCACACCAGATCTTAGCCAGGATGGAGGGCCTGACCCTGCCAGATGCTAATGCTGCCTGTGAGGTGCTGAGCACTTCCCCACCCCATGCAGTCCAGCAGTTTGCAGGGGCAGGCCTGGACTGCTCTTACAGACCTCCACTCGCTGGGCCTCGTTGCCGAGGTTTTTTTACCAGACCTTCATATGACTGACATCAGTTCCTTCATCACAGCAGCTGCTCTGTTTGCACAGGCTCGCAATACCTCACCATGCCGGCTGTACCAGCCCCATCCTAGGCATTTAAAACCACTTTATAAAAAGTGCTGAAGAGCAGGACTTGGCTTTTGAAAATAAAGCATCATGGTCAAATTAAAAATCCTCAGGAATAATCTCATTACCTCTGTTATGCAGGCACATTGGATTAACTGTAGGGGGATGCTGCCACAGCTGTGGAAAGATGAAGGTATGCCTGCACAAAATGAACGTGACCCCATCTTTGTGAAGCAGGGTTTCACTGCAGGAGTGCAGACAGTCCTGGTTCTCATTTAAAGCAGGCTCTCATTGCTGTTATGTGATGCTTAAATAAATCAGTGCAGCCAAAAGAATTTCTAAACCCTAGTTACTTGCCTTCTCCCATCCCTGTGGTTCATTCCTGCCAATTTATTTACCTTTCACCTGATGACAGTAGCCCAGTCACTTTCACCACTGGGCTCAGGTGCTGATACAAGGCTGCTGCTGCAGGGCAAACTACAGAAGAGAGTTTAAATATAAATGATTTTTAAAAATTGTGGAAACAGAGCCCTAACCCCTATCCACTCACACTTACACTAGTGTGAATCAGTAGTAAAAGCACTAAAGTCAATGGAGATTTTGATAGAACAGCTTGTTGCTTTCTATATGTCAGATGTGACTGGCTGGCTGGCAGTGACCTGGCCCACGGGTTTTGAAGGGGTAAAAGATGATTGGAGGACTTGGTCTTGTCCCCCTTTGGTATTTGCCTCATCACTTATCTGCTCTAGTTCCAGTGGGGGCACCAGGGAATTAGTCGGGTCACCTGATACAAATGGCCAGAGAAGGTGTGGCTCATGGCTCTAAAAACAGTAATAAGCTTTGCAAGCTTTTGGGTACAAACACCCTTCTTCAGGCACGCTCCCTCTGCCCGAAGGGGAGTGTTTGACTTTGTACCTAAAAGCTTGCAAAGAAGAATTTTTCCAACTATTTAGTTGGTCTAATAAAAGAGATCAGATTTATCCAAAGAATCTTGTCTGCCTGTGTCCTTAGAGCCACATGGCTACAACCAGCACCCCGAGCCAATGTTGGTAGGCATTCATTACCTAATTATATGCCACATATGGTTTTAATTGCATGTACTATCCTTCCTCACTTCCTGTTTTAAAACTAGCATTGCTGTGAGTTGCTAAGATGTTTCTGCAGTCCACTCAGAGCTGGCTGCAGCTATGCACCAGAACAAATTCCTCTGGTGGTATGGTAGAGGGCAGGATCCAGGAGCTCCACATGCAACATGCGTATTGAGGGACACAGCATAGGGCCAAAAGTTTGAAAATGGTTTTCCCAGATGCTTAGAAGAATTGTGTAGTAGTAGTAGTAGTGTTATTATTACTGTTTTTATTGCAGAAAGGAAGTGAAGATTTGCACCTTACAGACTGACTAAATCAGAGATGTATAGCATGAGCTTTCATAAGCCTAAGCAGCTTCATCAAAGTTTTATTACAGTGTTGCCTGGCAACTGCAGTTCTGGAGCCTGACCCCCATGAGGGCAGATTTTGTACCAACCCAATGCCCTCTGCAATCAGTGAAAGCATTCAATGGGTCTGAAACCAGGCCTAGCATTCTCTGGATCAGATTCTGTTTTCAAGTGTACCCAGGTAATACTAGGAAGGACTCTACTGCTATCGATGTAATTAGCCAGACCTACCTACAATCACTGAACTCAGAATCTAGCCCTTTATCTTCATACAGCCAGATGCTGTCATGCTTATGGCATCTTTTTGATTGTGGCATCTTTCCTAATTCTCAAAAATCGACGACAGTGGGAAGCAACACAGAGTGCGCACACATTGGTGGTGTCCTCTCCCTGGGACTGAATCTTCATTGCTTATTTCTCTCAGGGTGACCTGTGTTACCTAAGGACATACCACTGAGATGTCTTGTATGAGTACTTACTAACTTAAGCAAGACCTGGAAAACTAGGGTCTGTGATAGTAATGGTTTTCAGATAGAACTGGCAAAGTAGCAGCATGAAATCAACATGGCTCCAAAGGTCCTGGATGGTTTTGTGGAGACATCCCTTGGTAATGTGGACATACAGAACAGAACAAATAATCCAGATAGTCCTGTTTGAGGAGACTCCTGAATATGTGGTTCCAGGCAGACAGAAGCTAAACTACTAGAAAGTCGGGATTTTCCACATTTTGTCACAGGCTGAGTTGGTTGGACAAACTTGCCCTGCTTCACAAATTGTATGTATACCACCGAGAAAGGAAAATGGGCAGGAATAAGCTGATTTTGACAGTAAAGACTGGTTTTGCTTAGAAAAGATTAAAATAGGGGGTTTGCTGCTAAAAAGTCTGGGTCCCCTTTGATTGCGTATTTGTTTATTTAGCTGTATCCCTAGAAGACCTGAATGCTTTGCAAATGGGGGGACTGAATCTTAGAGAAACAAAAGACCAGATTCCCAAAGGCATTACTGAAATCACTGGGGATTAGCTGATCTGCTCAAGGTGTCCCAGAGCTGGAAATCAGTCAGCTCTCCTGGGCCCCAAACCAGTGCTGTAACCACAAGACCATTATTTCTCAATGTGAGGAATTATAAAATTGCACAAAATGCCAGAGATGTTCACAGGAAAGCAGAATCTCCCCAGCTTGTGAGCTTTGCTCAGCTCTAATTTTCTTACAAGTACTGCACACAATGGGATGTGGTGGCACTGTGGTGGCAGGTTGGTTACGGTGGCCTGCTATGGCTTTACAGCCTCAAGGCCAAGTCCACTGCAGACTGCCTCTAGTTGGCCCAGTGGTAAATGAGGGCCTGATCATTCAAGTTGGTCAGCCAAAAGCAGTATGGCAGCCTCATCTCTCCTTAGTGTGCCATTGGCTACAGGAGCCTTAAACACACTAGTCCAGTGGGATACCAGGTTCAGACTGAACTTTGAACCCTTTATTGGACACAATGGTTAACAATTTCAAACTTGGGAACTTAGAATTAGGCACTTATATGTATTTTTAGGCATTAAAATAAAAATGGTCTGATATTGAGGGCTTGTGAGCCATAAGCTGTACTGATATCAACATATCACAGCAGCAAGGTGAATAATAAATCTCCCTGTGGACGTTCTGTTACTCTGAGGTTTGTTTAAGCTCGATTGAAAAATTTTACTCTTATTCCCAAACAGGAGCATGACACATGGTATTCTAATCATTCAGCGCCATTAGTATAATTATTGTAGTGAGTTTTCTTGTATAGACAGTCAGAAATCCTGTCTCCCTCCAGCCTCATTAGTTTAAGTAAAACAGGAGCTGTGATTGCTTTTATTTGGGCACCTAGTATGGGTGAGGGTATCTAACTGGAGGCTCCCAGGTTTGAAGATGTTGCCCAGTGATTGTAAGAGAGGGTAAATTTTTTACCACTGCTGAATGGCTTGTAGAAAAAAATGTTGGATCATGGCAATGAGTGAGTGATGCCAATGGGAATTTACTTGTTTGGTATTTATACCCACAAAGACAGTTATTGTATATGTTCAACTTGCTGGGATTTTTTGGGCACCACAGTAGTTACTCAACAATCTGCGTATGAGTGATGCAAGCAGCATGTTGCATCAAACATAGGTGTTTCAAAAAGCCATATGTGGAAGATGACTGTATTCTTCCAGCTCCAATCTTAGGGGATATCTGAATTTTCCATTTCAGGTTTTCTTTAGTAATGAAAAGCAATTCTTCTGATGGTGGGGCAGAGGAGAAAAGTGTTGGAGAGAAAATGAGATAGTGGACTTACATGCTGCCTAGAGTGTTATACAGAGCAAACGGTCAGGTTGGGGCAGATTACAGAATAATTGCCTTGATAAAGAACTTGTTGTGACCGTGTCAGCACTCTGGCCTGGGTGTCCCTCCTGTTGCCCTTTCTGGGGAGAACCATTCCCCAGCTGAGGCGCTTGGCTGCCACATCTTGATGGAAGAAGTGTGTGTGTAGCATTTTGCCTTAGTAGGAGACCAATGCTCACCTGGGTTGGGGTAGTCGGTTATCTGCTTCGCTGCATTCTAGGATACTGTTTGGGAAAACCCTTCTGGGGTCTGGATCAGGAGCCCCTCCACTCCCGCCACAGGCATCCGTATGATTCCATATGATTCTTTGGTCACACCACTACCATGCACCAATACAAGCTGGGGACTGACTGTCTGGGCAGTAGCTCTGCAGAAAAGGACCTGGGAGTTACAGTGGACAATAAGCTGAATAGGGGTCAGCAGTGTGCCCTAGTTGCCAAGAAGGGTAACAGCATACTGAACTGCATTGGTAAATGTGTTGCCAGCAGGTCATGGGAAGTGGTTATTCCCCTCTATGGGACAGGGGCCCACCTGAAGTGAGACAGGTCCAGGACTCTTCTCATCTGGGGGCCCTAGGTCCCCCAGGGCTCAGCTTGCTGGCCAGGGCCTCTCTCTCTGGTGGCTGCTATTTCCTGGCCAGGACTTCTGGTGTGCAGCACCCAAGCTGCATATCTCGCAGAGCACTGTGTTTAGCGCTCTGGCAGCATTGCTCCGAGGCAGTGGGGCTTTTTGCCAGACTGCAGGTAAAGGAGAGGGGGCGAGTGGAGCATTCTCCTTCCTTAAACTCCTCACCCTGCTACACTTGTTAAATGCTGTCCTCAGGACAGCAGGCAGGTCAGTGTTCCAGCCAGCTGGAACAGGAATACCCATGCCTTGGGAAATTCCAAAATTAAATTAAAACGTTGTGAAATGGAATGAAAACTTTGAAACATTAACATTGTCTCCAGAATAGACTTTCCTCATTTCATTTGGAAAAAGTCCTAATGCCCCTGCATGGGGAGCATGTGAAATATTCCTCAGGCTTCCAGAGCTGCCCAGAGTTGGAGTTGACTTACCAGATGTGGAGCTCGGCTGTTTACACAGCTGTGGGCCACTTCTGGGCACACAAGGGGCTGGGAAACTGTGAGCTCAGGGAACTGTGAGCACCAGCTCTGGGCTAGTCCACAAAATGAACTGCTGAGAAGCCTGATGCTTGAAGCCGGGGGCCCAGGGCTTCTAGGTTCCTGGGTCCTTTTTATCCCACCAGGCAGCCCTGAGCCTTGGAGCTGGGGATTCCCAGGTCCCTGGGCTCTTTGCTGCCACTCACAATGCAAACCTGCTTGGTTTCCAGCAGGGCTTGGTTGAAACCTGACCTGTGCCATGGAGTTTACCATTTTAACAAATCACTGTCTTTTGATGGAAACCCTTTTCAGCAGAAAATGTATGTTTGGCTCTAGTATTTATAGCAGAACACCTATACTTCCTACAGACTGGCAGTTAGTAGGCCAGGGTGGCACCTTGGAAACTAACTGGTTCAGAGAAAAACACGCTTTTCTAGGCAACCACCTACTTCATTAGATGCTATGACATACTATGCTAATATAGTAGGGGTGTCAAATTCACCCGGAGGGTCTGGTTCCATGGGCCTGCATCTTTGGGTCCATGTCAAGCAGCAGTGTGGGTTTGGGGAAGCGTGGCTCCCCAGAGCTGTAGCCTGCCAGACTACCAATGGGCCAACTGCAATGGTTCTGCAGGCTGGATCTGGCCCGTGGGCCATATGTTTCACACCTCTGTAATACAGCATCAGACAAAGGAGGCTTCTGCCTATGAAAGTTATTGCCTCTCTGAATCAGTTAGTCTCTAAGGGTCCCCTGTCCTACCTTCTGTCCAACATACAGTAACACAGCTAACCACCTCTTTCCTATAGCATGCCCTAGTTTTTCCTACTGCACGTCACAGTCAGGGAGCAGGTAACACGTTAGTCTTTGTACAAACCACAAAATTGGCCTTTAAAGCACCTTAAATGCCCTTTTGCACCACTTTAATGGTGTTGCTGTTTGCACGTTCGGCAGCGTATTCTGCTTTAATGGCGTTGCTGTTTGCATGTTTGGCAGTGTATTCTGCTTTAATGGCATTGCTGTTTGCGTGCTCAGTGGCATATTCCACTTTAAGTGACTTTGGCACATGGTAAGATAAAACACCTCTGAGGTGTTTACTTTAGTACCTAACAAAGTGCAACAGTGCATGGGGTGCTGGAAGGCGATGTGCTCGGGGCTTGGAGGGCCCTGAGCAACTCAGGGGCTGTGACAGCCAAACCTTGAGTCTCCAAACCTTGCAGATCACAACTGGTCTGAAATACAGGGTAGAGAGTGCATAACATGGCATGCTCCCTTTCTATGTGGAATATCAATGCAGTTCATCCCTTTATTTCTAAAATGGGCATTTCCTGGGCTGGAAGTCATATTGATTCAGTTTAGATTGCAAGATCCTTGGGACAGGAATTGTCTCTTTGTTCAGTACATGGCACAAGGGGCTCCTGGTCCATGAATTGATACTCCTTGGTATCATCATCATCATAATAATATGAAGCAAAGGCATATATTCCATCATTCACATTCACAAAGTCAGAACTGTCCTAGGTGTTTAATAATGGAAACAAATTGTTTTTTTTCTGCCCTCTGGTGGTGAGTATAACCAGAGCTAGGGGCCAGTCACCAAGGTGTAAATTTTGTCCTTGTCTGAAGGAATGCAATGTTCCCTAAAGCCCAGGTGAACTGCATCTACATGCTTTGATAGTAAATAATGGGTCTTAATTATGTGAAGGCATAAATTAATCTGATTCCAAAGCGGTTCAGAGTCATGTTTTGAGTCTGGAAGTATTTCTAATGTGAGGACAATGTCTGCTGAAATTCAGGGAAGGACATTTATGTAGGAAATGACTAGTGAATAAATAATACAAGGCTCAGTGTAGCCAGCTGGAAATGTCCCCATTCTATTCTGAATGTAGTCCTTTGTGCAGAGACTTGCTCTTAGGAACAGAGGGAACATACAGCTTTGATTAGCAAGACAAGTCAGAGCCACAACATTCAGTGATGATCAGACCCAGCATTTTTGCATCAGTCCATAAGAGAGACACAGGCCAGCTGCCTACCTGGGATCCATAGCTCTAGAGGCAAAATGTGGAAGGCTGTTCAGGGCCCCTCTGTATCACCATTTGAACCATTAGCCCAATGCCCTCACTGAAAAGGGTAACAAGACCATCTATTGTAAGGATTAACATAAGCAAGGGCTTTGGACCAAGCTCTAGTTAATGGAGTTAGGAGACAACTTTCCTGGGGGACCAGGGAAATAATCCCACAATGCCTTTCTACACAGCTTTTGCTTCCTCCCTGTCAGACAGGACACAAGACTATATGGGCCTGTTCCTGTGGTTCCCATGTTCTAATTTCACACCTTGGATCAGAGCACCTTGTCTCCTACCAGTGGTGACTCCATCTCCTTTTATGTCAGACTGGACACCTCTGCTTTTCTACTGAGGGAGCACAATATGCTTTCCAAGGAGTTAAAATCTAAATGACTAATCAGGAGATGGTGCCATCTGCAATAATTTTCTTTCTCTATCCCCAGCTGTTCTGCTTTCACCCAGACACCTTGGGGCTTGTATGCCATGCTCTCTCTTTCTGCAGGTGGACAGCCCTGTGAATGGCCCTTAGTCAGGGAGCATACAATGATTGGCATTGATTTGTGTATCTTACAACATATCTCTTTCTCAGGAAACTCTGAGAGCTTTCTCTGATGTGCTGTGAAAGGCTCTTTCAGTATTAATAGGTTAAGTGCACTTTAACGCTTTCCTTGCCTCACTCTGTCTTGAGGCACAGTGTTCCTGGTAGCAGTATGAGGAGGGGAAAACATAGCTCTGACTTGTGCCATCTCCACATATAAGGCAGTAGGCAGGATGCAGTGATGGGAGCAGGGGGGCTGGGGAGGTCCTGATGGCAGGAGAATCATCAGTGCTGCCATGGACCTGTAGGGCAGTGTCTTTGTGCTCCCCTTCTTCTGCGTACCAGAGGGAGGATTCATGCTAACCCCATGAAACCCAATGGAGCAAGGATGTGTGGGGATAGGACAGGGCCTGCCACTGTGATTAATCAGAACCAACAGTGACAGCTGCAATGGTTAGGGGCCAGTTCCTAGCTCAAGGCTTAGAAAGCAGCCTTGGAAGGTCTTAAGAGATGCTCAAACCCTGGCCTCTGCTTCTGGCCAGAAACTGTACAATAACAAATCCAGAGGCAAACAGCAGTGTTCCAGGGCTGTAGTGACACGGTGAACTTTGCATATCTGCACCATAAATGACGTGTGCCCCCAGATGCTGGGGGGGCACAGCGACTGCCCTCAGGTGTCCGTGTTGAGTGGGGAGCTCCTGCAGGCAACCACGGTGGTGTCGGTGGTGTTGGCAGTGAGCGGGGAGCTCCCGCAGGTGGCCACAGCAGTGTTGGTGGTGGGGAGAGGGGTGGCGAGCACTGACCAGCAGTCAGCGACCACCCTCAGATGCTGCCAGCAGCATCAGCAGCAGCCAGCAGTGATTGGGGATCACCTGCAGGCACTGCTGGTGGTGTCGGTGGGTGGGCGAGTGACGACTGCCCGCAGGTGTTGCCGGCAGTGTCAGTGGTGCTTTTTGCATGTGCACCCGCACGCACCCACTATGTGTCACCAATGATCTGCACAGGGGTCAAAGAAGGTGCTGAGAAGTAGGAAGTGGGGGCAAATATTTCTCCCTGCAGCTGCTGGCATGCTTGTAAAGTGAATCACTCACATGAGGTAACTAAATCTCTAAGCAGGTACCAAAGGGGCCTTGGGTTTCAGAGGTGCTGAGCTGCCACAGCTCCCTTTGACCTGGTTGGGAGCTGAGGGAAGTCAGGGGAAGTACAGCTGATTAGTGTGCACAGCATTTTGATGGTGGAAAGCCCTGGCTCGGGAGTACATTGATACTACCATTCCTGGTCCCAAGTGTGAAGCTGTCTCTGCTGCCTGCTCCCCCTCTGGGCTTCTTTTGGGACAGTGCTGGGGTACAACTACAAACCTGGCAAGGGTTTGAATAGTAGCAGAAGCAGATAAGCTTTCAGGGCCTGTTCTAAGCCCAGTAAAGTCAATGGGAGACATCATAGATTCAGTGGGCCACTGGATCAGGCCCTTACAGAATAGGGAATTCATAAAAATAAACTAAACAGCTTTTAGCTACCTAAGCTTTGAAACTCATCCACATGCTTCTTGGAGGCCTTGGTGGCTCCTGAGGTCATCCTACCTGTTGGTGCCCCATGTATTCTTGGAATTAAGGACATGACTCAGCTTAGTTCCTGTGCTCAGTGTAGAGGGAAATGAGCTACTTCCTATTTTAAGCAGTGAATCACTTCACAGAGGTGTCTGAGACACCAGAGCAACCAGGTGTCTGAGACATGGGAGCAACCAGTAGCCTTAGCAAGAAAATAAAGAGGGTTGGGAAAACTCCTGAGCCTGTGTGAAGCTGAGGTTTCTCCATGATCACTTGCCCCATGACAGAGGAGAAGATGATGCCCCTTGGAGTGCTGGGTACCAGCTGTAAATTTGAGGCAGCAGATCACCCAAGAGGGTCTCTTTACCCTTGCTGTCTGGTATGTCTCACACTCATCCAAAGGGCTCTCTTTAGTGCCTGGGTGGTAGATTCAGTGCTATATGCACTAGGCTACTCTGTTTCTCAAGGACTATGGTTTATTGTGTGTTTTGTCATGCTCCTTGTAGTGAGGAGAAAAAGATGGATGGTGCTAGCATGTCTACCTATGAACAAGTCAATCATTAAAATGACCTATGAACCCTTGAACAGATCCTTCTTGTGGAGAACAAAAGAGTAAATGTATTCAAGGAAAATCTTTTTTTTTCAATTTCTTTTTAGTTGGCTGAGGTTCAAGAATGGAAAATCCTTGAACATGTGAGGAACCAAAGTCTTTGATGATAGCCTGTAAAAAATCACAGAGTCTGGGTGGCACAGGGAGACTTAAAAGAAACTGTCCATGTGCTGGAGGGAGAATCCTGCATCTCTCAAGGGATTGTGCTCCGAATCCAGAATGGGAGAAACTTGAGCCAGGCAAAATGCATGAGCTTTTATTATTTTTGTCTGTATCTCTGTAACTTCTGAGCTAAATAAAGGGTTGTGGATCTTTCTTGTTCTGTGCGTGGGGGAAAAGGAGTGGGGGACTGGAAAAATGACCTTTTTCCGCAAAAACGAAATGTTCATGTAATTTTAAATTTTCCATTTTTGTGGGAAAATCTGAAAAATTTTCTAGGGAAATTTCAAATAATTCCTTTTAATCTCTCTGTTTACATCTAGTCCATAGTGCACTATTAGGTTAGGGACAGATGTTACACATAAACTGGTTTAAGTGATCAGAAACTGGTTTAAACCTGTAAAAGAACAGATGTTCAGTGCACATAAACCAGTTTGAAAATGACTGAAACTGAGATAAAACTGGTTGAATGTAGTATCAGACTTAACTGATTTGGGTCAAATCAGTTTATGCAATGCCTGTCCCAGACCCCTTCCTGGTTCAACTTAAACCAGACTCCTCCAGCATCCTGGCATGCTCTCTGGACTGGGCTATCTGCTCCAGCAGAGCAGGGCTAGCTCTGCCCCTGTGCTCCCCAGTTGAAAAGGAGCAAGCAGGGGTGGGGATCTGGCCAGAGAAGGGTTTAATTGCCCCCTCCCAGTGCCACCAGCAGGGACATGAGCTGGGTTGGCTGGGCACTCCCTCCTTGCTGCAGCAGCAGGCCACCATGGACCCTGAGGCAGAGGGGACATGGAGGGGGGTTATTCCTTCTCCACCCGCACTACCCTTGTTGGGGCACCACAGCCAAGTCTGTCCACCGTGACTGCTGCTGCTCACTCCATGTGAAGGGCAAGCAGAGGGATAAGGCCACTTCTGCCTTCTCTGCTGGATGCCAGAGGAAGGGCAAATAGCCCTGTTCCTGCCCCCCGCCAAAGGGACTCTGCCAGACAGTGTCTGGCTGTGCCCTCTCCTGGCTGCCGCAGCAGGGCCCTTGTTGGAGGCAGCCACCTCTGTCATAGTGTTGGGGAGTATGAGCCCATTTCTGGTGGGGGCACTGTGCTGCGGGACAGGCAGAGTTGTGGCAGACTTTGCACAGCAGTACTGGGGCTCAGAGGGGGCCAAAGCCTCCCCCCCAGCACTGTTGTGGCCCACACCAGCTTTCCTCACCCCACAGCACAGCCCTTCCACTGGGAAGGGGCTAGCACTCAGGGAAACCACTGCTGCCCCTGTCACAGTCACTCCCCCCTCACTGCTCCAGCAGCCTGGAAGGGGCAGGGCCAGACACTGGCTGCCAGGCCCTCTTAAATGAGGGGGCAGGAACTGGAGTTATTCCCCCTTCTGCCTCCAGGGCACTGCAGTGGGGTCTGCCTGCTCTGACCACTGCTGCCACCGCTCACTCTGTACCTAGGGCAAGCAGCGAAATTAGCCCCTTCCTGTCCCCCTCCCTTCAGCATCCAAAACCTCTGGCAAAACTCCTCCAAAGCTCATGGTGCTGCAGAGAGGTCCCCGAGGACTGGAAGGGGGCCAATGTTGTACCATTTTCAAGAAGGGGAGGAGGGAGGACCTGGATAACTATAGGCCAGTTAGCCTGACTTCTATTCCAGGGAAAATCCTGGAAAAATTCCTCGAGGAGTTTACCTGCAATAGTCCTGCAGAAGGTAGGATTCTGAATGACAGCAGCATAGCTTCATCGTGGGCAGGGCTTGTCTTACCAAGAAACATGGCCCAGAGCACTCTTGCTCATTAAGGATCACATCACAGTTCTTCCTTTAAGAATACAGTTAACAGGGGTTCCCTTCAAATAGAAGTAATTGACTTCTTGCAAATTGTTTGATTAGTTGAGGGCCTTTTTCACTTCCTGTCCTGATTTGCTAACGTCGGTAAGAGCTTTGCTGTTGGCACCACTACAGTGGAGTAGGGCAGACAGGCTTGTATACCTAGGTATAGTGTTCTCTTGACTTTGAAAAATCTGCTAGGAAGAAAGATGCTAAATCAGCACTACAGGCTATTTATAGACCAGGCTATAACCAAAGGCCTGGATCCAGACATTCCTGATCTCTAGAGAAGTTGAGGTCAGCCCTGAATCCTCTGTCTCCAGCATGCAGCTTGTGTTAGAAGCCTAACCAGCAACAGCTGTATTGAGTGTCAGGTTTTTGTTAACACAGAATAAAAATGCCCAAGCCTTGACTCCAGGAGGGCTTTTATTTATGTGATCTCTCAAGAGTCTTGGGTAGCTCTTCCTGTAAGGAGCAGATGGAACAACATTTGTTAGAGCCAGGCAGAAACTAGCAGAGGCCACAAAACCAAACGGCAAATTTTGTCTTGTAGTCAGTGTGGGGAGAGGAGCAGGAAAGCGCCTGGCTCTTTGTCAGACACCGATTCTGCTGATTATGGAATGTAGCCCCCCCAAGACAAAAGATACCCGCTCAAATTAGAGACAAGCAAATTACAGCCCTTGAGGTACTGCATTCCACCCCAGCACAGACTCGACCTGCCTAGGCATGCCACAGCTTTGGTGCAATGACTTACCACCAAGTCCAGATGCCCCAAATCAGCTCTGCCACTTTCACGGCAAGCACCCTTGGCCTCACAGTAGTGCTGTGAGTGCTGGCGTTTAACTGATCACCCTGCTGCAGCTCCATTACAGTACAAAGGGCCATAGGTCAGATATATTGGCTATGCCTGGCTCAGAGAGTCCTCTATGCCTAGTAGCTACCTTTGTTAGTTCTGAGTTGCCTTCACCGAAGCTGCAGGAACAATAAAGTTTTAGGATGGGCTGGGAACAGCGTAGCCCTTATGCTGCTACAGTTCCTATACAGGAAAGGCCCAGGCCCAGGCAGGCCCAGTATAAGGAGGAATGTGGGCTGCAGTGCTCCTTTCTTTTGCCTCCCAGTGGCCTGAGTTATCCAGCTGGCTTTGCCCACTCCCATCTGCATGCATTACCTTCCTCATTCCACACAGAGCTGTGGCTGATTCGACTGCGTAGACTGCGTGCAGAGTGCAGCTCAGCAGCTTTCCCACCACTGTGATTACTAGTAATTGTAGCCTGCTGATCTGGGATTTTTGTGGCTTTCTCCTGTGACCTCTGCTTTTGATGCATCTCTGCTAAAGCCATCTCTCTCCCTATCCAGATACCCCAAGGATTCAGAGTTTGAAGATACAGATTGTGTGAGAAGGGAAAGGATACGATCCAACCCTTCTGTCCTTACTTAGGCAAGAGTCCTAAAGTCAGTGAGAGCTTTGCTAGTGTCAGAAGTGCAAGATCTGGCCCTAATCTCGCCCCCATGATGCTGCAGCTGTAAAATTCACCATAAGCTGCTCCATGACACAGAATTGAGGGCCAGGACCTTAGTTGTCCTACATCTTTTAAAATTATGCTTCCATCTCACAATATTGCAGAAATAACTTTGAAATTGTGACCAGAGTATAAGAGACATGACTGGGGGATTTTGGTGAGGCTTCTTTAGGTTTATACCCACATACCTTACATTAGACTATGCTCCTACATAACAAAGCATGACCCCACCCCTGTGAAGTGCTCTAGGGTTGAAATTCCCATTTCATAGGTGGGGAATAAGCAAGTTACCCATGGCCATGTAATGAAGCAGTAGCAGATGATGGAATGGTTCTCAGGCAGCTAGCTCCCAGTCCACTGCTTTAACCACAGCATAACGGAAGTAACCAGGGACTGTGCACTAAAGGGTCATATATTCTTGGATGATATCAAAAGAGGAGTATCATGTCTTTCTGTAGACCAACTATAGGCACTGGGGTACATGCTGGGGAACTCTAGGAGCATGAGTCTTGAAGCATCTGACTTGCAAGACAGCTGCTCTATCTTTTGTGCTCTTTTAAATACAGCAAACCCATTCCCTCTAAACCATTAAGCACTTTTATTGTAGATTGTAAATCAATTAAGACTACATTAGGATGGATTATGAGAGTTTGGCTACAATTTCCCACATTCTCACGTAGGTATTGTTGTTGCAGGGTTTTCAGAGAAATGAAGCAGGTGCACAAAATGCATAAAGGTTATACAAATTATAACATGGAAGCAGCCTGTTAGTTACAGAAAGCTGTACAACACGTACCGGCAACAAGCATACTCCCTGGATAAAAACCTCTTAGCCCTTCAGAAATCCAACAAGTTCCATCAAACTTCCTCAAACTCACTGCCCCCAGTTTGTTTGGAGGCTGTTACATCAGCCCACATTCCCCACTATTTCCAAAGCATACACCTTTCTAGAAAAGATTAGTACAGTACATTGTTTTCCTTTTTAAAAAACTGTTTCCCCAAATGTAAATCTACTATAACCTACATATTGGTTCAAGCACTCAAACATTAGGATTCTCTATGCATTATTCAAAAGCATCAGCTCAGTAGCAAACTTCTAAACACACTAGGAAGTACTCAATATTTCCTTTTTCCCAAAGTTACAGAGAACAATATGAAAATGCTATACTGCATTATCACACTTGCATTCATCATGTCCCCAGCCATCTGTATTTATTTACCTCAAGCCCCTTTTAATAAATTACTCTAACTGTCCAGCAGTAAGGTCCAGAAGCATTCTGTCTCCTCCAGGTAAAACTCTCTATATTTACAGAAGCAGGGATTTCTAAGTAAAATGCTTTTAAGCAAACTGAAAATGACGAAGGATATTACTGATCATATTTAAAGACTGACAGGAATAGAAAGGATTAGGAAAAATGGGTACATGTGTATCTGAACTGGTACAGTTCATGAAATGAATGCACTCGTCAATGAGCTCTTTCACTCCACCCTAGAGCTGACTTTTGTTACCTTTAGGTCTGTTTAATCCACAGCAGCCCCCTCTCCAATATCCATGCATGAGCTGAAAGGAGGAGGTGGCCCTCATCTTGATATGCTAAATCAAGATGATCCTGGACAAACCTAGGTCACTTGGGGTTTGATTCCCAGATGCTTTGCTCCCTTCCAGCACAGTTTATACCTGTGCTAAGTGCCACTTGCTGCCAGTTGCAGATTTCCCCTTGCCTCAGGGGTTTTGTTAGATGCTCACCTGAGCCAGGTTTAAATGATGGTGCATGCTCATTGAAGATCATTCTCTTGTGAAATATTTGTTGCACATCATATTATGGGCATGCTGCCATGTTAAAAGTCATGGACCAGGGTTTCAACTGGCAAAGATTTGTGTGAGGCTGCCTTGGCTTCAGTGGAGCTACACCACTTTACACTAGCTGAAGATTTGGCCAGACTATAAAAAGACCCTGCCCCCTCGTTTTTTTCCCTCAACACTGTTATTATAACTGCTGAGATAATTGCAGCTGGACAGGTTTTAAAAACCTGAATGTCCTTTTTGCAGCCAGCACTGTACCTTTACATTAGTGCTGCCTTCAATTTGGACAATGAAAATAAGTTGGTGGTTTCATTTGTGCTTTTCACCAGCTTTGAACTTCAGCTCTCATGCAGTGCAGTGGTGGTTGTGTTGCAGGGGCAGCAGGAGAGGTTTAAGATACTGAAAAGAAACACCATGAGAATTTAGGTAGATACAAAAACCCTCCAATTTTCCACTGACTGAAGTTTGAAATAAACGGAGTTATACCCCTGTAAATGCCACCTTTGCTTCTATATAAATCACATGAACAAAGATAGTGCTAGCCAGCAGGTGAACCTGCAGACACTCTTTCTCATATGATATAACATGTAACTGGGTTAAAAACTGTACATTCATAAATTATTTTGATCCACTGGGGATTATTTGCTCCCAAGCCATTTAGGCAGCACTTAGCAAGCATCATTCATGAGTCACTCTAGGACCCTACCTCACATAATAGCTACCTACATATCTGTGTGCGCGTGCGCATGATTCTCTAGTGTCAAACAGAACCGAGGCTCATTGCTTTTCATGGGCCAGAAGTCCTTCACACTTGGTGTGTTAAAAAAGGGGGAAGCCCCTGCTGATAAGCCATATTTTGTATTTTACACATGTGTGAAGTCTGAGATATCTGAATCAGAAAAAGGCCCAATCCTACTAACAGTGTAAGAAAACCTGCACTACTAAAAGGAAGTGGAATCATTCTCTTATAAGCTCTTGATCTATTTAACACAAGTTGTTTCTGTAAAGTGACATTCTTGTGTAGATTACAGATGTTTTTGTTCTATGGAGGAGAATTTCTGTGTAAATGGAAATTACTGAAAGAGCTCAAAAGGAGGTCTTTCTCCCCACCAAATTCCTCTGAACTTTGTGTTAAAAAGAACCTGGATCTGCCCCAGTCTGGCATGTCTAAAACCCAAACTGAGCCTTTTTGGATTCTGTCAAGATGAAAATGAACAACAAAGGACTAAATCCATAGATTTTGGTTTAATGCTGATCTTAGGAGGAAAAAATCACAGCATAGGACCCACAGACTAGATTCCCAAAGGCATGTGGAACAGAACTTCACCCCTATCTATTATCAACCAAAGAAACTCCACCTGCAGAATCAAAGCATTTGCCTTTGTCATTATTGTTCCATATCTGCATTTTAAGGCACTGCTGCTTGTGGGAAAAAGAAGCAACTGTTTCAGTGCCCCACAATTAACCCTCTGCAGGTGGCAGCTATCAACTGACTGATGCATGTGTATCTGACTAGGATTTTAATGTTTGATATGACATGTCATACAAACATAGCGTGTGGATAAATCCTATAAAAGTATAAAAATTCTATATGTATAAAAGCTGCTACTATGTCTAGATGATTATTCTGGTTTTGTTCCCTTCCCAGCACCTGTGGATCTAACAGCTGAAAGTTTACTCAGCATGTGTAGTATAAATATATTCATACATTAAAATTGACACGTGGCAATTTTTTTGCTGACCAGCAACAAATTGTGATATCTTTCAACTGTAAACCAAGACTCAATAAATATGCTGTGTTCAGCAAAGAGATGTGTGTTGTCAATCTTGGTTTTGCCACACTCTAAGCCACAGGCTGTGGGGGTGGGCGTGATGGCGGCGGTCCCGGTGGGGCTCGGGATGGTGGTGGTCCTGGAGGCGGCTGCCTGGAAGGAGGCTGCAGGGAGGCTGCAGGAGAGGGGCTTCTCGTAGTACTGTTGAGGGGGATGGCATCATTCTTCGGCGGCGGACTGTAAGGGGTGGACGTTCCGTCTGATTTCACCCGGGTGAAGCTTATGCATCTTCCCTGGTTAAAAGAGAAATCAATATTCATGAAACCCCATGTGGTTCTGTGCATCTTTAGCAGCAAATAGAAACCCTGGTGCCACAGAGGTCAAGAGCAGTGAAGATCTATCACTTTAGTTTTCAATAAATATTCAGTCAGCCCCAGTCACAAATTTCAACTTTACCCAAACACGGGACATTTTGACTCAGCTTTTGGATGAGTCTGTTAGAGAAAAAGCCTGAAAGAACCCTGCAATTCAGATCCTGCTCCACAGTCTTCCAGGGAGGGCTTGTTGGTGTTTGGAAATGGAGTGTTTATAGTAGTAAAGAGGCAAGGATTTCTGAGGGTAATATCCTTTATTAGACCACCTGTGTAATAGGGTTCGACAAGATTTCAAATGCAAGACATTCTTCATTGGATCTGAGAAATCTAAGAGACGTTAACCTGGAAACTACTATACTAAAAGTTGTTAATGTGGAAACTACTAAACTATAATAGTAAAGATACTTTGCATGTACAAAGAAGCTTTCCAGTCACAGATCTTACCATTTTTTGCATGGGAGGGTAAGTATTATTGTCATGATACAGAGGGCCAAATGACAGTGAAAAGGAGGGAAGCGCTTGTCTAAGGCAGTACAGCGAGTCAGTGGCAGAAAGAACAGAATCCAAGCTGCATGACGCCCAGGTCCCTGTTCTAGTCACTAGCCCAGGCAGTGTCTAATGACTGCTGACATATGCAGGACAAGTTGATTCAAGCTCATTGAACACGTCCCACACTTGGCCTTTTCTGCTCAGACCTACGTTAACATAACTGCTGTCTTCCATCGCATCCAGGGGAAAACACAAAACCTCCCTTACCTGGCAGAAACAAAATACCCAGTTCCCCTACCTCACTGACTGCTAGTGGGAGCTCATTTTCAAATAAGGACCTTCATAAGGCTATTTACATCTACCTAACAAACAGAAGCATTAAACAGCTGTGAAGGTCTTGGACTTTCAATCTGCTGCTCTACAGGGCTGCTACCTGTAACAACTGGTTGCTATAATATAGACAATACATGTTTGCTGATATAGCTGTGTCCACACTAGTGGCACTTTGGTGGTACAACATATCAGATACCATGTACAAGTAAAGCTCTGCCAGTATATCTACAGCCTGCAAGTTCCTTAGACCAAGGCCCCACATGGAGAACATGCAGTCAAGTGATACAGTAGCATGTTCCTCCTCTGGTGAGATCTTGAAATAGATGCCTCCTACAACATACTCAAACTTATGGGCTATGGGTAAGGGAGTTGGGCAGATGGAGAATAACTATTTAATACGTGTGGAGTGTTGGTATGAAATAGAAGTAAACAGAAAGTGGACTTCATTCAGTCAAAACAGAGCCCTAAAGAGAGGGAGAAAGAAATATTCTGGCCCAATCCAGCCTCCCCCTGAGCAGAACCCAGGCACTATCCAACACTTACTGACTGAAATGTGCCAAAGGCTTACTCAGCCATCCCTGCCATACCCTTGCTCCTGCCCTGCCCTGCCTCCCCACCCTCCCTTACTTCACAGCTTCCAGGCCTGTCCTTCCTCACCGCTGCTTAAAGAAGCTCCTTAAATAATGAGCAAATTGAAAAGCATTGCATGGCTGCTGATGCTAGACATGACAGGTATGCAATGCATCTGTCCACGAATCTTCTT
Source organism: Crocodylus porosus (assembly GCF_001723895.1). Taxonomy (NCBI): domain Eukaryota; kingdom Metazoa; phylum Chordata; order Crocodylia; family Crocodylidae; genus Crocodylus; species Crocodylus porosus. The sequence goes on along the minus strand of NW_017728951.1, from coordinate 36,108,741 downwards.
CACCTGGACTGGGGTGGATCGGTAGGGGGTTTTACAATAAAGTGACTGCTGGAAACCATATAAAAGAGTTTGAGAGGCCCTTCACTACCAAATAA
>NW_017728951.1:36100469-36108546 GCF_001723895.1 Crocodylus porosus | reverse complement strand
GGGACATTTTGACTCAGCTTTTGGATGAGTCTGTTAGAGAAAAAGCCTGAAAGAACCCTGCAATTCAGATCCTGCTCCACAGTCTTCCAGGGAGGGCTTGTTGGTGTTTGGAAATGGAGTGTTTATAGTAGTAAAGAGGCAAGGATTTCTGAGGGTAATATCCTTTATTAGACCACCTGTGTAATAGGGTTCGACAAGATTTCAAATGCAAGACATTCTTCATTGGATCTGAGAAATCTAAGAGACGTTAACCTGGAAACTACTATACTAAAAGTTGTTAATGTGGAAACTACTAAACTATAATAGTAAAGATACTTTGCATGTACAAAGAAGCTTTCCAGTCACAGATCTTACCATTTTTTGCATGGGAGGGTAAGTATTATTGTCATGATACAGAGGGCCAAATGACAGTGAAAAGGAGGGAAGCGCTTGTCTAAGGCAGTACAGCGAGTCAGTGGCAGAAAGAACAGAATCCAAGCTGCATGACGCCCAGGTCCCTGTTCTAGTCACTAGCCCAGGCAGTGTCTAATGACTGCTGACATATGCAGGACAAGTTGATTCAAGCTCATTGAACACGTCCCACACTTGGCCTTTTCTGCTCAGACCTACGTTAACATAACTGCTGTCTTCCATCGCATCCAGGGGAAAACACAAAACCTCCCTTACCTGGCAGAAACAAAATACCCAGTTCCCCTACCTCACTGACTGCTAGTGGGAGCTCATTTTCAAATAAGGACCTTCATAAGGCTATTTACATCTACCTAACAAACAGAAGCATTAAACAGCTGTGAAGGTCTTGGACTTTCAATCTGCTGCTCTACAGGGCTGCTACCTGTAACAACTGGTTGCTATAATATAGACAATACATGTTTGCTGATATAGCTGTGTCCACACTAGTGGCACTTTGGTGGTACAACATATCAGATACCATGTACAAGTAAAGCTCTGCCAGTATATCTACAGCCTGCAAGTTCCTTAGACCAAGGCCCCACATGGAGAACATGCAGTCAAGTGATACAGTAGCATGTTCCTCCTCTGGTGAGATCTTGAAATAGATGCCTCCTACAACATACTCAAACTTATGGGCTATGGGTAAGGGAGTTGGGCAGATGGAGAATAACTATTTAATACGTGTGGAGTGTTGGTATGAAATAGAAGTAAACAGAAAGTGGACTTCATTCAGTCAAAACAGAGCCCTAAAGAGAGGGAGAAAGAAATATTCTGGCCCAATCCAGCCTCCCCCTGAGCAGAACCCAGGCACTATCCAACACTTACTGACTGAAATGTGCCAAAGGCTTACTCAGCCATCCCTGCCATACCCTTGCTCCTGCCCTGCCCTGCCTCCCCACCCTCCCTTACTTCACAGCTTCCAGGCCTGTCCTTCCTCACCGCTGCTTAAAGAAGCTCCTTAAATAATGAGCAAATTGAAAAGCATTGCATGGCTGCTGATGCTAGACATGACAGGTATGCAATGCATCTGTCCACGAATCTTCTTCACCTGGACTGGGGTGGATCGGTAGGGGGTTTTACAATAAAGTGACTGCTGGAAACCATATAAAAGAGTTTGAGAGGCCCTTCACTACCAAATAAAATGAAGATTATGGTTTTCCAAGACTGCAGGCATGACACCCCTACTGGTCATGTGCCTGAGCCTGCCAATGCCTGTACGTTGGCTGCAGCTCTGAAAAGTGCCTCAAAATTTTGAAAAGTGAATTGTGTGTGCAATGGCCACAACCCACATTTCTACAGAAACTGATTTAAAAGCATTGCTCTTAAAAGACAGGATTTTTTAATGAATCGAACATGCACAAGTGGGAATTTCCACACCACATGGTGCATTACTTCTGCTCTTCTTTTCATCTCATCTTTAAGACCATGCAAAAGGGGTATGGGCGGGCAGATGTTTAAACATCTGTTGGTTATTGCCAATATTCCCTCTAGAGTGTGTATGACAGCTGAGCCCTGGTTTTTGACAATAAAATTTTGGGAAAAAACACTGCTACTATATGAACAAATGCAACCCTGTGTCATCACTGGAGCTGGACTCATTCATACGAGACACCAGGACTTCTGGGATCCCATCCCACAGTTCTTTGCATTGCAGGAAGCTGAGCCAGCTGGCCATTTTTTCCTAGTGAACTGTGGGAGTACTTTTGTGTCCTTCAGGGCACAGGGGAAAGAACTGTGATAAAGCACTGAGAGACTATTAGCTCTTCAGCGGTTTATCCCTTCATTGCAAAGTGGACAGACTACTAAACTGAGCATAAGGCTTTAACCTGTAGCCCAGACAAATCAGCTGGCTGGTTTAAAGCCATACTACACTTGAGCCAGGTTTTCATGAGTGGCTGGCTAGGGGGGATATCCAAGTAAAAGTACCGCTTACACCTGCAGTGAAGACACTTCCTAAATGAGCTGCCCAGTGTCACAACTGGAGTCAGTGGCAGAACAGGGCAGTGCAACCAGGTGTTGCCCCTGGCCCAGCCTTCTTTGTCTCTAACCACCATTTGTCCTATTAGGTTTGTTTTCTGTGCCCTCTGCTACATTAATAAACTATGCCTAACAAATCCAACAATATTTACTTGCATGCAGCAAATGTGGTGAAAGTGCTCTAGTAAATGTCTGGATTTTGCATTTGTATTCTATGAAACCCCCTGACATTTACAGAGTCGTGAATTTGCTAGGGCCAGATAATAGCACCAAAATATCACTGCTGTGTAGAAGAGTCACTTTGAGAATGAAATGAATTTGCTTAACTGAGGGAAAAAGCCAAATATGAAATAAAATAGTCTTTCTCCCGGTAAATAAAGCTACAAACTCATAAGGTTTTTGCCTACAAGCCTTTTCAGCCTCTCTGTTCAATCTCCCTCCCAAACATCAGTCCTAAATATATTCATAGTCTATAATCAAAGGGGACCCCATAAATCTGTTTGCATTACTTTCACTTCAGTTAAAGCAATAGGCATTGTCAAACTGCTGCCAGTTTCTGCCACGCTCTTTGATTTGTCAGACAGATGGGTAATTTAAAGGCCATGCACTGCATTGTGTCGTGAAAAATACAGTTGGGTTGGGAGAGTCTGACAGAAATAGATTTGGATGATCGATGTATATATTGTGACATTTCTTCTCCCAAGATTAGCAGTGTTAGCTTGCAATCTTCTCTGTCAACAATCAGTTAATACTGGATCAAATTCTTCTCAACACTCACTGAAGCCACTAATAAATCATGACTGGACTGTTATCTTGCACTACAATTCCAGAGTTAGGAGACAACAGGAGGAGCAAATGGTACTAAAAATAATGATAATAAATCATGCTTAGTCCATTTCATCATAAGATCTCAAAGTGCTTTGCAAGCACGATGGCGCTTAGCCTTCCAAAACAGTATTGGTCAGAGCCTGGAAACCTTCATGAAACAAGAGTTGGTTACAGAGTTACTTCTGTGGTTGAGGATTGCTCTCACAAGTAAAGGCTTCAGGATCAGATTCTGAACTTTTAACACATTCACACCAGCATAACACTGTATTCATCTTACATTAGCTCGCATTTCAGCCTGTCGTTGATTAAACACATCCCACCTTCACAAAGAGTAACATAAAGCATATATGTTGTGAGGCAGCAATTACGGAATTTGTTTCTATACATTTGGTTTGTCTAAGTAATTATTCTTTCCTAAAGCCAATACAGTGCATTTAAGCAAAGCCTACGATGGAGACAGCTTCTGCATTTTTTCTGGTGTTTCTCACACACATCCCCTGTGCTCTCACTATAAAAATTAACACAAGTGATTAATAGGGGCTGACAGCCGCAATCACTCCAGTGGTGCAAATGGCATTATTTTCCCAGTAAGTATGATTTGTGTTAAATCTTTTAAAGGAAGGTGTCAAAGTTGTAAGTTGCAGTAAGACCATAATGATCCCAACTGCGACAGGTGTTGGGAGCTGCTTTATTGTTTCATACGAAGCAGATGATCTGTATAAATCCCGTTCTGTCTGGTTTTCTCCGCACTCCTGGTATGAAATCTCTCAGATGGTCTGGCCCACACAGCTTATTGTCATTCATGGACCAACTGAAGGTCAGCAATACACCATATGGAGCTACGCCCTTACTTCAGTTCACATCTGCACAGTATTTGTAACATACAATTATTTTTCCTTCCCATATGTCCATCCACTTGTTAGTCTCTTGTTATCCTGTTTGCCAAATTGGCTTTTCAAAGATACAAATACTGGAGCAGCAGGATCTGCCCCCATCTTGACTCTGACTGCATCAATCAGGCTATTCAAAGCTACGACTCTCCCAGTGTAATGATCACATGTGTAATTCAAGCGCTTTGTACTTCTGGGCAAGGCCTCCTCGACCACCTAGGCTGTGATTTTTGTGTGTGGTTTAAAAGAAACAAACAAACAAAAACCCTTTTCAAAGCCACTAAGGCTTGTTTCTTGCCCATTAGTATTTAGTTCCTCAGAGATTGGTTTGCAAGCCTTTCATGTGCTATTCAGCAAGTCTTTTGTAAAATAGAGAGAACTTTGCTGAATGACACCAGCAACTTAAAACTCACATGTGCATGCAGGCAAAAGTTTTTACCTCTGGTTCTGACAGCATGCAAGGTTACTAAAGTAGAAAGATTTTTATATATTCACCCCTTTTGTCATTAGATTCCTTTCTATTTGTTATGCATTTCTTATGTGTTAGAAATTCAAGGATTTTTTGTCCATAATCATTTTCTCATGCAGATTGTTTGCACTGAAATTAGGAAAACAAAATATTTTTATGTTTAAAAATGGCATGTTTCACTGGACTTTACACTTTAAGCCCTGACAAGACTTCTGTGCATCTTAGGGTCTATATTATTTTTTAAATTTAAATTGAAAGCATTTATTTAAAGTTTGTCACTTCAGGCTAAAAAGATCTGAAGGTGTTTATATGTTTTGATGTATAATGTCCATAAAATCTATGGACATTACATAAGAAACAGCAATAAAATATCTTTCAACAAAAATACAGTGCTTGGGAAATTAAAAAAATGACAAAAATGTAATTTTCATTAGGTTTTTGTAAATAAAGGGTCCAAATTTATCCCTGTTCTATCTTCAGTAATTTCAATTAACTTTTTTGTATTAACAGCATATACAGTATGCATGTATCTGTTTTCACTTTCTATATACTGCTTTAAAAAAGGCCCCCAGTATTTCTTTTTGGAAGTACATATGAGAAGATCAAAGGAATACAAACAGTTACTCAGTATCTACAAGCCAGAAGATAAGGGGAAAAGGTACATAGGAAAAAGTAAAATAAATGGTGCTACTTACAAGGAATGAGGTATTTGAGTCTAGGTATATAAGCAAAGTCAGAATCTATTTAGTAGAACCAAAGACTTGATCCAAAGCCCATTGAAATCAAAGGGAAATCAAGGCCCTCTGACTTCAGTGGTTTTGGATTTGGTCCTAACTGAATGTTGTGAAAGTTAAATCATGGGAAACGCTAGAGAACAGCGATTGAAAAGAGTGATGCACTGCTGATGAGCAACACCTAAACCTAGCACTGAAAATTCAGCTCAGAATATGCAATGGGTGCCAGATTTAAAACCCACTGATATCTTCAGGGGGGTTTTTAAACTGAAGCAGCAAAACAGTTTACAGATGTAATCATTCCATAAGGAAGGACCTGATCCATGGGGATTCTATGAACTCATTGTTCAAGTTGGCTAGGATGGTATCAGGATTAAGCTGTTAGAGTCTGGCTTCTCAGGAGCCAGAATCTATGTGAATCAACATTTGACAAAAGCTTCCTCACACATCACTTCATGCTGACTGAATGCTGAACATGTCATGGCTCATTAAAACCTTCACCAATTTCCTTGGAATTGCACTGATTACCCTGCAGCGTAAGGGCTAAAAATGAGTGGGGCACTGAAACAGTTTGTCACCTACACGAAGTCTGCCTGGTTTTCAGACTAGTTGAATAGCTCTTACCAAGGGAAACTAACATGCAAGAAGAGGCTACAATTTTGTTTAAAGATAGAAAAGCTTATATAAAACAAAGGAAAATGTAGCAAATGTAAAAGGTGCAACTTGGGACTAATTGTTCTTTTCTTTCTTTCTTTTTTTCTCATTTTCAGTCACTGTGTTTCAAATGAGGACATTCAAATAATCCCAAGAAAGGGTCTGTTTTCTTTAGTGGTTTCACTTTTCAAATACCTCCTAAATGTATTAGTATTCTTTCTTGGATAATTATTTTCTACAGAATTGTGTACAGGGGCTCAGAATTAATGACCAGGATAACTGCAGTCAGCAAACTGTGAAAAGACTGAAGATAAACAGAAGTTGGCTGAAGGAAGAGGATCTTAAAATTCAATCCTAAAGAGGCACCAATACCTAAAAATGAAATTGTAACTCTTCCCCTTAAATAAGAAATCAACTTCACTCCTTTCTTAATAGCTAGTTTTAGCTGGCCCCTGTATAAATAAACCAAGTTTGCTTAGAGAACAAAAATGGGTGATAGCCCTTTCTTACAGGGGTTTTGTGAGAATCAATACATTACACATTGTGGCCATGTCCAGACAAGCGTGGATGTGTGGTATGTGGCTGCAGCACCAAACACTGCACATGCAGGCATTCCCTGCACTGCTACTTTGCAGCGTGGGGATGGTGGGGAAGAGGGTGGCATTTAATTGACCCCAGGAGATCCTGAGGTCAAAAAAACCCACACCAAAAAAAAGCAGGGTGGCACATGTGGCAGCAACATACACCACCCAAAAGTGGAGCCTGGGGGTAACAATAAACCCCAACATGAATATGAGCCAGCAATGCGACGCAGGAGCCACTAGACCAGTTAAACTGGCATGCATCAATCGATGCATCTCCAGTAAAACCAAAGAAGTGATTTTCCCACTTAACTCAACATTGGTGCAGCTGCAGCTGGAGCATTGTATCCTGTTCTGGGTGTTGCACTTCAACAAGGATGTGCTAAAGCTTGAGAGGGTCGGGCCGCCTGCATGATCAGGGACTTGCATGGCAAGCCATGTGAGGAGAGGCTGAGGGATCTTGGATTCTTCAGCCTAAAGAAAAGAAGGCTGAGAGGGGACCCGACTGCAGCTTACTGCTATATCAGAGGCGTACAGCAGGGGCTCGGTGAACAACTGTTCACCAGGGCGCCCTGGGGGAAAACTAGAAACAACGGCCACAAACTCCTGGAAGATAGTTTGAGGTTGAACATTAGGAAAAACTTCGTTACAACTAGGGCGCCCAGACTATGGAACAAGGTCTCCACAGAGGTGGTGCAATCATCTACCCTAGAGGTCTTCAAGAGAAGACTGGATGGTAACCTGGCTGGGGTCATCTGACCCCAGATGTCTTTCCTGCTCATGCAGAGGGCTGGACCTGATGATCCCTTCCAGCCCTGTGATTCTATGGCTGGCTAGAGCCACGCTTCAGCTGCTGGCCAGGCTCCCTGCTGCAGAAGCACTGTGGCTGCAGCTCCCCGAGGCTTGCAGGACCCCAGGTAAGGCTGCTGGGGGCTGGCCCCAGCCTCCACTCCCCCATCGGGGTAACCTGCCACATGCTGGAGCACACGTGGTGCAGGCATTCCCTGTAGTAGCAGCTACACACCTTGTGCTGCTGCTGCTTGTCCCCAGGGAAATGTGTTCCTGCTCATGGGGATGTGGCCTGTGAAGCCTTTGAATACCACAGTCAGGGGGTCCAAAGACAGATGATTGAGATATGAATGCAAATGCCCAACAGCACAAAAGTGAGCCTAACCCCCTTGGTATTATTTACACACAAATCATTGTTACTATCAACTTTATGTATTACAACAGCATCTAGGTCAGGGGCGGGCAATTATTTTGGGCAGAGGGCTGCTTACTGAGTTTTGGCAAGCCATTGAGGCCGCATGATAGGCAGCCAGTGGCAGATAAATATTAATTTTCTAAATTTTTTAGGGGCCCCGCAGGCCGGATAGAATTGCCTGGCGGGCTGGATCTGGGCCCTGGGCTACATTTTGCCCACCCCTGATCTAGAGATCGGAAGAGCGTTTCAGCAGGAATGGTGTGACTGAGAGCATGGCTTAGTGCAGGGAT
>NW_017728951.1:36097384-36100369 GCF_001723895.1 Crocodylus porosus | reverse complement strand
CTGCTTATTGAGTTTTGGCAAGCCATTGAGGCCGCATGATAGGCAGCCAGTGGCAGATAAATATTAATTTTCTAAATTTTTTAGGGGCCCCGCAGGCCAGATAGAATTGCCTGGCGGGCTGGATCTGGGCCCTGGGCTACATTTTGCCCACCCCTGATCTAGGTGCTATAAGCAATGGTATGGCCCAACTGTGCTGGGTGCTAGCTAAACACATTGAGCCCTAAGGGTGTGGACATGCAACTCATGGAGTAAACAGACTTTACTTCATAGTAAAAGTGGAGCTGATATGTGATGTAGAGTCTTACACTGTTGTAAGTCACTCTTCTCCAGAGGAAAGTAACTCTTGGAAAGTGAAGAGAACCTATATACCAAATTATGTTACACTAGGGTATTAGTCCTGTTTCCACTCCTCTAATCAATTTCATCTTGGTGTAACTCTTTACTTAATATAATCTGGCTATGCTGCCCGCTCCTAGCCAGGTGCTGTTACAGCACTAACTAAAAATTGCTGTCCAACCCTTTTATCATTTTTGTTGCCCACCCCTAGGTTATCTCTAAGGGCCACATCACAGGTTAAACTTAGGAGGTGTTAACTGCACTTAAAACACCAGCGGCTATGCATTCAAGCAGTGAAACATGTGCCAAGTGCAATCATATCTTAGCAAAGTTATGACTTTTGTGGGAAGAGTTATCTCTAGATTGTATTAAGTAACACATATTCAGCTGCCATTGGACTGCTCCACAGGGTGCTCAAGACTCTCAACTGACTCTTGGTCCCAGACCCCATACCGCACCTCAGCTGGTTCAAGACTGCCAGTGGCAGAGACCCATCTTGCTCCACAGAAACAGAGGCAGGTATGGACCCAGTGGCAGAAGTGGCATCCTGTCCCAGGCATGACTCCCCATGCCTTCCTCTGCCTGCTGCCAGCAACAGAAACCTGGTTTTCCTCAGTGTGCCAGGGGCAGGTGCTCCCATACTGGCTAATGTTGTTCATGCAGCAGAAAAGATGTGGGCTCTGGGCACAAAGGATGCATAATCTCATTGGATGACATGCAAGCTGTGGTGCTTGATGATGGGATCAATGATTTTGCAGACACAGCAGTGCCTAAGAGGGGAGCCAAAAAATGAATGGAATCTACAGCTTAGTCTACAGTCAATATACCATAGAAGAACGAACTCCCTGCAAGGGCCTTATTCACAGCCCAGCACTGACACTACCACTATCCATGCTAGGCATGTAAGGCAAGGTTGGCCAGTGAAGCTGGCATGGAGAACTCGCAACTTTTTGATCGCAGAAACATTGAAGCGGCAAAAAGGATAAGCTTGGGATCATGGCTAGGAAGGGAGCTAAGACTGTTGCAGATTCGCAGTGACCCTTTGCATTAATTACAATTTCAAAGTACCTTAGACATACTCAAAACTCATTATAAGGTCTATGAAAGCTAAGCCCAGAGCAGACCTAAAACCCCAGCTGCACTCAGAAGCCAGCAAACAGATGCTAAAAGAACATGTGATTTGTCCAAGGTCATGCAGAGCCTTAGGGGAAGAACTGGCATTTACAGTCCCGGACTCATGATGACTCACATCCTTTGTTCTAACCACTAGACCACACAGTTCCACATTTGAATGCTGACCAGACTGCTGTGTGGTTCAAGGAAGAGCTAGTGGTTAGCTGCAAAAGGTTTTCTTCATTATTCTGCTTGGCATTTTCTGGGAAAAGGGGTCTTGTTTGTAAACCACCTATAAGAGGGAGGCCTTAACAATCCTAGCAACAATGGCAACAAATATTTGCTGCCATATTTGCTGGGTGGCAACAGGCCCAGCCCCAGCCCACTGGCTACTTGCTGCAGAAAGCAAAAGAACCCGCAAAGGACTGACTATAAGCGATCTTTCTCGAACTGTAATTAATTGCCTTCAGCAGTGTTAGGACTGCAGAGCCCAGGTGCGTAGAAAGGTGGAGACAGTCAGACCTTAGTGAACAGGGTCATATTTTGCATGAGTCAGACAAGACATGGACAGGATCTTGGAACACTGCACAAATAAGCTACCACTTTGTTCTTTGCCCTTCATATTTTCATCTGGAAAGTTCAGGTCAATGAAGGGTTTCTCCCTCACACACCTGCCTTATTATGCCCACAGATCAACTAAACCCTCAACACTGAGATACTAAGAGCCAAATCCTATTTAATCTTTGCACTCCTAAGTGGCACTTGCATAGCCACAGAAGTATACATTTTGGCGATTACACAGAATAGAGGCTCTCTTTGCACTTGTGTAGCTATGCTTACCCTGTGCTTCCTTTCTGGAAACAGTAGGCTGCATCATGACCACATACACTACACAGGGAAGAACAGAATCACCCCAAAAACAAGCATACCGCTAGGTAAAGTTTTAGCCACAGGAAAACTACAAGGAGGAAGAAGTCCCTTCCACCTTTTAGCTCAATAGCTAAGTGGTTAGGAGTGGCTTAGGAGGCAGGAGATTCAGGTTGGTAGGCCCTCCTTATCTAGAGAAGGTTTCAACCTGCCTTTCTCACTTTCCAGCAAAGTGCACTAATCATTCAGGCTATAGGTGAGGCATTGCCCAGAGCCATCTCCAGCCTTTAACTTGATGCTGGCCTACTAGGCCACCAAGAGGTAAAGACACAGTACTCCAGCTGTGGCCTCACCAGTGTTGCACAGAGGGGGAGGATCACCTCCTTGGTCCTGCTAGAGAGGCACCTGTGGATGCACGACAAGGTCCGGTTAGCCCTGCCAACCATGACCTCGCATTGTCGGCTTATGTTCATCTTGGAGTCAATAATGACTCCAAGGTCCCTTTCTGCTTCCATGCTTTCAAGAAGGGCGCTTCCCATCTTATAAGTGTGCTGCTGGTTCCTGCTGCCCAAGTGCAGCACCCTGCACTTATCAGTATTGAAGCGCATCCTGTTTTTGCTAGCCCACCCCTGTAACCTATCCAAGTCTTGCTGCAGTCTTTCCCTCCCT
>NW_017728951.1:36067299-36095067 GCF_001723895.1 Crocodylus porosus | reverse complement strand
CCGCCTTTCCTTCCTTCTCTATCCCGCCTGTAAAGCGTATAGCCCCTAATGCTAACTGCCCAGTCATGGGATGAATCCCATCAAGTTTCTGTAAGCCCTATTATGTCTGGGTCTGAACTGGCTATTCTGAGGGCGAGTTCCTCCTGCTTATTCCCCATACTGCGAGCATTGGTATATAGACATTTAAGGCCCTGCCTAGCTGTGTGTGCCACCCCCCGATTTGGGAGACTGTTTGGACCCCTGTTTCTTACCTGGGCACTCCTAGCATTTGTTACCCGTCTTGCTCGGGTGGTGTCTCCTTGCCTTCCTGCGGCCTCCGCTTGGACCCTTATCTTGCTGGGGTGATCTGACCCCAGCTGACTTCCTGCCCCTGGGGCAGGGGGTTGGACCTGATGGTCTCATGAGGTCCCTTCCAGCCCTAATATCTAGGAATCTATATCAGCCTTTAATAGGTTTATTTATTTAGCTTGTAAACTCATTCGGGTGGGCTCTGTCTTCCTATTATGTCTGTGTGCAATGCCTGGTACAATGGGGCTGTGTTTCGTAACTGGCAATTTAATATGTACCACAACATAAGCAACAATAATAATGGAGTCACAACCAAAGTCTCCATTTATGCACAAACAAGTCATGTAGAATTAAGGAGGTCTTACGACATTTCTGACCTTAGCCTTTCTAGGCCTCAGCAGAAATGAGGAATGCAGGGGTGGATCTAGGATTTGGCAAAGGGGGTGTGGAAGCAGCCACCTGTGCTACAAGGGTGAATGCACCTCTGCTCTCAGCCTCCTCCCCTGCCCAACCAACCAGTGCAGACAGATTGTGACCTGCAAGCCTCTGTGGACTTTTTAAGTCTCCAAAACACGTAAGAACCAACCCCTACCTTCCTTGCCTATGGCTGCTGTTTTCCCTGCTCTCTTGGGGGCAGGGAAGCTTCAAAGCCAATCCTCCCCACTTCAGCTAGGCTGTGTGGGGACTTGGTTTTCCTTCCCTGCACCTGGAAGACTAGGGAGAGTGGGGGAAACCAGCCTCTAAGCACTCTGAGATAATCAGATAGAGGGCAACATAGAAAAACAAACCAACCCCTGGAACAGTCTGATCCAATATTGGATACAGATATGATTTCTGCTGATAGACCAGTCTATTAATTTTAAAATGCCTTGGTCAGCTTTGGGGACTGGAACCTCCTAAATGGAAACAGTTGCTTGTTTTGCTGAAGAACAGATACAAATACTCCTGCTAACTGGAAGCAGCTCAGTGTTTGTGTGCCTGCTGTTCTAAGGTATGGACCTTTTCCCAGTTTGGAAATGTGTGCATAAGGATGTATGTCCAGTTAGTGCAACTGTGTGCATGTATTGGATACCTGTGCCTGACCAGTCAGAAGTGTGAGTGGCTGCATGTGAGCACCAATAACTACATGTGCAAGCATGGTGCACAGCTGTCTGACTTTCTAAAATCAGCCCTTGAAGAGTACTGAATCTTAAGGGGTACTTCAAGCAGTTCAAGAGAGCCTTTCAGTTAACTCAGATCATACACATTACTACTTTGAGGTGTCACACCAAGGAATACAAGAGGAAAGAAAGCCATTGGTAATGAGATGTGAGAGATTTTCCATGTAAGTGTGGGGGGTTGGGGCATAAACATGACCGAAAGACTGGGTAAAAACAGCACCATTCCTCAATCCGCAGCCCTGTTCCCCACCAGTGGAATGAGCCACTCAAAGTCCTGAACCCCTTTGTATCCACAGGGAACCAAGGCATAGAACTGGAGTGATTTACCCAAGGATATACCGAGTCTGGGGTAAAATAAGGGTCTGTTGAGTCCCAGCTCAGTGCTTCAGTCACAAAACCTATCCTTCCTCGCTCACTACTCACTTTAGTTTTGTGTGGTGACTCAAATTGACAACAGCCCAGCCCTGTAATTTATGCCTGTTGAAAATTCCCTGTCCTGCAGGAAACTCCGTTGTGAGCTGTTCCCAGTGAATGTGCTTTTGGTTCCCTGGGTGTATGACCCACCCCTAGGATAGTAATAATATAAACCGGCACAAGAGTAGCTGAGCCATCCTGGGAGCTCTTTGCCATACAGATACCTCTCCAGGTCACTTATGACATGTTTCCAGCTGTGGTGCTCCGCATGCCCTAGGAGGCTATGGCAGTGCTTAGGCACTGGCTGCTTGCTTGGGAACTTTATTCCACATGGTACCCATTACAGCTGGCTGTCACCTTACACTGCAAAAAGGTACCCAGGCACTGAATGGGGCTCATGTTCATTGGAAGTGACAAAGTGAGAACACCTACTGTGGCAGGCAGTGTCCTCTGTCTCTTTAATTTTTCAGTTACTTATGAAGGTAATTGGCTCCAGAAAGGTTAAGCAAAAGAAGAAAGCCTAAGAACCAGGCAAAGGTTTCTGATGCATGCAGTATGAAATGGCTGAGTGCTGCTGTCCCAGCACCCCCTGTAGCACTGTCAATTACTGGTTGGGCGATTACATCATATCTCTGAATGAACAGAAAAATCAGGCTCAAATCCTATTAGAGACCATTACTGGGATTTGAAAGAACTAATTAGAATGAGTTTCATGCACTGCCATGCAGACGACCAGTGTAGAATGATACTTGTTCCCAGGCACAGGCTGGATTCAAACTGCTGCCCACCTCTGGGTGGCAGCCTGGTAACAGGTATTAGTAATTAATTAGTCCTGTTTGTCTAGAATGTTTTAGGGTTTTTTTTTCTTTTTTTGCTAAGGCAGTACTTTAATTAAGCCTCACAGCTGTAAGGGTTATCCCCTGTGGTTCAGTGGTAGAGCCCTTACCTACCCCACAGGAGACCTGGGCTTGATTCCCAGACACATATACAACTGCACCAAACATCTAGACTGATCTTTGGATTCTGGTCTGTCTGGTCTTTGGATTCCTGTCTCAGTGCCCTAAAGGGATGGTGGAAGGTCTAGGCAGCCTCTACTCCTCCAAAAAAAAAAAAAAAAAATTCCTGCCCAGGCATATGCATCTAAGGTCTGGGTGGCTCTCATGCATACACCATGATCCAGGAAGACTGATAACTGCCCCAGCTGTAAGGAAGATAAGTATTGTGGTGGTGTTAGCATTTTACAGGTGGGAGAACTGAGGCATGTAGCTGTTAAATATCAAGAGAGGAGCCTCTGATTTATGGATGGGCAATCAGAGATTGCCAAGGCCCAAGTCCTTGAAATGCTGAGCACTTCCAAATCACCCCCCTGTCATTGTAGGATGCCTAGTACCTTTGAAAACCAAGTTCATGGCTTATGAGATGCCAAGCCATTGTTTAAAATCCTGGCAGCAGTGACTTGCTCAAGGTCACACAGTGATTCAACAGCAAAGATCTGAATCAGACCCAGAAGTCCAAATTCCAAGTATTATGCCACCAAACAACAGCTGTTGGAGCAAATTTTTGGTTGCCAATCTCTCCTCTCTCTCTACTATTGAGCAATGAAACGCATCAAATATAACTTCAGCTTTAAGAAGTCAGTCTAGACCTTTTCCCCTGTGACTAGCTTAGGGCATGCAGACCACTGGCTCATCCCAAGAAAGTGTCCTGTATTTATAAATGTAAGCACCAGAGATCTACAGATTATAGAGGAAAGCAGGATCCAACCTATCCAGTCTAAGTTCTCATCTCCTGGAAGGTGATTTCCAGAGATAAAAATAAGATCATTTTCTAAAAGTGTAAAGTAAACGAGAGTGATTCTGCTGGGAGAAAAATGCTTTCTTTTTCAGCTGAGGTTTCTTTGGTAAACCAAGCCTCAGAGAATTTCCTGTGACAGTATGTGCTGAAATGCAAAATGGAATGGATTTGCTGAAAGCAGCAACTAAACAGGCCCTTTGAACAGTGCGCTTCGTCTTCATCCCAGTACAAGGAAGGGATTTTAACATATACCTGCTGGCATCTGGGACATCCCCAGATCAGGCCCATACTGCCAGGTCTGGAACTGGGGCTGGTAGTGTGGGGGTGCGGAACTGGCTTATACCGATGCTGTACAGGAACTGCTGAGGGTTTGTTTGGCCTCTGAGTGCAGGGTAGGGCAGCAGTTACCAAGCCAGCTCTCTCTTACCACCCCCCTGCTGCAGTGGCCTCTGTGGGTTGCTACAAGCTGTGCAGGATGGCTGGAATGTAACATGCTTCAACCACTCATTCTCCAAGTCTCCAAAAGCCTCCTCTTCCACTTCAGAAGCTAGGGAAGGTGGGGTGTTACAGAGTCCATACAGCTGGCTCCGCAGGTCCTTTAGAGTGCCATTTGCACCAGTGACATGCCACAGCCCTTTTCCACCAGCTACCTCAACCCAAAAGGAGCACAGAACATCACCAGTGTATTCTTCCCTTCCTTCACACCCTAGTTGTTTGACACTTGTGTAGTGTGCAAATGAGACTCCTTCAGCCCACCCCTTTGCGAGCAGTGATGTTTTGCATCCACTTCACACTAATGTGAAAGAGCAGATGAGGAGCTGGGATAGGGTCAGAGTCAGGCCATGGCCTAATTTTGCAGTGCAGCTACATACTCCAGCTCATTGAGGGCTGTATATAACCTAGCAAGGCAGCATCAGCCAGAGGTACCTTACAAAGGAGAGACTGTCCCTCAAGTTTGATAAGTAGGAAAACAAAGCACGGAACAAAGGGTGAATGAGATGCCCAAGGTCACACTGCATATCAGTGGCAGGAAGGAATAAAAAATAGGCATCCCGCTGCTGGCACACTCTGCACAGCTCCTCTGCTTTTTCACCCCTAGAGTATGGGTGAGCAGGACCTCCATTCCCAGAGCTGTCTAGCTGTCCCCTTTCACCAGTGCTAACGTCACTTTATAAAATCAAACCTAGCAGTTTCTGCCCCTCTCCAACAACAATGCTGACAAGGGCCCTGGAACGAACCCCAAAATAGAAGCCCATCCCTGCAACTCCTCCTTTTGCATAAATAGCCACAAGGACGAGTTTGCCAGGACAAAAGGCAGAACGGTGAGCTGTCTCTCACCCAAGCACTATTTCTTCCTCTGCTTCTGCTGCTGAAGAGCAGAAAGAGCGATCCATCCCACAAATAACAGCCTGATGGGTAATGACAGGTTAGCGCCAAGTGTGTGTTTA
Organism: Crocodylus porosus; assembly: GCF_001723895.1. Lineage (NCBI taxonomy): Eukaryota > Metazoa > Chordata > Crocodylia > Crocodylidae > Crocodylus > Crocodylus porosus. Next base: position 36,089,963 of record NW_017728951.1, on the reverse strand, counting down.
GCCCTTCGTGCTCAAGCTTTGTGGAACAGGAGCTCCTGCTAAGGAAGGGCTGCAGAACCCAGGTGAGCAACATACTCCGAAACAGACCACTCAAGGCAAAGGTACCAGCTCCTCCTGGCAAAACTGGGATGCCTTCTCCTTTCTGTCAGCCTCATCAAACTCTTCATGGCAGGGACTGTCCACCTCTGGGAATAGTCTTTGATCCATTTAGCTGTGACAATATTTAATGGTTAAGGATCTTTCCTGAGTGTGCATGACACAACCAGTGCTTTTGAATTTTTGCTGTCAATCCACATCAGCACTTCTGCCAAGTGGCTCCTGCCTGCCTGATTAAGATCTTAGGTAAAAACCTGTCCCTGGTCTTACTCCCCTCATGCCAGCACCAGGAGTTTTCTCAAGAAGCCACCGGTGACCTGTGAAGACCTCTGCTGTCTAGTCTGTCCACAAAGGTTCGGGCTGGTTATTCTAGGTGTTCTGTGCTTCTCATCTCAAATTCTCTTGCTACCACTATCAGACGCTGGACTAGCCTTATGGCGGTTATGCCAGCTCCTCTGCTTGTGTTGCTGTCAAAGAATGGGGTTAGGGCCAGGCCTCACACCTCTCTGAAGACCCAGCAGGGGATCTCAGTGCAGATGAAGCTGGGGGTGGGGGCCAGGCTGTCTTGATGGTTCCTTGAGGGGATGCAAATTAATAAAGGAGTCTTGAAAGGGAACTGTGATGGGAGGGCATTGTAAGGGTAAGCGGAAAGAAAATATGGGGGCACATGATTATTGGGGGAGTGAGGAAAGAAAGCATGAAGGAGGGGTTGTGAGACTGGGAGGGGGAAGAAATTGGGTAGCTTAAGGAGGGAAACTGGGAGAGACAGAGATGGAGCAGCAACTCTTCTACCCCAGGACACGCAACAGAAAAGGCAAGTCCCTACATTTCTGCATGTGCATGTCAGCTAGAATTTCCACCCTGAGCTGCTCACAAAGCCTCTGGCATGGAACAGCTTCCTCTACCAAGAGTCAAGGCCCAGAAGGCAAAAACATCACTGCATACACTGATCACCTGATCTGTGATTTTTCAACAGGTGGATGGGGCTGACAACACTGCAGCTGCCTCAATGGATGATGAAATGTGGATGAGAATCTCCCCAGGGGTTGAGGAGGAACAGTGAGAAAGGGGGTGCATGGGTGTGGAAAAGTTTTCTTGGACCTGGACATGAGTAGCACTTGGGACTGGTGGGAGGATTTGGGCAGGCAGGTGGAGGTCGGGGATGGGGGAGAACTGGAGTTCTCTGGTTCTGCGGGGCTATATGGGGAGTCCTGCCTGGAGGTAGTTTGTTTATTGCACGCTGCTCTGAGCCGTCAGGATAGGCTCGAGTGTAAAGCTAATCAATAAATAATAACCAAGGAAGTTAATTGGACAGGGTGGTGAGCAGGCTGGAGCTGTGCTTTGCACACTCTTATTGGCTCCTCATAGCTGAAGGACCAAACATTTTTTTTAATCTAGTTGAAAAATGGAGCACATTTTCCATTAAAAAAAATTTGAAGAAATTATTTTCCCAATTTTCTTAATATTTTCAGGGATACAGTTTTTTTCAAACATAATTATTTTCTGTTTTTTTGATAAAAACCTGAACAGTTTTGATGCAACTGGAATTTTTCCCTCAAGAAAGTTTCCATTGTATCAAAACAAAGAAGTTGTGATGAAACCTTTTCAATCTCCTCTACCACAGATATACTTCCAGGACATTTTATTTCTTGATCAGGGAGGGAAAATTGTTTTACAAATGTTTTACCCAAATGGCCATTTTTCCTTAGAACATGAAACACCCATCTAATTTTAAGTTTCCAAATGCTTTCTGTATATGTTGGTTTTAGCCAGAAAAGATTACTGGAATGAGAAGAAAAAAAACCCTCCACAAACCCATTTTCCATATACCACCTTCCAAATTTCCAGCTCAAAATAAAGAATAAAAAGGGAAATAAGGCTTGCAGATTTCTGGGCAATTTGGAATTTCAAACCAAAATGTAAAAATGCAACTTTTTGAGTTAAAAAGGTCAGAGCTTCCATGCACCCCTCCAGTAGCCCAAGGCTCACACCTTTGGGTTTCTGCTGGAATTTTAACTGGCATCATGAGTCTAGTCTTTTGGGGACTGAGCTGGCTTTGTGCATTTCTTTTCCATTCTGACACAAAACACCTTCATCTGACCACAGTATGCCATTGCCATCCCCTTCCCTTCCCTCCCTCCAGTTCACCCCAAATCACAGTATTGACTTAAAAATGGTGGGGAGAGGGGAAATGGACAATTATTTTTGAATACTAGCTTTTGTGTGCTTCTTGCCTTCTGGGTTTTGAGCTTTTAGCATTCATGTTCTCAATCTTTACTACGCAGCCAGGAGGTTCATAAATGTAGTTTTCAAAATGGGGGGGGAGGGGAGGAGAGGGAGGTTGAGGTTCTCATAAATCACCTAACTCCAGGAGCTGAAATTTCAAGAAAAACACCAAATATTTTGAGATTCTCCAATAGCTCCTTCTCAGAGTTAGTGGAGAATGAGGACAAAATTAGCTTAGAACTGCCAGCCTGTCCATGTAATGAGTGATCATGTCTCTCTCCAGTTGGCTGGCTCGGAGGCTAAGGTCCTGCTAGTGATTGACAGCTGATAGTGAATAAGAAGTAGCAGCTTAGACTTTTCCTGTGGAAAGTCTTAGGTACTCTGATGATAGGCACACCATGATAGACAGTATCGGTCGCAGTTCAAACTACCAGTGTAACTGGTACTGTCCATTAGACTACCTATTCGCAGCATGACCCTGTATTTCCTGCTCTTATTATTATAGAAAGTCCTATAGTGCCAAATGCTCTTAGACTGGGTAGTGTACCTAAATTTCCTCCACAGCAACTAGCATAACAGAGCCCAGTGTTGGCTGGCGAGTCCCTAGCCACAACTGCATAACAAATAATAAATAAGAATTTTGCTCCCTTCTGCACTGATGTTTTCCATGAAATATAGAACCGAGGTTTAACCCTCGGCAATGGTTTTTTTTTCGGTTCTGAAAACAGAATAATGTCCAGTCATCTTGCTTTTCCTTTCAATATTCTTCAGCTTCAGCTAATTTCATAGACCACAGAACAGAGATTACCCTATTCTGCCACTGAAACTGGCTCAATGGGATCCCTTCCACCCTATTTCCCAGATGTATATTTGATTCTCTAATGTTCCCCTGTAATACAATAATCCTTCAGCTTGCTCTGTTTTAAATAGCCTCTCTTTGTTTTTTTCTTCTTTGCCACTTAGAAGGCTTGTAGGCAAGTAACTGAGAATCCCTGTTTTGAGTCAGCCCCCTGCATGTTTCTTGACTACTCTAACAGAGGAAGGATTGTGCTCTCCCCGATAGAAATTTACCAGGAGAGCAAGTGAAAGGCTGGGGATAGAATCATATTATACAATGTTAGTGCTATCAAAATACAGCTGGGCCTAAAGAGTCTATTCAGAAGCCCAGAGTTGTGCTTAAAAAGTAAATAAGGTGCCTCTAGCCCAGCTGCCTAAGGAAACCCAGTTTGGTAAAACAAGTTAGACCATTTTACAAAGCAGCATAGGAAGCTGAATTTATGCTCTCAATTCCTTTATACTAAAAATAAAATGGAAATTGTTGATGTCTAAACACTGAAGCAGGGATGCTCAGCTGGCCTTCAACTAACAGTCACACCAGCAGTTTGCCAGGAGCCAGAAGGATGCATCTGATTTGCCTTACATGGTGCAAATTAGAACTGCTGTCTATGTCTGCAGTTAAGGATGAAATTAACCCATGAGCAGAAGCCCAAAACAGTGACCCAGGACACACTCAAGTCATCAAAATAGGCACTTATGATTATGACTGCACTGCCATTACACAACTTGGTTAGTTTGTCCCAGACTCTGTTTGACAACGGGGCGTTGAACACAGTGACCAGGGCCAGAGAAGGGGGAAAGATAACTTCACCATCTGCTCCCTCCATCCTTTCCATAGCTCCAGTGAAGGAATCCACATTTGAAAGTGGGAGGGTCACGAGCAACACCAGACATTCTGTATGCAATTGTTCCTCCAGAATAATACTAACCGCATGGGTATTATTCTGCCAGGTCCTGTTAAGGAGTTTTTTAGGGTAACAGCCAGCTGGCTCCTGACTAAGTTGCTGCTAAGGAAAACATAAGGCAGTCTACAGACTTGGGGCATCTGTATATCTGGCCCTGGATGATACCAAGATCTGAGAGACAGGAAGGGCAAAGTTCCTTTCACTTTCATGAGGAATCTAGCCCAGAGATAGGAAAACCTGTGACTGAAAACATACAGGACATCCCATTCCCTGCATGCATTATTTCTGCAAAAGAGTTCCTCCCACAAAGAAGAAACCCCCAGAGTGTAAATGGGATGAAATCAACAGGAGCAACCCAGTAAAAAGGATACTTTGAAAGTCTGAGCTACCAGATCTGGAGCTCACATTCATTAGCTCTACTGATTTCTGCATAGCCATGTCAATTTATGTGAGCAGGGGATCTGGTCCATAGCATTTAACAAAGGAGGAGATCCTCCCTCTAGAATTTTGAAGTCCACGTATAGAATGCAGGAAAGGATTTTAGCCCTGCTGTTGAATCTCCAAATTTATTATTTCTCTTATAATCCATCATTTAATTCTTATATTTAATCTGTAAAGTATTATATATCCCTCAGGCATGATAGATAGTGTTTACATAAAACATTAGCATTACATATGAAACTCAAAACCAAGGGCTTTACAAATGTTTGGGGGGGGTGGGGGCTCTGGAGAGCTGCTCTAGTTAAAATGCCCACAGTGTCTCACGTATTCAGCATCCCCACGCTTCAAAATGGCAGCGTGGGTACTTTAACTAAAGCTTGTTCAATAAGCTTTAGTTAAAGTACACCCACTGCCATTTTGAAATCTGGGATTGCTGAATACATGTGACATCAAAGCTGCTGAAATGTTCTGATTAGTCTGCTTGATTAATTAAGTCTGCTCCAATGTGTTCTAACTGGAACGTGTTGGAGCAGGGGTTGGGTACATGTATAGGTGCCCCAAAAGCCTATAAGAATGAAGAAATGAAGAAGCCAGATTCTGATTGAATTGTATCTCTGTGGATGGAAGGGAAGGGAAAAAGCAGTACCACTGAAGGGGGAGTTCATATTCTACGAGCAATGGCTATCAGTCGAGACATGATTATGTCTTTTGAAATGCCCCTGTCTCTACCTGCATCTTCTCAAATGGCAGCGAGAGAGAGACAGCTATTGAACATTACAAGCAATACTTTTAAATAGATGCCACTGCAAACATTTTAGCTCATCTTCAAACCTTTGGATCTTGTGATGGATTTTAGCCTGGGGGTCATCCGGAGAGACAAGCTCTCTAGAGGAAGGGGGAAAAAAAGAGCATTGCTGCTGACAACAAAGAAGTGACATGACAGTGTTTGTGACACCTTACCTTATCCCCTGGCTGTGGTCTCATAAGAGAGACTTGATCATAGCCTCGTCGAACCAGAGCCCATAACGCATCAAGTTTGCCCTGGAATCAAAAATGTATGACATGACCAAAAATACTTGAGCTAACAACATGAAATTAAACTACACTCGCTTTGCTGCAGCATTCCCGTGTATTTAACCATCTGCACACAATGCAGGTTTCTCTATCCCATTACCCTTTATACACCGATTATCTGTGTAGATACTGCATACCCATCGCAGTGATGTCATGCACATAGGCAAACCAGGCATTTTACACAATGTGCCAAATTTACCCTCCTGGAATCACACCAAGATGGCAGCCAGCTCAGTACAAGCAATATTGACAGCTGGTGCAGAAAGGCAGGAGGCAGGTTAGGAAAGGCTTGATGCAAAGTCTGTGTATATTGTGCTGGAGATTGGTTCCATAAAGCAGGGCTGTCCAGCTCCTGGCCCATGAGGGGTTAAATTGTGGCCCCCAGGCTCTTGCCCAGCCACTACAACAGCAGCTGGAGTCTCTGGACTCCCTCTGCCTCCTCCAGCTGCTGCTTCTTGCCTCTACCCCAGGAGACAGAGTGGTGCAGCAGCATAGGAGATGAAGGTGAGCCTGGTATGCAGTGGTGTAGTGGTGGGGATCACGGGCACCTGGTGCAGCAATGTGGGAGAGGGAGAGGCATCCATGGGGTGGGCATCCTCGGGGCACTGTAGCTTTTCCTGGTGCAGACTATAGGGCATGTAGACTGTACGGTGTGTCCATGGGGTGCTTAGAAGCTGGACAGCCCTGCCATAATGGATTGGACTGTGGATTTTGCAGGGATAGACATCCAAAAGACTGACTGCTCTTTTAGGCTTTAAAACAATTCTTATTTTTAAATACATGGGGACTTTCCAGCTGAGTATTTCAAGATAATACACACATTAGTGAACCGATAATGATATAGGTTTTAACATAATAGTCATTATCCCTATTTAACAGATGGACAGTCTACTGGATAGAGCATTGTACTAGGACTCAGGAGAACTGAGTTCAGCCTCAGGTCAGCCTCAAATTTCCTGTGACCACAGGCAGGTTACTTAAGGGCCAGATCTTAGTCCATCTATTAAGTGTCTATCTGTAATCCTATTTCACCCTATGTAAGCCCCTGAAAAATTGTTAATACAAAAGGGTAGTGGGTCTTTTTCTTCCTTGGTGCTTTTTTGTGACTATTTTAAGGCTGTGATAATGCCATATTGCAAAAATGGATGCATGACTGGATTTTCAGGGATTTAAGCAGTGTGGAATAGGATCATACATAGCTGCCTAACTCCATTTAAGGGCTGAATTAGATGGTACACAATTTGGCTCTGAGTTTACACTCTGTCTCCATTTCCTCATGTGTACAATGGCAATAACAGCACTGTCATACCTTACAGGGTGGTTGTGAGGATAAATATGTCAAAGAAAATGAGTGAGATACCGAAAAACTGCAGTGATAAAGGCTAAATGAGTATCTGGAGAAACTGAGGCACAGGGAAGCTAAGTGACTTGGTCAAAAATCACATATTGGATTTGTGATAAAGTTGGGAGGGAGTAGTGCTAAACTGCATCAGTCCTAGTCTACTGTTGTGACCACAAGCACAGCCTTGCCACCTTATCTGCACCACCTGAACCTTTTACAAATGCTTCACTGAGCTGGCACAGTCATGAAAACAGGCCTTCTTGTGAGCTTCAGAGCACTTCCTAATGAGATATAGCCTGAGCAAAAGGTATCATAAAAAGAAACACAAAAAGCAGCCCAAGACCAATGAAATATTTAATCCCAGAAATGAACAAAGTTCAGGGATAGTCACAGTGTTCTAAACAGGTTCCCCCTGCCCCACTATCTACCCTAACATAATCTATCCTTAGGACACTGTACATGGTGACATGCATGGGGTGAAAGACCTGTGCTTTAAAGGCAACATGTAGGCCCATTACCTTGATTGGAGTGTACCATTTCCTTTGGGAAGGTGGCTTTCGCACATAGGGTTTCTTTGGTTTAGGCTCCCATGGCTCATATTCTTGTTCTGGCAGCTTAATGATGGCATTTTTGGGCTTCTCTAATTTTGCCCCTTCCTCTGTGGATCCTTTGTCTCCCCATCTCACCTAAAGTTATAAGAACAGGTTGTAAATGCAGAAATTTGACTGATTACAGTTTAATCTGATGGTGTTATTAATCTAGTTCCCATCACTGATGGTGAAATATTCAGTCACTGCCTCTGGGAAGAATGATGGTTTCAAAATAAAAAATACTGTCAGAACTATCCATTATGACAGGCATCCAGAAGTTAACAAGCAAGAGACAACCCCCCTGCCCATTAACAACAATAGCCTGAAAGAGGACCACTCAAAAACCTATTCTTTGCACAATTTCACACAGTCAGCTATCAAGACAGTTCAAATTTTTACTTTGGCAAAAGCCTGAATATTCAGGGGAACCATACATTAGACTGTGAAGGCAATCAAACCTGAGGTAGTAATAATTTATCCAGGGATACTGCAAAGTATGTCTGTACAGTTACCTCAGGATTGTATCACTGAATCAATGGCATAAAAATTGCACCACATTTAGTCACTCATTAAATCCTGATGAGAGAGGCAATGTGTGTATATATCAATTCCAGGATATTTTTGTTCTGGGACAAATACAGGGTCAGTTTATCCAGGGACAAATGCAATGTGTGGGTGCCTGCACATGAGTCCAGAGGCTGCTCCGATGCACTGTAATTACAGCGTGTTGGAAAAGACTTGATTAATCACATCTGCTGGAGCATGCTAATTACTGTGCTCCATCCAGCCAGCCTCTGCGTCTCATGTATCAGTGTCTCTGTACTTCATAATGGTGGCGGGGGAACTTTAACTAAAGCTCGTTCAATGAGCTTTAGATAAAGCACCCCAACTGCCATTTTGAAGCACATGGATGCTGATACACAAGATGCTACAGGCACTTTAATTAGAGCAGCTCTTGGAGCCACTCTAATTAAAGTGCCCACCTCCAGGGCACATGTCAACATGCCCTCTGTTCCTAGTCTAAATGGTACAAATGATCTCAAAGGCTAGGGGAGGAATAGCATTCAGGGCAGATTAACCTCAATGCATTTGGAGGCATACTTTGCATGGACACAGATATAACTAGTCCCGTATTGCCAATTTCATTCAACAAACAGATAGCTCTGCATTAGCTAAACTACTTGGTCATTTTTATGAAAGTCCTAAGCGGATTGAACTGCTGTCATCCGTTTCAGAAGTGACAAAGGCATCTACAAATGGGTTCTTGACCACTGATTCCAAAACTTGCAGAGTAACTTATACTTGCTCATTAGAATTGGTTCCTCAGCAAAAAGCATTGCACAGCCACACGAGAACATGCAGGATTTATCCTAATAACACATCTTATTATAAACTGAAAATAAAGGATAAAATTATGGTGCTGGAGTTCTAACTGACTTCAGTGGGATCTGTGAACAGGTGCCCAAGAGCAGGATTTGACGTATGGGGTTGCTTAGCTTCTGGCTCTCTAGAGTGAAATTCTCCCAGGACAACTTAGTGCAGTTAGGATTCTTTCCTTAATTCTGAAAGCATAACCACTGGGGCTAAGAAGCCATTGTTTTAATTCAATTAGACATAGTTTGGACCAGACCCTCAGCTGGTGTAAATTAGCACTGCTCCATGAAAGTCCAGAGAGCTGAATTCATTTGTACCAGCTGAGGATCTCAGCCAATAAGCTAAATGTTGCTGTTTCTAATCCCATTTTGCAACCTGCAAATTTGTATTTGCTACTAATTTCAGAACCATTTCATTAGAGACACCGTTGGATATCTGCCTATTTGGAAGGCAGGTTAAATCAGGTAGATATCCTAATTAAACATCAGTGTCTCTTTTCCACCTTGATAACTTTTTAAAAACCATATGAAAGCATAGTACAATGATTTCAATCAAACATTCTGGTTTTCACAGGAATGCAAGACTCAAAAGCCCTTAATACCTCCATCCTTTTGATTCCCCCAACACCTCTGCCTCCGTAATAAGATGCATCAACAGTTGGCCATTTTTTCTTTGGCAATCCATCTTCATCATCTGATTCCTTTGGGAAAGAAGGAGAGAAGAAGCTGCTGATGCTGTTTTTTAAAATCTGGGGATATGGTAAACAAGTGAATATCATATGGTCCTATCCCTGGATATCTGGCTGTGGATATTATAGTTATGTACTGACCATGAACAAAAGCCTCTTGTCTCCCCAGCTCTAACTTTAACTAGGAAAGCCAAAGACAACTGTCAGTTCCCCTTTTCTCTTCTCTTCAGGTTGCTTTTATTTGCAGTCAAATATGCAGAAAGTTTTTAGATCACAATTGACTTTTAAGACAAAGTGGAGATAAATTGTACATTATAATGGACTAAGTGGCAATCCATTAGTCAAATTAAAAAATGTATTAATTGTATTGGGAACTGTGGGAACATCTACATGTCACCCTACAGTAACTACTAAAGCATGGTGCAGCACTGCCCACGCTAAGCCGAGTGTGCGGCACACGGTTAGGCTTAGCTGCTACTTCACTGTAGCAGCGTGCTAAAACAGGGCAGTGTGCCACTATGGCAAAGTAGCTGCTAGTCACATGTAGGCTCACGTGATTGCTACGCTGCCATAGCATGTTATACGGTGAAGTACTGCATTGCTATGGCAACGTAGGGTGATGTGTAGATGTGTCATGTGTCACCTAATAGGGAGAAAGGCCACTACTGTCAGCTTCCAGCTCTGTGCATCAGACCTTCTTCTCACGACAGCTGTAGCAATTTGCTCTTTGTGGAAATAAGCTCACAATACACAATTCACATCTAGGTCTGAATGTGGAACAAGCCCAAAACCTCAGGAGGTTTCATCTGCCACATGGGGGCTGTTTTTTTTAAATTACCTCGAGTGCAGAGGAGTCTTGATCTGTCTTTTATTTCAGGGCTGCCATTCATTCCTTGCTTAACTTAATTTAGTGCTCATAAAACTGCATGTTTTGACATCCCCTGAGGCACACTGCCAGATCCCCAGCTGATGTAAATTGGTGGAGCTTCATTGACTACAATTTGATTTATCCTGCTGAGGAGCATTAAAGAGACTTCACTGGAGTTACAGTGATTTATGACAGCTGAAGAAATTTGACCATTGTCTCCTCTTGGTCCACAAAACATGAACGGTAGGGAGAGGGGCCCAGCAAACCTTAGCTATAACAACACTCTCTCTCAGTGCCTTAAACAAACTGGGTGCTGATCCACATGGTTATTACTGGACTAAACTGCAAAGTGCCTCATACTGATCTCCCTAAGCAATGGTATGTTTCTGGAAAACTGGGGAATATGATTTTTTTCTATCAGAAAAACAAGCGAAACCTGATTTATAGAGAAAGGGTGGGATTATTATTGAAACTGTTTAACAGTTTTTGGATGATGTTTTTCAAATCTGTCAGTGTGATCTGGGTGCTAATTTCCTATTAGAAATCTATAAGAGCAAAAGTACAAATCCCTCAGACAACTCTGCAAATTCATTCTTTGGGGTATGTATGTATGTATGTACGAATGCGTTTTTGTTAATTATCTCTCTTATGCCAATGAAATGCGTTGGAGAAAAGTTGTGCCTATTAACTATGCAGTGCCCCTTGATCTTCCATGTAAAGACTTACACAGCTAAGCAGATTGTGAGGCAGCACCTCTACAAATCCTACAATGAAAACTAAGGAAACCAAATGTTATTATTTCCATTACTGCTAATTTTTAAGATAAAAAAAGCCATGTAAAACTCATCTTTCTTTATAAGAACAAAACAAAGCCACAAATCCAATTATTTTCCCTTTGCTAGGTTATCCTTAAGATTGAGTTAGACATGATACAGCTGCAGGTATAATTCATGCATGCTCTTTGTCACAGCCATGACTGGCAAAACATTGAGCCCAGTGGGTGATATCTTGGTCAGAGAGTAGCAATGGAAGTTTTTCTGTTGTCTTCAGTGAAGCCAGGCTTTTGGACACGCCTTGCTCAAATCGAGTGAAATTGAAGATACTTAGATGACACTCCAGTTTAAGTATGTTTGTAAGTGTTTTGCTGCTCTATAAGCCAAAAGACTCAGGTCACTAGCAAGCCTAACTGTATGGCATTTTACTGAATGGATATTAAAAATATTAATAACTTCTATTTTATTACAGTTTTGAAGCACCCATATAAGGTATCCTGTGCACCACATTCAAAGTGCATAACAACACTTATATCTAAAGAATATATGTCATAAAGTTGATGAAAATCTAACCCACCATTGTTTAAGACTGACTGGGAGTATCTACATGTGACACTATGTCACCATAGCAACATGCTATGGAGACATAGCATCCATAGCAGAGGCAGGCAAAATATAGCCCACAAGCCACATTCAGCCCACCATGCTATTCTATCTGGCCTGCGGGGCCCCTAAAAAATTTAGAAAATTAATATTTTTCTGCCCCTGGCTGCCTGTCAAAGATGACAGGAGCCAGGGGCAGTAGGACCCAGGGGGAGTCAGTGGCAGAACAAACAGCCACAGCAGCAAGTCCTAGTATGGCATGGTATAGGCTGTTACTGTGCAGTCATTTAGTACTTCCTTTTGGAAGTACTAAATATAGTACATAGTAACAACGGTGTTGTAGGGCCACATGTGGATGTGCCCACTGATTTGTAAATAAATGCATTCAGAATCAGACTATATCAGTAGAAGTTCAAGCCAGAGTATTTAAATAATCTGTTGACATGTTCTATAGAAAGCCCATCCAGAGAAAGATTAGATGGACAAGGATGGCGAAACCCGGCTAATGGACAAAGATGAAAAAATGTAGCAAATGAATAGTTAGCATTTGCATCCAATGTTATTTCTGGAAATGTAAATGCTATTTAAGCAGGACCAGATTTGACTCCACCTATTAGGTGCCTAACTGTGATGCTGTTTCACACTGCTCAAGTCCTTGAAACCCATTAATACAAGAGGTGGGTGGGTCCTTTTCCTTCTTGCTGCTTTTTGTGACTTAACTTTAAGGCTAAGGTGACAGTGGGCATGTCTACACAAGATGCTGTGTCACCACAGAAACAAGCTACAGCGATGTAAAATTGGCGATCATGAATCTTATAGCACATTGCTACAGTGACATAGTGGCAAAAGAAACCTATGCTTGACTGGCAGAGTGCAGTAACAATGGTGTTGTACAGCCATATGTAGATGTGCCCAGTGTTTTGTAAAAGTAGATAAATTAATGGATTTTTAGGGGACTTGAACAGATTAGAACAGAATCACATTTAAGTGCCACAGTCCACTTAGGCGCCTAACAGATGGAATAGAATTTGATGTATAGTCTGTGAGCTGAGTTGCATATTTCAAAATTCATAGGAATCTTAAAATGGCTCACTTTGAAACCTGTGCAGAATGTGGAGACACTGAAATCTCATGTTTCATAATAAGGCTAACTGCCTTAAACAATTAAGATTTTGATGCATATTTCAGAGTTAAATTGCCACAGTATTGCTGCCCAGGACAAATAACAGGATCCCGGAGACAGTAATGGTGGCCTCTAGCAACCACAAAACAGCAGCTGTGGTTCCTTCCTCAGCCAGATGCCAAGTTACAGTAAGTTAGCAAACTGTAATCTTCTTATGTGGGTTTATGCAAGTATTTTTCCATGGATTAACTCTGCTTGTATGTAAGGAATGGGAATAGTCAGGGCTCTATACTAGAGATTTCCTGTTTTTAATGTCATTTATATTAGAGTAACACAGAGAAGTCTCGACTGAGGCCAAGGCCTCATTGTGCTACGGTTTGTAGATGCATTCAATGAGACACAACCCTGTCCCAGAGGGCTCAAAATCTAAATAGACAAAGAGCACATAACTTATTGTGGCTCTGCTGTGCAACCTTTGGTTTGAAGTCAGGTCCTTAATTCCCAATACGAGGCACCCTAAACCTTACTCAGTTTGAACTCCCACAGAAAACAGTAAGTTTTACCTAAGCAAGAACTACAACATCAACCTGAGATTTTCATTTGTATGTGCTTCTTGTGGAGCAGCACAGAACAAAATATTATAGGTCCTATTGAAACAATGATCCTATAAAATTTCTTCTATGTCCCTGTGTATGTACAGGGGAGATAATGGCAGAGATAATATTGTCTTGGCCCAGCAGACTCTCTCTTGGCCTCAGAGGTGTCATTTGACATGTATAGTGGATCTGAAGATCTAAGTCAGTGTCATACATTGCAATGGCTGCGGATAGTATAATTACAGACAGTATAATTATATGAAAAGGACTATACTTACTGGCTCAGGGGGTGGTGGTGGAGGAGGCTCCTTGATGACCTATGATTTGGATATGATGGGAAAGGATTTGAGTTAGAGGCAGGTTTCATACATCTGTCAGTGTGCTTATCCCCTGGGCTCTGTTCTGACCTCACATTATAGGCAAGTCCCACTTTTTTGCTCAGTATCTATCCTTTCCCACTTGGCCCTACTTGTCTATGATTTTGTGAATTAGTCTAATTCCTTTTCATCAAATGTCAAATTGGTGCAGGTGAGAGGTGGCCAAGCCTGCCCCAGTGAATCAGGTGTTTATTCATAGTCACATGCTAAATCACCAAAAATATGGGTTCATATTTTATATGCTAAAAATTTCCCTGAACTGTACAGGGGAGTTGATTCCCACAGTCCTGACAAATGAGAGTTTCCAAAATAAAATAATACTGCACGCATAATAATCCATCTTATATAGCATGTAGGCATTGCTCTATTCAATGCTGCAAAGCGTAAGTGACATAGGCCACATCAACATGAGATGCTGACTGCGCAGTTGTTAAATACTTCTATAAATAAGTACTAAACGACTGCGCAGTAACCCAAGTTACTGTGCAGTAACATCAATGAATGGCCTTTTTGCCTTGCTGATTGTACAGTCACTTGAGACTACTGTGCAGTAGTATCGCATCATGGTTGCTGCCACATGACACTACTGTGCAGTAGTCTTGGGCTACTGCATAGTCAGTGTCTCATGTAGACATGGCCATAGATAAATACATCCTATTGTCAAACATGATTCAGGCACTTAAAATCTAACTATATCACTCCCTTACCATGCTCAGCAGCACTCTGCTAGAACAAACAATTGAAATCCATGGACACTTCATCCTAAACCTGGAGTAGCACAGCTTCTTTAGTGCCCTTGCAAGTGGGCCAACTGGCTCCACTCCTCAGTTGAGGTAATTAACCCTGGCACAGGGCCACATATGTGAACTGACTTACTCAAAGTCAGTAGTAAAGTGGTTCCAGGTTCCATGTTCTAATGATGCTAATGCTGTCTCACTTAGACCTGAATCAGCAGAGCATTTAATCTCCTTTTTACCTTTAAGCATGTACTTAAGTCCCACTGAAGTCAATGAGACAGGTGCATGTTTCATGCACAAAGAAAGGCTTTCCAAACATGTTCACTTTTTTCCCCTAAAGAAATAAAGATGCTCATTTGCTGTGGTCACTGTCTACTGTGCATCCCTCCAGGTTTTTAACTCCAGCCTCTGGCAGAGAGATGATAAAACAAAGTCCACACTTACCACTGTGCAGCACAGAGGCCAGAACCACCACAGGAGAGCCAGTGCCAGTAACAGAAACAGAATTAAGAGTGCGATGAAAAGGATTGTCCCACTCAGCTGAAAACAAGATGGTGATTTCCACATTACATTAATGTGTTACAAGTGCAGCAGGTTCAGGTCTTAGACATGGAAAAACAAGTCACCTTTTATGCGCTATGGATTTTTAGTCGGTTTACATAAAGAATATACAATCAGTCACTGTTCTTATTGGCACTGTATTCAGTAAGACTAGTTAATCTTTAAAGCCCTGCTTCAGGGGAGCACCCCTGTTCATGAAAGACAGTTATGATCCAACAGTCAATGGAATTTAAACAAGTGCTTGAAGTGCTTTCCTAAAAGGAGGCCTAGAAGTGTGGGTGAGACCCCCCAGTGCCCTCAGTGTGACATTTGCTGTGACTTCAGACTGCAGAATCCTAGCTATTCATGTATGCAGACTAGTCTCTCATTGAAGGGGTAGAAGTAAATTAGGAGCAAACTACATGTTTGGAACAAAGAATGTGTAAGCAACTCAGATATCCTTGTGTCTTGCTTTCACTCTGTTTCCCTGTGTAGACAGCATTGTAGTCTACTAGGCATTTAGGACCATTTAGGCTTTTCAAGCTGTCCACATGCCAATGTGGGCCACATTTTCTAAAGGAGACTAGCATACGGTACCTCCCACTGTGACGCTTCTAATCGGACTTTCAAAGCAGCCAATTACTCAAGAACACTGAGTTCTGATAACCCAACCCTTTATTTTGGACTCTAAGTAGGATCTGAGCTATTTGGAAAAATCTATCCCTGAGTTTGGAGCCCTCCCAAAAATTTAGCTTTACTAAATTAATCTTCATGGCCTTACCCACACCCAAAATTATTTGTTCTACTTCACTTAAGTAAGCTCACAAGTCATGATGGATCTCCATATCACTTTACCGATATCCTTAATAGAGCACTAGCCAATACCAAATCACACTGACCCTTATATACTGCCTGCACCTGTTTCCAGTACTTTACAATGTCTTCTATGAACTCAGGGATTTTTAAATAGCAACTAATTCTCATGACAGGATGGGATGTTGCAGCCAGGAACCTATCGTTTACATGGGCCTGTGTATGGTGTTAAGAGCTAGGGGCAACACTTTAGCCTGGCTGCCTTAGTGTTCCCTTTTCCTGTGCTAATGGAAACATCTTCAGTGCCCATTACCTTAGATTAGGTTTCCTGAGTTTGATGAAAGGTTTTTCTCAGTATTGTCACTGAAACAGGATCAACTGAGAAGATGCAAAATCCTACAGCAAAACAGTGAAAGGGCCAAGGGTAGGTGATAAATGGTTAAGAGGGACTAGAGATATGTTGGAAGAGAGGCTGAGCACCTAGAAGTGGGCTGGAATGGGAGCTGTAAGCAGGTAGAGTACAGCTCAGAGAGCATGGACGGACAGTAGGTTGGATGGGAAAGGAGGTAGGAAGTTGTTGAATAATAAAATCCATGAGATTTCCTTAGTTAAATCTACAATCCATATGTTGAATTTATGTGATTAGAAAGTACAAATTAACATCTGACCTATTCTATAACAGGCATTTTCTTTATTGTCTGAGGTGACTTGTATTTATTTCTCCATAATTGTATTTGTTTTTCCATCAAATGGAGAAGAGGCAAAATAAATAAAAATTGGTCCAAGTTATGTAAACTTGGGCACAGACACTGAGGTCCTGTTTTAAAAGTATTATTCAGGTCTTTCTTAAGCAACTATCCAAGGGACCTAGTTGATTCACATTTTATTCAGCCTTTACTTGGGCAAAAATGTAGGATTTCTTCCAGTACAAAAAAAAGTGGAGCAGTCAATACACTACACTGGTCACACACACATACATAGCCACGAGCTCCTGTTAATGTATGTTTTGTCCCCAGGAATCCTAATTTTCCAATCCTAAATGCTTATGTATAAAATATTAATACACTTGCTAGGAGCTGCTGGAAAAAAGCAACTAAAGTTTCCTTTCAAAGATAAAATACACAAAGCACTGTAGTGAAATAGGACTTGAAAAGAAAATAGCAGACTTCATGCAACAAAGCAAGAACTAGTGCAGGGGGTCACACAGGAGCTGAAGACTCAGGGAGCAAGTAAAGAGAAGGCACTTACTGTTAAGAAAAGGACAGTGCAGAAGAGCCAACCAAGAGCAAGGGCTGATGGGGCCAGGTGATTGCCACTCACAGAAAAGGAGACGAAAGAGAAAAGGAAACGCAGGGAGTCCCTAAATTGATAAAGACAGCATTAAATGCATGAGATTCTGGACAACCCAGAAACTTTATTTGGAAAAAGTGGGCCAGATCTTCAGATGGTAGAATCTGATTTCTGTGGAGAAAGGCTACTTTACACCAGCTGAGCATCAGGTTCCTTTGTCTTGTTTGTTTTAAAGCTACCAGTGAAGGCAGTGCTGATGCAAAGTGCCAGAGTAACAACCTTTGAGAGCTCAGTCTTCTGTTTAGCTCCAGCCACTGGTGATACGAGCCTCCTCCATCT
The DNA here is from genome assembly GCF_001723895.1 of Crocodylus porosus. Lineage (NCBI taxonomy): Eukaryota > Metazoa > Chordata > Crocodylia > Crocodylidae > Crocodylus > Crocodylus porosus. The sequence continues at coordinate 36,072,331 of NW_017728951.1, read as the reverse complement.
AAGCTCTAACAGGGAGAGATCGTCTTTATGGCTTAGAGTGCAGTTTCCCTTAAAACTGTATGAAATATTGGTAGCTAAATGCACAATAGGTTAACAGTTGTGTTTCACTGTAAGCTCAAAACTAGACCTGCCTTTGTGAGAGATTGTGATTATGAGATTATTTTGAAGGTGACATTGGGTTAAAATGTGAAAATTTCTTGTCTCCTGTGTGTGAAATCTCCCTCTACTAGAGTTCATGTAAAATGCAAAATTTGGAGGTAGTTGTGAAATCAGGTAAAATGACTAAAATGTCTATGATAAATTCTGAGTAACTTAACGCTATGACTTTTTACGGCTCTGAGGTAAATGACTCCAGACTGGTGGCTGAAAAAGTCAAGACACCTCGACTGAGCAGATGTAGACTCCCAACTTTCAGTCATTGTTTCTGTCCCACTTTTTATTACTTCTACACTGAGACTGCCAAACGGGGACCCAATGAGCACCTAGGAGGATGCTGGTGTTGGAATGAGCCATGAAATAGCCTCCAGATTCTCACAACAGTGACCAAATCTGGGTTTAGGCCCACTACTGTGATACAAAATGCCTAGTATCCAATTGCTTAGATAACCTTCCTGTAGCATAAAACATCTGGGGCTGGATCCTTAGCTGGTATCAGTGGCGGTAACTCTGTTGATCTTCACTGATTTACACTAGTATGGGGTGTAGACTATCCTTTCACGTGAGGTGTAGCGAGGAGATTGCTTGTCTATTAATGAGCTACTTAGTTTTGTTTCTATGATTAAACTTCTGTGAAATATCAGTTTTAACGGCTAATTACTGTTCTTCTTTGGGCTAGCCAGTCCTCCTGACATTAGACTGGAAGAGCGGATTTTCCCAGCCATCTCTCTCACCTCCTTCCATCAATATCAGCAGCACACAAAGCTCTCTTGACTGAGAGAGCCTGGAGCTGTTGCCCTTTTACAATCCTTATTCATGGCACCCTGGGAGAATTCTTCTGTCATTCCAATGGCAAATATAAATCCCTCTGCAGGAGTAAACCTAGGATTTTGAAAAGTGGGATGTGACAGAGAGCTCCCTGACACTGTTTGGCACAACTGGTGTCCATGACTAAAGCTCTCAGCAATAGAAATCACTGTGCATGTGCTGCACATTCAAAGTGGGGTGCAATCACACCATTGCACCCTCCAGATCTGCGCCTGTCCCCTAGCGAATATGAACTATACAGGGGGGCAGAAAACAAGCAACAGTGGCCTTTACTAAAGGATTACTTTATTGGAACAGACTGCCACTGGAGGCGGTTCAAGCACCCACTTTGAACGCCTTCAAGACACATTTGGATGTTTATCTTGCTGGGGTCCTATGATCCCTGCTGACTTCCTGCCTCTGGGGCGGGGGGCTGGATTCAATGATCCTCCAGGGTCCCTTCCAGCCCAAATGTCTATGAAATATCTATGAAATTACATTTGCAGTCCACCCAAAGGTGCCCGTGACAAACCCAAAGAACCTTCTCTCCTTAAGAGCTTGTTGAGAGAGTGACTTTGTGCTTTGAGTTCCCATGATAGAATCCAGTATTTCCTGAAGGGCTGGATGACTCTTCTCAGTTCCTTCAACCTGCCCAGGACTTAAATTTCTCTCTCGTTCTCCATCTCTTTCTTGCAGGCTGAAGGGGGAGTATTCTGTTGATTTAGTATGCAAGTCTGTCAAGAGCTATTCATTGCTGCAGTCAGTGGGGGATTAGTCTCATCCAGCCTCAGTGCATTGCTGGGATCAGGTCTATAACTGTGCGTGGCAGCTGCAGAGACTTTCAGTTCATTTAGGATCCCTCCCCTAAAGAACAACCCTTTATTCCCCAGGTGACCAGAGTTTTTCTGTCAGACCCCACATCATTACTTACACACTGTGTGCTGGTGATGCTAACAGAGCTGGAGATGAACGTCAAGCCATTGTTCATGCTGACTTGTAGAAAAACCACCCTAAAGCACAAAAAGATATGCTTATTTTTAGTGTCATCGTCATACTCATTGTTCTCTTCATTCCAGCCATATTTTAGTTTTTGGCTCCTGCAGATAACATGTCTGCCTAGCCAAGGCAGTTATGTGACTGCAGGTGCTTACCTGCAATTGTCTGTCTGCTTGCCCAAGAGCCAGGCTTTTTATATGTTGGCTTAATTAAGTTGGGCCATATGTTCTTTATTAAGGACTCCATCCTACCTGGAGGGAAAGGGCACTAGTACAGTGACTCGCAGCCTTAGGCATTTGTAATAATGCCTTCCTAGCCTTAGGCATTTGTAATAATGTCTGTCTGCAGCAAAGAAAAATGTAGGATAGGATCACAGTGTGCTCTCATTCATACTAGTATAAACTTTGACTAACTCCACCATGGTTAGTCAAGTTGAACTAGATTTGTGCCAGCGTAGCTGAATGCAGTCTCAGGCTCTAGTTGAAAGTGCATGTTCCCAGCTGCCCTAGCAGGCCTAGGATGTGCCCCAGGAATCAAAATCTGTACCTGCTTAAGTGTCTGAGTACTTGCATCTTCCCTCTTACTACAGTATGTAAGTACCCAGGGGATTGCAGGGAAGTAAACTAGGGAATTATTCATTGCTAACTTTCACAGGTGTTGGAGTAAGGGAAGAAGCTGCTGAGGTTGGCAGAGCAGCTGACATCACTGGCTGTCAAAAATGGAAAACTTACTGAATGTTAAATAAAATGTGAATGAGCTCTAGACTTTATTAAAAATGGGGAAGTTTGATGGAAGGCTTTACCTGATGTTCTTCTCCCCTTTTCTCACTAACATTCAAAATGAACAGAAACAATTCACACCACTCCACTCACTAGTCTAGTTCCCACAGACTGGTTTCTCCTCTATGGGGTTGTTGAGGGTTGTTAACTTAAATCTCCAGCAATGCTGAATGATTACAAGATGCCCAACCAACAGGTGACACACTGGAGACAAAATCTAGAACCATGTGAAACTTGCCTCCCTCCAGGTCTAGTTACAGATTTGAAGCCCAGCCTGGGGTAGGCTGAAAGGCTTGCAAGCACAGGTTGATTTACAGTGTTCACATATTACCAATTGCAGTTTAAATGTAAAACTAAGAAGTACTCATGAGTTTTCTGCTTTCAGATTTCAGGATATTTAAAGCAATACAAGCAAAGCTGAAGGAAAGATCTGTACTGGTTCCTACAAACTGAAACTGAGGAGATCTGCACAGCTTTGCACCTAGCTCAAATGACTGTGTTCTGAAGAATGTGTAAGTCTACTACTATCAGGAATTTAGCTGTCAATGGTCATAAGTATGCCGCTCCGGAGCAGAGAACCACATACTGCTCTTGGTTACGCTGGTTTAAAATCAGTAATGATTTTATTTACTGCAATCCACAAAAAGTGAGCCTTATCCTCTTGTCCTTGTATCATTTATCCTGTTGTCATTTACCCTGTGTAAAGCATATGTAAAATGCTACCACATGAGAATAGCAATGCAAGATGTAAGGAACTGAAGAATCATCAGGGCTAATAAATACAAACCTATATGATTATATATATAATCATATAATTATGATTTCATAACATATTGCACCTAGAGGTGTAGCATGGCAGTTCTGTGCCTAAAGCAGCCATAATTCACAGAGCAGCATGGGCTTCCACCTTGCTGATTCTGGTGTGATCAGCTGCCACTGCCTAATTTTGTGTCCCCTGACAAAGGCGATGCCTGGAATTGCTGTCCACTGTGACACCTGCATCCAAGGATTTTGTGACCTGGTCACAGAAGGCCACACGGTTGGTCTGACAGGACCTGCCTCAAATGAACCCATGTTTGAAAATGACCCATCCACTACCACTCTCTGGGTGCGGCCCTCCAACTAATTTGCGACCCATCTGACCGTGTAGGCATCGATGCCACAGTTGCCTAATTTCTTAATGAGAATGGAGTGAGAGACAGTGTCAAAGGCCTTCCCAAAGTCTAGAAAGACTACATCCACTGCGACACCTGCATCCAAGGATTTTGTGACCTGGTCATAGAAGGCTACCAGGTTGGTCTGACACAACTTGCCTCGAATGAACCCATGTTGGTTGCCCCTAAGCATGAGGGTCACAGTGAAGTGCTGAGGGGCACACTGAAGTGCACTGGGTTAGAATACAAGGCAGTCGAGGGGAAAGAGACTTAACGGTGGGGGTCTACTACAGACTTCCCAACAAAGGGGAAGAGATAGACCAGGAATTATTAAGTCAGCTCACGGAGGTAGTTAGGTCGAAGGACGTGGTCATCATGAGTGACCTGAACTTCCCAGACATCTGCTGGGAAAAGCAGTCAGCCAGGTCTGACTGCTCACGTAGGTTCCTAGCCCAAATGCAGGACCTCCATCTAACCCAGAAGGTGCACAGCCCCACCAGGGGAGAGGCCTTGTTGGACCTGGTGCTGGCCGCGGGTGATGACCTGGCGAGGGGCCTGCGGGTGCTCAACCACCTGGGCGACAGCAATCATCACCTGCTGGAATTCACCATCCAGCACAAGGTGGCAAACGCCTGCAGCAAGGCAGCAGCCCTGGACTTCAGGAGGGTGGACTTCAATGAGCTAAGGAGAATAGTCGGGGAAGCACTGAGGTCCTGGAGGGGAGGGGAGCCAGGTGTCCAAGAGTGGTCGCTCCTTAAGGAGACGATCCTTCAAGCCCAAAGGGGGGTAATCCCAACACAGATCAAAGGGAGCAGGAGGGTGAAAAAGCCCCCATGGCTCACCAGAAGCATCCGGGAATGTCTTCTAGCTAAAAGGGAGGCGTACACCCAATGGAAGGGAGGGGCCATCACCAGGGAGGACTATTCTGTGGTTGCTCGGGGATGCAGGGGGGCAGTCAGGAAGGCCAAGGCCGAGATGGAAATGGGACTAGCTTCCTGGATCAAGGACAACAAGAAGTCCTTTTTTAAATACATAGGGGGCAAAAATAAGGTTCCGGGTAATGTTGGGCCCCTGCAGGACACACTGGGAAAAGTGGTCGTTGCACCAGATGACAAAGCTAACCTATTTAACGACTTCTTT
>NW_017728951.1:36057942-36063483 GCF_001723895.1 Crocodylus porosus | reverse complement strand
AAAAGAGCAGTGGATCCTGAATGGGCCAAACAATGGACAAATGCTGACATTAAATGAAGAATACAGATATTAAGCACTTCTCAGGATCTGACTGTCAGCATACTTTTGATGACACTGTTTATTCATAGCTGTACTCAGAAAGTCTTGTTGCTGTGGGTGGAAATCATCATAGTGGTATTTGTTATCATTTTAATTAGCGGTTGTGATATCTTCAGGCTTGTAACATTAAATGGGCATCATCAGGACTGCTCATCTCAATATTGAACCTCGTATTGTGCAACTTGTCTTTTTGCAAAATGTATGTCTCTTTTTATATAAAATTACTCACTAAGGAGCTCCATTTTCGAGTGGGCAAGTCTACAGCTATGCATTATAATAAGGGTTTGCAGTGGATGGCACAACAACACAGAAAGGAAATCATTTTCCGTGTTCTGATGGTTATAGATGTTTGCAGTCTTGACTTCACATGTGAAATACGAAACATGACTGTAATGGGGACGGCTTTGGCTTCATTGATTAGGGGCTGAGAAAAGGGAAGGAGCTTCCCCGTTAGCTGGATAGATACCAGCCGTTTGCCCAAACTGAGACAGCTGACTGGCAGCTGAAGGCTATGTAGTCTGCTCGGGGCAAGCCATCTGGATACTCTTGAAAAAGGGGCCTACAGGACTGGAATAAGGTTGCAGGTGACAGGCACACACAGTATGTCTACACTGTGACTGCAATGTAGGGTAGATATACGTGAGCTAGCTGGCTCAAGTACTAGCATTAGTCAGGCCATAGCAGCACAGGGCTCAGCACCACCAGCTGCAAAATTAGCCCAACAGGCAGATTAATTAGAAAATTAGCCCTACAAGCAGATTAAGCAGAAAATAAAGCTCCATGACACCATAGTTAGACTGCTACCGGCACCTGAGCTAGGTAGTTTAAATGTGGCTCAGGTACATCGACACTACAATGGAGTCTTGGTTGTGATCACAGTCTGAGCTCAGCCTGGACAGACTGGTCCAGGGTGCAAGTGAGGTAAAGGTTTTCCTCATTTTATGCAGTATATGTGTTCCCAGAAAACTGTGCATAAATAGAATTTGCATAAAAGGAACCCAGTTTATAAGGTAACAAATAGGGATATGTTCCCATGGCAGTGAGGCAGAGAGGGAGTGAGGCTGGGGCTAAGGAAGGGATGGGGGTAGGGGCCCAGTGCAGCCCAGCAGCTGCAGGCAGGTGACGTTGGCCACTCCTGGAGCTGCACAAGGGAGTAAAGTGGGGGGAACTGTCAGTGGGTGCAGGGCAGGTTGGGGGGCATGGCACAGTGCAGCCCAGGGGCTGGGGTGAGTGGGGACAAATGGAGCCCCAAGAGAGCCTCTGAGACATGCTAATTAAGGTCTGGGGAAAGATGCATGAATCCTAGAGACCAAATTCTCTCTCTGTACAAGAGTTCATGCAAAGAGTATCAGCAGCAGAAGCCACTATGTAAATTGTCCGACTCTGCCTCCTGGACTGTCCATACTCATCCATAGCTGAGAGGGGAGATCATTTTCCCTGACATTAGTACCCCTTGGCCCCTCTGCTGCGTTGTCTAAAGGGGGAGAGTGGAGGGGGAAAGAACATTGATGATTTTGAGCTAAGACGACAAAGGGACAGATCCCCAGATGGCTTAAATCAGTGTTGCCTTAATATAGCTATGTCAGTTTACACCAGCTGAGGATCTGGCTCAGGGAAGCCCATGATGGAATGGCTGTAGAATTATGGTGCTTTCCTTTGTGCATATTTCAGTTCTAGGTCTGCCCTAGCATTCTCACTACCAAATGCAAATAGACATGCTGCTTGATGAATAGTGACAAAGAGAAGAAAGCCCAAAGTCTGGCCATCTGTTCACCTGGAAACCCATGAGGAAACAAACTGCTACCTCTGGCAAAGGGCGTTTGAGAGTGGAGTGAGAGAGACCACCAGCATTTCCTTAACATAGTGTCTGACCAAGCAGCCAAAGCAGGAAAAGAAGGAGCAATTCATGGGCATTGCCTTGTAAATGAATTAACTGCTGAAAGGAAGTTTTTGATGGACAGACATGTCATATAAAAGCCCTATTGTATTCAGCCAAGGGAGGTGGCATGGGAATAAGTGGTGCTAACTCCCACAGCCACACTCCTGACAGACCCATGTTGCCTGTTGGTGGAGAAGGAGATGTGAGGGAGGCTCAGTTACTTTAGCCTATTCAGCCCTTTGCCTGAATACTGAGGCTGCCACCAGATGCCTAGTTTAGCATAGTTGTGCAATGGGAGCTTTGTACTATGGATATCAGGCTGAGATTCACCAAATCATTTCACAGAGGATATGAACAGACACCAGCAGCTGGTTACAAACTCCCAAACAGTTTCTGACTACATCACTCCCCTTCCCTCCCCACAAAGTAGAACCAGGCTCATACCACCTTTTCCTATTACCATTAAAGGGAACAGAGGACAATTTCATTCCCTGCCCCACCCAGGCCTCCACACTCACATCCCAGCTCCTACTGGGCTTTATTAGAATGGATGGAAAGTCACATTAGTTTAGTTGTTCATGCCAAGTAAAGATGAAATTCACTCCTGTTTTATACATCATGTATATACTACTTAAGTCCCAATTAAACCCTCAAAGTACAACTTAGTGGATCACATATCTTGGGACTGCACAAAGATGAATTTCATTCTTACTGTGGGTTTAAGGGCTTAGCCAACTCCAATTAAAGACAATGCAAAGACTCCCATTTATGGTCCCGCAGGCAGATTTGGCAGCACTGGGTTATAAAATTGTCAGCCTGGCAACTTACTGATAGTAATGGTGTCATTGATCTTGAAGCTGCAGAGAACTTGGTCAATATTTCTTGCATGATAAAAGCCATTGCCTCTTACCACAACTTGAAAGGATTCTGGAATGGTAAATAAGAGTGAATTATGAAAAAAGGTTAACCTTTCATTCCCCTCTCAAATATTGCATTTCATTTTAGCCCCAGAGGGATCTCAAGTATGACACAGTAGCAGCTGCTTCCTACTCTACAGGAGCATCTACACACTGTCCTATGTCATTGTAATGACATGCAATGTTGCCGTACAGTGCACCACAGTGGCATAGTGATCACATGAGTCTATACATGATTGGCAGCTATTTCGCCATAGCAGTGCCCTCTACCATTTTAGTGCACTGCTACGGTAAAGTAGCGGTGAAATCTAACCGTGTGTCTTGCGCATGGTGATGATGCAGTGTAAATGGTTACTGCCCTTTTGGAAGTACTAAAGCATGGTGCTGTAGCCATACAGCAATATGTAGATGTGTATCACCTGAATCTAATTATGCACTCTGAACCTTCTTTATAAATGACTACTATATGGTGCTGAAGTAATCCAAAATACTGCAGGATCACTAGTGCAAACTAATGGCTCTTGGATCATTATTGTAGAATATTAAAAGATGACTTAATTCCCTGGAGAAATACTTGCTATTAACATTTTAACATTGTGTATATTTTGTGATTTTCTGAATTCATTTCCCCAGGGTTCTTCTCCTCCACAATAATTCAATATCAGAATAATTTATAAATCCAACTATAGGACCACATCTGCTTGTGTAAGTTACCAGATCTGCACTGAAGTCAGAGTTACTTTGAATTATACCTGATGGGAATTTGGCCTATAATGGCTAGGGACAGACATTCAAAAAGCCTGAGCCTGAATTGATTCAATCTTCTCAGGTTAGTTTAACTTGGCTAGGCTGAACCAGTTCGTAACTGCACAGACATCCCCTCTGGACTGAAGAAATACAGGCACATGCCTGCAGTGGCTCAAGCTAGAAGTCAGGGGACACTAGAGCAGCCCTTCCTTCCCTTTACTTACACAACAGGGAGTTACACTGGGAGTTGACAGCATTTATCATCCTGTACAGAAAACAAAAGCCTCTCTCGTTAGTTAAAGCTCTTCTGAAACATTTTTTTCTGAGGAGGAATGGAGGGACACTACCAGCTACCTGTTGAGTAGCTCTAAAAAGCCTTAAGTGGACACTGTCCTGTCTGCCTTATACAGACCCCTCTCAGCATTAGCCACATGCTGGCTACCAGTGGCGACACATAGGGGTGCACAGGAGTGCACGTGCACCCCCTGGACTGCTGGTGCACCCTCTGACAGGCTGCGCTTCCCACTTAGGTGATGGTTAGGGGGGCCAGCAGGAGCGCTGATGTGCTAGCTGGGGAGTGGGAGTGCTGTGGCCACCCTCAGAAGTGCCACGGTCACTTCCAGAAGCCAGTGAGTGAGATCGGCTGTGGGAGGACTCGCCCTTCCCCAGTTGGTGAGATAGGCTGTGGGGGGAACCCCCCTCCCCCGTTCGGTGGGATTGGCCAGTCGGTGACCACCCCCCTAGTCGCTGACTGGTTGTTGGGGGACGTGTGCCCCCCCGAGTAAGGTGGCACCAGTTGCCCATGCTTGCTATGGTCCATGCTGTGCAAGAGGGGAATCCCTACTTGAGCAGGGAGTGGTGAGGAGGGGTGGAGCAAGGGGAATCCAGGAAGATGTTGCTGTGTCTGCAGTTTCTGCCAGAGCACTAGCAGAGCCCTGCCAAGGGCTGCAAAGCATTTGGGATGCTGTGGCACTCTGGCTTAAGTTAAACAAGAAGGGGTCTGGGACAGACATTACATAAACCAGTTTCACCCAAATCAGGTAAGTCTGATACTACATTCAACCAGTTTTATTTCGAACTGGTTTTAGCCATTTTCAAACCATTTGATGTGCACTGAACATCTGTTCTGTTACAGATTTAGACCAAGTTCCATTCACTTAAACTGGTTTATGTGCAATGTCTGTCCCTAGCCAATATGTCCATCCAAAATATATGTTCCTTATTCTTAACCAACAGCCAGCATCATTCTCATTTACACTAAGGCTCCTTCACAGTAAGGACCAGAAGTTGCAAATACTTTCCTCCCCAGCTGCCATCTCTCCATGCCACTTTAGCTATAACCTTGCTAGATCTTCTGAGTATTTTCTATAGGTGACTCAGCCCTTTCAATGGAAGGGGCCCAGTGAAGAAGTCCAACCTGAGGATGCTGAGAGAAGGTGCTAAAGGAACACTAGCCAGTGCACCCATGTTTTGAGGGAGTCATGGGTTAGACCTGTTATACCCATACCTTTACAGGATCACACACAAGAATTTCATAGTTTCTAGGGTCAGAAGGGACCTTAGTAGATCATCAAGTCCGACCCCCTGCCATGGCAATTTAAGGATGTACAGTGGAATTCACCCTATAAAGAATTCACCCTGATTCTGCATGCCCCTGGATTTTTCTTGGAAGACTGGGCTCCTGAGGCCCCAGGAGAACCTACCCAGGTTTTCCTGTTGACAGAGGTGCACCTCAGGTGTTCCCCAGCAAGTGATTCTCTGGGCACATGTATCATGCTGCTGTACCTCAACTCAGGACAACAGGCAACATCACCCAACAAAGCAGGTCAGCCAGGACACATCCCAGCACAGCTGATCACCCCCTGACCGGCTGCACTTGCTGTTTAGGTGATGGGCTGG
>NW_017728951.1:36045291-36057842 GCF_001723895.1 Crocodylus porosus | reverse complement strand
GCACCAGTGCCCCCCCTGCAAGCACTGGCTGGGGAGCGGAGTGCCGTGGCTCTCCTAGAAGCACCTGCAGCTGCAGCTTCCGGAAGCCGTCATAGTGAGCAGCAACAGTGGTTGGCTGTCTCACAACTGGCTGTAGAGGATGCACCCCCCACCCCAGTCAGCGAGATTGGCCAAGGGAGGACCTCCCCTCCAATCGGCAGTACTGGCCATATGGGGACCCTCTCTCCCCCGGTCAATGAGATCTGGTCACTGGGGGGGGGGGCATGTGCCCCCCCTAAGGCAGCACCAGTCACCCATGGTCCAGGGGAATGGCAAAGGTTAATTGGTTTCTAAAAGCTTGTTTGTGACAAAGTTTCCTTGAAGACAGACATCCTGTCTAAACATCCTGGGAAATTATAAAGATGAACAGTGTATCCATAAAATGAGATAGGTGTGCTGTGTTATATCCAGGTCACAGTGGACAGCTGCAGAGTCCCTGGGATTTCCAGTTCTAGTGGATGGATCAAATTAGGAGGCTAGGGCATACCCAAATTAAGACACCAGTAAATGACCAAATTAAGATGTGTGCATATGATAGGTTTGGGAAACAAAGGAATATGCTGACAGAACAAGAACATGGACAGTATGACAACCACAGGGAAACCAGTCAATGCTGCCTGGGAATGAAGAGTCATCAGAGGAGAAAAAGGCTATAAAAGGAGGGATTACGGGGTAGCAAAGGGTCCCCGAAGGAGGAACCCAAGGCCACCATGGACAGAGGACATACCACCAACCTGTCTCACCCACCCCACTGGGGGGTGGGTCTTGGTCCTTAACCTCCAGGCTGCTGACCTCTGACATTCAAGAAAGAACCACAAGGTGAAGCTTGCATACTGGCCAAACATACCTTCCCTTTGTGACAACCCTAGGACTGGTAGATAAAGAATTATGGGGCAGGGGAATTGTTTTGTTTGGCTTGCCTGCATTATTATTCTCATCTCCTATCAGTGTATATCAATAAATTGCATTTTCATCAATGACCTAGAAATGAGGGTACAAAGTGATATCTCCAAGTCTTCAGGTGATACTAAATTATTCCAGAATCCCAAGATGAAGCAAACAAACTGCAAAAAGATTTCACAAAGCTAAGTGAGTGAGCAAAAAAATGGCAGATGAATGTCAGTGTTGACAAATGCAAGGTAATACACACTGGGGAAAAATAACCTGTTGCACATACACAGTGCTGGGTTCTGAACTTGCTTTTACAACTCAGAAAACAGAACCTGGAGTCACTGTGGACAGATCTCTAAGAAAACCAGCCTAATGTGCAGTGTCAACCAAAAAAAAGGGCAATAAAATGTTGGGTATCATTAAGAAGGGAACTGAAAATAAAACAGAAAATATACTCATGCCACTATACAAATCCATTGTATAGCCACATCTTAAATACTGTGTGTATTTCAGGTCTCTGTATCTCAAAAAGGATGTATTAGAATTAGAAAAGATACAGGGTAGAGCATGGGTGGGCAATTATTTCAGGTGGAGGGCTGTTTAACAAGTTCTGGCTAGCTGTCAGGGCAGGGTGCAATTCACTAGGGGGAACCTTAGCAGAGGTTAAAGCTCCTCATTAAAATAAATGGAGAACCATGTGTCTCCTGGGTCAGTAGGAATTTGTTTCTGAAAGGAACTGTGTTTTCTACTGAAAGGAATGTGATCGAAGGATGCAGCAAAATGGACCTCTGGGGATTAACAAGCTGAATACTAGCTTACACCTGGAAAAAAGATCTGCTAAAATGCTGTTTTTTTTCCTAGGAGGTTAAGTAATTTAGACCTACAGTGATAGTGGTTTGTTAAAGAACCTTGCCCTGCAGATCCCACTTGTTAAAGTTCTCCTTAAGGCGCTGGGTCCTGGGGAGCCACATGGTATGGGACAGCTGCAGGGTCTGGCACACAGCCCTTCCCTGCCTGATCCTGAGGGTTGGGCAGGGAACAGCCCTAGGTCTAAACCAAGGCTGGGGCTGTCCAGTGCTGAATCCTGACACTCAGCAGGTCTGGCACCAGGCAGCCCTGGGGTCTGAAACAAAGCCACCCCTCCCCAGTTGGCAGGATCAGGTTGAGGGTAGCTCTGGGTCCCAAAGGCAGCTGCACCCTGCTGTTTCCCCAGAGGATGTCAGGAGCACAGCTGGAAATGGGAGAGCAGAGGTCAGGAAAACAGATCTTACGATGACAGGCTGAGAACCATGGGACTCTTTAGCCTGGAAAAGCGCAGGCTCAGGGGTGATCTGATGGCCACCTATAAGTTTATCAGGGGTGACCACCAGGATCTGGGGGAACGTTTGTTCACCAGAGCGCCCCAAGGGATGACGAGGTTGAACGGTCACAAACTCCTGCAAGACCGCTTCAGGCTGGACATAAGGAAGAATTTCTTTACTGTCCGAGCCCCCAAGGTCTGGAACAGTCTGCCAGCGGAGGTGGTTCAAGCACCTACATTGAACACCTTCAAGAGTAAATTGGATGCTTATCTTGCGGGATCCTATGACCCCAGCTGACTTCCTGCCCTTTGGGCAGGGGGCTGGACTCGATGATCTCCCGAGGTCTCTTCCAGCCCTAATGTCTATGAAATCTATGAAGCTTCTCCCATCCATGACTGCATATCCCAGCTTAAAAGGGTGCCAGACACATGCAGCCAGTTGCACTTGCCTCTCAGAGCCACCAGGTGCTAACAGCTGGGAATGAGGGAGCTTTCCCATCTTCTGGTGCTTGTGCGGGCACCTCTTGAAACTGGCGTTGCACAGCAGGGAATGGGGGAGCTCCACGATGTTAGGCTCCTGACACCTTAGCCCTTTAAGAAGCCCACATGCAGTTGGGAGCCTCAGCTACATGCTCACTTGCTGGTGTTCCCAGATCCCTGTGGAAGTGACATGTGGGGAGTAGGAAGCTCCTGGCTCCCCAGCTGCCACTTCCATGTTAGTAGAGGGCTGAGGGGGGAGTGAAGCACAGTTGGGGAGCAGGAAATTTCCCACTCCCCAGCTGCAGGTACCACTCCTCTCCCTGCACTGGTAGTCACACAATTAGAGTTGAGGAACTTTATAACCCATTCCCAGAACTGCATGACCTGCCATGCATGGCTGGCATGGTAGGCCCCACAATTTGAGGAATGGGGCATAAAATTCCCCAGCCCCTAATCACGAAACTGTCTTAATGTCTGCCAGCAGCCCCAGAGTCTTTAAATCCAGAAAGGATGTTGCTTTCTAAAATGTGTGTTGTAGTTCGACTACACATTACGGGCTTGGCAGAAGATGACTACACTAAGTGGACCCAGGAGGGCAAATCATGTCTTTCACTTTCCTTCATGAAACAAACAAGCAAATGGCCCCTGCATCATAGCACATTCCACCGAAGCAAGTCAGCACATGGCTCAAATTTGGTATGACAGGAATGATGCTTATTGCTTTATTCTCCCATTAGAACTGCAATGGCTGTGAGGTCTGACAAACTATAATGCATGAGAGGGAAGACTGCAATGTGCAGGGGCTATATACAAGTGGATCCCCTCTAGGAACTGCTTCCTACTTGTCTCTTCTTCTGTGTTTGACTTGAAGCCTCTGCAAAGCAATACACATGGGGAGGGGTAACATATACCACACAGAGGGGTAAAACATACCACACAAGGTGGTTGAGAATGTTTCTCAGGGTTGATCCAAAATGTCAGTGTAGACATACTTTAATGCAGGGGTGGCCAACCTGTGGCATGTATGCCACAAGTAGCATGGACAGCCTGTGTGTTAGACAAAGCAGATCATGGAGGGATTAGGGAACTCGCTGACAGACAATGCAGGGGGCAGAAAGCAGAGCAACAGATCAGGAAGGAGGTAGCAAGCAGAGAGACAATCAGATAGGGAAAAGGGATTGGACTGGTACTTGGGGCGGGTGTGGGGCTTACCTTGTGGCATGCTTGCCAAAAAGGCTGGCCCCCACTGGCAGCTTTAGGGCTCTAGCAGGCCCACAGCACTACTTACCCACCCTTAACACAAGTTTGGGGCCCACATATTGTGGATCCACTGACTCTTCTGAAAAAGTTTCTCCTTCATAACTCCCTTTAATGCTGTATGCAAGGAGCCCTCAAAGAGCAAGAGACCCAGGGCAGAGAGGGAGGGAAGGACTCAAAGTCTGTCCTGACCTCCAGGCAGAATCACACCAGTTCAGCCAAGCCCAGTCCCTCCACAAGGCTCGCTTAAACCAATTCCACATCAGTTTGACTCCACTGCATTCAGTTCTCCTCACATTTGTGCTAGTTTTGCAGCAGTCTGACTCTACTGAGCCAAATTCGCCTTTCACTTACACTAGCTTTATGTCAGTGAATAGCCCTAGACCCAGTTCTCCTCCCACGCTACTTTAATGGAAGTATAGCAGTACTGGGCCCAATTCCCCTGTTACACCAGTTTTCTATCAGCATGGCACCAAATCTATGTTCTTGCCTGGGCCCCTGCCTCCAATGGGGAAGAAATTATCCAAGGTTATTCTATGAATATGAAATGCGAAGTTCAGTGGGCCTTCAAGAAGAGAGGAGAGTGGGGCCTGGGTAATACCTAGTGTGTGGCCTGGTGAATAAGGACATAGTGGTTCAGGTGCACTTTGGGTGAAGGGGACCTAGAACCTAAGTCTGCTGTTCCCTTGGTTAAATGTTCTACAAATTGCTAGCCTAAAATGTGGGAGGGCCCCTTCTTCTCTATTTCCCTTCTGACAGGTGTACATGCAGGGTAACAAACAGAAAGGCTGCAGGAAATGTGAAATGAAAATATTTTGGCTAAATTCTACCATCAGCTACTTGCATTCAGACACCTTTGAATTTCAGACACCTTTGAAAAACTTGTCCCACTCCACCTGAAATGAGTGAGACTTGGGCTCCTAAAAATATACTCTTAGACCCCAATTCAGGAAAACATTTAAACTTGTTTAAGGCTGTCCTCAATGAAGCACTTAGGAGGAACATTTTCAAAGTACCTACAGGTCTTAGGAGTCAAGATTTTAGAGAGTCAAGGAGACTTAAGCATGAGTATATACAGTTAAGCATGCGGTTTCAATGTTTTGCTGAAGAAGGATGGTCTGAATCAGGACTTCAAAGAGCGAGGCAGCCAATGGAAGCTGAAGACAGAAAAATCAATGTCAGAATTTGACCTGTTTACTCAGGGAAGGGTTATGTCATGAGTTCCAGTAGCAACAAATGCTTCTTAAAACAAATTGACATAGATTAAAGCCAAATATAACTGCAGATGGAAATATGTGAGTAGCTCCTAATTGTGGTACCTTTTCACAGTAGACTGTAACCATGTTACTCCAAATCTGAATCTAGTGCCGTTTTGCCTGATATAAGCCACTAACTGTACTGGCCTTAACTCTTGATCAAAAATAACAACTTTCTATTTCATACTAGTATAACTCCTAGCAATATTTGGCCCAGAGTGCAAGCCCAGGTTTCCTTCCCCTACCAACAAATGGAATATCACTTATGAGAGCTGCATATGCGTGTCCTTACGCACCAAGCTACAACTGATTTCACAAGCTAACTCCAAAAGGATCTAACTACCCTTGTAAGATGATTTTGTCATTCAATTATATAAACACGACTTGTGAAAATAAAGCTGCTTTTTGTTTTTTCCCTGAAACAATGGGCTTAAAAATACAGCAGCCAAACAAAATTAATTATTATTCAATTTATGCCTTTAAAAAAAACTGTTAATAAAGAGGAGTTTAAATGCAAATGGTTAATGGTAATGGTGCTATCATAGATTCATAGACATTAGGGTCGGAAGGGACCTCAGTAGGTCATCGACTCTGATCCCCTGCCCTGCGCAGGAAAGAGCGCTGGGGTCAGACGACCCCAGCCAGGTGCTTGTTCAGTCTCCTCTTGAAGACCCCCCAAGGTAGGGGAGAGCACCACCTCCCTTGGAAGCCCATTCCAGATTCTGGCCACCTTTACTGTGAAGAAGTTCTTTCTGATGTCCAACCTAAATCTGGTTTCAGTCAACTTGTGGCCATTGTTCCTAGTTACTCCAGGGGGTGCCCTACTAAATAGAGCATCTCCCATTCCCTGCTGCCCTCCCCTGATGAACTTGTCAAGACTGTTCATTTCTCCTGCCCTTCTTTTCACTGTCACTGCAACTTTCCACAGTCAGTTGTGAAAGCAGCCTAGATTCTCTATAATAACCTGTCTATGAGCACAAGGTGATAACATCGTTTTGGTTACAGGCTTGCACAAAAACATAAACAGTTAGGGCCAGCTTTTGTTGTTGCTATTGAACAACCACCCTTTCAGATGCTATGTAGCATTAATATATTCTGGATGATGGCCTGCTGAAATGGCTAATTCTGTTTAATTTTGGGCCCTGGCTCAGGCTGCGTCCTTTTCTTTCCTAGTTACTGTCAGATTATAGATTGCAGATTTTGACAAGACAGCGAAGGGAAAAAGGTCAGCACTGAAATAACTGGGCAGCGCTGGCAGCGAGATGGTAGGTTGAAGCTGGTGCGCACTGGCTGTGCTGTCGGCTTCGCTTCTGTGACTCTGATGAGAAGCTGACTGCTTGCATCCACACCTGGTAGTTGACGTGGCCAGTAGGATGCCACATCCAGCAAAACCTTTCAATCACATCTGTGTCCCATGAGTGTAATCAAAGCAATGATGCTGTCAAACAGTATCTTAGGCACCTCCCTTCCCACACTGATAGCCTGTTTACAGGCTGCACGTCTTGGTCATTTTAAATCAGAGGGAACAAAAAGACCCAAGTCCATTCCCCCACATCAGTATACTACACATTTGTAGGGTCAAAAAGCATTAAGCATCAGATAGCTGTCATAACCTGACTAGATCAATTTAAAAATGGATTCACCAGCTAGCTTCATCTCAGACATCCAAACCCCAAACTGGAATTGTCATAATTCAGCTAGAGCCACATGGAAACAGCTTTGTCAGCAATTTATTAAACCATTGACAAATCAAAAGTGAAGCCAAGATTGGAAATAAGATGTATAACTTAAGTATTAGCAACAATAATTGTAATGTATAGGCCAAAGCCTGCTGCAGACCCTAATCAAGCAAAAGTTCTGATAGAGTAGCAGAGCTGGGTATAACACAATACAGATTAAAATGATGAGTAACAATTAATATCAACCAAATCAACCATTACAACCACACCTTGCTGCATTTCATGCAAAATGCAGGGTGTACCTACTTTAGATATTGAAAAAATATGTAAAAGCAAACAAGGCTCATTGCTTATGTATGTTGTGATTTAGGCATACGTAGGCACACTTGCCACACAGCCCCTGCCCCTCTGACTCTTACAAATACATCTACATACTTAGGGAGATGTAGATGCATGGATATACACAGACATGTATGTAGATATGTACAACCTCATTATACTAAGCCCTGTTTACAAGAACCCCTCCCCATTTCACAATCCCAACAGTAGGAACCAATATTTTTCATTAGTATGATGCTGCAGTCCCTTGGTCGCATTGAGCTTCATTATAATGAGGGTGTATCATACATATACACACGTAAATACAGTAATACCTCAGTTAACGAATCCTCTGGTAATGAAGCTCCTTTATAATGAAGCTAGCCTTTTTTTGCCAAAAAAAAAAAAAAAAAGTCAAAAACATTTTTGAGGCAAATGAGGATTTCTCGTTTTACCAAAGAAACCGGGGGATTTTGCAATTAGCTCCCTGCAGAGTTCCAGCCTGCAGGGAGCTAGGGGAGAGAGGGAGGAAGGTGGTGCCACGTGAATGTACATGCATGTGATCTCAGGCAGCCTGCAGAGCAGCTCCAGCAGGTATATGGGGGGGGGATTGAGGGCCCTGTAGGGAGGGAGCTGGGCAGAGCTGGGGCTGCTGCCCAGCCAGCGGTGCTTGGGCCCTGGAGCTGCAATGAGCAGCTGCAGGGCCCCAGCATAGAAGCAGGCCAGGGCTGCGAGTGGCTTGTACAGGGAAGGGGGAGAGCTGGCTCCCTACTGCCGCACGCATTCCCAGGGGGCAGGGGGGACCCGCGCTCCCCCCCCCCAGATCTGTACACGGGGCAGGCTGTGGGCCCGGGCCCCTGCCCTGCTTCCCTTCCCGGAGCCTCCACACCCCTGACATAGCCTGGCTTAGCAGGGAGCAGCAGGGCCTTGCGGGTGTCTCCTTGCTGCTGTGAGCTCCGTGCTGCCCTGGCGACACTGCTTTGAGGGGTGCACCCCACACTGCTGCTCTCACTGCAGCCCTGCATGCAGGAGGCACATTGCCAGGGCAGCATGGAGCTCAGAGTGGCAAGAGCTCCTCCATGCAGACCCGCTGTTCCCTGCTGCTCTGCTTCCCTGCCCCAGGACCTCCGCAGCCCAGTGGCAGGGAGCAGCTGAGCCATGCAGAGAAGCTGCTCAGCACTGTGAGCTCTGCACTGCTCTGGCGATGCGTCTCCTGTGCGTGGGGCTGCAGTGAGAGCAGAAGCACAGGGTTGCACCCCTCAAAGCAGTGACACATGCAGGGGGAGGGTCACCAGGGCAGAGCAGAGCAGTGAGGAGATCCCCGCATGGCCCTGCTGCTCCCTGCCGTCCCGGGTCATGCCTGCAGGGCGGTGGAGGCCCTGGGGGTGGGAAACAGGGCAGGAGCCTGCTGTGGGGCACGAGTTCCCTTGGTCCCCTGGGGGTGGCAGGGAGCTGCCCTGCCCAAACCTGCAACAGGGGGGAGTGGGGGTAGGGGACTACAGACCCAGCTCTGTAGGCCTGGCAGCTGGGTATCTTTGTGGGTATTTATCACTTATCTTTGTGAGTAGTTAATACTTTCCTCCTGTACACCCCTTCTCCGAAGTCCTGAAATGCATCCCTATGCCTCATATGTTATTTCTGCCTCTGGTAACGAAATTTCTGATAATAACAAAGTGACATCATGGAACCCATATACTTCGTTAACCAAGGTATTACTGTAGTGTATAATGAATTGATACTATATCTCTATATAGAAAGTAGAGGTGGTCTGAACATTATTATATTTTGAAATTTTCATATTATCTATCAATATTTTGAAAGGCATATTTCTATAACAACCACACAGATGCTCCACAGTCATGTCAAAGAAGTTTCTAATGTAAGTGACAAAAAGGATGAAGTGTCAATTAAATGTTCATGAAAAACATGGGTTTTTTTTCCCAACTGGCTTGATAAAATGTGCAATGTATCTATGGATATGGTGTGCCTTACCATATGCCCAAGCCCCCTTATTTATGTAGTATGAATAAATTATACTTAATCATTACTTATATTTAAAATCTATTTGAAATGTCATATGCTTTTTAAAACTAAATGTCTAACACCAGAAATTGCATTGTTTAATTGATGAAACATGAAAATTACACTGTGGTTAAAATAACAACTGTGATGGCCAGTTCAATGACCTGGGTTCAGGTAGGAAAGTGCTCTTTTATCAAGGTTTTTTCTGAACGTTTACTAGGCCCTAAGCCTGACCCTACCAACTCCTGCTGAAGGTCAGAGTGTTCGCTATTGTGCCACGAGGAGGGCCATTGGCTTCATGAAGCCTACTTTGAGGGTAAGCAGTATATAAAGAATCAAGGTGAAAACCTGATTCTTTTGCAATGAATGGAAGCATTCATAGCAATAAAGCTAAGCATGTCCATAAATACTCACAGGATGAGCATCTTACAGCCTCCTACAGGAGTCTACTATACAGACAACTTACAGGAACATGGCCACAGAAAAAAAACTATTAAGGAACTGATTTTGGTTGATACATGTCTCCGTACAGTGACATTGCTACAGCATCGTGCTTTAGTACTTCCTTTTGGGAGCATGGCGCAGTAACCACCCATACTGTGCCATGCGGTGCACTGAACTGGGGGAGCGAGCCACTATGGCAATGTAGCTACCGATCATGTGTAGACCTACATGATTGCCACAGCTACAACAACAAAGGGTGACACACAGATTTGCTCATTAAGGCTCCTTCAGCCCATTCTTGTAGTGGATTCCCTGGCTCCCTGAAGGTAAGGTGGGGGAAGGCTATGTGAAATGTTCTGGAGGGGGTGACTGTTAGAGAAGGGGTGGCTAGAGAGGGGGCTCCCAGTGGGGAGAGGTGGGATGAAGGTCCCGGGGGGAGGGAGCTAGCTGTGACTGCAGGGAGGTTGACCCTGGGAGATTTTCACAGGTATTTTTTATGAGGGCTAGGTGGTAGTCTGCATGCAGGATAAGGATTTCAGTAGTTTTGTTTTACCATACTCTGCTGTCAAAGTATTTGATCACTTTTTATTTTGTATACCATTTGTACTTCTTTGGGGAAAAAAACCCCTTTTGTTTATCTGTTACTTTACTGAAGTACCTGTGGTAAATTATGATTTCTGGTCAAATTAATAACCTGGGCAAATTTATTTAGCATAGTGGGGAACCAACATGGTTACACAAATCCAGGGTGCATCTCTGGGTGCACCCAGGCACCCCAGAGTTTGGCAACAGGAATGACAGGTTGTGAGGTTAATACCCTAATCTCACAGGGAGAAAACATTAAAATATTCCTGCTGATGCCAATGAGCTTTACATCAGGTATAGGAGGTATAGGGAATAAATTAGTTTTCAAAATGTACTCACATTTTAATTAATCTTTTAAATCTACTAGATTTAAAATGTAAAAAATGGAAAACATAGAAAGTCTTAGAACTCATAAACCAGAAAGTAAAGCTAGCCTTTTTAATTTAAAAGTTTTTATTGTTGTTGAAAGATGACCTTTTTTCAAAAAAGAAATGTATATGAAATTTGGCCTACTTTAAAAAAAAAACATTTTTCATGCAGTTCTCATTCATCAGCATGTCATTAATATATTATTCAAATAAGTATTTGAATGTCTATAGAAATATCTGTCAATTACTAAAAACAGTGTTGGGGGGAAACTGATAAGTAATTCCATAATAATTTCCATAAATATTTCTATTTAAATGTTTTGAATATAACTGAATATGAATAAGTCCATTCCCATTTTGAGCCCTGTCAAATTAAACCAACCTTGAAATTTCAAAGTTTTTTCACAGACTTGATTCTCTTTTTTTGATAATTTACTAAGAATATTTTTAAGTAGAAATATTTCATTTTAAATAATTCATGGATAAAATGCTATGCCAAATATTCTCCACATCTTCCAGGAATATTTAAAAAAGCATTAGAAGAAGTAGATAACATTTTAACAGCACATTAATTCTCTTTTCCATTATATTTACCTAGACAGCTTTCATGGATTATTCTTGTTCTATATGTGCTTATTTAAAAATGTATAAGCAAAGGAATACAAGACAGTAACTTAAGCTCTAAATAACCAGGGTGTAATTTACCCTCTAAAGCAAATTTATTATTTTACTATTACTCTGCTAAAACAAGATTCTATATAAATTAAAAAAATAACAAATCACTTGCTGAAACCCAAGTGAGTGCATGTTTAACATGAAAGACATGGAACTATCACCAGCTCCTATGGATAATTTTCAGATTCACCAAAAATACTAACAATTCTTTTACTATATTTTTCAGAAGTAGTTAATCCCTGACCTGAGTAAAATTTAAATTGTCAGAATTACTCACCTGAGTAAAGATTGCTCACAAGTATGAGGGCAAGAAGGTCACATTTTCATGTTGGCTGAAAATATCAACCAACATGGAAAAACGAAATGGAAGTTGCTGAAAATTTCAAAGTTGCCTAGAGGGTTTATACACCCAGATTTAAAAATTTCAAAAGCAAACATGTCCCATTTCAAAGAAGGACTTATGTGCCCAAGAGTCTCAGTACCACTGACTTTCAATATTCCTAAGGATCAGATAAGTGCCTAATAAGATTTTCAGATGCACTGAAGCAGGGTAGGCACCTAACTCCCTAACAATAATTTTTGGGAGTTAGCTACCTAACCTGCTTAGGCACCTTTGGAAATCCAAGTAAGTGCTTATCTGGGCACCTAAATATCAAAATATCACTGAAAATCTAGTCTTAAGTCACTTTAGAAAGTAAGACTTAGACCAGAGATGGGCAATTATTTCAGGCAGAGGGCTGCTTACCAAGTTTTGGCAAGCTGTTGAGGGCTGCATGGGTAGTCCCACCCTATGACAGGTGCCCCACCCCCTGGTTGCTATCTTGGGATTGGAAGTCCTGCCCCCTACCCTCTGACCTTTGCCACCAGAAGTCCCTACCCTAGCTCCCCTAGAAGTACATTCAGCAAGAGGTTTAACCATCTCAGAACCAGGAAAATACCAAATTATATTCTAAAAAGCAAACATCTAAAACATTTGTTAATTTGATTTCAAAAAATATTTTTGTCCTGGTTTACATGTGTTTGTGTACTGTGCATAGAGGTGATTGCACAATAGCTTAAAATGAAGTCTTACTCTTGTATGTTGTGGGGGATGGGTGTAGGTTTGTGGGGGGCTGTTGGTGTGTGGATGTGGGGTGAGAAAGCATGTGGGTATGTGTGGATATGTGGGGTGTGAGTGGGTATGGGGTTTGTGGGGGGTTGTGTGGGGGGAGGGTGGCTGGGGTTTGTGTATGGCAGT
>NW_017728951.1:36011189-36045118 GCF_001723895.1 Crocodylus porosus | reverse complement strand
ACACACAGACTCTGACCCTGATCTTGCATACACACCCACTCTGCCCCTGAGCCTGCACACGCACTCTGCCTCTGAGCCTGCATACGCACGTACACTGCTTCTGAGCTTACACATACATGCACACACACATGCTCTGGTGTGGGGGGATGTGTGTGGGGGGAAGGTGGCTGGGGTTTGTGTATGGCAGTGCAAGGGGGGTATGGGTACATGTTGGACTCACCCTATGAATGCACATGCACACATACACGCACTGCCTCTGAGCCTGCACACACACACACACACGCTCTCTGGCCCTGTGCCCACACAAACACACACACTGCCCCATGCCTGCACACACGTGCGCGTGCACACACACACACACACACTCTCTGCACCTGTGCCTGTGTGTGCATACATACAATCCACCACCCCCACCCCCACCAGCGCAGTCCCGTGCTCTGCGATCTGGTGATTCAGCTGGGAACCAGGTGTTGCTGGAGCAGGGCAGGGGCAGGAAAGCAGGGAACTGGCTGGGGTTGGAGCAGGACTGGGCTGCTCAAGACTGCTGAGGGCTCCCCCTGGGTCCTACTGTCCCTGGCTCCTGTCAGCTTTGACAGGCTGCCAGGAGCGAATAAATATTAATTTACTACATTTTTTAGGGGTCCTGTTGGCTGGATAGAATGACCTGATGGGCCGCATCCAGCCCACGGGCTGTATTTTTCCTGCCCCTGACTTACACTCTCAAATCACTTAGGCACTTTTAAAACTGCTCTCCCAATTCCTATTTATTTTAATTCCCTTAAGTGGCTTTGGAAAGGCAAACCAATATGTGCACCTGTAAACTCTTTCTTGGAACCCACAGATTCCACAAAGGGCTCACTGGGTCTTCCCTTCCAGTTGACTTCAGTGGGCTTGGATCTAGCACTAGATTAAGTACCTACTGACAGTCTGTATTCCAGTCTCATCTGTCATATTTATTTCAATATAAACTTACCTCCTGCACAGACACTGGATGGTTCAGCTGCCAGGATCTCAATGCAAGATTTCTTCAAAATCTAAATAATTAAAATAACAGGGTTTTCAGTACTCAGATTTGTTTTACCACCTACTTAATAAAGGAAAGGAGGGTTTTTTTTGTTCTTTTCAGACTATCCTACTTACTGAATCAATAGTGCCTCTGAGGGCATAAAAGCCTCCTGTTACTGGGAAAACGTGATCAATACTGTCAGCAATTGTTGACAGCTGAAAGAAAGACAGTCATAAATGCACAGAAAAAATAAATGTGCAGTGTATACAACTGAGTTTTTCTGTATTTGCTAAAAGTATTTCCACTGACATGGAAGGATTTGTGCACTGGTAATAAAAAACCAAAGTCATCTAATTCTGTTAACAAGCAGGAATGATAATAAAAACAAGTCTCAGAATTACCTGAGTTTCGTTAAAATCTTTCACTCCAACACAATACACAATAGCACCAAGACTTCTGGCTCTGTCAGCCTAAATGAAAAAACACTATTAAATTCAAAGCCATGTGAGGTATGGAACCAGTCATGGATGCTTTCAAGTTCTGCAAGAACTATTTAGGTACTTTGGGCAAACTCAGTGACTACTTACTTCTTTTTCTGCGTAATAAAATTGAACATCTTGTAACTCGCCATCTGTCAGAGCAATAATCACACTAGCAGTCCGGAGTCCTGCATTGACAACAGTTAAAATGGTTGGGATTGTGCACAGGTGAGATAGGAAATGGATGATGGTGATGGATACATATGTTTGGATACATAAGTCTAAGTAACACACTTGGTTTTGTGGTAGGCCTGTGCGGGTAGGCAGCTATTCAACCCAGCCTTGGATCCAGCCACTTTGGATGCCAGGGATCTGATCTGGAGCTCTGGACCGGGTTCCCGCTTAGACCTAGCCGAAGCGGCTCCAAAGATTTGGAGCCGCCTTGAAGATCTGGCCACAGGGAATAATGGGGAATCAATCAAATATCTATAACTCTGTTGTTTTTTGTCTGATTTGGATGAAACTTGCAAGGGTGGTAGTGCCTGCAGAGAGCATGAAGCCTGCCAAGGTTCTGGAATATTGATGCAGGGGTTCGGGGGAACTGCATCCCAAATTCTTGAAAGGAAAACTCATGTCATGTGTATGTTACACCACAGTGGGGTCAAAACTGCAGGGGTGGTGGCCCCTGGTGAGGCCACAAAGCCTGCCAAGTTTCAAGGAGATAGATGCAGGGGTTTGGGAGGAACTGCACCTCAACCTGCAGACAAGCAAAACTCATGACATGGGTGACACTGTGTGTTAAGGCGCAGCAGGGTGAAAGCTGCAGGGATGGTGGCCCCTGCTGCAGCCACACAGCCTGCCAGCTGTCGAGTAGATCGATGCAGGGGTTCTGAGGCCCTGCGCCTCCAGCTGCCAACAGGCAAAACTTGCAATGTGGGTGGGTGCACCAATCTTCCTGAAACCTGGCAGGCTTCATGCTTTCCTCTGAACTGCTTCAGAAAGCCTAAAGAAGCCAGCGCTTTGACCCGGATGTGCTGCTTCAGATGCCAAAGCGTCCGAAGCCTCTCTGGATCTGAAGCACGGTCTGAAGCCTCGCACAGCCCTATTTTGTGGACAAATATCTCCTTGGAGTTCTGTCAGTTTTAGTTAATGACAGAATATTGTTCCATCAGGGGCCACGGACAGAAATTCCCATTTCCATGCAGGTGAGAGGGTCTGCAGCTTTTAGATCTCACTGGAACCCTCCATGGGACCAGCAAGCGTCATGATGGGATAAGATAAGGCAAAACAGAGAAAGGAAGAAGAACCTCCTTTTCACAAGGTGATTCTGAGGGGAACCACTATAGGGAAACTGAGCAGGATTTGATTCCATCCAGAGCCCAGTCCTTGTACAATAAGAGCCCTCACTGAAATCAGTAGGAATTCTGGGTGCACAAGTAACACAAGATCAGGTCTATATTATAAAACTGACAAGTTCAACACAAGATAGATATACACTTGCATACATATAAATCTTCAAAATAGGGCTTAAAAGGAATTTACATGTTGTATGAACATTGTAAAATGAGCAGCCACAGTGGAGCAATACATTGTCTAACATCTTATTATACAAGAGAGCTCTAGCATTCTTGCTCCCACCATGCATGCAAATTGTGTTTTAATCAATCAATTATAGCCACGCGATAAAAAATCATAAATACAGTAGTTAACACAGCAGAATTTCATTGTCAGGGCGAAAAAGGGAGGTTTTGATTTTTAAATGTTTTTTTTTTTTTTTTTACAGTTCTAAATGCCTTTCACAGTATTGCCAGAAATTAAAGATTGATGTGTTTTGACAGCTTTCTTATGCCATGCAGTCCTTTCCATGTCATGTCATGAACAGACAAGAACTCTTAAAGAGGAGGCCTACAAATGGGAAAAACTGGACTTGATCCTCATGTCCTTTGGGTTTGTTCTGCTTCTGTCTGAAGTTTGAAAAAGGCTAGAAGGTTTTTGCTATTTATGTTTGTCAGCTTTAAATATTTTGTTCATGTTTTACTCTAGAAGTCCTTACCTACTCTGTGTTTTCACTGTGAAGCTGAAGAACAAATACAACCATGAATAACTTGAATGAGAGGAAGTAATTTTCACTCACAATCTTGAGATCGTTATTGCCTAAACACCTCTTTAACTTAAAGATCTGGGAAAGAGCTGGGAGAAGAGAGGTTTTTTTGTCAAATATTCAGTGCCTGCTACCCTATGATTCAGAGCTAAGAAGGCTTTAAACTCACATTTCTGAGTTTTCCAAGGAAACGTTGAGGAAGAAAAAGAGGAAAAAGGAAGGACTTCATGCTACTTTTAAGCTCAGAACGACTGAGAACCTAATTCAAAGTCTGCTGAATGCAATGAAAGGCCTCTCACTGACAAGGAGTGTTACATTGTGTCTACAGCTATAGCAATGAGAGTTTTGGGTGAAAGAGGCACACCTGAAGTAAAATTTCAAAATGAAATATCAGAAATGTAACAGGACAGCTCTGTGCCCAAGGCAGCACCAGTTGCAGAGGCAGCTATTTTTGTGCCCTCCTTGTTGTCCCCCCATCAGTTATGCTACTGTAAAACAGTATGTGAAAAGCCTAATATTTCAGATGATCTGAATAATTAGTGGGCTTATTGCAGGAACTACTGGATGCAATGCTATGGTTTGTGTTATGCAGGAGGTCAGACTAGGTGATCATAGTGATCTCACCTGCTATTTAAATTATGAACTCATGCATATAATAGCAAAATTTAAATCAAATTGGAATGTTAAGATATTGTGCAATAATCTCTTTGGGCAGTGCATTCCTTCTTTTGCACATGAGTTAAATACAGGTCATATAAGTTCACCCCCAACAATGAAAATAAATAACCATCAGTGACACATGTAACCCTACCTCCATCATTTTCATGGTAAATCTGTTCATTTGCCTGCAAAAAAGTGTAAAATGTTAACTCTTTTAAGTTCAACAGTAGCAATAAAAACAAAATTAAATATTAATCAAAACAAGAAGATACTACAATGTGTACCCTTTTAAATCCTTCATGCATGAATGTATCTCCTCCAGGCACTTCATACTGAAGAATATCAAGCCCTTGTCTGATGGCTTCCCTTGAAATAAGAAAAAAAACATTCTTTTATTTTGTTTTCCTTTTTAAAAAGTTATAATCTTTCTGCCGTTAGTGATTCTGAAACACAGCAAGTTATGCAGCCCCAAAAGCACTTAATCAGAAAAGCATATTGCACCCAATGCATAAACACAAGACAAGGGATCAAGAAAAACAGTATAATTAGAAATACAACTGCAACATTTTGAAAGCTGCCATGCATCCAGTGTTGCACAGAAATGAACACAAGATATAAGGTCACAGTAAATGCATGCTTCTTCTGGTCTTGCTCCCAAACGCTAGGAATTTGTGATTAGGGATAGGACCAAATTAAAGTAAATATCAGATATAAACTTCTGCAAATGTGGAACAGGGTAGAAATCTTAAATCCAATGGCCCTTATTATTCATGTGAAAAAAACCAAAACCCCCACTTTGAATAGTTGTCAGGGTCACATGTGTCCCCTTACAAGGCCGGAGTCCAGAGTGAATTAAAATAAGATCTGAATATGGAGGGCCAGCTTCCTAATTTAAACCAATGAAAAGTGGACCTTTTTCTTTTTCTTACAAGTTCCTTGGGCACAAATTGTTCCTTGCGAAGTGACAGCTTCAAATACTGTCACTCCTGTTGAAGAGCTCCTTATTCCACAGTGATTCTAGAGTCAGTGGGATCACTCACAGAAGGTCTGTTAAGAGCATCAGAATCTCAGACTTACACACCCAGTGCAGTGGGACCCAACCTTTATCTCCTATCTCTGGGTGCTACCGTAATACAAATAAGAAAAGCAACATCAGTGAGAACAGACTCAGAAGGAAGGGCCCAGGAAACTCAGACGTCAGCCACAAATGCTTCAGGGAATCATTTCTTCAACATCAGTGATGGTTTCTGACCCCTCTTGTGTAACCCAACTTTTTGGGTGGCACAATCATGAGAAAGTGTGAGGTTTTGTGGGATAGAGATGAAAACTGGAGTTGGGAAGAATGATGATCCTGGGGGCAGGAGGGTCTTTTGCTCTTTCAAAGTGTAGGAGGAGGTGATATGCCATTTTTGGTGGAGGTGGGGAATTGGGTCAGAAAACATTTTAATACCAGTTTCATACATTACCACAGGGTTAGCAGCTACTTTTTATCTGCAAAGGGCAAATCTACCTGAGCAAGGAAAAAAAGTCCTAGCTCCAGCTCCCAGATGCAGACAAGAGGCCTGGTCTGAAGCCCAGTGGAATCAACAGACGTGCTTCCACTGGTTTTCGCTTGAAACACAGGAGAGGGAAATAGAGTCCTTTCTCATAAGACCATTCTGAACTCTTTTTAAGGTGTGTCAGAGTGACTTACACACACAGAACACTACAACCACCCTGATACCCACAGGGAAAAAGTTCAAAAGCGAAGGCTCTATGGGAGAATGGCTGAAATGAGAGAAAAATATGGAGGTGACAGCAGTGAAGAGAAAGGCGTTGGTTCTCCCTGGGGCAAAATGCAATCCCTGGTATATTATAAAAGAGTGAATATGGTTGCCAGGGAAGTGAGGAGCAAAAGTTTTGCTCCAGTCTCACATTCTCTCCTTTATCTCACTGGAGCACAGGATGGAATTCGTGTTGGACTTGCATTGCAACTGAAGATATTTGAAGCAGATGGTGCGAGAAGCTCCCTTTGTGATATTCTAGCAATCTTTAGCAATGGTTCAAGACCATGCCGAATTGATCAGCAGTGTGAGCTGCAGAGGTCTGGACCATTCCTGGAGAGTGCTGCAGTGCTTTATTATGCAGTATCTTCAGCACTTGGAGGCAGGGTTTGTTTTCTCTTACATCAGAGCCACCCCTTTGAAATCACTGGGGCACTGCTAATGAGCCCAAAGCTAGCATTTGGCAAGTGCTGTTTCCCCTTGAAAGGCAGCTTGAGAGAACAGCAGTGCCTTCAGCTGCCCTCTTGTCTCAGTGCTGAATTGAACAGTAATGAAAGATCAAAAGAGCTGTATTATTATGAGCCACAAACCTGCTCCTGTCAAAACCAGTGGAAATTATTTCTGTAGATGCGGGAGTGGCTCAATGCTAAGATTGACATGGATGCTTGGACTCCAGCCTTACAGCAATCACAGAGCTTGCAGTTATATTTGACTGAAAGTTGTAAATTACTTGCCTGTTTTCTGTTAACTTCATGATTGTAGTGCCTCGCGAGGAAAAGACAATGAAAGACATTCGCAACATTGGACTGAAACAGAGATAGGCCAAATCTATGTCACACACAAGATCATCTTAATATATTTTACAGGTTTTAAGAAAGTAATAAATGAAAAATGAACTGTATTGACACCAAGTATCGTCTTGTAAAATCTTTACCTTATAAATTTCTCAGCCAGGCTTGCAACAAAAGAGTAAATCTCTGTCCAATGGTTCCTGACACTTCCAGACCTAAACACAAATTATAATCAATTAGGTTATCCCCCCATTATGGTAAAACTGACTGCATTGAATTGATGGGATGGGATATTCCCACTATAATCAATGGCAAAACCCCTCTTGATATAAGTAGAGATAGAACTACATACCAAATGTTTTAATGTGCCTAATTTAAACCACATGAAGAAAATATTCTGTGGGTTGATTTTTACTCCTTTTATACCATCAAAAATTCAGATACTTTTTTCAGTTTAATTGTTTTTATTCATACAATGAATAACTTGCTTTCATATGACACAATTCCGCTCTCAAAGCTGTACAGGTGGACTTCAGCTGTGAAGTTTTTGTTTTCCCAGCACATACAGAAGAAAATTTCTGTGGATTATTTGGGAGAGCAGAATTTGGAAATCATATAGAGGCAGCATAATACTGCAGCTCAAGTCCTGAAGTGGAATTCGGGAGATGAAATCCTGGCTCTGCAACTGACTCTATATGTGACCTGGGGCAGGTCTCTCAAATGTCTCCTTGTGTAGCTCCCCATATGCAAAACAGGGATAACAGCATTTTTCTTTTTCACACCTTTCTCTGTTTTGTTCATTGAAACTATAAGCTCTCTGGTGCCAAGACTGTCTTATTATGCATGTGCGCAGCACCTACCTAACACATGGTGGCCCTGATCTTGAGTACTTACTTACTGGGCAGTTGGCGTGTATACATGTGCATTTATGCCAGTTTAAATGTACCGTGCAGTAAGTTACTGTGCAATAAGTGGGAATAGGTTGGTATCTACATATGCAGGCATTAAAGTAAATTAACGTTGTGTGTGGACTGACTTGGGACTAAAGTTAGTCTCAACTCAATCCACACAGTGTTACTACGCAGTAAGGTGTCTACACGTGCGCTACTGTGCAGTACTAATTGGGTGCGAGTTTGATACCTGCATGAGGCAGGTAACAAATTTACGCTCAAGTCAGCATAAGTCACCATATTTACTGCACAGTACAAGCATGAACATGTAGATGCATGCCCATATTGCACAGAAATCTTGGGTTTTGCCGCAATAAATGGGCATGTGTAGATGCACCCACTAACATGTAACTGTCACCATGTGATTCTGGGTGAAAAGAGTACTCAGCACCTATGCTTTAGCAATATACATTTTCAGACCCCTGTAATGGCTTTAAAATATATGTGAAAACATTAAGAGCTTTCCCTCAGACGCAGTATTTAGGATACTTGGAGTATGAAATAATTATTGGTAGTCATTTTCTGTCTTTTGTCAGCCTACTCCTAAATGGCAAGCACTAAATGGCAAGCAGAGATAAGAAGCAGGATGCATGAACAAACAGCAAAGACAGTATCTGCAGGAAGATATCTGAGCAAGGGCCAACTGTCCAAAATGCTGCCCCACACTACTAGAGAGCAATTCAAGGAGAACATCTGCAATAAAATGTCTTTCTTTTTTCATTTATTACCTCTACAAAAATTCATCCTCAAGCAAAGAACTGACTTCCAAAATAACAACCTGGAAGGGGAAAAGTTAAAACTCTTGAGTCCTAAAAAAAATCTTTTAGAATGTAAATGCCTAAGCAATAAGGGTTAGACATTGTTCTGTACTTTCCCTACAACAAGGGACCCAGGCTACATGGAATGTCAACTGAAGCCAACTAGAGGTTTGTGCATGTGGGGGCATATGCCTACAAATGCAACTGATAAGAAATGGCTTTGATCAGATCCATCCATATTTATCCCTGAAAAGCAAGTGAGAGCTGCGGTGGACTGAAGTCCTTATGTATGACACTCATGGGGAATCTGCCATGGTCTTAAAGGGGTTTGGTTCCAGAATCCTGTATCTTGACACCATTCAGCTAATTCAAAATGAAAGTGTGATCTGCTACTGAGGGACATTGTGCATGCCACACATCACGTATTCCATTTTTACAACCTGAAAGTGCCAAAGCTAACTGTAAAAAATGATAAGAAAACCCAAATGAAAAGGACTAGGGGAATGTTCAGCACTTAATTAACAAACAAAATCCAACTTACTCCACCACACCCTTCAAAGCCCAGACTTGCCATGATGCCTAAGTATGCTGGTGATGTCATGTTCACAATGAAACTAGCTGGAGAAGAGAGTTGACCTGGGAGAGTAAGGTGATAGGTCCTGACTGTTTTTTTTACTATAGTACCTTTTTGTTGGTTATTTCATATATACTTTAAAAAATATATAAATCTCCTCATTTGTTATGTTGAGAACCTGATCCTGCACTGTTGCCAATAGTGGTGTTAATCAGAGAAGGATCAAAATTTACAAAAGTAATCTATTACCTAATAGTAATCTATTTGCTAATATTTGCAGCATCACAGCGACGTTTCTGCTGGTATCTAAACAACTGCAAGGCAAGTCATAACTGCAATATCTATCTAGGGCTGATTAACCCATCTGTAACAGGGAATCCTAGCCCTGTTACCAGGAAGCAGAGCAGCCTTGTAACAGGGAAGCTTAGCCCTGTTATCAAGCAACAGTGCGGCCCCTTTAAATCCAGAACCTTCTGGGCACAGCCGTCCAGTGGAGCAGGGGTCAAGGATCAAGCCCTGCCATTAGGTCAGGTGACAGGAAGGGGAAGGCCAGAACCATATAAACCTCAAGAGGAGAAGGCCAGGGAGGCAGCAGAAAGGGAGACTCTCAATGACTATGGAGCAGCTGTGGCAGCCTCCTTGGGAAGAATATGCCACACTGAAAGACAGAAGCACAGTCACATGTAAATGGCACTTTGCCTCTCTTACTTTTTTTAATTTTTATTATATGGCCATAGGGGCCTATGGTTTATGTTTAATGTTAAAAAGCTGGTGGTTTGTGGCTGAGGCTGTAGGGGAGGAGGAGGCCTCATTAGCGCCGAAGGGCACCATGATAGAGGGCTCAAGAAGTCCTCTTGCACTAGGGGTGCAGCACTAGGGCCACAAGCCCAAAGTTGCTTGAAGGGAAGATAGCAGCCTTGAAGCCATGTCCTAGTGGGTGGACTTAAGTGAAAGGCCGTAACTACAGAAAGAGGGACAAAGCCGGAGAGGCCTGAGGCCCCCAACAGCCTGGTGCCACAGAGGAACAGTGTAGAAGGGCCAGTAGGCCTGGTGTCTTGGAGTGTATGGAACGGAGGGCCTTGAGCCTGAGTGAGTTAGAGAGCTAGAGCCTCAGAGTCAAGCCCTGTTTAGTGGGTTTTGACTGACAGGCCCAGCTAGAGAGAGAAGGGGCAAGCCCACAGTGGCTGAGACCCCAGTATAAAGTGAAATCTATAAAACATCTGCAAGGCATGGGGCACGTCAAGGGGAGGTAGGAACATGCATTTTGCCCTTAAGGTAACAGCTCATTATCCTACAGGTGGTGAGCCTGGAGCCTGTCAGAGAACCTGTGGGTCAGCCTCTCTCTTTTTTTTAGAGCCAAGTTACATCAAGTTGTGGCAGGAGAGTAAAGGAGGGGGGAGGGGGGAGCTGATCCCCAGAGAAGGAAAATTCAGCAAGACTTGATTGGGGCACACCCACCGGCCTATTAAAAAAAAAAAACAAGAATGCAGCCAAAGACGGCACCCTGTCACACCAACCCATAATGTCTGTGCCTAGAAAAGATGACAGATCTTTCAGTAATGCTTCCTACCATTAACTACGGCTGGCACTGATGCAGGCTTACACAACAGGGCTTTTACCGGAATTGTTACATTTGTTTGTCTCTTTAGAACTTAAAATTACTCAGAGTAGTAGCAGAACCTCTTAAATAATAAAAGCAAGTAAGCAGCGAATAGCTGCAACTGACAAAGCTGGACTATGGTTTTTTATGTCCATAGTGTGATAACCTCAAAAGCAGGTTCATTCCTTAGTCTACTCAGATGTCAGATCAGCCAGTGAAAATGATACATTTTTCCAAGACCTCAGAGAAAGAGCCAAAACACAGGGTCACATTCCTGAATGCTGGGAATGGGGAAAACACATGCTGAAAGGACTGACTCTGTGCAGAAAAAATAAGATGTCTGAGAAATGCAGTCTTTTGCCTCAAACGGTCTGAGGGAAGCCATGAAGAGACTCAGTCATGAAACCTTGCTACTGCCTAACATGGGGGTATGAATTAGTGAATCCCCATCCTGTACCTATATTGCACTGGTCACTGTGTTGTGAAGTGCTTTCTGTGTTTGCTCTACTGAGGACAATTATGTCACAACCCCACCTATGCAGCTTCACACTTCTGTTAAGCCATACAGTCTGATGCTTTTAGCTCCAAGTTTCCAGGTTCAATCCCAAGAGCCAGCCAAAATGGCAGTATTCACATCAGCAGTGCCTTGGGCCTACTTCTTGCACCCCACACAGACCACAATAAGCTGGGGAGACCCACAGCTGATATTTACTGTTGTTCACAGTGAGGTATTGAGTTCATCAGCCTGGGATCTCCAAAGATGCATCATATGTATAGCTTACAGTTCATGGACCTTCTGCAGTCTCAGGAAAATGAGATTTGGTTTCAAGAAGTTATGTAATGGCTGAGACACACAGGCCACAACCAGACTCACAGGCGTATCCAGACAAGCACGGATGTGTGGCATGTGGTGCCGCAGTCCCTTTTGCGGTGCCACACATCACACGTGCAGGTGATCCCTGCCCTGCTACTTTGCAGCACGGAGGGGTTTTGACCCCAGGAGATCCCAGGGTCAAAACAACCCACCACCTTAAAAAAGTGAGGCAGCACACATGGTGGCAGCGTGTGCCACTCAAAACCAGAGCCACACTCCAGCTGCAGGCTAGGCTCCTAGCTGCAAGAGTGCCATGACTGCAGCGCCCCAAGTCCCCCAGGACTCCAGGTAAGGCCGCTGGGACCAGCATAGTTGAACAAACACTCAAAGTGAAAGGGAAATCATGATTTTGATCTTGGCTTGTAAATCAAGAGTAGCTCTTTTTTAAGGCAGTGGACTTTAATGAAGGTGTAAAAGCTAGTAAGATGGTGCATCTACATGTACATTTACGGTGCATTAAATTTACTGCACAGTAACTTACTGCATAGTAAGCAGGTTTAGGCCAGCATCTACATATGCAGGTATTAAAGTGCAGTAACACTGTGTGTGCACTGACTTGGGACTAAAGTTAGTCTGTCCACACACACAGTATTTCTGCACAGTAAGGCATCTACGCATGCATTACTGCGCAGTAACTAATTGAGGGTAAATTTGATACTTGCATGATGTAGGTATCAGATTTACGCCCAAGTCAGCATGAGTTGCCACAGTTACTGTGCAGTAGATGTGCAACTGTAGACGCGCCCAGAGAATTGTCAGAATTAGGTATAGCTCATCCTTAGGGATTTCACTGCTGTTCATGAGATAAGAGGAGAATGGCTGGGATCCTTCACTTTCAGGCTCCTCTAATGACTACAGAAGACAGTATCTCCTGCAGTTGACAGGTAGGGTAGCTGTCTGCTCCAGCTGGGCAGGGAGCCATGCTCTAGCACCCCTGGTTTCTGACCTAGGTTACTACAGGCATGTGGATGCTTATCAGTTCAGTCTATGCAGTTTTGACTAATCTGAGAAGATTTCATCGATTCAGCCTCAGGCTCTTTGACTGTCTGTATTTAGTCAAAGTGTCCCGCACAGCCAATTTACAGCAGCAGGAAGAGAACAAAGGGACCATTCTACACCCTGCCCTCGCCTCTATGGGCAGCTCTATAAAGCTGTTCTTGTTTCCTGTCCATTTAGACAGCACCTCTCAGGAGAAGCAGCATAGAACCTGTCCTGGAATGTGTCTGGCTCACAGCATAGGCAGAGCCCTCAGAACCCCAAATCAATCAATGAGGAACAGTGCCTATATGGCCAGTAGTTTAGCAGTAGGTCTATAGGCCTTCCCACATAATAAATATTTCTAATGCTGATTGGTCATCTATGACAAAGATGCCATGTATAGAATTATGGACTGTTACAACAGATCATCTATCTCCTTTCCAAACTTACTGCATTAAAGTAAATTGCAAATCTGCTTGTGACACCAATGAATGCAGGGTCTGTTCTGAATTTCCTCATGCTTCATTAAGCCTAGTTTTAAATGTCCCTAAAAATTCCACTGAGAACTTATTCTACCGCATAGATTATCTCAGCACCAGCAGTATCTTTCTGATAGTCAGCCTTAAGTTTCCTTTGCTTCATTTCATCCTATTCATTGTTCCCAGTTATACCCCCTTTTAAGGCCACCTTAAAACAGTCCCTCTTCCTGCTGGATTTATAGCCAGATACATGTACATAGACATATAACATGGGGAAGGACCACCTGTGTCATCAAGCAGAATCCTCTTTAACAACCAACAAACAGGTAATAGACATTTGTCCAAAGGGATCCCCAAAAAACATCCATTCTTCCCCTTGCCACATATCACAGACACAAAACATCCTGTAATGCCATAATATAAGAAGCAATAGAGGGGAGGTAGGTGCCCATACAAAATCC
The DNA here is from genome assembly GCF_001723895.1 of Crocodylus porosus. Classification (NCBI taxonomy): domain Eukaryota; kingdom Metazoa; phylum Chordata; order Crocodylia; family Crocodylidae; genus Crocodylus; species Crocodylus porosus. The sequence continues at coordinate 36,031,644 of NW_017728951.1, read as the reverse complement.
CTGCTCCTTGCTGCTGGCAGCAGAAAAAAGGGGACTGGATTGAAATGAAAGATGTTGAGGTCTTTGCTGAGTTTCTGCTATTTTGCCCATAGCTTTCAGGCACAGACAGACCAGAGCTGAAGACAACATTCTTGTTGCGGGGGAAGGGGAGGGGGTTAGCACCTGCACAGGATCTCTCATTTATCACACATTATTACCCAAAACCTGGTGGTCTCAGTTTGGGCCTGATATAAGTGAAGAACAGATCCCGCTAAACTGAGTGTTGTACCTGCTTACCAGGGCTCAGGACATCACAGTGATAATAATGCAGGTTATTACTCAGAAATCTGAAACTCTTTGTTGTTACTTGGAGAGAGCTGTTGGCAGCCACAGCCACATTCTAGATGGCAGAGGAATTCTGTGCATCAGTAATACTGGCTTTGCAATAAAAGCAAGCCCTCAGGGTGCTAAATTTGATGTGGTTTCAGACATGCATGCACATGTTCATCCATCCTTCTGCTCTGTTCTTCAGAGCCAGCAGAGCATGAAAAGTGACAAGAATCCTTGTCTCTGGGCCAATCCCCCATGCTAGCATGGAAGGGAGCCTGGCTGGACAGATCACCTCAGCAAGATAGACTGTTATTTATTATTTGCATTCCACTAGTACCTAGAAAGACCTAAAATCCAGCCACTCCAGGTGACAGTCCCAGGTCCGGACAGCTCACAGTGTAAACAGGCAAAAGAAAGAGGTGATAAGGCACAAAGAAGAGACATGACTTTTGCAATGTCAGGTTAGTGACAGGTACAAAATCCAGAATCTTTCAGGTCCTGATCTGATGGTCTTGGCCTCCCATTCAAAGTACTTAAACACAGCAGGTTTGAAGAGGAAGGCCAGTGGCCAGACCAGTGTAGAAAGTTTTTCTCCCATGAAATAAAACTACTGACAAATTAAGCCACCTTGGAACTGTTACTTCTGTGTGTGTGCCTTTGAAACACAACCCACATCTCTGATAGCAATCACTTTGAGCAAGAAGTTAAGCCACCTTGCTCAGTAATTCCCCACAGAAATGGACAGCATGCAGCAAAAGGAAACACACAGCCAAGCAAGAAATTTATTCAGTTATTCCACTGCTCTTATTTAAGCAATGTATATTGTTGCTGGCTGTACAAGGCCTAAGAAAGTGATTCTCAACAAAGGTACCAGCACTTGGCCCCAGCTGCAGGCAGCTCCTGGCCATTGAAGCCAGCTCCAGCTGCCCACAGCCAACCCCCAGCAGCCTACCCAGAACCTGCAGGTGCTGTGGGGCATCACCTTGCTATGCAGCTCCCAGTCCTGCACTGTGCCCCTGTGCTGGGTGCTGCAGGCAGCTGCCCAAGCCTGGCAGCACAGGGACAGCCATGTGAAGGCCAGCAGAGCCAGTGTGGGAGGCCCGATCGCGTCATCACCCACATCACACACCACCACTCAGGATATCAACTGATTCCTGGAGGAAACTGGCAACCTCATGGTGCTAAGAGGTGAGGCAGAGGTGCAGCAGCAGTTTGGATGGGGCGAGTGCTCCAACATGCATGTCTACAAGGGGCTGTCAGGTCAGACGTAGGGGCATGGGCATGTCTGATCAGCATGGTAGTGCCTCATAAACATCAAGGCCTTGTGGGCACAGTGGGTTATGATTGTGGCAGGAAGCCACTTTTGTTTCTCCCCAAAATCTCTTCTCTGTGACAATTTGATTAGTATGGGCCCAGCAGAGGAGACACACCTTTACCCTATCTCTTTAGGTAACCTGAGATGGATACATTCCTGAGGGAGGGGGGAAACCTGCTCCCTCTGCCTACATGACTGGTATCATCTACCTCGGTGAAGGGCATCTACCTGGTGGGCAAGAGTCTACCGGCAACTAGTGAGGTATATTTCAAATTGGTTGGCCAACAGCCAACAGGTGCTGGCCTCCATCGGACCAGGTGAATGAGGTCACAGGGGATTTATAAGTTAAGACTGCCCAGGACGTGGGGACAGCAGCCATGCAGGGGACTCAGACATAGAGAGGAGCTTTACCATCTGAAACTGGCTCTCTCCCCCATAACTCATGAGCTAGGAACGGCCTGCCTCCAGAGGGAATCTCCAACAGCCTCTGGATGATGCTTGTGAGAAAGCTACTCGAGATCTGGTTAGATATATAGCTGGCAGTAACTCAGATGCACAATCAAAAGGCTACCTCAGCCAGAATGGTTTGCTCTATGGGATGCCTATGATATTGCTCTATCTTGTACCCTATTTTCACCCTACCCCTGTAATCAATAAAGTTCTCCTTTGTGACTGGTGTAGGAGACTTATTGAGGGGTGGGTCTAAATTATGCCTAAGAGGCCCCTTAGGTCCGCAAACTAAGGGAGACTTTGCTTTTTGGCCCCCGACTTGGGGAAGTGCCCCAAGTGCTTGTACTGGGTTGAGTACCCATTGGACTATTAGGCCTGCGTTTCCCCAAGGACACAGAGCTTAAGAGGGTTGGTGGCAGTTTATGTTAGCCCCGGACTCTGTGGTGGGGCTCGAAAGGGGGGCTGCCAGGGCTTTGGCGCCCCTGGAGAGACATGTGGAGTCTGGAAGGTGGACAGGCATGGTGAGGTGGGAGGCTCAATGCCGGAGCCCCCCCTATTGGCCCGCCACAGTGATCACCAACCACAACCATCAGTCAGGGAGTGCCCGCAAATACATGCCCTTTATGCAGTAGCTTACTGATATCCTTATGTCCTGGGACCCAGGCCACAGCCATGCTGTGTACTGCAGCATGGGTGGCCTGCCCGAGCCCCCACTCCAGCCTGGCACCCGTGGTGATGTGTCACTGGAGGAGGGCTCCTTGGGCTGCCAGCAGCCCATCCCACTGAGCTGCCCAGCCTCCACCAGCAGCTAGGGGAGGCTGGGCCAACACCTGCTCCAACAGCTGTGCAACTTCAGCCCCAGCCACAAGGCACAGCTATGTCACTGCTAGCCACAAGCAGTGCCAGCTCCTCCCCAAGGGGGTCCCCTGCTTGGGCACCTGCACACCGCACCCCACCACCCAAGTCTGCCAAGAGCTACACGCCATCTCTGCCAGCTGGGACCAACCAGAGTCACCAGGCACTTCAGCCCTGCCTATGTGGTAAGGGGAGGGCCCTCCCTACCCCACCCTCCCTGGCCACACTCCCCTAGCCTCTGGGTTCCCCCCACACAGCATGCACGAAGGCAGGGCACAGTGCAAAACTTTACTGAGCAGCCTTTGCCCCTGCAGCTAGGTGGGCATGGGCCTCACACACTGAGGAATGCATTGATGGCAGCGGTGATGTCCTCCTCAGCTGTGGGGGCCAGGGAAATGTAGCACAGACACACGTAGCCCTCCAAGTGGTGGTGGAGGATGTGGGGCAGTGCAGGCTTGACCTCCACATCGTGGAAGCTCAGGGTCCTGTGCTGGGTATACAGATGCACCCAGGGCACCATGGCCATCAGCAGCCACAGGGTGTAGTGGCTTGAGCACCCCTTGGTCTGTGCAAATAGCAACTCATGCAGCACCTGGGACACACGAGCAGAGGCATGCTCAGAGTGCAGAGCGGCTGAGGGGTGTGGTGGGGGGAACTGGCCCTGGAGCACCTCCCCAGAAAGGCCCCAAGCAGGGAGGGCAGGGGCAGGGGCAGGGGCATGGACAGCTCTGCATCCCCTCCATCTGGGAGGGCCATGCCCCACAAGCCTGGGTTCTGTGAGCTTGGCAGCAGCACAGGAGAGCAGCTGGCCTGCAGGAGAACTTGGGGAGCATGGCCTGGAGCTATGGCAGCAGGTGCTGCCAGGACCCTGGCCTGGTCCAACCTGGGAATGGGGTAAGGGAGGCAGGCTACCTGCAGCTAGCACCCAGTGGCCCACTGGCCCCTGGGGAGCAAGCAGGAATGGGGGGCTTGGTTGGTGGCTGCCTGAGTCCAGGCCCACCCAGCCAATTTACCATGGTCCCTGGGCACCCGTACACACACGACCACTGATCTGAGGCCAGGCAGCGCACGGGCCTCTGGGGTACAGCACATCATCTCAGAAATGTTGCAAAGTCTCACAAACAGCTTCTTTCTCATGGTTCTAAAGGCCCTGCAGCTGAATGCATGGGAAAGGCCAGAGTTGGCAGCCAGGATGTGGCCTTAGGGTCACTGCCTCCATGACCAGGGCCCTGCAGATGTGGCAGTTCCACAGGAAGAGGACCCAGAACCAAACCCTCCTCCTGGACTGGCTGGTGATGGCCATGGAGGACTGACTTGGAAATGCATGAACATGGCAGGAGGAGGACACTGCCCACCTGGACAGGTGGCGGGTGGAAGACATTGCCCTAGAGAACGTGTGGGATCAGGCAGACTGGGAATTCAGGGCACAGATCCTGGTCCAGGAGTGGGACTGTGTGGAGGATCTGCAGGAGCAAGGGGTACTTGTGGGCAGGGCAGGAGGCCACAAAGGAGGACTGCTTGGTGCTGGACACTATCCTGGCCCTGGCGGTCACCTTCGTGCCACCTGCTGCCCTGCCTCTGACCATAGTACCACCTGCACCCTGGCAGCTGGCCACCACTTAGCAACAGGGATGCCCGTGAGCCCTCTCCTGGCCCCTGCCATGGGTCCCACGCCACACAACCCTCCTGGCTGGGCCCAGCCCGCCACCAGCTGGCTCCACACAGGTGCAGAGTCAAAGTTGCCTATAGTGGGGCCAAGACTGCTCGCCATCTCTGTTGGCTCTGGACACTGCCTACCAGAGGGGGAGCCACCTGTGCCAGGGGATGAGTGGCTGCTGTTGCCCTTGGGCAAGCCCCTTGCCCACCAGGCTCACCACGGTGTGTGCACCTGTGGGAGAACAGCCAGAGGCTGGGGTGCTGGCCGCCTGTCCACAGACTCCACCTCCTAGGCACCCCCACACTATGGCAGCCTGCCCTGGAAGGACACACACACAACCACAGTACTTCACTTGTAAATAGTTTGCATAGAGAAGGGGGTGTTGTTTGGTGGTGGATGGGGTGAGTGGTGGAGGGGCTCTGTTTGTTGTGAGGACAATAAAGTGTTTTTCTGAAAACTGACCACAGCAAGTGTGGTGCTGGTAGGGGGCAGTGGGGTCTGTGTGCAGCTGTCCAGGTGGGCTACAATGGGGAGTGCAGGAGGAAGTGGTTGGCCAACATGTCTCACGCCCAGTGCTCTGGCCCCTGATGCGTGTAGCTTGCCAGGGCCTCAGTGATGGGGGCTTGCTGGGGCTAGCAGGGGCCTAGGGCACTGGGCATTACTGCCGGGGACAGGGGCTGGAACAGCCATGGCATGGAGAGGCAGAAGCTGCAGCAAGAGAGCCACCACATGCAGGCCCAGTCTCTGCACGCTGCTCCCAGCGAGAAAAGCAACTGGCCAGGGAGCAGAGCTGCCTTTTAAAGATGGCTGCTGGCTGGTGCAGCTGGAACCTTGAGCTACCCTGGTGGCAGCAGGAGCACATTGCAGGGCCACAGGAAGCGGGATTAGTTTGCTGCTAGGAGCAGCAAATCTTCTCCCATGTCCTTGCATGTATAGACACCTGCCCAGGACCATTTACTCATGAGTAGTTTACTTGCAAGTAAACTGGTCCTGGATCAAATGCATGTGTAGACATACTCAGTATGATCCTTGACAAAAGCAATACCCTTCTGGCAAGAACCCCACATCACTTTTTCATCACTGCAAGAACACCATACCTCAAATCATAACTACCCAGCCTTAGCTGTGACCAAACGTCCAGTGCTTCTGACATAGGAAACCTTCCCCACAACAGCTAGGAACATCCATGGGCAACCAGCAAAAGTTTATGAAACACGGCACTGGTCTGTACTTAGCATAATGTACGAGTTACCTCTGTCTCTCAATATGGAGTTTGCAGCGCACTGTGGCAGATACTTGGTGGCTGGGGCACAGCCACGCTGCCCCCCGCTGTGCAGGGGGCTGTGCCACAAGGCCAAGAGCATGGCTGCTGTGACTGGTAAGGTGCTGGTGGGTTGGAGCCAGGCTGGGGGCGAGTGAGGAGGCTGCAGCTGGGCAGAGACTGTATGGGGTTACTGCAGTTGGGTGGGGGACGTGCAGGGAGCTGCAGCTGGGCATGGGGTGCACGGAGAGGCTGCAGACACGCGGGGACCATGTGGGGGGGCTGCAGGCGGGTGAGGGGCAAGCGAGCACGCCACAGCCAGCTGCGGGCTGAGCTGAGGGGCTGGAGCCAGATGCGAGCTGAGTGGGGGGCTGGAGCCAAGCAGAGAGGTGAGCGGGGGCCGCCAGCAGACTCACCCCTCTCAAGCTGCCCCCTCCATTGTCCCCCGCACCCTCAGTAGTCCCGCTGCTCCTCCAGCTCCCCCCACCCCCTACTTACTTGGCACAGAGCCCAGGTCCCAGTCACTGCAGGCAATATGCTTCAGCACCCAGGAAAGGGCCAACCACAGAGATGCTTTGGCAGGATCGAGCCTCTGGTTGCCTCTGGGCATGGCCTGGGACCGTGCCCTGCTCTGTTTTTTTCTGCCATGTTTTTTTTTTTTTCCCAACCCTGGATATCCAGGGGGCTAATTTTGCCCCCGTGCTGCAAATTTGCAGTGCAGGGAATATTTTCTCATTTCCGCATGTGCCTCTCACAGCGTCTCAAAGGGCTTTGAGATGCTGCAAGATGCAGATGCGTGCTCACGTGGATGTGCCCTTTGAGTCCACATATTATGCATTTTGATCACTGAACCAAGAACTGTGTCACACTATCCCTTCCATAAACTTAACAAGTTTGATTTTAAGGCGACTCAGGTGCTTTGCCCTCGTTACACTGCTCAGAAGACCATTCCAAATTTTATATCTTTGATAGCCAGAAACTGGAAATAGATTTCTAATTTTTTTTCTTTAATGAGTTTGTAGCCATTTTATCTTGAATTGGATAGGCTCTCTTCCCTTTTAGCAATACCCCTACAGGTTAGTGTCACCCACAAATTACATGATACATCTAGTTCCAGGACCAAGGTTTCTAATAAACATATAAAAAGATGGGTCTTAAGATCAGTACTACCACTTCTAACTGCTCTTTGATCATGTAACTAACTCTCTTTACCCTTTGAGCCAACTCCTCTCTCACAATTGTGGTATCAATCCCCATCTTTTTCAGTTTGGCCAATAATTTTCCCATGAGGCACAGGATCAACAGTTTTGGTTACATCTAAATAAATTAAATCCATTGCCCTCATCCAAGAAGTTAATTATTTTTTCATAAAAGGAAAAGAATTAGTCTGACATTGTTAGAGACTGGGGCATGGGCAGTCTGGAAAGGTCACATGACTAATTACACAAAACCCAGAACCACCTGGGTCCAGAGGGAGTCAGGAATCTAAGACAGAATATAGGAAAGCCAAATCAAGAAATTGCAAAATGGTCTCTCTTTTTTTCCCAATTTTGTTCTCAGGGATAAATCAGTTTCAAATTAAGTTCCAAATTTTGACTGAATTTAACTCTGAAGTCTGTGTGGTGCACCCACCGACAAGTATCCTACCTCCTAGACTCATCACCAGTCTGGTGCTTCAGCTACTCCCAAATCCATGGGAGGCATCCTGCATGCAAGCCCCAAGATACCACCTTCTCCGCCTTGAATAACTCAGCGCAGTTAGAGAATGAAGACCAGTCCCTTGCACTGTAGGCAGGCTGACCCCTGCAAGAGTCTACAAATGCCTCCAAATGCAAGGATCTCGGCTACACAATGTATGGCGATGAAAGCTTGCTCCTTCAGCCTTTTGGCTAGGGGCAAGTGAGACTAAGGAACATCTGACCTCCAAGTCCTCCATGCTTGGGGCCTGCATGTAGCAAAATGGTCAGGAATAAACATCAGAATCTTTACTCAAACACCTTGCTGCTGTTTGGGGCTTGCTTTTAAAGGCTAGAGTGGGAGAGACCTGTTGGCTACAGCCTCACAGGGGACTGGCTGTCCTGATCGCTCAGTTAGCACCAGCTGAGCCCAGGGTATTGTGTTTAGCTCATTTCAGGTGGGGCCTGTTTTCCAGCAGCATCAAGGGATTGATACTGGGACTGGCTGGGCCTAGCGCTTTGCTCTGAGCTGATTACAGACATATTCTTTCTTAGATAAAGTAAAACTGTGGCTTGTCCCCTTTTCTGCTTACCTCCATATATTTCCTTATAATTTATTTCTTTGGATGTAGACCAGGCCATTTAGGTATTACATATATTGATATACGTAAATATACTACAGCTGACTCACTGACAAACTGCTATCACTTTTTCTTTCCCTTTTAAGTAGCAGTGTGTTGTTTAGACTAATGACTAATTATTGATTTCCTTTGGCTTTTCTTTTAAAGGTCTTTTTATGGTTGTAATGGTACTTTTCTGGCAAAAGGCAAACCTGTCTGTGTAGTATCAAACAGAACACAATTAAGTACAACCTGGTTCTAATAATAGGAGATGTCCAAAGCAAAACAAACGCTTGCTGCGGGTACCTGCTTACCTAAAAATCAAAACACAGGCTGCAATATATCCACAAGAAAGAACCAGTTTTGAGGAACATACCAGCAGATTATGCTATCATAACCATAAGAATTTTTCCTACAGACACTCAGATGGCATAAACGATGAGGTGAGGTAATGTGAGGAAACAGAAAGAGACAAAAAAGGAGATTGGATGATTAGACAGACAGATGAAAGTTATATGTATTTTCAGAAATGTAAAGTTGCATTTACAATAAAGTTGCATGTGAGTTGTAAATAAACCTCGCTCCCTTTATTTAAGATTTTGCTTAACTTCAATGGGCCCTTGTCTGCATCAGGACCCCAAGTTTTGGTTCTGCTTGAAATGATGAATGAGGGATTTCCTGTACAGTGGGGAAGGGTGGAGTTCCCTTTCCAATTAAGGTCACAGGTGAAGGAAGACCAAGATTTTCAACAACATAGATGGTGCAGCTTGTGAGCAACTCTGATTACCCTGTCTGGGTGCATTAAGTGCCCTCAGTAAGAATAGGGGGGTATCTGCATGTCTCCAAAGGACAATCTGGAGATTGCATACTTCACTGCATAAAACAAACACATAGAATAACAATCAAGCTATAATGTTGTGAAGAGGAAGCTTCCAGAAGTATCTAAAATAGAGAAGTCTAGAGTCTGTTATAAACCCCTTGCTCTGGAGACATAAAAGGGCAGAGGTCCATAGAGTCTGAGAAAGCTCCATCGTACCTGCCTGCTCTAGATATTAGCAATTAAAATAGTGCTATTCATCCATCTTTCATGGGCTTTAAATTCAACCAGAGCATCTGAAAAGAAGCAATGACTTCTTGCATTTACTGACATGTACAATGCAATTTTCAATGCATTTCTTTTTTTTTATTAATATAGCATAGAAACTGGATAACTGTGGGGACTGATCAGGGGTTGGGGCCCTTGCCTTGAGGTTATCAACTCTAAACTGATGCAGGGTAGTACTTACTGAACAGACTTCCGTGCAAATGATCCACAGCCTATGTGAAATGATTTGGTGGGTGTGAGCCCATGAAACAAACATCCCCAACAGGGACTAATCAGCCCTGGCAAGGACATGAAGGGAAGCTTACATTTCTGTTGTCTGTGCTGTGCATAACCAAAAGTCATCAACCCTGAGCAAACTCAATTTTGCTTAAAATATTAATGATGACTTTTTAAATGTCTGAGGCAAGCCACTACAGAAGCACCTGTATGTCTGAAAACCTCAAATCCTTTTTTGTTATCTCTTCTCTCATCACAGAACTCAAAATAACCAGAAGGGTTCTTGTGCATTTGGTAAGTAAAAACACAAATAATTCTGTGGCTCAGACTTGTCATGTCAAGTGTTAGCCAGGGGCAGATTTTCATGACAGAGTCAAAAAACTTATAAAATAAGAATTTATAATTGCTGCACTGATAGATAATCATAATGATGTTTCCAGGAGTTCCTATAATTAGATAACACTAGAGGTCAGTCAATGTTTTGCTCTGCAAGTACTCTACAGCACAATTATCAACAAGAATTGGATGCCAACAGCAATGCCAGGGAGGAGAAGGCAACACTGATGACATTAATAAGATTCAAATGAAGGCAAGCAATCAAACACCTGAGCAGACCAGCCCTCAGTATTTTGAGATGAAATGGAGAAACAATTGTTCATGTACTTGCCCCCCCTAAACCGAATGTGATAGAGTCCCCTTGCCATAGACACATCCCAGCATGGTGGACTCTGCTGAGGACCTTATAGAAGATCTGCAAGACCATGTAGCACTGTCAAAGTTCACTGATTGGCCACATACAAAATGTTTGCAGGTGGGCTAGAAGGGTCTTCAATTCTCCATGAGGTTCCTGATACAGCAGAAAAGTCCAGTTTCTTGGGTTGAGCTCTGTTAATAAAAGGGTTGTCACCATCTAGAGAAGTTTTTGAAGGGACTACTGTCTAAATCAGTGGTTCTCAACCTTTTTAGGTTTGAGGTGCCCCTAAATCATTTTTTTTTTTTTTTATTTGGCAGCATCCCTGGTTAGGAGAGACTGTTGTACTGCCTCAGCTTACCTGAGTGGTTCTCAACAGGTGGACCACATACCTCAGTGCATGGCCAGTTGAGTCTAAAGCAGTCAAGCACCGCCAGTCTTGCGGCAGCCTTCCTGGTCTTGCTCCCCTCATGCTCCTCCCAGAAACAGATGTCCATGAGACAGTTCCACCTTCTCCGTACACCTCTTTCCAGGAGACACCATGAGGGATCTAACCAGGAAGGTCTGTAGTAAGACTAAGCACTCCTAACTGCTTTAGGCTAATCCGGCTGTGCAACAGGCGTGTGGGACCGTTCTTCCTGAACACTGTGGCACCCCTCAAAAGGTCTTGTGTCGACCCACTTGAGAACCGTTGGTCTAAGTAAACCATGGGACTGGGAGTCACTAGTCCTAAAGCCACTGGCTCTTGAAGCCGTTCCTGCTCCTCTTTAAGTCAATGGGAGCAGGAGCAAGTGTTTTTCAGTGCTTTACAAACACAAACCAATTCGTGTGGCATGGGTGAGTTCTAAGGTTGGAGAGAGCCTAGATTAGAAAAACAGGAGACCCTGGAGAGCATCCACTAGAGGCTGCCGCTTCTCATGTGTCAGAGGACACCTTCTTTGCTGCCAGAGATCATCCTGATGGCTCAGCCGAGGATCTGCTTCAGGGGCAGGCAGCTGATTTCACAGAACCTAAGCACTAGGTTCATAGGACTGAACTAGTTGGGAGTGAATCCTAAGTGGCTCAGGATTTTTAGTGGGAGAAAAACAGACATTTTGCCTATGGAGCCACTAGTTTGCCTTTTCAACACTGCTCTGTCTTTATAAGGATAAGGGTTGAAATCTTATTTTTGGAGATGTTCCTAAATATACACAACTTCAATTGACTTCACCAGAAATTGGAAGTGCTCAGTACCTCTAAAATGAGTATTTCTTATGTAGCTATAAATAAAAGTGGAGATTAACCCTGTTATCTCCTAGGTCCCCACAGCAATTGTGAGCTAATCAGGGCCACTCGCTAGCTTTTCAGGTCCCAAAGTTTGAGTATTGTGGATGGCATATGGGAGTTAAGACACAAGCCCTTCATAAAATGACTGTGAAGTTTTAGAATGACAAATAGTCTGGACTTCAGCTTTACCTGTAATCTGGAAGAGGTCTACTTCAGTCGTACATCATTTGCCATAGATTACAGTAGGATATTGGTTCAGTCTGAAACAGAACAATACCACCCCTACATGCTTCCATGCAACAACCTACCCTGCTCAATCCTTTTTAGTTTGTTAAGTGACGTGATGGTAGCACAGGATAGTAAAGATGCAGCAGGCAAGCAACAGCCACTGTATCCATCAATTTTCCAGCTATGTTAACTTCAAGATGTTCATCCAGGTAGGAATCCACAAGGACATGGACACCCTAATCTGCTCTGTGTCATCTGACCACCCCAATGGTCCTACAAAAGTTTCCCCCTTCAGTATACTTCCTTGAGTGTCATGACAGCAGTCACATACTGATATAGTTACAATGCTCAGACACTACCTGCCCCACACACTTAGCGCACAGAGATAAGATCTACATCAGAAGGAGGAAAACTGCAAGAACTCAGCAAGTTTCTTTTTTCTAATTGGCACCATATATTATACCAATAACTTCACCAGTGCATGATTTTTTCCCCCTTCTAGCTAATGTCTTTAGGATTAGATTCTTGAAGACTCCAGCTGGCAGAATGAAGAAAATCATGCACTGATAAAGTCACTGCAATAATATACAGCACAAGCATGGATAAGGAAGAAACCTTTTGCCTTCTTCCAATCTGTGTTTTCCTGATATCAGATAATAAAGTAAAGCAACAGAAGACTTAAAGTCATTCATCTTCACCCAGACTGACTTCCCAGACAAGCCCTGTCATTCAGCCAGAAAAAGCCCCAGAGGGGCACAGAACTCAAGCCTAGACATTTCATAATGGCAATGTTTCAAGCCCATTGTTATACATCTAATTAAGATTATATGCCTTGAACTCCAAACTGGCCAGGCAGTAATGGAGAGAGGCAATCCTTGTTGTACTGCATAAGATGCGACACTGACATTCCATGGCATATAGTCTCTGCAGCGGCATCTTGTTGGGGTTTATCCCATTGGAAATTAGAAACAGAAATTTCCTGTGATACATAGCTGTATTAATATAATTCTAAACATCTCTGCTGCACTTTCAGTTTTATTCATCTGCCTCAGATTGACCATCCTGGCTTCCAGTATTCATATTTATGTCTCAGAATAGCTGACTGTTCCATGTTATCTGGGCTCTCTCTTATTCAGCTGTCCAAAACCCAGAGTCCATCCACTCTTATCTGTCATCTCTGTCAAAAAATATGTTACTGTCATGTCACCAATCCCACATAAAAATATTAAGATCAAATACAACCTTAGTTCTCAAGCATCACCTCCACTGACTTTCAAGGAAGTTCTGTTACAGAGCATGGACAGCAGAGATTCCATAGCTTCTAATATCTGGCACTTAAATATCACCCTGGTAGAATGCAAGAACACAAGAATTGCCATACTGGGTCAGACCAGTGGTCCATCTAGCCCAGCATCATGTCTCTGACAGTGGCAAATAGTGGATACTTTAAGAGAGCACTGAATCTGATATATCTAGAGTGATCAGTTCCCCGTTCATTACCCTCCCTGACATCATTGGTTTGGAGATACCAGAGGATACATCTCTGACTGTTCTGTTTAATAACTGGGCATTTAGAGACATGCTCCAGGAGGTGGGAGGGAGGGGCACTTTAATTAGAGAGCCGTGCCACTTAAAAGTTCCCAAGCATCAGGTGTATCAGTGTACTGTGCTGAAAAATGGTGGCAGGGCACTTTGAACTAAAGCTCAGTCTCCTCTGACCGAGTTCTACAAGTTACGTGCGGTGTAAAAAAATTACTTTCTCTTGGGTGTCTTGTTTCTCTTGAGAGTAGCAATTCTGCTTCTAACACAACCAGCCAATCAGCATTTCATTGTTGACTTCAGTAAGAGCAAGGTCAGACCTTAAAAAAGTACTTCTAACTTTCTAACGTTAAATGACCAAATTATCTTTCTTGCAGCTTTTGCATCAAATAGCTCTACTTTTAGAACTTTTAGAAAGTCTTGCAAAATGTAAGGGCAAATCTATTACTGAGGTCAATAGCTGCTTGTACACGCCACAGAGGTTTACTTCGGTTTAATTCTTCCTAAATTGAAGCGGTGGGTTTTTAAAAACACTGCTTCAATTTAGGGTGAAGTAACCCCCGTGGCGTGTACACAAGTGTTAGGCCCGATCCTTACCTGCCTCTCGGGTGGCAGGAGAGGAAGGGAAGGAGAGCTGCCTGCAAGCCGAGCAGTCCCTGAGCTGCAGGGGGGAATTGAGGGGAAGAAGGGGAGTAGCAGTGTTTCCCTCTGTGGTGGCGGCAGTGCCCCCGAAGCAGCACCCACCCTCAGGCATCCGGTCTTGCTGGTCCTGGGGGGAACCACAGCTGTGGAGATAAGCACCAGTCCCCCAGCAGTCCCTCCGCCCCTGTTTGTATCCATCATTACACCACCACCAAGGTAAACAGCCGCACCATTAAAGCAATACAAAAGGGCATTTAAGCCACTTTAATGGCCAATTTTGTGGCATGTACAAAAGCCCAGTGGGAATTTTGCCATTGACTTTAATAGCAACATGACTGGATGGCAGTGTAACTTCATTCATAATCAAGTCTGGAGCCTCAGTTGTAACATAAATCCAAATTACAAAGTAAACACCACTTGAAGCAAAATCTGTAAGCTATCTACTATGGAAGCCATGTAGATTAGTGGACAAGGTAGTGGACTAGGAGTCAGAACACCTGGACTCTGCTGATGGTGTACTGGATGACCTTGGGCAAGTCACTTTGTCTGTAAAGCAGAGAGTGAGAAGGTAGATAATCCTAACTTCCTTTTTAAAGAGCGTTAGGACCTACAGATTAAAACTGCTATGTAAGAGCCATTATTATGACAAAAGGGATATAACAATGGCATTTCAGGCAAGGAAATTACATAGTATAATGCTCCATTCCCAAATATGCATATTTATTTTTACTGAGAACTTTAAAAGAGCCAAAGATCACACAACAACAATAAAAATAACATTTCAAAATCTTGTTGAATATTGATTTGATGTGGAGGGCAGGTGCTGGAGAGCACACCCTGCAATGGCCCTCAGTCTCTCAAACCATAAGAAATCTCAAGTATCTGAGGGTATTTGCAGCCTTTTGCTCTCAGAACAAAAGTCTCTATTAATGAAACCTTCTCTTTCTGGAGAAGGGAAGTGATTGCCTGCTTGGGCTGAAGAGTTCTTTTGCTCCATCCAAAACTCAGCACAAGGCCTGGTGGTCAAAACCTGCCACACAGCTGGGAGCAGCAAAAGACACAAAGTCATCACCTGGTTTGTGGGTGAAATCCACACAGAAAAATTACAACATTTTAGTCAAATTTTAACCCATGTTATTAAGGCACTTGACTAACAGCTGTGAAATCTGTTCCCCAGGGGGAATCAATCAACTTCACCCTAGGGTGGAATCTCGAGCTCCCCACAATTAGGCACAAACTCTGCGTCCTCCGACAAAGCCTTGCGCAGTGCCTGCGCTCCAATTTGCAGCTGACTTTGCCACCCCTTGTTAAAACACGCCTGCAAATTCAGGTGTAGCCAGGCCCAGAGGCTATTCTCAAAATTAAGATTACAGGTTATAAAAAGAAAGTGCTGGGCCACACGTTTTGACTAACTCTTGCAAACACCCAGGTTACCCAATCCCCTAAGGATTTCTTTTTCAATCAGTTGGTGTTAGCCTGTAAACAACAACTGCTAGGAGCAAACGCTGGCTTCTTCAAAGCAACAAACGGCACCCTGGAACTAAGTAGTCAAGTGCCACGGGTGACAGCCAGCGGTGGCCAGGCTCCCCAAGGGGTAGCGGAGCACATGCCTGGCTCAGGCTGCCCCGGATGGGCGCAGATCCCTTTCGGTGCCTGCGGGACCTGTAGCTCCCCCGCCTTGAGCCTCCGCGCCGCACAGGGCTGCCTTTGTGCGGCTCGTGCTGCCCGGCGCTGGCCGCCGACCCGGCCCGGCTCCTCCAGCAGCAGCGGAGGGAAAGGCGCCTCCCTGCTGCGGCCGCCGGCCTTGGCGGAGGGGAGACCCGCTCGGCACCGCGGCTGCCACTTACTTGTCCAGGACGAAGTAGAGGTCGAAGGCGCCGTGGCAAGAGCGCTGCTCCGGCTCGTCCTCCCGCTCCGCGCGGGCGCAGGGCCGGCTCCAAGTCGCCAGCAGCAGGAGGCAGAGAAAAGCCAGGCTGCTCCCGCGACTCGCCATTTTCTTCCTCCGCTCCCCCGGCTCGCCCCCGCTCCCGCTCCCGCTCCCGCTCCCTGCAGCCTCCGGAGCCTGTTGGGAAGCACAAGGAGGGGGGGAAAGTTTATGATCTCATAGGAAACATGCGTGTTCAAGCCAGCGGTGACCCCAAGTCCCCTCGGGCACGCTCAGAGTTGCGGGGGGAGGCCGGGCCCCGGGAGGGATGTTACCTAAGGCCCCATCCCCCCTGGCGCCAGGAGCCTGGTTTTAGCCGATAGCCCCCATTTCCTGCTGGCCCAGCGCGAGGAGCCTGGACTCCGCGGGAGAGGGAGGGACTGGCGGGAGAGGGGCAGGGTCGGGGGGAAAGCTGCGCCGGGACTTTCCTGTTCCGGGCTAGCGCGGGGCGAGCTGGCCGCGGGCCCCTGACCCACGGCTCGGCCCTGGCGTGCGGCTCCCGCGTGGGAGAGCCGGGGCGGACGGGCCCTTTCGCCGCCACCTTTTCTGGAGTGTTTGGCAACGTCCCCGCGCTCCCCTGCCCCGGCCCGCGGGACGTGGCATCTGTTTCTTTCCTTTCTTTCTTAAAGGATCCGCTCTAAGACCTCCCCGGAGACAAGAGCGCTGGGGCAGGGGCAGGGGCCGCGCAGCTGCAGCTGCCTACTTCGAGGGGAAAGGATGCCCGGGCGCCCCACCGCGACACGTGTCGTGAAGCGGCCCGGGCCGGGGCAGCCCCCCCTGCACCGGGGCAGCCCGGCCTCCCGGGTCGCTCCTTGTCTCGGCAGCGCAGCCGGCAAGTCCGCCCGCCGCGGCGGCACGTCGGGGGCAAGCGCGGCGGCAGCTGCCCCGCCAACGTCACGGGTCGGGACCCGCCTCCTCCCTGTTGTCAGCCCCGAGCGAGGCGCCGCGGGTCCTCTGCTGGGCCCGGAGCTGGAGCCGGGCGGCGCTGGGCCCGGCCACGCCGGCACTGTCCCGTCCCGTCCCGCACGGGGCAGCGGGGAGGGCGGAGCTGCGGGCTTCAAACCGCGCGCTTCTGCCCACGGCTGGGGAGGGGTCGCCCGCGGCGCCCAGGCCGGTGCATGAAGACCGCCCTGGAGGCAGGGATGCCTGTGCGCAGGTGTGTGTCGGCGGGGGAGAGGAAGGCGACTACTGCTCCCGGCTTTACGGGCTTGACAGAACAGCGCGGGCCACGGTGTCCCCGCGACGCCCAACCTCGCCTCCAGCTGGAGGAGGGGCCTGAAGGCCGAGTAACTGTTACCAGCGGCCACCCCGCTCCGGCCCACTGCCTCGAGTCCCAGGGCAGGAGCGGGCAGCGCCCCGGGGGCCCGAGCCGAGCATGGCCCCCGGCCCGGGCGCGGCTCGCCGCCAGGGGTGAATCCAGCGCCGGCTCTGGGCGCTGAAGGCCGGTGGCTGCTCGAAAAGCAACCGGCCCTCGTGCCTCCGCCTCGCGAGGACGGGAGGCCTGTGACGGGAGGGGCCTTGGGCTGTTTCCCTCCCGTGGGTGACAAGAAGAGCCCCGGGTCCGATCCCGCTGGCCCCCGCACAGCCGGGGATGATGGCGCTGGCGTCGTTGGGGACGGCCCTGCTCTGAGCAGGGGTCGGGCTAGCCTCCGGGGTCGCTTCCAGCCCAGGCGACTTTCTGCGGTTCTGCGCCACGCCGCCGGCTTCCCTCCCCGCTCCGCAAACTTCCCGCGCGGCCTCCGCGCCCGCGCCCGGCGGGCCTCACCCCTCGAGGCGGAGATGCGCGCGCCTGTGGAGCGGGGCGAGGCGGCGGGGAGGAGGCGGCTGCCCCGGGAGCAAGGAGGTCTGGCCCGGGAGCAAGGACTGTTGGCTCACGAGGCTGCCTGCGCTGACCGGCTCGGCCGGCTGGCCTGGGCGGCGCTGAGGGAGGAAGCTTAGGGCGGGGGCTGCTGCTCAGCGGGGCACGCACACGCCGCCCGCCTTGGCGCGGGGCCCGGCACAGCCCGCAGCGCCCCTTCCCCAGGCGGGCACGGAGCCGCCGCCGGCAGCGAGCCCCGAGCCGCAGCTCCAGCTGAGGACCCGTCTCCGCTCCCTCCCGGCCGGCGCGGGCCGGCGCTCGGCAAAGCACGAGGGAGCCAGAGGCGGCTGGCTGTGGCGGGCAGCTGCCCAGCCGCCCCACGGCTCCCCTGCACCGGCCGCCTCAGCCCGGACAGGAAAGCCACATGTTGACAGGCACAAAATGAGCACGCGGCTTCAGGGCAGCGAGACACCTCCCCTGCCCTCCGCGGGAAGCCGGGGGCCGGGCGGCGCTCGCTGGCGCCCACTCCTGCCTGTGCCACGGCCCTGCTCCCCCGCGGGACGGGGAAGGGCTCTTGCCACAAGCGTTTCGAAAGTGTCCCACATAACGGTGCCCACCACAGGCCAGGAACAGACCCCGGATACACACAGGCCAAGCGATCCGCTTTTTAAAATAAAGTGCAAAAAACTTCAGAACCCTTTGCTGCTCGATAAATACCTACTATATACACTAGGATATATTTACTAGCATACATATGGGATACACTGTATATACTACACATATAAGATGCATTACATAGCTATCTATTATATATCATATGATTATATATGTATATATGGGATATACATAAAATACACATGTATCCCAAATATATATATATACACATATATATATATATGTATGTATGTATTTATTGAGCAGGAAAGGTTCTGAACATGGAGATACAGGGGTAAGGAATTTACGGCTTGCTTTGCAGAAGGCAGTGGCTACATCCCAGCGCAGGTGCTGAGACTAAAAAGCAGCTGCGGCCCGCTGCCCATTTTTCTTACAGAACTGCGGTCCAAAACGTTTCGGATCCTTCATAAACAGCTCAGGCCATTGCTCTTTTATACATGCAGAGACCATGAGCAGATTGAATTGCAGTGGATATTTATTCCACCTGGCTCATCAATGGTGCACCTTGCCGGGCTTCTCTGAAGGTGAGAATAGGATGACCCCGCTGCTGAACATAAAAAAAGGGAACTCCAAGTGACTCCCCCTTCCCGCGCCCAGACATCTCCGAGTTGTCAAGCACTGGTTTGCTTATAGGCGTAAAATACCGGGTGTACCCGGGCTCAGCATGGAGAAGAGTTTCACTTAATTCTGGCTCCACTGGTAGCAGAGCTGTAGCTTTTGTTTCATATTTTGCTGTTTCCACCAAAACAACCAGGGTAAATTTTTTGCGAAGCGTAACATCGGCATGCGCACAAAGAAGCGCGCTCAGCTAATTGTTTCACGCATCCCGCGAGCTTGCCAGTCCCGTTACAGTGGGTAGGTGAGACGGCGTCTAACCCTTTGTCTGTCACCAGCGGGGGGGCCGCAGCGGGGGGGCTGGAAGTAGCTGCGATTGAAAATGACAAGAACGCCTAAGTTCATTTGCTCATGCATTGCTCAAAATAAAATCAAACCAACTGCATCCAATCCCATCAGCTAATCTGACAATAAAATCCGGATCGGGATCCCAGCGTGAAACCCAGACAAATCATCTCAGCTAATTTTCTTTGCCCACGGTGGGAATTTTATATGGATGACTATTCGCATCTCCGCAGTACCAGCATACAGCTCTGTTGTGCATTGCACGCGCGTTGCTAGTTTCTGCTTACCTCATGAGCCCCAAACCAGAAGATATTTCCAAAGAAATAGTACAAGAGCTCATCCTAAAATAAGCCAGCCCACCTCCGATGGGGGATGTGAGGCCGGATAATGGCTTTGTACATCACTTGAATCTGTTTCCAAATTGGGTTTACTCTGGACGTCAGGACCCTTGTTCTGCTCGATCCGAATTCTTAGAGAAAGTGGAGAGCCCTGATCTATCCCTTGTAATCCCTTCAACGCATTTCGTGTACAACATTCACTCCCTTTATTAGTATAAGATTACTCTTTAATTGTAGACAAAATCCGTCCTTTCAAAAGCATTACAAGACTGACATTTCTTTTCCCAATACAAGCCAATATTTAGATTACATGGACATTAATCAAATAACCCGGGTTATCTCATTTGTCAACATGTTCATAAGAATTTCCTACCAGGCGTTAAAGGCATTTATATGGAACGACATCTTTCAAAAGCAATGTTGCTAGTCCAGATTTCGGGGAATATTTGTTTCTGACAAGACATTTGATGGTTATATTTTACCAGCTGTGCCAGAAATCGTTTGCTACTCCACACAGGCCCCTCACCTGGACCCTGCGAGCCCCACTCGCGCCGCGAGGCTTTTTATTCGAAAGCATTTCTAGCGTGGGGAACTTGGGACTCGAAGTGCTGCAGTCAGGCAGAGGTCGTAGGTACCCGGGGGCAGGAAGGGCCTAGGCAACACCTCGGCCGACCCCATCTACCTGCGGGCGGAGGAGCAGGCAGGGGCTCCTTCCCTCCGCGCCGCTCAGCGCCCGATCCGCGGAGCCACAGCGCCCTGGCCCGGGCCATCCTCGGGGCAGCTGCGGGCCCGTCCAAAAGCGAGGGAGAGGGTTTTCTTTGCGGGAGGGGCGAGAGGACCCGGCTCCGGGCGTGGAGATGGGTCTCTTCAGACGGATCTTTCTTGGGGGCAGCACGGGGGGAGAGCTGGAGGAAGGGGCTGGGGGCCACCCTGGGGGAGAGCCGCCGGGGTGCGGCCGGGTGCTTGTGGGGAAGGGGCATCCCCGGCCGG
>NW_017728951.1:35990503-36011034 GCF_001723895.1 Crocodylus porosus | reverse complement strand
TGGGGCCGGGCCGGGGCCGGAGGGGTGGGAGCTGCAGCGGGCAGGGGCCGGGGCCGGCTCGCAGCCGGCACCCCGGGGACAGCGCCCGGCGGGTGGGGCAGAGCTGAGCGCTGCCCCTCGCCCAGCTCCCCCGCGATCGCCCGCCTCGAGGCGGGAAGGAAGAGGCTGCGGCGAGCAGCCCGGCGCGGCTGCGCGCGGGTCCTGCCGGACTTCCCGGGAGCGGGGCCGGGCTGGGGAAAAACGACGCTTCCCCGTGCCGCGCGGGAGCGGGGTTTGCCCGCGCGCAGCCCAGGACGCAGCGGGTCCATCTCTAGGAGCGGATCCACGGAGAGATCTTTAACCCACCCGTCTCCCCGCTGCAGGCTGCCCTTTCCCTAGTTTCCATACTTACTCTTGCTTTAAAGTTCTTGCCGCAGGTACAAGCTCAGTCTCTAATCGCAGCCAGAGCTGGTGGGGTCAGCATAGCAACAAAAGAGATGATGGCTCAGACGCTTTTGTCTAGGAGCTCATCACCTTTTACTTTAGAAGGACATTCTCTTACCTAGTCATGTCTTTAGTGAAGGCATCTACATGCTCATTAATGCGCATTAGATACTCCACATTGAGTTTAGCAGTCGCTTAATAAAGTACTAACTCCAGTTACTGTACAGTAGCACTGGTGCATGGTTATTTTGTGACACTTACTGTGTATTAGCCTAATAACCCTGTGCAGTGGGCTATCAGCACGATTTTTAACCACCAGGCTACTGCACAGGGTTATTAGGCTAATGCGCAGTAAGCGTCTCATGTAGACGCACCCACTGACATCTAATAAAAACAAGCCCATATTTTTCAGAAGGAATCACCTGGCTAACTCATTAAGCCAGAAGCTTTTCTTACTGTCTCTTTTTCAAAACACCACCTAGGTCTTCCAATCTGCAAATGAAAGAGCTGAGGTTATAATGAATAGTTCGGTGTAGCTGCTGGAAATATTTTAGTGATTTTATTCTGTTATCAAGCATGTGCTGCCTGAGACAGATACCAACAGATATTTGATGGAGATAACTGACTTCTTGGTTTTTTAAATGCAGTTCGTTTTTCCTGATACACAGTCTAAGTTTTCTTAGAAAAAATCAATTATGACTGTACACTTAGCTCAGTAGTTGAATGCAAGTTAGCTCAGAAGCTATGCCTTATGTTCAATCTTTGCCACAAAAATTGCTTAATATGGTGCTTGACAGCTTTTGTTACCATTTATTACAAGATAATTGGTACCAGAGAGAGGGAGTTTCATTTCTCTAGGCAATAGGAAGACAGTGAGAATAATACTGAGATTTTTTTTGTCAGTCTTTTATTTGTGGAACTAAATCAAAGCTAAAGTAGATCACTGAGAAGGAGAAAACAGACAGGATTGAAGCAACTTTGAAATACCCTAAGTAATCCCTTTGATTGCAATATAGACATTGCATCTCACAGGACAGAAATATTAGCATTATTGCCATTTAAAAATGAAATTGAGTTGAAATATGGCAACAGATTCCATTATCTGAATGTGATCTATTCATTATTAGAGTGCATGACTGAATTCTGTGTAAAGAAAGTGACTAGCTGTATCATACATAGATATTTTCTTATTTTTGTTGTACTGTGGATTGATTTTATTTTTGTTAATACAATTAAATAAAAATGCCCCTATGACACAGTGATATGCCATTATCAAAATGTTATTTAGACTATAATGTGGAAAAATACAGTGCTGTAGCATAAGTTCTTTTAGTCTGGATTTAGAGCAACTCATACAACTTATTTTTTTATGAAGTATTTCTTTGCATAAGAGAAATTTAAAAGCAGTTTTTATCCTTGTTCACTTAGTCAACCATATCTTAGCATCAGGCATGAAAAAGCGAGTGATATTAGCTTTTACAAATCTTTCATCATAAAGGAAATATGAGAATTGCTTGCAACATTGTAAACTTGTGTATTATAAGAAAGGGTGACATTACTGTGTGTCCATTCAAAATGCAACTCATTCACAGCTACCACTAAAACAGTATTTTTGACTACCAAAAATACCATGGTTGTTAACACAGATGTGTCTTATAAATCTTGTGAATCAACTGGATAAAATAATTTATTTTTAATCAAGAAAGGAGACTATTATAAAGTGAATTACAGCTGGATGAATAATAAGGAAGATGTTTTCTGAATAGTTTCATCAGTGCTGAATTTTGGTTAAACCTGACCTTGTTAAAATCTTGTTTTTCATTTCTCTGTGACTATTCACGGGGCTGCTTTTGTCTGCATGGATATTTGTATGAATGTTGCTATTCATGAGTGACTTTACACATCTGTGAGAGAGCAAATGCATCTGCGCTGGAAATGTTCTCCGTGGTTATATAGTAGTTCTGTGTCTTGGGGAGTTAGAAAATGAGAACGAGTCCATGGTTTTTTCAAGCAAAGAACTGAGCTTTCACTTCACACAAGAAGCAGTGAGACAGGACAGCAGGGTGGAGGTAGGATGTTTAAACACCAGAAAGGTCCTTTGCCTAAAGATACTTTGTGCCCATTCCAGATGCTGCCTGGGTATGTGGCCAGAGAGTGATGTAGCAAGATCAGCATTTGAGGAAAATATTCTGTGAAACCATGTTGATGGTTCTGGGGGCTGTAATGTCATCAATCTAACAGTGACTCATACTCTTAGTGATGGCAAACAGCAGTGCAACATCAAATGGAGTCCACTGAACTCAATCTGTGCACCTGACATGTAGACAAAGCAGTGGGAGGTGATGCAGTAGCTAGTTTTACAAACTACATTTGCCAGCACCCTGGAACACTTTAGATTAAATGAATCAAATAAGGTTCTGATTGTAACTAGAAATACATATATAGAGAGAGCGATGCATACACATAGCTACCTGTTAAGAATGAGATGAGAAATTATTTCTGTAACCCTTTGACAGAACAATGTTTTCTTTCAGCCTAGAAGGAACTCTACTACCTTACAGCCCAGCTATATAGATGTAGGGGAGGGGAGGTTGTGAACTCAGAAAGTGAGGAAGAAAAGATTTGAAATGCTAATGGAAAATTCTTAGATCTGTTCCATTTCCTTCTCTGTTTGCTCCCTGAGAGATTCCAAGACCCAAATAATTGCTTCTGGCACTAATCCTGGTTGGGTTAGTCCACATTAACAGAGGAAAAGAAACAGACAACATGACTGATGTGACTAGTCACACAGATCAGATATTGAATGTTGAACATTACTGACTGAACTGTTTACCAATAACCAGGAAATTTAAATACATCTGTGAAAGGCATCTCTTGTACAATTATGGCCAGGAAACCAATTCATAAGAATTGAAATCTGTTCATAGAGAAATCCCAAAGGGTGGCACTGCCCTGTGTGGAGGGACAGCACAAAGCTAATGCACCATTTAAACCCCTCTTGAGCTCTGTTTGGGTCTTACATAATACATAGGTCTTAGAATTAAAAAAACAAAACCCAGTGAAAATCTGAGATCAGGATCAAGGAAACCAAGCCAAGTCAGGATGCAGGGAAAACCAGACAGAGCAGAGCCAGCCCTGAGCTTCCAGGTAGATCCAAGACCAGGGGCAGGAAAAGCCAAAGCCAGGTCAGAAGGCACAAGAACCAGAAAGAGCTGTGAATGCAAGGATTGCCAGGACAGACTGAGGCTGTGCAATGGCATACCTGCAGCCTGAGACTGCAGATGTATTTAAAAGGGGTGAGTGGCACCTTCAGCAGCCAATCTGGTTGCAGAGAACTGACTCAGCATGATGCCAGAAGTGTGAAATACACCGGGAACCAGAGTCAGAGAGAACCTGAGAACCTGTAAGCAAAATATGCATCTCAGAAATAGGTTGGCCATTTTGCTGGCCATGGGAACAGCTTGGGAAGGGCTAAAATGAGGCATTTTAGTTAATGCCATGCCATGCCATGCCCATGATTGTGGAGCAGTTCTGAGAATGCCAGAGGTCCACAGTGAAGTCTACTGAGAACGCTGACCAAAGTAATGTGGGACCTCGTAATGGTTGGAGGAGACCATGCAGCCTAGTTCAAGGTTTCATGGTTTGGGCACATGTACTGCATGAGTAAATGTACTTTTTGATCTCATGGCTCATTTGGGGTCACCAGAACTGATGGTGAGAGCTGGTGAGAACTGAGACTAAGAGCTGGGTCTTAGTATGTCCAAAGTGTCCCACAGGAGGTGAGTCAGGACAGAGCCATAATATTCTTGACCTTATGGGACCATCTGGGATATACAGATGCTGCTGAAAAAAACACAAACAAAAAACCCCCAAGACACCCAAAATCAGGTTGGGGAGGCCTTTTCAATTAGCACAGTTCCTTAGTAAGAGTCATCTACAAGGATAGTTTGGATGGCTGAGAAGAGGCTTTGCTGAGTAGTTCCCTAATTGAAGTTCTTGGGCTGGAGAATGGTGGAAGGTGGTGATGGGTTTTGAGTAGAGGGTTCATCCTTATGGAACAGGGCATCTGAATTCTGGTTCTTGGCTCCTAAGTGATTTTGAAATTAAAATGGGAAGAGTGACCAGCAGACTTGCTGCAAATTCAGTTTCT
The DNA here is from genome assembly GCF_001723895.1 of Crocodylus porosus. Classification (NCBI taxonomy): domain Eukaryota; kingdom Metazoa; phylum Chordata; order Crocodylia; family Crocodylidae; genus Crocodylus; species Crocodylus porosus. Next base: position 36,006,461 of record NW_017728951.1, on the reverse strand, counting down.
GGCTTGCCTCGAGATATTCCAAGTTCTTATGGTCCATTATTACCTGGACAGGGTGGTATGCCCCCTCTAGAAGGTGCTCCCACTCCTTGAAGGCTGCTGTGATCATGAGGAATTCCTGGTTCCAAATGTCATAATTCCTTTCAAAGGGACTCAGGGCCCAGGAATAAAAGGAACAAGGGGGCAATTTGTTTGGGGTAGCAGAAGCCTGAAACAGAATAGCCCCTATGGCTCAGCTCAAAGAGTCAGCTTCCACTATAAATGGTTTCATGGAGTCCAGGTGAATGAGGACGGGCGCAGAGGTGAAAGCCCTTTTCAACATCTCTAAGGCTGTCTGGGCTTCTGGAGACGATTTGAACAGTACCCCTTTCTTAAGAAGAGCAGTCAGCAGGGCTGCTAGCTGTGAGAACCCTTTGATAAAACATCTATAAAAGTTAGCAAAACCCATGAACTGTTGGACCCCTTTAACATTGCATGGCTCTGCGCATTGAGTGATGGCAGTTATTTTATGGGGGTCCATTGTTAGGCCCTTGGTGGAAATTATGTAACCTAAGAATTCAGCTGAAGTCTGATTGAACTCACATTTCTCTAGCTTAACATATAGGTGGTTCTCTCAAAGCTGGAGCAGGACTTGGCACACACATTCTGAATGCTGGGTGGGATAGTCTAAGACTACTAAACTAAAATATCATCCAGATGAATTATAACAAATGAGTCCAACATATATCAAACTACATAATTAATAATATGTTGGAATGTAGTAGGGACATCGCAGAGCCCAAAGGACATAACCAGGTATTTAAAATGTCCACAGTGGGACCAAAATGTGGTCTTACACTCATCCCTCTCCTGTACATAGACTAGGTTTTAGGCCCCTCACAGATCAAATATGAAAAAAAAAATCTTGGTCTGACAGCCCCTCAAATAATTTATTCATTAATGGCAGGAGATAATAATTATGAACTATTACCCTGTTTAAGGCCCTACAGTCAACACAGTGATGGAGAGAGCCATCTTTCATGGCTGTGAAGAATAATGGGGCCACAGGTGGGGATGTAGAAGGCCTGATGAACCCCTTATGGAGGTTCTCTGCAATATATTCCTTAAGCACCTTGAGCTGTGGCTTAGAGAATTAATATATGCAACTGAATGGAATCTGTGCCCCAGCACAGTCATAATGGCTGTGTGGGGGAAGTTGATCCGCTCCTTTCCCATTGGCCAAATCCTGGTACTTGGCAGGAAGAGATGTGTCAGTGTCTAGGGAACATGTATTTTCTGCTAAGGCTGGCCATTAATCTTCTTTGGTTGGTGCAAGCAACCCGATATCTTCAGCCCTGTTCCCAGCTTGGGTACTGGCTGGGGAAACCCCTCTGAACAAAAGCACCAGGTGAGTTGAAACAGGGTTCCCTTAACCCTTAGAAGCTGTCCAAGCTGTGGAGGGGTAACCAAGGGGTTCCAGTATAACCAAAAAGTGAGGGGAATGGACGGGATCAACACAAAGATTCTTGGTGATCATCACTGATTGAGACTCCTAGTTGCACTGTCTTGCTGGTGATGGGGCCTGAAGAGAGTGGGGATCTGTCTATCGTTTCTACTATCTAGGGGTTCTGTTTTGGCTGGACCAGCATCTGATGTTGTTCTGTGAAGGCTGAGTCCATGAAATTACCAAGAGGCTCCTGTGTCTCAGAGGGCGGGAACAAAGATGTCCACCCCAGACGGGTGCTGTAGGCAAAGGGTGAGCAGCAAGGGTGAGTCTTGGAGTTTTGTGGTGCCAGAGCCATCTCTAGGGGTTGCAGGGCCCAGGGCATATCAGTCTGTGCAGGGCTGGTGGGGAGGTGGCAAGTGGTTGGACTGAAGAGCTAGCGGCCATGGTGGGGCCTGTAGGGCACTGCCTGCGGGGTGGGGCCCATCAAATGCGGGGTCTGGGGCAGCTGCCCCACTCACCCACCCCCAGGGACAGTTCTGGGTGGTGCAACAATGAGCCTTCTCCTCCAGCGGGAGCTGTTTTCTAGCCACATCTATCTGCATGGCATCCCCTGGGGTACTGGCTCTTTGAGGGCCTAGCCCAACTCTCTTGTTGTCTTTCAGACAGATGGGCATCAATTAAGATACTGAGATCAGTGAGTCCATTCAAAGTAGCTGGGAGCTCCACCCAGGCAACTCATCTTTAATATGGTCTTGAAGCCCCTGGCAGAAATGAAAATGTTGAGCTGCCTTGTTCCACTCAGTGGCAGCTACCAACCATATAAACTTCATGGTATAATTGACACCAGGTGGCAGCCTTGTCTTAGGGTCTGCAGAGTTTGCTCTGCAATATGGACTCAGTGCACATCAAAACTTTATAAGCCCAGACCAGGGTGTCATCAGTCAATGGACTATCAGCCCTACCGTGGCTTTATCTGTTTAGTAGGTTCTGGGGCAGAGACAAAAAGCAAGGAGGCACTGATTAATGAACCCCTGGAAGCAGCAAGGGTCACCCTCAAATTTGGTGGGACCTGGAGTTCAGGGTGAACCAAGTGAGCTGGCTTCCCTGGTGGGTGCAGAAGCAGGGTACACTGGGCTTGCAGGGTCGCAATCTGGGCTTCCAGCCCCTGTATAGCAATCATCAGAAATCTGTCCCCCCTTACCACCATGGGTCTGTGGAAGTATGCTTTGCTGTGAGGGTTCAGCCGGGATGTAGGTGGCTGGGCATGTGACCCTGGGGGAGGCAACTGGGAGGTTAGCAGGGCAAGGGTACAGGTTACCAGAGCTGAGATGGGAGGGTCAAGATATGTAGTCTGAAATACAAACCATGGTCAGGAGCTAGGGGTCAGAGAACCAGTGCTTAGTTCCAGGGATAATCTGAGATCAGGGTCAAAGGAAGCCAAACCAAGTCAGGATACCAGGAAAACCAGACAGAGCAGAACCAGCACTGAGCTTCCAGGGAGATCCAAGATCAGGGTTAGAGAAAGCTAAAGCCATATCAGAAGTCATGAGAATCCAGGAGAACTGGGAATGCAAGGCTTGCAGGAATAACCTGGGGCTCTCTGAAGGCATGTCTGCAGTCTGAGGCTGCAGGTGTGTTTAAAAGGGGTGAGTGGTGCTTTCAGCAGCCAATCTGGTTGCAGAGAACTGAGTCAGCCACATGAGCGAGGGGTCAGGAGCAGGTGTGGCAACTCATGTGCTTGGCCCAGCCAGGCTTGCTCGATCAACATCCCTGACATCCAGACTGACTTCTGTTCGAGTTTGAATCCAGTTTCCATGCCTAAGATTTAGAAATACAACTCAGGCTATACTCAAATCAATACATCCGTCTTCTGGTCTTTTCAGAGAACATTAGGCAGCAGATGTCCCAAGGTTTTTTTGCAGAAGCTGCCAAATCAGTGGTATGTGGCTGGTCATTGGGAGATGTGATAAAGAAAGTTAGAGGATTATTAAAGTCATATGGGAGCAGTTGTTTTCACAAGCCATGCTGGCTCCATCACATTAGGGTTCCCCTTTGAAACCATTATTTTTGTCTCCTGAGCTGCTAAGTTCATGCTTCGTATGCAACTTTCTTCCTTTCTACCATCTTCAGATTCCTAGGTCAGGTTAGCTACAGGGACTCTATCCTCCCAAAAGGATGAGTTGAAAGGGAAGAGCCCAGATCAGGAGCGTGTTAAGGATAAAGGAGATAAAAGGATGAGGGAAAGAACCTGTAAAGGACACCAGTTATAGCCTTGATAAATAAAGATATCCTAGTTTCCCCACAGCACTCTATCGTTGTCATGATGCTGTCTGCAAAGCACAAATCAAACCGCTCTTTACCTCTTGCAAAGGGACATAAGCAGTGAAAATCATACTAGCATTGGTGGGCAGTCCCTACTCATGCTTACCTAAGCTGGATCTGCATGCTGAATCCTTGGCTCTAGACCTGCCACTGCTGAAAAAGAAGCTCAAATTCTATCCCTGGTTCTAGGAATATCCTTCAGGGGTCTATTAGCCAAGATCAGCTGATGTACTCAATTTGGATCCAGAACCAAACAGCATTTAGCCAGGTTTGTTTCATCACATTAACAGCAGCACCAGCATGCAAACCTTTCTTTCCAAGGTGTGTACGCTCAGATCCATCATGGTAACCAGGTCCATTTGCTCCACCTTGATGGAATCAAAATTATATTTGGCTTCCTTCAGTACAAAGAGGCTGGGAAGAGAGATGCCCAGTTATATCTAACTGGCTTTGCAATTACATTTTTCTACTATTAGAAATATGTCTTTCCTTCTACCTTATTGCTGGGTGACAGGCAATGAAACAGAAAAACAGTAAAATTAACTCTACACAAAGTTCTGGCAAATGCACAAAGTAAATAAGGTGAATAAATAGTGTCTTTCTTCTTCTAATTCCTCCAGGTAAAGTAGTCTGGGGAGCTTTTTATAATAATAAATAATAGGAGGTAATAAACATTTCAGACAAGAGGCTGGTGTCTTAGAATACCTATTATTCTAAGCAAGGCCAGACTAACATTTTATAAAGTGGAATCAGCATTTCTTTAGGGATCAGTTAAATAAATGTCCAGAGCAGTCACAATAATGATTAATAAGACTTGTTGGGAATGTACAGACCTTGAGTCATATGCTGTCAAGAGTTTTTAAGCCTGACTTCCAATTTTTGCCACCATAGAGTTATGCATTACAACTGATGGCATGACATGTCTCCACTTATTTAAACTGCTGGTGAAATTTGCCCCACAATTAAATTGGGTCAAGCAGTTTGAACCTACCTTGAATGACTGTTAAAAAAGCCTTCTTTTTTCCCTAGTATTAGGTTGTAACAAACTGTAGAGTAAGGAAACCATTACCTTTATTTATGTGGAATGAAGATTGCATGTACAAAGAACACAAAGTCTTTCAAAATAGAGAATGTCAGAAATAAGGTTGTCTTTGCAACCTGAACTTGGCCTCTTGTGTGCATGCATCATGAAACAGTAATGATACTATTGCACAATTGCATTACTCTTAACACCAGTCTCTTCCCTGAAGCTCTTTGTCTGACTGTCTTCTCTGACCCACCTGCAGGTCAATGCTTGTTGTGTTAGCACTCCAATTAAGCATCTTCCTTCACTTTTGGGTTCAGCAAGAGGATCACTGACAGCACAGGAGAGCCAGCTTCTGTGCCTACAATTCTGGACCTTGACTTGTTAAAACCTGCAGTTGCCAAGAGCTGCAATTGCAGAAAAAAGCCCTAATCCCCAGTCCCAATTTGGAACATAAGCAAAATCCTTGGAGAATTTAGCTGCTAAACGTTAGAGAAATCTGTACAGTGCGTGTGCAAACTGATTTTTTTTCAGAGGCCTATAACTTGGTCAGATTTTCATGGGGATGACAAAACAACCTCTATCAGATTTCAGGTTCCTACTCCAAAGCAATGGGTCCTAGAACTTTTCAAAGAAAGGTCATCAGAATTAAACATGAACAACCAACTTTATTTTTAAGCATTAGGTTCATTCTTAGCAATGGCTGGATAGTTTTTTGCGGGGGGGGGGGAGGTTGCCTGAATTTTCTAGAAAAAAAAATAACAGAAGGCAGAAACCTAGCATGGACAACTTCTGCCCAAATAATTACTGACTTTGAAGCAAATTACAGCAAGGCCTTAGAATGAGGAGTATTGCATAACCTTAACTGTAGGCTGTGCTACTAACATAACCTGTAATAAAAGGGACACAGATTCCATGTGGTCAGTCTCCAGCTCAGGAATTTGAACCTTCCAAATCAATTCAATGCACACTGGTTACTGCTTGTGGAACAAGCAAGCCGGGAACACATGGTATGAGCACCACATTTCATAGACAGTGAAACCTGGCTAAGGTGGAATCATGTAGAACTGGGAAAACGTTCTGGCTCCAAAGGTTTGCCGTCTAATGGGAGAGCAGAGGTGTAACTGGGAATTTTGGCACCAAAGGCCAGAGAGCCAGTATGCGTATGCATGTGCATCCAGACACATGCTGAGCAGGGGAAAATCCACATGCAGGGCAGGGTTAAGTCCATATGCAGATAGTCCATGCAGGTGTCATGGGGTGTGGGTAGGTGTACATCAAACACTGGGGGAGGAGGAGCCCATGGCATAAAGCAAGGAGTTCCTAATCTCTTCCATATAAAGAGTTCTCACCTGTGAGAGACAGAATATGGAGAGTATCCTTCATTTAAATAGTATGTCTAATATTTTATTTCATTTCACTTTCAGAAGCCCACATGTGGGAAACCCCAAAGGAATAGGAACTTCTCATGAGAAGTATGAGAGGGGATAACAGAAAGTTGTTGAATAGAGGTGGTCTCTCCAGAAGGTGATGGCATTCCAGATTCTGGGCTTTAGACTGAAACATGGCATGTCCCAGCCCAAAATGTACCCTTCACTAAAAGGCAGATCACAAAATTCTATAAACTTAAACTGCAAGATCCGAATGTAATGATTAGACTTATGGAATTGCTGGTGAGGTTGCTATTTGTGATGGCAACAGGAGAAACAGGCATGGCAAGATTTAGCATTGTTTTGACTTTAGCCTGAACAATTAGTCTGAATTTATGAACTGGTGGCTTATAGCTATATTCTTTATGAAAAGGGTTTTTTGGGGTAAATAAACATGGAACACAGTCGAAGCAAAAAAAGAGGCAATTTCCTTATTCAGAAATCCCCACTTATGCCACTACATTGAGTCCTGTGCCCAACAAATTTTGTTTTTCCATAGATCATGCTCATAACTGCTTTTCCAGGCTTTTCTTCCTCCAGTGTACACAGACTGCAAGCCATTATCTCACTCCTGCATTCTAATGATGGAAAATCTTCAGTCATGTGGCTAGTTTCTGGCCACCGTGCTGTCTAGTTTTTAAGTGGTTAGCTGTAATTTGCAGGTGTACAGACCTGCACAGAATTTGGAAGGAGAAACATAAAATGGCAGGATGAAAGAGTTTGACAGACGCATGGAGAAATCAGTGTGTATACCTAAGGTTGGAATGACAGCTGATTTTTCCACTCCTTTGTAAACAGTTACCTTAATAAAGAGCCAATTTCATTGTATAAGGATATGGTCCTTTTATACTTCTATCCCGCTTGTGGTATATGAAACAGTCTGGATTATGTATTCTGTTGAGTCTATGGGAGTATCGTTGGGTCTGTGATTGACTTTGGATTTATGACTCCTCAGAAAGCAACCAAGAAAACATTTTTACATAACAGTATTTCCATGCTCATGTATGTTTCAGATCTTCAGCTTTGTTTGAAGACTGGCTTGTATCCAACCTACAGAAATGTAATGGGGAAGATCTGATTTCTACTCCTGTGTGCACTTGCATTAATGGTGTTTTCTTTGTGACTTTGCACGTTAGTATAGAGCATGGACTGCTGCTCCATGTTCCCCTCCTCTCCAAGTAGCTGGAAAAAGAAGGGCCAGAACCTCATCACAGTCATCTGCTAAATACTGGCTAATATAGCCTTGCAAAGGGCTAAAGTAACTCCTTCTCAGATGAAGGAAAAGGGAGCAGCATGACCATACAAAGCCCTTTAATGGGGATGACCCATGTACGCATGTTACATAACCGTGCACCATGAAACCGTGACACTATGCTATGCATGCATCTGGAAATTAAATGGTTAAGCAGCTCACAGTGGAAGGTGCATCATAATGCAGCATTTGGTACATACATAATACATAGCTGTATTATGTGTGTACCAGGGCCATGTCAGAAACTCAAACTGAGATTACAGGTCTGTGATAGGCACTTGATAATTGCTTGTAGCTAGACTGAACAGTTGCAGTAGTGTAAATGTTGTATCAATACCACCTCAGTCCTGTTTGCTTGGCAAGACTGCTAGTCAACACCTTAATTCAGTATTTTGATGAAAGTGTTTCTGAATAACTGAAGGATGTAGATGACAATGCTGAAGGAGAATTATCTAGGTAGGTACCAAGGGGCTACATCTAGTAACTGGATACAGTAAGGGGAAAAATTGTTTATGGCAGTTTTCATCTACAGTTATCAAAGCATTTCACTAAGAATGCCAATGTTATCTCCATTTTATAATGGGAAATTAAGGCACAGAGTGGTAGAGTTGAGTTACTTGCCTAAGGTTAACCAACAGGCAAGTGGTAGAGCTGGGAATGGAGTCTATTTAGGGTATGGACCAGCATCACTTTAGAAGTCTTGGAAGTGATACTTGGGCCATTTGCTACTGTTCTATTTAGATTCATTTAAAAATGTGCAGGTTGGGATCAAGCTCGAAGTCTGCTTCCTGCTGCCAGGAGAGAAGGAATTACTACTGATTTTAGAGGGAGCAAGAAAAGACTTGTGCTCAGGTAGGGGAGATGGCAAAACAGGCTTTTTCTGCCCTTAACTTTTTATAATTCTGTGGAAATTATGCAATATAACCAAGCATTTCCCTGGAAAACCATTGTAACACCAACATATGAGAATGTCATGAAAACAACTGAACCAGGACAGGAGCAAAGTTCATGAAGATTTAAAAGTTTGACTTAAAGGCATGGGGACAACAATATTTAAGAATAATTTTTAGAGAAGCAAGATCAAGACAAGTGTGTTAGTAACACTTCAGTACTGGGGGGAGTTACAAGAAGAGCAGCCAAGCCAATTAAAGGCTGGAAGCTTTGACTTCTCAGGAACAAGTGAATAACCCCAGATGCTGAGCTTATGGAAACAAAAACTAGGCAGTAACGGATAACTACCAGCAAGTGTTTGGCAGGTGTAAAGCACAAGGAGAGAAAGGAACAGATTGTTAGATATTAATGGGTTATAACAGGGAATTGCAGGATGGTGTTAGCCTAAAGAAATTAAGCTCCCATGAAAGACAGTGATAGTTTCATGATTCAATTCTTTAAAAATAGGCACACATAGCTGTTAGAAACTCACTTTATGATCCTGTCTCTGTCTGAGTCTCTTGCTTGTCACTATGGTTATCCAAGTAACCCATTTACTCCGACTTTTGAAAGGAAACCTAGACACCCTGATAGATCTTCTCTATCTCTAATTATGACCCCATATAAAGATTTGCAATAATGATGATAGCTTTTGGCAAAACTATGCCAACTTTATTGCTGTGGCCACAGTATTTAAGTCAAGACCGACATTAGGCTTAGGCCGGGGGTCAGGATTTGGGATTGTAGATGCATCAGTTCTAGGGTTTATATCTGTGGCAGGTCAGTAGGGGGAGCTCCTGTGCTGAGCCACCCACCTCTCTGTGCCTGACCACCTACCAAGCTCCAAGTGTCTCCCCAGGGTGCCTGTGTCTAGCTGACCCCCTTCCTGGAGCACACCCACAAGTCTGGGGTAATCGCTGCCACCACCTTGGGTCTGGTCATTGCTCGGGCCCTATGCCCCTGGGGTACACAGGCCTTGTAGACCTTGAGGGCACTTGACCTACTCCAAGATCTTGGGGTGCTTCCTTTAACCCGAAGCACAGAAAGTAGTCTCCCTTGGCCAGCCAAGCCAAAGGAATAGAAGGATGTGTCCCATCCCTCCCAAGCATGTACCTCAAAGCTTGTTATAGTGGGTAGCTTTATTGGGTATAGAGTAGGTTGGGGGAGGGCTACAGGACAGAAAAATAGCAAAAGAAAATTCCAGAGCAAATAGAAATTGCATGGTAGCCCTTTGACATGTTTCTAGATCACTTCATCCTACATTACTAGGTAAAATTCAGGTAAGTTGCTCACAAGTATCATCCAGAGGCTGACTGAGCTTCCTCTGGAGGCAGGCACCTCTGCATGAGTTCCAAGATGTCTCTTGTCCCTCCCCCAAGATGGAGGGGCCCTTAAATAATCTTTCTGACCTCATCCCTTGGACGCAACCGTAAACCAGTATTCTCAGACTACGGCTGACACTGGTTGGTCAGCACTCTCAGGTGAGAGGTTAGGCTTACACGAGACAGAGGATAAGCAAGTTCCCCCCACCTCAGGAATTTACAACCATGTTCCCAAGGAGACCAGGTGCATCCTGCAGCCAGAGTTTGTAACTAGAGTGGGGGGTTTGAGCTGTAGCCCTACATCAGTGAGACAGGCAGGCAGAGTGGCTTATTCCTACACAATGTTCATGCTTGAGATCATTCTAAGTACATGAACTGTAAACTCAGGTGCTCTTGCAAGAACTAAAACACATCCAAGCTGGGAAAGTAGGTCTTTTTTGGTTGTGGATCCAAACTGGAATGAAAACCAGAGGGGCTGGTTCAGATCCAAGGACCCTTTACCAAAATTCAGGTGTTTACATTTCAGCTCTACATTTGGCTCATCTCGGTCTTATCCCACTTTGCTTCACCACCACAGTATAAGTGGTGAGTATTTGCAATGTTATGCTCTCATATTGCATTGCATCTCTAAGGAACATAGGACAGGAAGGGGCCCCATGGCCACTTAATCCAGTCTGCATTCACAGGCAATAATTTACCAAGGAATCTCCAGAAAAATCACCACTTCAAACACATTTACAAGGCATACTGTTCAAATCAAGAGCACCCTATAATACGTCATAGGTAAAGGTAAGAGAGAGAAGAACACTGCTAATAACCTGCCACTGCAAAGGCACTGAAGTAGTTAGTTAACATATGCTGAAAGATCCCAAAGAAGGACCATATTCCATGATACAGAGGAAAGTAAAACTCCCTAGAGTTTTGCCAATCTGATTTAAGGGAAAAAAAATCCCTCCTGACCAAAAATGTGGTGAACGATATGATCCTGAGTAGAAGAGCAAGCCCTCTAGCCAGGAACACCAGTCCTTGGAACACCCGGACTTGGAAGCTCAAAAGTCCCCTAGGCAGGAACACCTTGTGCTGGCAGGAGTGTCACGGCACCTCGACCAAATCCGCTCCTTCGATCCTGAAACTAGTTGCGTTCAGGGCCCTGTGTGGCAACCAGCAAATGCTGTAAGTAATGGTATCACCAAACACTTTCCACACCATAAAAGCTTCCTTTGTTCCCCAATCTGGAGATCACTAAAACCTGACTCCACATTATACACATTGTTGTATTAAAACTCCCTGCCTATTGTACCATCCCTTCTGGAAGACTTATCCAGTTCAATCTTTAAGAGAATCAGGTTTTATTTTTGCTCCCAATACTTTACTTAGATGATTGCAAAATTTTACTCCTCTGATAGTTGGGGAGCTGCCTCTCTTGCATGCAATCATTGCTTTCTGATATAGTTTACTCATACCTAATGAAAACCCCTGCAGAGAATTTAGCAGAAGACCAAGGTACGTCAATAGCAGTCAGGGCTCATGGATAGGGGTGATATCTTTTATTAGACCAGCAAGATTTTTGCACAAAAAAAAATTCTTTAAAAGAAGTTTAAAATTTCTTAAAAACATTTTTTTTTTTTTTGTGCAAAAATCTTGTTGGTCTAATAAAAGATATCACCTCTGTCCACAAGCCCTGATTGCTTTTTCCTCCAGACCAACATGGCTAAAACCTGGATACAAGCTACAGTCAATTCAGTTGTTACATATCATCTCTTCTTTGCACTTGCAATGAGTGGTAGGAGAACAACAAAAATGGCAGAGCTGATTTACTGCTGGCGTTATGTTCTGCCAGCAGTACTCCTCCCTAATGCATTAGCATCAGAACTGTGATTTTCTGGTGCTTTACTGGAGTAACTGAAGACTGGAGCTTGTAATGGGTGCCAGAGGCACTCTAAATAAATCCGAATCTTATAGAACTTTAGGAAGGTTAGAATGGGAGTCACAGCACACTGGACAAAGCAGGACTGATTTCTCCTCTCAGACCCTGTTCATTTGCATTGCCCTAGAACTGTTCAAATAACAACACTACGTTTCTCAATATTTTAGGTTTTCAGTTCACAAGCCTCAAAAAATGTACCCACTGTGGTTGACAGTAAATGGTCTCTGATTTTAATAGTAATTTACATTGAAGTAGTTATTGAACACAAAAATAAATCTTTTCTATTAAGAAAAATTAAAAATGTCTACAATTACAGCTTAACTTATGAAAGTGTCCAGGACCAAAAGAGTTATCAATAGCAGTTGTTTTTTTGGAAAAAAATATCCCAAATATTGACCCTTTCTTCACTGCAGCTCCCTACTGGATATCTGAGCTCTACCCATTGTCCATGATGCCTGCAAAGCTTTTACAGACTCCTAGCTCTACTTCAAGCCCTGCCACTGTCCTACACTCTCCTTTTTTCTTTGTACTTCCACTTAAGGTTCCTTCATCGTTTTTCCCCTCAAGGAAATTCAAAAGGTCAGGCAGGAGAATTCCTGTCACATCAAGGCAAGTTAAAAGTCTCAGTCCTTATCTTCAAGGCACTGGGAAAAAGAGTAAGACAAAGCTGTAGGAAGGAGAGGCTGTATATGACAGATCCACTTCAGGGACACAAGTGGACTTTCTACCACAGACGTAAAGCTCTTCTGTACAGAAGACAGAACTTTCCTATGGGCCAGGCTGAAACTGTGGAACAAACTCTCCCAGGTTCGAAGAAACATCCCTAACCTCACCACCTTCTGACCCCAAAGGCAAGGTGCACTTCAACAGGCTTTTGTAAGCATATACAAGGAGCAGCACACACATTTAAAATACCTCCCCCAAACCAAGCCTTACCAATACAATCTCCACTGCCATTCTTCCACTGGGAAATGAATGGGAGAGGGAACGCATGAATTGAGCAATGTTAGTTGGTGGGTTATGGAATGACCAGAAAGTGCTCAGACATAACAGCAATGAGGCAAGGCAAGCACTTGTGCAGAGTAAACTCAAGCTTGTTTGTACAGCTTCCCTCCCCAGACTGGAACCAGTGCTGGCAAAGCAAGCCCTACACACTTGCTCCTGCCCCCGCTCCCCAAAGATCAAGTCTGGCAGTGGCACAACACACAGCCCAGGGTTCTTGAGCACGTGTTCAAGGGCTGCACTCAGGCTTGGCATCAACACAGTAGTAAACCTTGTTAGACGCGAGGAACCTTTTCATAATTTTTTCTGAATGTAGCAGCACACCAATAAAAAAGTTTTGTTTTTTTTTAATAAGCAACATGTTTATGAAAGGGCATTCAGACCTTTTTCTGGAGTCCCTTTACCTTAGATGAGATTTCTTTAAAAAAAAAAAAAAACCCAAAAAAGACCCTTTTACAATTTTTAAAAATTAAGTACATGGAAATAAAGCAGAAACATTATTTTTAGGGCAATGTTACAGTTAAATCAGAACATACTGATCACTTCAGGATCAGAGCCCCCTAAATGCATGGATATAGTGGTCTGACGCATGAGTAGGCAACCTCTGGAACATGTGCCAGAGTGTAACACGTGAAGAAGGCGATTTGCTTTGCATGCACACCTCACGGTGGACAGTGAGGGAGTTGTGAAGGGCCTGATCTTTGCTGTGGCAGTGCAGCATCAGACCCTTTCCCACCATCCACCCCAAGACACATGCGCACCCACTGCTGGCAACAAGCTGGGCTGAGGCGCTGTGGACTCCGGTGCAGCTGCTTGCAGCCTCCCTGACACCTGTTGCAAGCAGCCAAGGCACCATGGCAGGCAGCAGTTGCCTGCCCAGAGCCCTGGCTGGCTGCGGTAGGCAGCCAGGAGGCTGCAGGCAGCTGTACTGTGGTCCACAGAGCCCTGGCTTGGTTCATTGCTCGTGGCTGGTGTGCATGTGTCTTAGGATGAACATCAGGGCAGGGGCTGGGGCTGCACTGCCACAACAAGGATCAGGCCCCTCCTGGCACCTGCACCATCTGCCTCTGGCACACCAACATCTTACAAGTTGAGGTTGCAGGTGTTTTTGGCACTCTGCCCAAAAACACTGTGGATCCCTGGACTGACTAGAGGGTAGGCACCAAGGTTTGCTACACAATAGTAAGAAACTGAAACTTCATTTCCTTACCCACAGAGCAGCTGTCTCCCTCTCAGTTTGTTAGCAGCAGTCTCTCACATGGAGCAGTCAAGAAGGCAGACATTTACTGTAAGACCCCAAGCAAAGGTTCTTGTCCTGAAGGCTGGCTCCTGAAGACTGCCTGGGAATCTGGGGGCAGTGGGAGTATGCTTGAACTGAGTGGGAGAGGACAAACTCCATGTCTGCTGCTGGCCTCTGGTCTCTGTGCCTTCCTCCTGCTTCTCCTGTGCTGATTCCATCTGAGCATCAGGGCACCTGCAGCTGGCAGCACCATCTGATGCAGGCCAAGCTAGTTCAGCTGGCCTCTCCCCACCATCAGCAGTTCCACAAGACCACCCCATGTACATCAGGGATGGGCCATGCCAGACCACCAGGAAGCCACTCACACCCCATGACACTCCTAAAAGCGTGTTGCAGAACTCTACGTTGAGAACCACTGATCTAGAGACAGCCTTGGAGTGATAGGGAAGCTGTCAGGGTCACACCAAGATACTTGGTATAATTTTGGTCTCACAGGTGCCCCAGTGGGGCAAGTGGGCAGTACAAGGCCTGGAGATCTGGCCTGCCCTAATTCTGCAGGAGAGGGCTGTGTTATTCTGAGATTATGCACTAGATGGTGCAATTGATGCAATATTTGGCCTGTAAAGATTTTTGTTTTTCACATACTGCAAACTTTCAGCACTCATGGGTAGTGCAGGACTTGCTATACCAAGCCCATTCCCTGCATACAAGCAGCATGTTTCTCATATACCTCACAGAACTGGTGTTTCTGCACAACAAATGAATATAGCTATAACTGTCCTGCTGAGCCTTTTCTATCCAGTGCTATAGGACTGGGAACTTTGCCACTGAGCTTTGCTCATTTCCATCAGGCTCTTAGAAACAAGCCAACAACATTAATCTGTTATAGGTGAGAGATGCTAGTGGTTGGATGGAGAGATGTGCTAATCAGATAATATTTAGGTTTCCCACTCTGGCTTCTTCCCTTGTCCTCTTATTAAGGAAAGGGTGCAGTGGAGCTGAAGATCTGCTTATATAGGTTTTGCTGCAAGAGAGTGCTCCAACTATTTTTCCTATGGTGGGGATGTCAAAATGCAAGGAGCCACATCTTCCCTTCATTTCTGTAGACAAGAAGGATTGGCTTGCACCAGTTCTGCTGGGCACAGAATTAGGGATTGCTATCTCTGCAGTAATGCTCCCAGTCCTTACCTCCAACCTGTGAAAACTCTACCATAGCTGGGATCTGCAGAAGGGAAGGAAGTAATGTGCATTGCAACATACATCCAGTGGAGATGGCAGTTTTCAGATGTCCAATTTCCTCATGCAGAATCTGGGAATGTTTCTCCTTTTGTGGGTCACTGATGGCATGTCTATTTTAGAAGCATTGGACTGGAGTCAAGGAGGATGTAGAACAATAGTGCTAATGCCTTGGGCTCCCATCTGTATTTCTTATGTCTCTGGATCCTTTTAGATCTGCACACGTGCTGGGAACTATGTTTTGGCAGGAATCACTGCACAGTGCTATTGCATATAGTTCCAAAAATTATTTTTCTTAGCACACGTTCAAATTTTCAGTCTGCAAGACATTCACGCCTTTAGTTTTATAATTCAGTAGTCCTTTGACAAGTGCTCAAGTGAAGAAAGGCAGCAGGTAGCAAAGACTTTACTCTGCTTTATTCTCTATATTTTAAAGTAAGAGTCCCTTTCCTGAAAGAAGATATTGGTGCACAGAATGAGATTTTTGGAGAAGGGAGGTTGTCTCTATGCATTTGCTGATTTCTGTTCCAGGACAGGTGGCCAAGAGGTCAGGGAAGAAAAATCCAGAATGACTGATTTCTCCCACAATGGGAACTCATTTTCCAAGGTACTAGAATTCTGGTATCTCTTATGAGAGGGATGATACTTACATATGAAAGGGAACAGCAATATCTTATGCTGCCGGCATGGTGGGATCTGATCTACAATCCCAACAATTGTGCCTCCTACCAGAGGTCCACTGATAAAGATGCAGCCTGGTATCTTGGAGAGCAGCATCCTGCCAGTAAGTCTTTTGGGGGCAGGAGGGGGAGGGCAGATCGATGCCCTGACAGTGAGAGGGGCAGGGGCA
>NW_017728951.1:35975411-35990403 GCF_001723895.1 Crocodylus porosus | reverse complement strand
GTGGCTCATCTGGGGTGGTGGTGGTAGGGGGCTGGATTCCCGCTGCTGCTTGCACCCCTGGGGGAGGCATGGGGGGCATGTGCTTCCCCCCAACCCCGGAGTTGTGGGCAGGGCAAGGGCAGGCTGCCTGTTGCAGGTTTGGGGCCAGGGACTGCGCTGGCCTCTTCCCAGTGGATGGGCTGGGCTGGGGCTGTGCTTGGGGCAGGCAACAGCAACACTAGGGAGGGCTTGGGGGGCTATGACCATGCCAAAATTCCCCATAGGCCTCCTATAGCCACCCCTCCCAGTGCCTGCCTTATGCAGCTGAGCCCACCTCACCCACCCCAAGTGCGGCCTAGGCCCAGCCCCACACTGGGAAGAAGCTGGTGCCACCTTGGCCCCAACCTTGTAGTGGGCAGCCCACCTTCACTATACACGCAAATCTGGCGGGGGCCCATGCCCCCATGCCTCCCTTGGTGGTGTGCCCAGTGGCAGGGAGATGCCCCCACATACCTTGGACAAGCCACCTCTGGCTCCACCCTGTCCCCTGTCCTGGAGTCGCATTCAACGCCTTGACTGGGCAGCAGACTGCTGGGAAACATTGCTGGCTGCATACATGCATGCAGCATTTATAGGTGACATTATCAGCCATAAACAGCCGATTGCCAGTAATGTTAATTTTCCTGTTATTGGTGCTGATCTGATACGTGACTGATATATCAGTGTACCTATACCTCCTACCATACAACATATGCATGGCAGGACAAGATTTTCCATCAGGAATTAAACCTCAATCACTCCCTTTTTGCCAATGAAGTGGGGAGCCTGTGTGTGACAGGGTGCCTCTCCAGGAGTGGCCACAAAGTCCCCAGAGTCCCTGCAGCACTCACTTTCTTGGATAATCATCCCTTTAGTCACCCACCATGCCTTGCTGTTGTTTATTTTTATGATGGAGGCTGACCCAGGGCTTGCTAAATTGCTCTCCCAAATGACCAACCAGCAGGTGCCAGTGGTCCCTGCCTTATGGGCTAATTTCAGGGCTCTGTTCCCCCCTTACCCCATGCCTCACAGATAGTATCCTCATTGATGTTCTCTTCCACTTACCCCCTCCCCTGAGGTTCCTGGACCCTCACCAGTTCTACTCTCTGCCTCTCACTAGGCTCCTGGACCCCTCCTTGGGTCTTTAGGAACCTCGTCATCGTCCTCCTCCTCCTCAGCTGGATCTGGACTAGACTGAGGTTCAAACTGGCCATGGTAGGGTCCTTGCTAGCCAACAATCAGCTGATCAGTCCCTGCCAGCTAGCAAGGACCCTACCATGGCTAGTTTAGTGTTTTGTCTCATCATTAATTGCATGAACGTGTGGCTGAGTTACACTTTAAGATACAATTAACTGATTGTTGTGTCTTAAGTTGAATATCTGCCAAGGGCCTTAGTTCAGGGATACCACCTGAAGCCAGTTCCCCCATGGGCAAATCAGTGATAGGGGCCATTTTCTAGAAACATAGGTAGGCAGTTAAAATAATAGCAGGGAAAACACCTGAAATCCCAACTTGTAGATTTTCTCAATTTCTATAAATGGTATAATTTACCTATACTAAGGATCTGATTTAAGATCCATAATTTATTCCAAAGGTTTTTTTAAACTTGGAGATACTCTCAAGCAGCTAAGATCTAAAGTTTATGGGCTCTTTAACACTATCTAAAAACAAAATGTGACCAGCAGATTTTCACTGCTTAAAAAATCCATGTATTTTAGATGAAAACCATTTTAAAATACTATAAAAAAAATCAGCTCCTGTGACGGTCTAACATCATACAAATAAAACATGATTATATGTGAGAATCAGGATGGAAAGTAAAACTATCCATTTTCATTTTACTGCCTGTAACGAGTACAGCACAAGGAGAGATAATGTGTGTCCAGTTGACGTAATGCAGTGCAAGTCAGGAGACCTGAGTTATGTTCCCAGCCCTGCTAATTACCTTCTCTGTAACCTTGGGCATGTTATTTCACTTCTCCACACTGTTTTTGCTCCTTGGCAGACATTAAAATGATGGCATGATTACCACATCCCAACAGTTGTGCATCTTGCTATGCCAGATGTGCATGGCAGGATAAACAATGTTGGGGATGGGATATATGTGGCGGGGCACTTGGAGTGTCTCCTACTTTAAGAGTCAGGCAGCCTGTGAAGCAGATGTGGGGCAGGGCTAACTGGGAGACAGCTGACCCAGGGAGCTGGCAGGTGAGGGATTCATCTGACTTGGAATGAGGTTTGGACTTAGAGCAGGTGTAAGCCCAGGCCCTGAGAGGAGCTTGCAGTAAGATTTACTGCTTCAGCGTGATGGTTACAGCTCCAAAAGGTCAGTAGGGAGGGCAAAATTTTAAGTAGTCTGGAGATTTGGATAGGATCTAAGGAGCTGGAGGAGGTTCCTGGGGACCCAGTGAGGGATCTGGGTGAGCCCAGAGATTGGGGCTGAATATAGGGCACTTGTGAGGGATCTGGGGAGCCCAGAGAGAGGGAACAAATGAAGAGGACCCAGGGATGGGGTCTGGGTAAGCCCACAAAGAAGGATTGAATGGGGGTGGGGTCTAATGAGGAGTCTGGAGCCCAGAGGAGGGCTAAAGGTGAGCCCAGAGAGACTAGGGCCCGAGCTGGGGCCAGGGGGCCCAGAGGTCGGTAGCCCAAGAGCAGCAAGGAATGGGTTTGGAAGCCCATAGTTCAGGATGGATGTATAACATCAGGATCTCCAGGGAAGGATAGCCTGGAGGATGGTCCTGGGTAAGACCTGAAACTGTACTTTACTAAGGTTGGCTAGCATGGTGGGGCTGCCTGTAGTGGGGCAGCCTCCATGAAATGCCATGCATGTTCCACCCTAGTGAAAAGCAAATATGGGGCACCTTAAAGCCTCAGCCCCCACTGCCTTGTGGGTTACCCTGTGGAGGAGGAAGGCTAAGGGACCACACCCTAACAGCAAAGAAAGGAGGAAGAGTGGGACTATGTGGGCCTGGAGAGGGGCCAGGAAGAAGGGGGACTGTGTGGGCCCAGAGAGCATTAGAAGACCAGTGGATCTACAAGCAGAGTGCCCGAGGAAAGCTGGGATCAGGGCCAAAGGCTGCACCTGGGAGTAATTATGAGGGGAGTGCCCGAGGTATGGGCAGAAAGGGGCTACACCTGGGAGTAGTCATGATAGGCAAAGTGCCTGGGGTGTGGATAGAGAGAGCCACCCCTGTGAGTAGCCAGGATGGGCAAAGGGCCCAGATGGGGCAGAGAGAGGGGCATCGATTCAAAGCCACACCTGGGAGTAGCCATGAGGAGCAAAGTGCTCAGGTGTGGGCAGCAAGAGCCAAATCAAGAGCATGGGCAACTGTGCCTCTCAAGTCTGGGTTAGCAGCAGCGGGGCATGACTGGGGGAGGGGGGCGCGTTCTCCCAGCAGCCAGCTGGCGACTGGGTGGGGGTCACCCAGTGGCCAGTCCCAATGGAGCCAATTTAAGGGGAGGCACTAGCACTGTCCGTGCCCCCCTACCAGCCAGAGCGCTTGCTGTCAAGGGGGGGAAGGGGGACTAGTGCTCTCGGGGGGGCACATGCCCCCCCATGACCTCCCTACACATCACCTAAGCTCAAGAGTGATCTGTAACCCCAGTAGGGCTAAAAGGGAGAGGGGGATCAGAAGGGTCCAGTGGCCCAGTGAGAGGCTGGGGAATAGTGTGAGGCCTAACAAGGGGCCACAGGTCTAGAGTGGCTGGGGAAAAAAGGAGGAACAGAAGAGTCCAGAAAGAGACCAAAGGGGCCTGGCAGCCCAGAGAGGGGCCAGGTGAAAGACCGAAGGGACTGGCACCCCAGGGAGGTATTGCATAAGAGTCTGAGGGGTCTGAGGACTCAGAGTGGGGTTGGCTGAGGCCAAAGGGTCTGAGGGCCCAGGGAAGGCCTACGCGAGTGATGAGACGGAACATTAATGCGGATGATATCTGTGAGGATTGGGGCATGGTGTAGGGGTGGAATGGAGCCATGCAATTGGCCCATAACGCCTTGAGCACAAACCTGGTGGTCATTATGATAAGACCAGGGCACCCTCCAGCATTCTGTATAATGAAAAACATAAATGTGTGGTGGTGAGAGCAGGACATACTGCCCATACAGCAGGGTACAAGATACAGGAAATTTAGGATGCAACAATCCCATGTACTGCTACAGGCTTGGGACCAACTGGATAAGCAGCTCCTCTCCAGAAAAGGACTTGGGGGGTACAGTGGACAATAAGCTGGATGTGAGTCAACACTGTTCCCTTTTTGCCAAGAAGGCCAACAACATACTGGGTTGCATTACTAGGAATGTTGCCAGAGATCAAGGGAAGTAATTATTCCCCTCTATTCTGCACCAGTGAGGCCTCCACTGGAGTACTGTGTTCAGTTCTGGGCTCCCCACTACAGAAAGGACATGTAGCAATTGGAGAGAGTCCAGCAGAGGGCAACAAAAATGGTTAGGGGGCTGGGTAGGGTTGCCATATTTCCAGGTCCAAAAAAGAGGACATCTGTCACAGGGAGTTGGGGATGGGGTATGGCAAAGAATATGATGGTGAGGGGGCAGTGACATGCCAGTGCCCTGCCCCTGCTGATTCTGTTGCCCCTCACTGACAAGCCACACCCTCCAGCCCTTTTGCTGCCCCTCACTCCGGACCCAGTGATCCCAGCACTCCCAAACAGCAGTACCGTGCCCCCCACCCTTTGCTGGTGCCCCACACTCCCAACCCGCAGACCCCTGGTGCTGCCATTGTCCTGCACACCCAACCTGCAGTCACCCATCCCATCCCTCATGCCCCTCACTCCTGATCTGCATCCCCCTGCCTCCCACCCAGCCCTGGCGGTGCCCCTCATCCCCAAGCTGCAGCCCCCCAGCAGCTCAGGCAGTGCCTTTCACCCCTGATCTGTGGCCCCTGCCCCCCCAAACTCTGCTGTTGCCCCTCACTCCCAACCACAGCCCCTATCCCCAGCCCTGCCAGTGGCCTTCACTCCTGACTCGCAGCCCCCTGCCCCTGCCCCCATTTGAGCAGGGGGCTAGACTAGGTGACCATCTGAGGTCCCTTCCAACCCTGCTTTTCTATGATTCTATGCCATTTTTTGACCTCTAGGAGCTTTATAGCCATCCCTGGAAATTACACCCAGTGACACTATAAAATTCCTCCAATTGTGCTGCCCCCAAGCTAAATCTGTGGATAGGGCCAGAGATGGCTTTGTCCCAGACCCAGGGGCTGGACTGTGCCTCATCTTAAAGCTCAACTGAGCATTGGGATCAGGCGTAGGCAGCCCTGGGTCTTGGTTCAGGACCCTGAGATGCCCCACAGCCTCATCTCCAGGGATCAGGCTGGGGGTAGCCCCAGGACCTGGACTATCTGCGGCTAGGGATGACAGTTAAGTGACTGCACCAGCCCTGGGGTTTGGTTCACAATTGGGGGCTGTCTAAGACTGGTGCCAACAATCATTGCTGGCAGCAGTCCCAGGTCCAGTATGAGACTTGGGACTGCCCTCAGCCAATGCTGACAATCATCTGATTGTTGACATTGGTAGGGAAGCCCCAATCTGGAACAAAATACATGCCATACATTCAATTCAGTGTCATGCAAACCAGTCACAAAGGTGTTCTACATTATATGTAGAGCAATTATGTGGCTGGTTTGCCACTTTATGTTGCCATAAATTGGCTGAACCTGTGACGTTGTGATTTATGGTTTGATAAACATATTAATCATGTCATAAATGCAATATCTTCCAGGGGCCTTTCCCCCTCCTCCCTTTCCCCTTTTTCATCTTTGGCCTGGCTTGTCTGTTAAGAACCTGATACTACAAAATGTACTGCTTTGTGCATAATATTAAAAGTATTTGCAAACTAGAAGTTTAGATCTATGATATCCATGAGAACATAGTAGTGATTTACCTAAATTGATTTAGAAAATAATCTCATTCAATCAGTGCAGCTCTTTTGTGCATTGAATGGTTTATTTCATTGCTGTTTAAGTCATGAGTGGCTTTGCAACAAATTAATTCTGCTGGCACAGAGTGTGAAGGATTATACTGGGTCTTCAGTTCTTCTCTCTCAGTATTTATTAAGCTAAGACATCTTTGTGGCTTGGTGCTGTTCTCCTTAATTTTTCTCTGCTTAATGGACCTGATCCAGCTCCTACTGGAGTAAATGAGGCTCTTCCCATTGATCACTGTGGGAGTTGGATACAGCTCTATTTCAGTCAACAAATTGGAGTGGGCTGGAATGACAGTCCCAGCCTGACACCTCACCACAGGCACAATTCCCAGCTTCAAGCCTGATATGCTGGCAAAAGCATCTCTGCTGCTTCTCCATGAATTACTGACAAATACCTGCAAGCTGACTGTGATGCAAGAACACACTCTCCCTGCCTCCACTGTTATTACTGTCTGAGATCCTTACCTAGGGACATTTGCAGAAGAGTAGTCATCTGCCCTGGCTTTTATAGCAGTAATAAAACATACAAACTTACTTTGTATAGCAAGATAAGACAAAAATGACCCTTCTAGTCAACCAGCCCCATGGACTCTATGTTCAGATTGAATAGAATTTGAAATCAAACCATCTGTAGTTTGGATCTGCAGAACCAACACGCAGACTGAGGCAGATGTGGCAACCAAAAACCACATGGCAGCTGTTTATCAGCTCACAACAACATTGCTCAACAAAACAAGGCAGGAAATAAAGAAGAAAACTCAGTGTCCAACTGACACTAGACCAGCATGTTAGATAAAAACCTGCAATCACCCAAACTGCAGCATGGCCAGGACAGTAGGGCCAGTAATCCTACAGATGCAAAAGAAAAGGTAGTATGCACAATAGGGGAAGTTTTTGGCTGATGAAGAAAAGTCCCAATAGTTCAGTATAATCCAAGCATTTCCATTTGTTTGGCTGAAGCAGACAAGGAATGCTTGTTGTGAGAGACCCTGAGCATGTAACCTGCAATAAACAGGATGCCTGAGATTATGCTGAACTAATTCAGCTTTATTTTCGTCAATTGAAGATTTTCCCTATTGTACCCAAAGCTTCAGGTTCCTGGCTATAAACAGTCTGAGCTGTAGGAACAACTGGCTCTCTGGAATATGTGATTTAACACCCTGAAAAAGACAACTGATTTATGCACAAGATTAAAATTTCTGAATTAAAATACATTGGCTTTATTCTTCCTGGCCTGGACATTAATAAAGATGTAAGCTCCAATGTGCCAAGCAAACTCCACAAATGCCAGGGTGTTGCTCCCCACTAGGTCTGTGTCTGGCTACCTTGTAATGTTCCCCCTCACTATTATTCAGTTCCAGTTCTTTAATACCTTTGCTTAACACATAGGTTACATACAGACAGTCAAAAGGCCTGAGGCTGATTCAATTCAATCTTCACAGGTTAGTCTAAACTGTGTAGATAGAACCGATAAGCAAATGAACAGACATTCATTTTTTATTCCAGAAATGTAACCACATGCCTGCAGTGGCCCAGACCAGAAGCTTGGGGGGGCTCTAGAGCACACCTCTTTGCTTGTTTGGAGCAGACAACTAGGGCCAAGGCTAGCCTCCCTGTGGGGGAGGGGGGTTTGCAGGGAGGTGCAAATCATTCTGGAATGCTGGGGGACTGCAAATTAATTTGAATCTGGAGGGGATCTGGGACAGAAGTTCAATGAACTATTTAACCTAAATCAGTTAAAGTCTAATACTACATCCATCCAAGTTTACCTTAAAACAGTTTCGGCCATTATCAAAACAGTTATGTGCACTGAACTTCTGTTGTTACAGATTTGAACCCATTTCCAGTCACTTACATCTGTTTATGTTTAATAGCTGTCCCTGCAGTGATATAGATAAGAGACTTTGGGAAGGGTAGTATACACATTGAATAAATAAACACATAAATAAATATTCATCTCTCCTCCTTTTGTTTTCTACCCCTGATTTAATTGTGATTCCTTGCTTTGTTACAGGCTTATGATGGAACTTACATCTTTGCCTAAGCTTCTCTGGACAAGTGATAACAAGGCCCTGCATTACCATTTTCCAGATGTATTGGCAACTGTTCATACCACCCAAGACATCCCAGAAGAAGCCATTTTTGGACCATGCATCCTCCAGAATACTTTGTTGGACACTATAGCTTTTATTGCTCTCAAATGCTCTGATCGAAGAAATATCCATTATGTATTTAAGGTAGGAGAATGTGAAATTGATGCTAGTAATGAGTCAAGAAAACCACATCCTCTTTTGATACGTGACATGGTCAAGCTGTAGACTTATCTATAGCCTAAGACAGCTCAGAGCTACCCTGGAAAGGTAAACTGGTCCAATTCAATGCTGGCTTGGAGGCTAGTAAAGGCACTTTCTTCACGGGGAAAATGACACACCATATCTTGGCTAAGTCCCGCTTTTGCCCAGGGCATCCATGATCTGCTTCAAGCCAAGCAGGGATGGAGAGAGGATCAAAGAGTTTGCTATGACTCCTCACCTCTGCATTTTTTCACTTGGAGATGAAAAACCAAAGGCTTGTAACTGGGCAAGCTAGCTTTTAAGACCAAAGAAGGCAGCATCTGGGATTGTACTCTCTCTTAGGTGATGCAGTCAGAGGTATGATTGTTCACCTGGTGGAAAACCTGAGTTAGCTTTAATCTCACCAGCTTTGGTACCAGTGGCAGGGATGCAGTGATGGCTCTGATTGCAGTGTGGGTTCTCTGTTTGGGGTGCTACTGAGCTCCATACTGCTATAGTTTCCCTGTTGCTAGTACTGGAGCTGGCTAGATTAAATATAGTTTGCATATGCTTTCCAGTGCTGCAGTTGCATCTTCCACATATAATGCAGACATAACATAGTCTTATAGACAGATTCTTGAGGCCAAAGCAAGACTACTGCTGAGAGAGGGCATATACATACAGTGTGATGCAATACTGTATAGAGATACCTCTCCTGACATCTGTGTGGCACAAGATAATGATATTTAGATCAATTATAAGGGACTCAGTTTGGAGGCTGCTTAATTGTGCAAATGAAGCCCAGGAGGCACAGCCTTTAAGTGAAGGGAGAGCAGGCCTCCCCATTCCTTGAGCCCAGAGGAAGCCGGGCCTGCGCTGTAATAGTTCAGTGCTGGTCTCAAAGATTGTACCAAAAATAAGCCCTGCCCATCTACTTCTGCTCCATACACTCAAACATAGAAATGCAGCCCTTGGGACATACAGAACAGAGAGCAGGGGGAGAAAGCGTATATTTTGGCCACATCCTTGAAAGCAATGCTGAACTAGTGTAGATATATCCAAGGGTCCAGGAGCTGCTGAAGTTTGTAGGCTCCAAAGGGAAAGGGCAAGGAGAGTGTAGGGGCAGCTAATGGCAGGTCTCCGTTGTTTACATTTTCTTCAGGCAGCAAGATCTCTGAAAGGGGTGTGGGAGCCGAGGAGGAAGAAACCTTATGGCCTGGCTGTGTGTATGTTGGTTGGTAATGCAAGGTGGTTTGTTCAGTCTTTGCTACTGGAGAGACCAGTGAGTTTTCTAGGAAAAGAGGTTCTCTGGAGCAGGCCTGTATTGCTGGGGTTTGATGGCTGGGGCCTGTTCTGTGGCTCGGTTGTGGGTTGTACAGCTAGAGCTATGTGCCATGGGATGTAAACAGAGACCCCATCATGGCTCTTGCTGGTTGCCTGAAGCAAGAGAAGACTTTGGGGGGGATTGATGGCAGCTTACAAGTATATCAGGGGAGAGCATCAGGGTTTAGGCAAGCCACTATTCACCAAAGCATGCCAGGAGAAAACCAGGAGCAACAGTCATAAACTCCTAGCAGAACGTTTCAGACCGAATATAAGGAAAAACTCTATTCCAGGCTCTGGAATAGACTCCCAGAGAGGGTGGTGCCAGGCACCTACCCTGCAGATCTTCAAAAGGAGACTGGATACACACCTTACTGGGGTTATTTGACCCCACCAGTCTTTCCTGCCCAGAGCAGTGGGGATGGACTCAGTGATCTCACAAGGTCCCTTCCAGCCCTAAACTTCTGTGAACGAAACCAGCCCCAGGACTGACCTTTGGGGCACTCCACTTGATACTGGCTGCCAATGAGACATTGAGCTATTGATGAGTACCCTTTGAGCCCAATGATCAAGCCAGTTTTCTATCTACCTTACAGTCCATTCATCCAACCTGCACTTCCTTAGCTTGTTTGCAAAAATGCTGTGGGAGACTGTATTAAAAGCCTGGCTAAAGATGAGAAATATCATGTTCACTGCTCACCCTGCATCCACAGAGCCAGTCATCTCATTATAGAAGGCAATCAGGTTAGTCAGGTATGACTTGCTCTTGGTGAATCCATCTTGCTTGTTCCTAAGCACTTTCATTTCTTCCAAGTGCATAGAAATGGACTCCTTGTGGGCTGCTCCATGATTTTTCCAGGGACTGAGGTGAAGCTGACTGGTCTGTAGTTCGCTGGATCCTCCTTCTTCCTTTTCTTAAAGATGGGCACTCTATTATTATTATATTTACCCATTTCCAATCAGAAAGGCCATCTCCCAGTTGCCATGTGCTTTCAAAGATAATGGGCAGTAGCTCTGGAACTGTATTGGCCAACTCTGTCATCATCCTCGGGTGTATCACGTACAGCCCCATGGAGTTGTGCATGTCCAGCTATTCTGAATAGTGCCTAACCTGTTCTTTCACCACTGTTGGCTGCTCCCTCCTCCCCAAACTGTGCTGCTAACTGCAGTAGTCTGGGAGCTGACCTTTTCCATATCATCTGTCACTAGGTTGCCTCTGCCATTCAGTGAAGGACCCATACTTTCCCTGATCTTCCTCTTGTTGCTGACATATTTGTAGAAACCCTTCTTGTCACTCTTCATGTCCCTTGCTAGCTGCAACTCCAGATGTTGCCTTCCTGATTTCATCCCTGCATGCCTATTCAATACCCTTATACTCCTCCCTAGTTTTTTGTCTTCTTGCTCCCTGATGTTCTCCCTACAATTGTACTTGTAAAGAGCAATTATGTGCTCTTTTAATCTGCATTGTGTGAGGATAAACGAGCCAAGCCACTTCCATTTTTTTTCCATAGTATCATGATTAGGTTTGGGTGAGCAAGGCACAGGCCCCAAGCACCAGTTTAGAGGAGATGCCACAATGGCAGCTTCTTCAGGGAGCCTTTGATAGAGGAGCAACAGCTCCCAGCTGTTGTGGTAGGAGCCGGGCTTGGAGTTTGCAGCAAGGGTTGGGCAAAGAGTCCAGAGGAGAGCCACGTGCATGATCAGAGGTCAGGAAAACAGATCTTACGATGACAGGCTGAGAGCCATGGGACTCTTTAGCCTGGAAAAGCGCAGGCTCAGGGGTGATCTGATGGCCACCTATAAGTTTATCAGGGGTGACCACCAGGATCTGGGGGAACGTCTGTTCACCAGAGCGCCCCAAGGGATGACGAGGTCAAACGGTCACAAACTCCTGCAAGACCGCTTCAGGCTGGACATAAGGAAGAATTTCTTTACTGTCCGAGCCCCCAAGGTCAGGAACAGTCTGCCAGCGGAGGTGGTTCAAGCGCCTACATTGAACACCTTCAAGAGCAAATTGGATGTTTATCTTGCTGGGATCCTATGACCCCAGCTGACTTCCTGCCCTTTGGGCAGGGGGCTGGACTCGATGATCTCCCGAGGTCCCTTCCAGCCCTAATGTCTATGAAATCTATGAAATTAGTGAGTTGACAGAAGGATTTTTGAGTCTCCTGGAGTAGATAAGACTGATCACTTCCTGCTTTCTGGCACTTGGTAACTCCTCCCCCAGCCCTAGCAGAGTTTTGCCCAGAGCACAAAACTTGTTAGACGTGCCTGTTCTTTCATAAGAAAAGACCTCCATCTCCCTTAACCAGCTCAGGGGGCTTTCTTTGTACTCATCCTGGGTTAAGTTAACCGGAACTGCACACAGTATTCCAAATGGGATCTTACTAGTGTCTGGTACAATGGTACTAGTGCCTCCCTGTCTCAGCTGCTGCTACAGGGGACTAATATACTTTAATATACCTAGGATTGGCTGCTTTACACTGGCAGATTATGGCCATTCTACACTTGACCAACCCATCAGAGTCCCTCTCTTCCTTAGATCTTTGCAGTTTATGTATCCCCATTTTATAGATGAAGTCCATGTTACTGGTCCCTAAATGAATGCATTTCATACTGTTAAACTTCACAGCATTTCTGAAGCTCTGTTCCACAAGATTATCTAAATCTTCCTGGATAATAATTCAGTTCAGTTCTCTGTTAGCAGTACTTCCCATCCTAGTGTTGTCTAAAATTTCATGAGGACACATCTAGTTCTAGTGCCTGGGTTGCTTTAAATATGGAAGATAGCATTAAGACTAAAACTGCCTCCTGAGAAGTTACTGGTAACTGCTCCAGAAGCAAAACTTCTCCTCTGAGTGATTTCCACATCCTCCACATCCTCACTTACATCTTCTTAATATAGAATCAAGGAATCTACCAAGAACAGGGTTCACCTATAGCACAAGCTGCATAAAAGGAGCATGTGTATGTGTGCACCCATCCACCCACTCACTGTCTGGGACAAGGCAAAATATGAATCAAAATTCAGCAGTTTAGGTTCACTGTCATCTTTGTCCACAGCAATCTCGCAGGACTTTCAGGTAGGACTTTCCCCAGCCAGGGTCTCCCTGAGCAGGCACTATGATCTATGATCTTTTACTTTTAGTTCCAATGGGAATCCTCTTTTTCTCTCATTTCCTTTGTGGCCAAGGGCTCCCAGTTTAACAGCCGCAAAAACTAACAAAGGAATTCAAGCAGTGACTCTTCCAACCAACAAAACAAAACAAACATCTGAAAATTAACCTGACCTGCTGAGCCCTCATGTTCTTTGCCCCACAACTTACCACTGCTTGTGGCTTCTTGGGAATCTGGAGGACAGAGGTGAGTTTCCTTATCTTCCCCTCCCAAGGCCACCTGGTTCACTAAGCTCTTCTCTGTAGGCAGAAGGAATTTATAGCCACTGTCCACAGAGGGGCTGGGTTATGGATCTGTGGGTACGTCCACATACAAACCAAAAATCCCCCGGGTTTTTCACTTTCTTGTCATGCCAGGCACTTCCACTTTGCCCTGCACGCTCACTTTTTCTTTTATACATTTTCAGCCCTCTTTCTTATGGCCACATTTTTGTCTTTAGTTAGCACTCGAGTGTGTGCTCAGCAGTTTCAAGAGACAGACTGTAATTAGTCACAGCCTGTGTTGTAGCTGGTAGTTACAACCACTGCATATTTGTGTCACTGTCAGGTTCTTTTATTTCGCAGTCATTTTGAATTATTGTATATTTTAAAGGGGGCCAGTTGCAGGGCTTGCTTATTTAGTGTCTTCCTTACCTAATTATCTCTTTCACTAATTGTCTCATAACATTTCATTCTTATAGCCATGCTGCTACCATGATTTTTGCATGATAGGTGCCATCCAAAGAGAGTTAAAAACAAAATAAAAAACTGAAAAGACAGAAAAGAAACATTTTTTCCAATGCAAAAAAAGAAATACTGTATGACTGCAGTGGAAACAGTGAGGAAAAAAAAATCAAGCTTGTTCTCACCACTAAATATTTTTCGTTCCCAAATTTTTCTCTTCCAAAGTCATCACTTAAGTTCTCAGAAATTAGACGCAACTTTTTTTCTGTATATTTTGACAATGACCTGTTCCCTGTTCCTCAGTATCTGAGCTGTGAAAGCCCATCCCATCACCTTTCTCAGCCTGCAAATAAAGCAAACACTGTAGTGGTAGACACCAAAGATAACCCCTTTCAGAAAATAGAAGTCCTTGGTCAATGCAGGGTTCAGGTGGTGTAGAGTAAATAAGATAAGTTGCAAGATGAGGACAAATGAAAATATTGCCTAGCTGGATCATTGCTAGAGGAGTAAGTTGGGAGGAGAATGGGGGCAGGAAAGTGTGGGGGAAGGAAAGGGGAAGAAGGGCTTGAGGCAAAGATAGCATGATTGTATAACTAAAGACTGTACTGCAGTGTACCACAAGACATGGATGGGTTCTTCTTCTCATTATTATTTTGAGACTTACACTCAGGGATACACATACACAGCCACATATCTGCCCAGCCACAGGAATGCTTATACATCCACACTGCAGGGGTAATTGAATTGTAAACTGGGAGTAAGTGCAAAAAGGCTACTTATTCAGCTGGTAAGTGCCATTTAAGCGCACACAAAAAAACTAGTATTCCACCCCTCAAATCTCTGCCCCTCTCAGCCTCCCCATCTGTAAACTGAGGAGAACTGCACTGAGCTATCTCAACATACTAGCAAATTGCCCATCAAGAATGACAGGGGGTGGGGGGCAGGGTGAGGACGGAGCCCCGTGTTTGCCCCCCCCATCTGGGCCCATTCCCCCTCTTCCCCCCCTCTGCTCCCACCACTTGGGCCTGGGGCCCAGGGCCACTCCCTCCCCACTGCTTGGGGTCCGAGCCCGCTCCATCCACTGTTGCTGCCACCTCCAGGGAGCAGGGCTGAGGTGGGGTTGGCAAGGCCTGTGGTGCTGGCCCCCCCCGGACTCTGTCCCTGCCATCACAGCAGCACCCCGCTGCCTGCCCCGAACACTCTTGGAACGCTCTGATTGGTTGTTTCAGACAGCGTTACAGACAGACAGACTAAGGCTTTTCGAATATTAGAATGAGGCTAGATTGCCATGTGCGAGGTAATCCAAGAGCCCTGCTTAAATGGACCCATTCAGGAATGGGATGTGTAATGAGAAAGCAATGAGTTGAAGGGTTATGGCAGTGTTTCCTAAACTTTGATACCTGCAGTGCACTTTTTTCCTGGATTAAAATTGGTGGCACACTTCACTCTTACACTTGAAAAGGTATATATACATTACCATATTTACGTGAATCCAAGACAACTTTAAATTTACTTGTTACAATTTTTCTGTATAGAATCTAATTAGTGGAAGCTCATCTTAAATTCATTCCCCCAACTGCTGTGGGAGGGAAAGCAGTGGG
>NW_017728951.1:35966723-35975311 GCF_001723895.1 Crocodylus porosus | reverse complement strand
CCTGTTCCTTGCTCCCCTGCCCCTTATACCACCATGCCTGTACCTATCCCCCATGTCTGTCCCTCTGCTACCTGCACCCCACCATGCACTCCCTCCCCATACTCCCTGATAGGGAAAAAGCTTTCATCTTGGACTCAATTAAATATGGTGTGTGTACATATATATATACACACACCTATTTCTGGTGTGGACATGTATACCTTTCCCAAAACATAGAATATATTTCATTCCTCTGCCAGAGGAAATCATACCAGTGCTGAAATGCACTGTTAAAAAGACAACTCTGTAACTTTTCTGAATGTCACAGCTGCCCAATTAAGCATGTCTGATGGGCAGGTAAGGCTGGGGTCATGGGACAGGGTTGCGGGGTGGTGACTGCACGGGGCTGGGGCCCAGGGCAGAGCCACGATCTGCTGCCTGCGCAGCCCTGTGATAGGTGTGCATTCTATGGGCAGGGGCATGCAGGGATTGGGTCATGGCTCGGTCTCAGGCCCTGGCCCCATACTATAACCACCCCAAGATCCCGTGTCTCCCTGGCTCTGCCTGCCTGTCTCAGGGAGTGATGCACTCCCCGCACATCCTTGCCCATAGAAACAGGACTCTGCCCTAACCCCAGACTTGGCCTCTCACTGTCACTGCTCCATGATCCCAGGGTCTTCCGTGGCAGGAAGCTGCACAGGCAGGGTGCATGGCCGGATGGTAGGATGAGGCTGCAGGCAGGTGGAGGGCTGTGGCTGTGGCTGTGATCTTGGGGTGATGACAGCATGGGGCCAGAGCCAGGGCAGAGCTGCGAACCTCTGCCCATGGAACCTGCACCCATTGCAGGGCCTTGCAGGTGTACATCATGGCTTTGCCCTGGGGCCCAGCCCTGTGCTATCACTGCTCCAAGATCCTGGGATCTCCCTGGCCCTGCCTGGCCATTTCACTCCTGGATGCCATTCACCGCTGGCCCACAGCCCCACCTCAGCCACCCAACTGCACACTCTGCCAGTGCAGATCCTACCTCCAACGGTAGGTGTGGCGAGGATAGTCCAAGGTGGCCAGGAAGCAGGACAGAGTCCGGCAGTAGCAGCCAGGAGCTGCCACCACCTGGGCTGCCAAGAAATGGAGTCTAGCCACTGCACCACCCCAGCCCTGCTGTGTGCCCAGGGTCAGCAGGACCAGCCATATGCACCATGGCCCGGGCTGCTCCCTGTGCCTGGGCTAGGCAGGACCAAAGAACCCACCATGGGCTGGTCAAAATCCCTTGGTGTGCCAGATCTAATCTGTTGGCTGTATTTTGCCTATCCTTTGTATAAGCAGTACTTGGCTCTCTCTTAAAAAATGAAGGGGTAGGATCTGATTTTTGTGTGGTAAGAGTCTAGTCTCTCTGCATTGCTTGCTCTAACAACATCACATGGTTATTAATAAACCTGAGTAATCTCTGGTATTGTGTATTTTGGGGTACTTCTCTTTGTGAGACAGCACATGTGGTTAAGTTAATTCTGTTGGATTATATGGTATAAAATGGTAACCATAAAAGGAGCTGTGTACAGCTGTAAACTAAGCTTGTTCTTTACGAACAAACCAAGCTTTGGCAATGTGTTCTTTAGGACCATAGTACATGTCTATTTTAAAGCCCGATGGAATTTGATCTCCCATCCCAACAACCGTGCCTGCTGCCACACCACATGTACAGACAGGTTGCACAATTCTGGGATTGGGGATCAGAACTAATAGCACCATCACTAGCTGCCAGTTCAGGAGAAGTCCAGGATCATGATCCCAGGCTCCCCCTGCACTTGCAAATTGAAAGTTGAGTGTCTACAGCCCAGCATGGCCCAGTGTGAACCTGGGACCTGGACTGACAAGTAGTTGATTGTTGGTCTCTGTCACAGGGCAGGGACCCAGGAGCGGCCGTGACCTCTCTTGGCGCCCCCTACCATGCCAAGTTGGTGATCAAGCACCCTCATTCTCACCCGCCACGTCTTTCATGACTATAAGGGAGGCTGCCTTTTTGTCCCCCTTGGACACGGTGCTCTTATTTATCCTGCCCCCTGTTTGTAAAGCTTGCTTTGGTGCACCCAGCCTTCTGGGCTAAGCGTGGCTCCTACCACCCCTAATACCATGCCCCAAACCTCTCAGATGTACCAGACATTAGTGAGTCAGTTATTAGTGCCCACACCCTTCCTGGGGCTCTTCTCTATATGGTTGCCCTCCCTGGGGCCTTGCCTCGCAATCCCCACAATTGAGGCTCAGGTGGCCATAGCCGTGCCTGGCCCCCAGACCCCTTTCTCAGGCCCTGCACCCCACTGGGCTCCTCACAATTGAGGCTCAGGTGGCCGTAGCCATGCCTGGCCTCCAGACCCCCTATCTGGGTCTTGCGCCCTCTCTGGGGCTTCTCTCTGCGCACTCGCCCTCTCTGGGGCTTCACCCCTCTCTGAGGCTCCTCTCTGTGTACTCGCCCTCACTGGGGCTTCTCTCGATTGGGGCTCAGGTAGCCTTAGCCGTGCCTGATCCCCAAACTGCTGTGCCCTCTCCGGCACCTGACTACTGTGCCCTCTCTGGCACCAGGAACCCCCACGCTACTGGGGAGCTCCTATGAGGCCTCCTCCAACCGCTACAGCCTCACCTGGTCCTCCAGTGTAACAACAAACAAAACAGAATAACTCTAGCCAACCGGCTATAACTCAAATGGAGCCTCCAGGCTAAAACATAAACTCTAAGCCATGGTTGTTTATCCTCCCAACTCCCTACCCGGGGCTTCCTCCACCCGGTCTCCTCACACGGGAGCTGTTTCAGGCCATTGGGCTTCTCTGCACTACCTGCTCCACCAGAGCTCCAACTTCTTCAGCTGCCAGAGGGGAACTGCCTCCTTGGTCTCAGCCTGTGCTGTTTATAATCAGCCAGGCCCTGCCCCCTTCTGGTCAGCTGACCACTGTGGTTGCCCTGGCAACCAGCACCTGTCCTCCTTTCTAGTCTCAATCCTGGAAATACACCAGGGGAAGTTCAAGACTCCACTGTGGTCATGGGACTGGGACCAATAAATAGCTGATTCTGAGTCCCAACCTCAAGGGTGCCCTAGGGCTGGTGCCAGAGGCCCATGCACTGGGATATCAGAAAACCTTGTGTACAGCCTAGCTGCACTAGTGAGTTTTTCAGGTCCCACTGCACAGGGACCCTCAGATTAGGGAACCTCGCCCTAGTCCCAGGCTTCCCATGGCCAGGATGCATCAAGTGCCTTGCTTTGCAGCCCTCTAGGAGCTGTAGGGCAAAGCAGTCATCCCATCTCAAGCTGGCACAATGCTTACATTGCCCCAAGGCTCCTGTGAGGGCTAGGAATCAAGGCATATTCTGGTACTGCATTCTGGTGAGCACCATGGCTCACTGTGACTTCATACCGGAACATGTCTTGCTTCGCAGCCCCTATAGGAACTAAGGGGCAAAACAAGTGCTGTGCTAGGTCAGGGTGAGACATGGAGTTCTGCCTCCCAGGAGCAGGGCTGGGGGGCGATGGCAGCTGCTCCCCTCTGTGGCCTGCACAGATGCTGCTCGGCCAGATGTGGAGTGGGGAGCTCACACACAGTGGCTGCTGCTGCCATCCACCACCCTGCACCGCTGCATGCAAGCCCCACCCCATTCTGCATT
This sequence comes from Crocodylus porosus, assembly GCF_001723895.1. Classification (NCBI taxonomy): domain Eukaryota; kingdom Metazoa; phylum Chordata; order Crocodylia; family Crocodylidae; genus Crocodylus; species Crocodylus porosus. The sequence goes on along the minus strand of NW_017728951.1, from coordinate 35,971,684 downwards.
CGTCTGCCACTCGTCCTCCCCCCACCCTGCCAGAAGTGTACCCCTGATTTATGGCATGATGGAAACATGCTAAAAACACTTGTGAGATGAAACTTATCTGTATGCAGGGTGACAACAGAAGGCCCAAAAAATTCAGTAAACCACCTAAACCAGGTCTAAGTGAGACTTTGGTGTGTCATTTGCCATAAGCAGCCTTCTACTTACCTTTGAATTTCACCCCATAGGCCTGATCCATTAGCTGGGAAAGTCTTCTGTCAGCTTTGGGTCAAACCCTATGTGTGTAAGCAACAGGACCATAGCCCTAAACAAATTGCCTCACATATGAAGCAGACATGAATAGGTTTTGTTGATGGGTTTTTTGGTGGGGAAATCTTGCATTGAGCATTTAAAATCCCTAAATTTCTGTTTCTGTCCTGTGTCTCACAGGTAGATGTCTCCTCAGTGCATAGCCCCACTGGACTGCCCTGGATGAGGCTTGTTCAAGCAGCTGCCAATAGCAAGGAACAGAACTTGGAAGCCTATTTAAAAAATAGTCAGTTGTACTTTCGGTCTACTAGGAAAATAAACAGAAATGAGGAGCTCCTTGTTTGGTATGATGAAGAGCTTTCCAGCCTCCTTGGTTTTAATGAGATAAAAGCCAGGACTCTTCAAAACGGTAAGTACAGAAGGCCTAACTGCAAGAAACTAAGATTTCCCCAGGGTCAGGAAGGGCTGAAGTCAGCCTGCAGTATCTTTGTTGTAGGCAATGCTGCTTGAATGGGAAGGAACCCAGCTTGACTGTTACCTTAGATTGGGTTTTCAGGACTGGGCAATCAGTAGAAAATGTTTTACTTGTGCCCCATGCTGGAGTCTTTGAGTGGGAGAACAAAGATGGAAACCTCGATGCTGTTTTCATTGTCACTTTTCAGGGGGTGGTGTGTGTGTGTGTGTGTGTGTTTGCCTTTTCTATATTAATGCCCTAAGTGGCCTAAGGGACATTTTGGTATCTAATTCCCTTGGACTTTGAAAATTCCCATGGAAAAAACAGCCATATATCATCTACTTTTTATTCCCCTGGAAGCCAGGGAGGGGATCAACGTTTGGTTTGAATGATGCAACTGATCTTGGCCCTCAATATAACTCATGCTTGGACCACTTCTTGATGTAGCTTAGTCTGCTGCATTAGCCCAGGTCTTGATAGGAGCAGGGGTTAGTGATCACTGGGCATTGACAGGCATGCATGAATGAGAAGAAACTTTGGTTGTGGAGCAGACTACCTCTACAGACCCTTTGTATCTCTCTCACTGACTAACCTAACTAGTCACTAACCATCTCCCAATACCCAACTCCTTCAGTCTCCTGATAGGGAGCATCTCTAAATGATAATTTGTATCACCACAGGGAGAAGCTCACTTATATTCAACAAATCACTTGGCTGTACAGGAGTACAGATTTCAGGATTTATCCTTAGAGGATTTTTAAATAGAAAACATTAAACTTCTTGAGTAAGCTGCATAGTTACTTAAGGCCACAGCCTGTGCACCCTGCTTTTTTGACATCTGCTCAGTTCATTTCAGTGTTACAGTGGGCTTGGTATCCAGCGTGTGGCAAAGCTAGGGTCCTGCTGGGAAGCTTAGGTGCAGATCTGGGTTTAGGCTTTGAACCACCCTAAAGGCTGGAGGCTTTGATTCAGGCTAGTGCTTACCATGAAGTTTTACTGGATGAAAACGTGGCTTAATAGCATAAGCGTTAGCACTGCTGTGTGTAGTACAGAAGTAAATGTGTGTGTAGCACTTCCCATAGGCGAATGGTAGGGGGTGCCCCTCTGATGTCAGACACTGATGCTATTGGTAGGGCTGGTGCCCCCCCCCCCCCCCCCGACAGGGCTGCCACCATCAGCAGCTTCTGCAGGTGGCCCCCCAGATTCAGGAGGCACCAGTCACACAGGGCACTTTCTGTAGTGACACAGGACCTGATTCAGCATTTGTATTAACTTTACAATCATTCAACCCCTACTGAAATCAGTGGAGTTATTCCTGGCTTCTGTTCCCATTGCTGAGAGCAGTCAGGCCCGATCTGCATCCAAGCCTCTGACTGCACAGACCTCACTGCCTGTTGTCTGTTTCCACAGAGCTGAAGTGCCCTGAATGTGACCAGGTCTTTACATGTGAGCATTCGTATCTCTCTCATATCCGGTTCCTCTGCATCCCAGAGAAGAACGCCCTGCTGTGGAGAAACCTCCAGGACCATAAGGCTTTGAAAAGCAACATAGCTGAGCAGGCCACAAACTTTCACAGCTTGGTGAGGGACCTGGAGATCAAAATGTCTGCCAAGAAAGATGATGCCCATGGCATAGGCGATAGGAGAACAAAATCAGAAGAGGTGGAAAACAGGAGCAGGAAAACTGTGTTGTTAGAGAAAACCAATAACCTGGTGGAGGAGCACAGCTATGGGGGCAAGGAGGAAGTGGGTGGGGAGCATGTGTTGGGTGGTTCCTTCTGGAAGATCAGTTCAGGGAGGCAGGTGACTAAGAAGGACAACTCAGAGCAGAAACAGAGTGCTTTCACTGAGGTTAGGAGGACAAAGGACAAGCTGAGGAGTGAGAGAGCTAAGGAACTGGAGCAAGGAGATGGCCTAGTCCAGTATGGAAAGGAGCAGATCCCCAAGGATGTAGCACTGAACTCTTCTGGTAGTGCTTTCTCCTTCGTGTGGCCCACCAGAGCCCGAGGTGAGCAGAAAAGTGCTTTTAGCAAACCCACCAAGTGTCTAGTGGACAAGGGAGCGGTAAACTCCCCTCATCCCGTGAATGATTCAACAAAGAGCCTGGGAGACCTGTCTAGCTTCCTCACCACCACAGACATCATGTGCTATGGTAATCTTTTGAATTCCAAGTTCTTTGTTGGTGATGTGGGTAACTCTCGGATGCTGCAGACCAGCATTACTCAGAGTGGAGCTTTCTCATACTCCTCAGAACCGTGGCACAAACAAATGGGAGGGCAGTTGCAGAGTACCACCACTTCCTCCTCCTCCTCCTCCTCCTCGTCCTCCTTGACACTCCTGCCTCCCACCTTCACCTCCTTTGGTGTGGCTGCCCAGAACTGGTGTGCCAAATGCAACCTCTCTTTCCGTATGACATCTGACCTGGTCTTCCACATGCGCTCCCATCATAAAAAAGAATACTCCTCTGCCGAGTCTCAGTGCAAGAGGCGACGTGAAGAGAAGCTAACGTGTCCAATATGCCACGAGTACTTCCGGGAACGCCACCATTTATCAAGGCACATGACCTCTCACAATTAGAGCCATTAGACTGATCCTGCCAACAGATTGGGTGGGGTGGGGAAAGGGAAAAACATTTCCATTTGTATCATTTTTTGTGTTTAAATTAATTTCTTATTGGAAGCAACTGGTTATGATAATTTATGATAGATGCTTCATGAGAAAGATAAAAGTGTTTACAGGACTCCAAGTGGGTTGTAAGATTTGAAAATGCAACCAAGCCATTGTTGATCTATTTTTGAGGAAATAAAAGAATGAAATGAATTGGAAGAGAGTATTCATTTGGGATGAATTTAGGATCTGTTGTTTACTTGAAGATGCAAATTACTGTAGAGGTGAGCAGAATATATCAGTGAGACATCCTGCCTGCAGGATCTGGGATTGTCAGCAACAAAAAGGATGAGACTCAAATGTTTAAACTAAAGGAGTAACTTCCTTGTGTGGCTGTTATAGTGGCTTCCTTTCATCTCATGCGCACTGGCCACCAGAAGGGGACACATGTACTGAAGGTTATATACCCACCCAAAGGGAAATGCACATTTGGTTGTATCAGTGGTTTTTAAGCAAGTCCCATGGCTTTTGGAGGGATTTGATATCCAACCTCAGGTAAGAATTTCATAAATGCCCCCTCTATATAATGGTTTGTCCCAAACTCACAAAAAATATGGTAGAAAATACCAGAGCCAGGTTCTGTTTTTGGCTTTGTCACCTCTGAAATGTCTTATTGCAAACCTGGATACAGAAGGAAATATGGTTCATTCTCACTGTTACTGTACAGGTGCAAGCCCAAGTTCATTATGCCCCTGAAATCTAGGTTTATACAAAGATAGCAAGGACTGAATTTGTCTGTGGTGTATTTCTGGATATGTTAATGAAATAGGTAGGGCTTATGTGTCACCAGTGCCTTCTGTTAAACGGTATCAGACCTGCTCAGCTCCGAGGTAAGGGTTTTCTGCTGCTAGCAGCTGAAAGAAGCTGTTTCACAAAGTGAAGTAAAAATGTAGGAATTTGCTGGGTACGGCTAATCAAGCCAAGTAGTATGTATCTGACATAAGCCAGTGTTCTTTCTGAAGAAACTGCTAAATTCTCTGTAACAGTTATGTCCACAGGGTATAAATGTTTTTTATTTTTAATTTGTTCTCAGGATTTTTTCCCCCATAATTCCCATTTCAGGGAATAAACTATCTCAAGTTTCTGTGGCTGGTCTCATCCATATATTGCATATGTTCAATCCTGCTAAACTTTTGACGGTAATATCCCATACAATGGGTTCCACAGTTAATTGCATGTTTAAAAAGAAGTGTCTTCTTCTATTCATTCTGCATGTATTGCCTTCCAATTCTCTGAACAGCCCTTTGCTCTTGTATTATGCTTTCTGTAAAAAGCAGATTCTGATCTGTCTTCTTTATACTGCTTATAAGTCTGAGCACACACATCCACATGTGCCTACTAATGTGCAGTCATAAGCTCAGGAGTTTATTGCTCCAGAGCTTTTTGCTGGTGAGCACACCTCTGCACATGTGCTCGGGATCGCAGCATGTTGAGCTGGGTGTCACAGGCCAGCTGGGCACTGTGAGCATATCAATTTAGTTGCAGACTGACTGAGCACTACAACTCTACTAGCCACTGGGCTTTTTGGTTTGGGATCGAGGAGGTGATGTTGGGAAGGAAAGCAATGACAAATTTCACTTATAAAAAAGAGTAAA
>NW_017728951.1:35956533-35966428 GCF_001723895.1 Crocodylus porosus | reverse complement strand
TCTTCTATATCCTGTTTATGCTAATTTTTTTGTTATATAGCCATTTATAGTGTTACTTTATAGCTGTTATCCCATAGGGTTGTAAAGTGTTAGAAATTATTATAATAAGTTACTGCCCAAGCTTGGGTTTACCCAATAAGTAAATCACACCATATCACTTCGGTGTATGAGATTAACATGTCCCCACCTAAGTTTAACCTACTATGTTAATTATACTTTGTGGTTACGTTCATTTATTTTTTGTTAACTCTAAGTGAAATTTCATAAATCAGTTACATCTGCAGTTATAATTCTTAGTTCTGCTTTTTAAAGTTTATGCTGTCTGAAAATTAGTATAAAAAGCTATATATAAATCTTCTTCCAGACAGACAGGAAACTGCTCCTATAAGCTACTTCATATACCTTGAAAAAGCAGATGTCTCCTGTTAAAGTTGCTTGTTAACCCTTCTGGTTCTGGCCACTACAGCTGGGGCAGAGCAGTCCCAGCTGGCAGAGGCCCCTAGGGGTCAGCCTGCCTGCCCATGGCTGCTCCCCTCAGCTCAAGTTGCTATGGAGGGGCTGGCTAGGGCCAGAGGGTGCTTCAGTGCAGGACTAGCTGGCAGGCAGCCCCTGCACTGAAGCACCCTTGTCATTGGCAATGTGCTGGGGGTGCATGCGGGTGTACGTGCACCCCCTGAGATCGGCCATGCACCCCCTGGAAGTGCCAGCCACAAAACCAGAAGTGCCCACCCACCCCCACCCCAGGTGGCAATCTGGTGTCCCCCCAGACTTAGGAAGCAATAGTCACCTCATGTCCCAGTCAGCTGCAGCAGCACCTACACATGCACTGCTGCATAGTTTTTTTAGTTCACAGCAGGATAGTACTTGTATTTACAAGTACTAGTCTGCTGTGGAGTAAATTAGTTTACTCCAGCCTAATAGGGCTGCATGTGTAGATACTGAGACATTTACTGTGTAGATAATTAGTAAACGCCTTATGTAGATGCGCCCAGTATCTTTATCACACTTCCTTTTATTCATCTCACATCTAAAGCAAACAGTCTCAGTCTCTTCAATTTCCATCCATGTAGCATATTGTTAGGCCAAATTTTGCTTCCTTACTCTGAACCCTCTTGGTTTATGTTATAACTATTCAAAGATGAGAGGACGTGAACTTCACTCAGTCTCCCAGCTAAGGGTCTCCCAGTTATGATATTGTCACTATTGCTTTCCATCCCATTCCTTATGCTATCCAATGTTTTGGGTTTTTTGACTGCTGAGCATTAAGCAGGTGCCTTCACTGAGCTCTCAGCACTGAATCCTAGGTCTGGAACTCACGTACAAGACAGCAACTTACATGTTTGGACTGGAATGCCACACTGAAATTCATAGTAGTCATGAGAATGACTGAATGACAACTGCAAAGTCTCAGGTGTCTGTCAATTCATTCCAGTGTATTGTCCTCAGAATCATTTCTTGGGAGATTACCATGAGTCTTGAAATAATTTTTTTCCCAGAGGATTCTTTTTTTGACTATTAATGCCTGCATATTTTGCATCAGTGTAAAAGAGTGATTTTTCACAGGCCAAAAGCCTTGCTATCTTTACTCCATATAAAGTGATGAAATTATTACATTTGACAGTTTGTGGCTTCTGCTACAGAATCAAGCAAGGGAAAAAATGAAGGCTGGGAGGTCCATCAGACTGTAGAATAGGCTTTCAAGGGAAGTGATAGATGTTCCTTCACTGGAATCATTTAAAACTAAACTGAATAAAAGCCTTGAAATACACAGCACAGGAAATAACCCAGCATTAAGCAAAGGGACCAGCTGGTTTTCTCCTAAACTTTTTCATCTCCAATTTTTGTTCCATAAAGTATACTGCGGAGGGAATTTATACATGGCAAACATTTTTGAACCAAACTGCTCCATCTGGTTTTGTCTGGAATCTGGCCAGTTTAATGTGAAGGCAAGTGTTCAGAAAGGGCGACAAAGAGCTCAGTGGTGTAAAAGGTACTGTTAAGGTTATGACTACTATAGGTCTAAACTAAATGGTTAAGATTATGACTGTTAGTGGGTGCGCCTACACATTCATTATTGCGTCTTTGCTACCGTGCATTAAATTTAGTACCTCTAATATGAAGTACTAGATAAAGGCTCAGTAGCTGCACTAATGCACAGGAGCAAAGGCGATTTTTTTAGAACAGTCCATTGTGCATTAAGGTGTCCCATGCGCATACACCCACAGAATGGCCAGGTTGTGACCTCACTTACTCCAAATCAGTTTTGATCCATGTCTTTGAGATCAAAATATTGCCCAACATAAGGAACGCAAAGAGAGTTGTTGTAAAGTTGTGGAAAAGCATACTTTCATGTAGTTACAAAAAAACTTCATAGATTCTTTAATAACTGAGGGCCTGATCACATGGTTGTATATTTTACCCTGAAAGAAGGCAGCTACAGCAGCAGTAGCATAATGCTCCCTATGACTCTATTTGGTATTGTGTCTATACCACCATCAAAGGCCTAATTATCCAGGGTACTATACACAGGATGTCATATACACCAGCACAAAACATGACCAGATCCATCTGCTAGTATTTTACATCAGCCTTGCACAGAAGTAAATGACTGAGTGAGAAAAAATCATCTACAGAAAGCAGGGAAACACATACTGGGAGTGTCTACATGAGATGTTTACTGTGCAGTAGACCGATTAGTTGAGCAGTAGATGTCTCAGCATTTATATGTGCGCCTCTATGGGCCTTCGTACATGGCATAACATTGGCCTTTAAGGTGGCTTAAATGGAGTTGTTGTTTGTATGTTCGGTGGTGTATTTCACTGTAAATGACTTTGGTACATAGCAAGATGAAACACCACCAAGGTGTTTTAGTTTGCTACCTAACAAAGTGCAACAGTGCAGGGAGCACTGGAAACTGATGTGCTTGGGGCTAGGTGGGCCCTGCACAGCTCAGGGGCAGTGGGACCCAGTGGCAGCCTGTGCAGGCAAGCTCCATTGCAAAAAAAAACCACAACGGAGAGCCTGATAGGGCTGTGTGAAACGGAAGCGTTTTGTTTTGACTGGTGTTTTGACATTTTGATAGAACAGTGTTTCATTTCAACTTTTGTTTCGAGTTGAAACAGCTGTTCCATTTTGTTCTGTCAAAACCTTTTGCTATTTCATCCCTCTTTCAACGTTTCATCCATAGGATATAATGGGGAAGGTCGAAACAGGCTATAACTTTGTCATTTTTGTCCAGATTTGGATGAAACTTGCAGGAATGGTAATCCCTTCTGAGGGCATGATGTGTGCTGTGTTTCAAGAGGATAGGAGCAGGGAGTTCAGAGAAATTGCACCCCAAAATTTTGAAAGCAAAACTTGTGTCACGTGTATATGTTAAACCACAGTGGGGTCAAAACTGCAGGGGTGGTAGCCCCTGGTGAGGCCACAAATCCCACCAAGTTTCAAGGTGATAGGTGGAGGGGTTTGGGGGGGAACTGAACCTCAAGCTGCTGACAGGCAAAATTCATGATATAGGTGTGTTAAGGCACAGCAGGCCGAAAACTGCAGGGGTTGTGACCCCTGCTGAGGCCATGAAGCCTGCCAAGTTGCAAGGAGGTAAGTGCAGGGGTTTGGGGGAAACTGTACCTCAAGCTGCAGACAAGCAAAACTTGTGACATGGGTGCTTGTGCAACTGTGTTAGGGGGAGGCTACTGCAGATCTGGCTGCTAAGCTACTGTGTCACCAGTTACCAATCAGTAATGATTCACTCAAGGACCAGCTCAATACACAGTACCTAGCTACTACATAACAACTTAACGATAATGGATTAACACCTACAAAACTACAGACTAAGGAGAGGAAATAATCAAAGCAGGAAATCAACTTCCCCAAGACAGACACAGTTAATTGCACAAGGACCCATGTCACGAGTTTTGTCCGTCAGCAGCTCGGGGTGCAGGCCCCAGAACCCCCCTGCACCTATCTCCTTGACAGCTGGCAAGCTTCCGGGCAGCAGCCAGGGCTAGAGGCCTGCAGCTTTCATCCTGCTGTGCCTTAACACATGCAGTGTCACCCGTGTCATGGGTTTTGTTTGTCCACAGCTTGAGGTGCAGTTTCCTCCAAGCCCCTGTACTTATCTCCTTGAAACTTAGAAGACTTTGTGGCCTCACCAGGGACAGTCTTGACCCTGCTGTGGCTTAAGACATACACGTGACATGGGTTTTGCTTTCAGTATTTTGGGGTGCAGTTTATCCAAACCTCCTGCACCTATTTCCTTGAAACTGGCAGGCTCTGTAGCCTCAGCAGGGGCTAGCATTCCTGTAGTTTTGATCCTGTTGTGGCTTAACACATAAACGACACAATTTTGGCTCTCAGGATTTTGGAGTCCAGTTTGTCCAAACTCCCTGCACCTATCTTCTTGAAACGTGGTGTGCATCATGCCCTCAGAAGGGGCTATCATTTCTGCAAGTTTCATCCAAATCTGTCCAGAAATGACGAAGTTATAGGCTGTATTGACCTTCCCATTATAGTCTATGGGTGAAAGGGCATTGAAACAGTGAAAAATTTCAACTTGCCTCATTTTGTTTTGCGGCTGTGTCGACCATATCTGTTTCATTTCGATTTTGCTGTTTTGACCTCAAAACAGGTCGAAACAGTGTCGAAACAAAACTGCTGGCGAAATTTCGCACAGCCCTAAAGCCTGATCTTTTTTTTTTTCTCCCGATAGCCTGCCTGCCTGAGTTGTGCATGGGCCTAGTGCTTCCCTCTGTGGCTGCAGGGAGTGGTGCTTCCCTTCACGGTTGCAGCACCCCCTGGGACTGCCCAGGTCAGGTGCCAGCATGTGAGGGTGCCACCCTCTGGCAACTCACCCCCCTGTCTGCTGCTGAAGAGGCAGGTAAGGATCAGGCCCCCACCTTTGTGTACATGCTATGAGGGTTTAGTTTGGTTTAATTCTCGCTAAATTGAAGCAGTGTTTTTAAAAACCCACTGTTTCTAGAGAACTAAACTGGATTAAACCCCCGTGGCATGTACAAGCAGGCTATTAGGCTGAAGTAAACTAATTTACTGCAGTGCAAGTGTAGATGCTGCCCTGGTTAGTTGGGGCACATGGGTGCTTTAGTGTGGGATCTGCCTGCTGGCTAGCCCTGTGCTAAAGCATCTTTGTCCAGGCCAGGTCCTCTACAACATGTTGGGCAGGGTGGTGTAGCCTCAGACTGGCAGGCTGATATCCTGGACCCTTGCCAGCTAGGGCTGCTCCACCCCAGCTCAATGTGTTGCAGTCCTGGGCCCAGAGCCTCTGAGTTTATTGCTTCTGGGTGCATGTTCAAACAGTGTGCCTGGGAGCAATAAACTACAGATTTTATTGCTTTCCATTAATTGCACATCTGGACACATCTACTGCATTATACATACCACCTGCCACAGTGTGTAGAATCTGTGAGCGTGAAGGTCTCCGATTCAATAACCAAACAGTGGAAACATTGCTTGCCTAACCATAGAAGCAAGAGGGCAGGCAGAGAAATTCCTGGCAGCTGTTCTTGATAAGTTATGTGATGAGATGGTTTTCCTTGGAAGGAAAAGTCAGATTTTAACCAGCTCTGCATGGGAGTACCTTAGCCACAGATTTTCAGTAACTGTGTTGACAAGCATGGTTTGAAATGCCCTAGATGAACAAGTCAACAACAGAATCAGATCTAAATAGTAGTAGAACTGACTCACAACCCAGGAAAGAGGGAGACAGGAGAGATTTTAGGTTTTATTCTTTTCCCACCTCTACAGTCAGAACAGGGTTGAAAGCAAGATTCTCACATGCAAGAATCCTGAAATGTCTTCATATACCCTTGGAAACGCACAGAATTCAGACCTTCACTCTATTGACCTTGCTCATTTGTGATGGTCAGGTGCTAAGCACGTGTTCATATACTAAAGTACTTTCTTGAACTAAGGCTCAGGTGAATACATACCCACAGGCAGTAGCGATGCATAGTGGGTGCACCGGAGTGCATGTGCACCCCCTGAGAGTGCTGGTATACCCCCTGACTGGCCGCGCTCTCCGCTTAGGCAATGGGGCGGGGGGGCAGGCAGGAGCACTAGTGCCCCCCTGCAAGCACCAGCCAATCGCTACAGTCACTCCTAGAAGCGGCTGCAGCGATTGGCCATCATGGGATGGCCGTGGAGCTCCCGCCCATGGGCAGTGTGATCGGCTGGGGGGACTCCCCCCCAGTTGGCAAGTCTGGCCATGTGCCCCTGGTCAGTGGGACTGGTTGTGGGGGCAGGGGGCACGTGCCCCCCTGACTAAGGTGGTACCAGTTGCCCATGCCCACAGGCTGAGTTAATACTCACTGGTCCAAATTCTGTTGCCAGTTACAGTGTGCTGACATTACAGTAGCAAAGAGCACAGACAGACCACAGAATGAACTGCCAGTATGAAAAATGAGCTTTCATGCAAGACTTCCAGTGCAGCAGATACTTAACCGTGCATCTCCAGTGTGACTTCTCAGGAACAGACAGGATTTTATTTCTACACAGAGCCAAGCATGGCTGGAAATGAGGAAGTCTAATGAGACAAAGAAAACCAAGTGTCCTACAAATGAGTCACCCTCAAAGTATTTTTATTTCATGTTTATAAGTTTGAACATTTAATCTGGTACAGATGAAAGGAAATCCTGCTGGGACTCCTTTGCGACTGAGGGGGTTGGTGAGAAGCAAGGACTCAGGGAGGACATTTACAACTCAGTTCAGTCCAATACCACACTGTGCATTGACTCTGGGGAGGAATGTGATTTTTTTATGAGCAGAAATGCCTGCTTTTAAACGAGAGAAGAAAAACAGCAACAACAAGGGAAGGATTTTTTTTAAAGTAAAGATGAGGCTTTGATTGAAAGACACCCAATGTGGATTTGATTCCAGCCTCTGCTGCAACTGCCTGTGTAGTTTTGGTCAAGTCATTTATGCTCTCTGTTTCCAGCCAATAAAATGGGAAGTTATGTGGGTTGGTGGTTTAGCTAGTGTTTCTGTGAAGTGAGACTTTGCATGGGAAGTGTTTCAGGAGGTCAAACTAAGATGCTAGTTGCAACTTTGTCAAGGAGGACTTGTGCCAAACTCACTATACCCTACTGGAGCATATATAAGCCCATCACAGCCCATAAAATAAGTGGTTGCTGCCCTGTGAACTCCTGAAAGGGACAGAGAGACAATTCTTTGTAGCCCCAGATTCCAACACCTTTATTTCCCCCATGAATGGAGTGTGGGTGGCATTAGCTCCCATGGAGTTTGAGAACTCATAGTGGGACGTCAGTAAGTTCAAGAAGATCTCCTTCCCAACAACTTGTGTTGGTGAAAGGGGATCTTGGAAGGCCTTGGGCGCTCATTTCTGTCCCCATTAGCTATTTCAGCCTCATGAGTCCCTATAGTCTGCTTACAAAACCGCTAAATGATTCTGATTTGGGAAACTGAAGCAACCCCAATCACAGGTTTCTCTGGAGGATTTGGCTTGTTTGGAATCATTGAGTTAGTGGGTGGCAGAGCTGGAGTAGGCTGCCTGACCCTCCATGATCTTTCCCCATAGTAGCCCACAGATTTGACTGCAGTGTGCTCAGACAAACCTGGGGCCACCCTTACCCATCCTGCCATAGCATCTCTATTCCTTAGCTGGGGACAGCTGCATGGACTCCACTAGAGCAGTTCTGATTGACACCTGCTAGAGGTCCATCCTTTTGTAACAGGCCAGGCCATAGGTAGTTAGGGTGGTTCACCTGGATGACAAGGGGAGGGTCCAAAAGGCAATGTTTAGAGCCAAGGGCTGTAGGAACCAGAGTCAGGAGCCGAGGCTGAGGAACTAAAGTCAGGAGTCAAAAGGTCAAGGAGGAAAGCCAGGAGCCAGGGCTGTGCAAAGAGCACCAACCAAGAAGCCCCAACAAAGAAGCCAGACATAGCTGTCTTTGGCTAGAAAGCTTGCTGTGATCTATTCTGGGTTTATACAGGCCTGTGTGAGTGGGCCCCTCCTTCCTATTGCCCCAGGGGATGACTTAGCCAAGTTCTTATCTCCAGCTGGGGCCTTGAGCTGAACCCTCCTCAGCTGGGCTCAGACTCATTATACCCTTGACCTCATGCAATGGCTCCATGGGCTTCCATGCTTCTCTTCTTACTCCCAGGCTGCATCCTTTCCTCCCCAGTTTGCCTCACTCTCTCCTTTTCCTTCCCACATTTCTTCCCCTTTCTTTTTTTTAACCTTTTCTTCTCTTCCCTCCTTTTCTCCCAGCCTTTCTGTCTTTCTCTTATGCCTGCACTAAACTTCCCTTATTCTTGAGCTGCCCACTCTGCTGAGCTTGCCTTTTCCTTTCTGAGTCAGTCTCCTTAACTTTTTCATTTCTCTCCATGTTGTCCCTTCTCCTCATTCTGCTCTTTCATTTCTCTCACTCACCCTTATCCACCCCTTTCATTCCTTTTCCATTTACCTTGTTTCATCTGTCTCTGCCTGATCTCTACCTCCTGTAGCGTTCAGACCTCTGCTTGGGGCATGTATGAATGGAGGTGGAGTTATGCATCCTAGGATATCTATCCCTATTCGGGACAGTGTCCTGTTTCTAGACCTTCACAGTTCTGGAGCCATTAGGTGAGGCACTGGCAACAGTGCCAGCATTCAGGGGTATAACTTTCACATTTGGTGTCCTGGGAAAAACTTTCCCAGTGGCATGTTGCTGGGTACAAGAGAGCAGGGGGAGAGGGAGGGTGAAGGAAGGTCTTGTCTTTCCTGAAAACTCAATGATTCCTCCAGCTCCTGCTGTGTCCTGTGTGTCCTGCACCTAGCTCCTATGGCCAGGCAGCACAGGACTGCTCCTGATATGGCAGAGTCCAGTGGATGGGGGTGCCATTCCAATGCACCCTCTAAGTTAGTGCCCAGGGCTAGTGCCCCTCTCATCCCCACAATTTACACCACTGGCAGCATTATTTTTGATGCCTGTGCATGGCAGTCTTTTAGCTACCCTCCTGGGCAGTCATAGTTTGAATCCATTTTCATGGGATGCCCATGTTCTTTTGCTGTGTTGATTTCAATTTGTTTGGGTTCTGACAACTCCCAGCTTTGGTCTCTGCACCCAGAGCTCATCTTCACTTCTAACATTGGAAGAGTGGTCCAGTTGGCTCAGTATCCTGCCTTCTGCTTCAAATCTATCACAGGAAGGTGGAAGGACCCTGCTGGAGGCAGCTTCAGGATACCTGTCTAGAAGAAGACTCCTGACCCCTCAACAGCTACAGGTTACCATCAGCTCCAGTGAGGGAAGGTTTAGATCCCATCCCAAGCTCTCAGTTAACATAATGACGTCCCTAGAATTGTCTGAATCCTGCTGAACCCTTTTGGAAACCTGCTAAACCCTCTGTTCAGTTTCATTGTACTTGTGTCATAACGCAGAGGAAATAGAGAAGCTAGGTCAGTAGACTATCTCTTTCCTTAATTTGAAAGCTTTTGTTGGGTTCTTTCTTATCTATCTCCTCCTCAAAGTAAGCAGTCCCAGTCCTTTCAGTCTCTTGTAATAAGAGAGGCTTCCATGACTCTGGTCTTGCTTGTCTAGAAATCAGATCATATAGAAACACCACCTTGAAGTTCTGTTAACTGGGATGATGGTAAATATGACTTAATAGAAAAAAACTGTATTTGAACTTCATGTCAGTTACTGAATCATTGTAATTTCAGTAGTTTAATCAGGACTAGCTGATGTGATACTTAAAAATAGTATCTGTTTACACTGCATGTTATTGTGTTTGACAGCATCTTAGTTAACACAACAATCAGATCACCAGATCATTAGATGCAGGGGTAGCAGTGCATATAGTCTTCCTGGACTTCCGCAAGGCTTTTGACACTGTCTCTCACCCTGTTCTCATTAAGAAACTGGGGGGCTGTGGTGTAGACACC
>NW_017728951.1:35954623-35956093 GCF_001723895.1 Crocodylus porosus | reverse complement strand
GGCACTGGTCAGGCTGCAGTTGGAGTACTGCATCCAGTTCTGGGTGCCACACTTCAAGAGGGATGTCAACAGCATGGAGAGGGTCCAGAGGAGGGCCACTCATATGATCAGGGGACAACAGGCCAGGCCCTGTGAGGAGAGGCTACAGGACCTGAACCTGTTCAGCCTCCAAAAGAGAAGGCTGAGGGGGGATCTCATGGACTGTTATAAACTAGTCAGGGGGGATCAGCAGGCACTGGGGGAGTCACTGTTCCCCTGAGCACCACCAGGAGTGACCAGGAATAACGGTGTCGCAGGAGTATCATTTCCGGAGCCTCTCTGGACGTCCAGCTCCGACCTTCTGCAATGGGCCCACCGCCCGCCTATTCTTTCCTGCCACATCTTGATCTTGTTCATAATTAAGGAATGATGAAACCTAGCAGGAAGCTGCCCATTTTTATACACCCCGATGGCAGGGGGCACTGTCTGCAGCTCCTTTCCTCCCCTGCACTGCAGCCCAAGCCTTGCAGTTGTTGCTGAAGTAATCTTCTTCCAGAACATGGTATTGGGTCTCAGCCCTTTGCTTGCCTTTTGGGGCTCCTCAACGCCCTTCTCACTTTTGGGGCCTCTTATTGCTCCCCCCCCACACTGTAGGTTCTTTACTACCTTCACTGTCGGGCTCTTCACCACCCCCTTGTCAGAGTTTCCTCCACCGCCCCCTTCTAGGGCCTTTGCCATGCTCCTCGGGCTTCTCTCCCTTTCGGGCCTTTGCCGTGCTCCTTGCCCCCTCTAGGGCCTGAGCGCCCTTTCACAGATGGGGCTACAACCTCCCCGCACCGAGCACCCTTCCGGTACTCGTCATGCTGTGCACCCTGTGGCACTGCTCACTGTGCCCCCACTGGGCACCGGGAACCCCCAAGCTACTGGGGAGCCCCCGTGAGGCCTCCTCTCACCGCTATAGCCTCACTCGGTCCTCCGGTATAACGATAACCAAATCACAAGCCAAACAGCTGATAACTAAATCATGAGACAAACGGCCATGACAAAACAACAAGGAGCCTCCTGGCTCATAACATAACTGCATGCCACGCTGGCTCTTAGTTCCAACCTCCCATAGAGTGCTCTCTTCCCCGCATCATTGCAGTCGGTCAGAGCGCCCAGGCTGCAACCCTCGACCTGGTCTGCTCAGCTCTCCCGCAGAGCTCCTGCTCCTGTGGCTGCCAGAAGGGGACTGCTCTCTGGGCCTTCTGCCTGGGCTTAAGAAGGACTAAGCCCCGCCCCTTCCTGGCTCTAGGCTTCCCTGGTTGCTAAGGCAACCTGTACCTGCACAGTCTTGGGGACGGGCAGCTACGCTTCCCCCTTCCCGCCACCAGAGGTCTCTTCTGAGCCAATTCCACCCTCCAGTCGCAGAGCACCTAGGAGCCATGCAACAAACGGTCACAAGCTGGCAGAGGGTAGGTTTAGGCTAGATATCAGGAGGCGCTACTTCAC
>NW_017728951.1:35927146-35954484 GCF_001723895.1 Crocodylus porosus | reverse complement strand
CGGACTAGATGATCTGCTCAGGTCCCTTCCGACCCTAGAAACTATGAAACTATGAAACTCTTCAAGGTCATGATCTAACTTCTGAGTGAAGAAAACTCTCATAGGATTTGCTAGATCTGATCAAATTACTTGTTGCAAATAGACTAGCCAGAATAATCATCCTTTTTGTTTCTTTTTTCCAAATGGATTCCTGCTACTATAAACAAGTCTAGTATTCAGAAGCATTCAGTATGTAGTCAATGAGAGCAAATTTCAGACCACATGTGCACTGACTGCAATTACTCTGTATTGCTGCTGTGTGATTAGCGATCTTGGTCAAATGGTATAATTTCTGGTTCCTGATTGATTGACTGACTTTGACTTGCCAGTGACAAACACCAAATAATATTGTTCATACATGAAAGCTTTTCTGCAAATGTGCTTAAAAAATAAAAGCAAGGTTAGGCTACTTGTATATTGAAGGGGAGCTTTAAAAAGCTAGTACTTAAAATATGTTTATTCTGTTTATAATTAATTCACTGACAGATGTGGCCTTTTCTGGATTTAGTACTTTTAATGCTCATCATTTATATAGTACTTTGGATAGACAGAGTCCTGCATAAACCTAAATTTATCCAAATATTCCCCCAAAGCACTAAAAAACTTAATACTGGGCCAGTGCATGAGAGTCTGAAAATGAAAATGAACAGCATGGAAAGTGTGAACAATTTAATGTCACTGACCCAGCTGAGTGAAACTTGAAATATAAACACATTGCAGAAATGACAGATAGTTGTCTGATTGTTAATATTCTTTCCATGTGAATACTGAGAGTCTTTGAAATCAGGTGTTTAAACAGAGGATACATATTTCTAAGATCTTCACAGTAAAAAAAAACCCCAAAACCTACAACTTACAACTGCTCTGAACTGTAGTTAACTCTTCTTTTGGGCATCCTGTGTGTTGGGGAGTTCTGGATTTGCAGCTCCAGAAATACCAGGATACTGGGCACTGGCTGGTAAGCTGACAAGTTGGCTATCTTTGAGCTGCTTTGATCTAAGGGGCAAATGGAAGTGAAACTAATTTAGTTGCTCAGTTTGGAAAACAAGCCTTTATGGCGATTTTCATTCTTCTTCAGGACATGGGGAGGTGAAAATATGTGTCATTTTCCAAAGTACAAAAGAAATGCATATTTTACACTTGAATAAATGCCAACATAACTGGGAAGTTTGCAATTATTAAGCATATAGGACTGGGATATTTCAGTGGGGAATTAGGAAAGTAAGAGGATTCAGGAGCTAGGTCCAATAAGAGGCTTAGGAGACTGAAGGTTTGGGTCTGTAGCTCCCAGCTTTCTGCCTGCTGCAGACGGTGCCTGCCCTCTGCAGTGAAATCCAGCACATTCCAGGCCTCCAGCACATTGTTCAGAGATTGTGTTCCCAAGGAGGATGAAGCTTAGCATGCCCTGCCCACCCAAGTCCATGGGCACAATTATAACTGGAAATATATCAGTAAGGCTGTTCCAGGCTTGCCTCCAGTGTCTATTCTCAGGCCTGCAGGAAACTGGGTGCAGAGGGGAAGCCCAAAGCAGCCCTAGGTCTTGAATGTGCCCATGGATGCAGGTAGATAGGGAGTGACTAGGAAGTGCCTGGGCCCATCCTTGATGGGACCCGCTGCTGCAGTGCTATAGACAAGCAACAAGGTACCTCAGAATGGGGTAAAAAATAGCCACTATAGGGGCTGCCTAGTGCTGGTCAATAGGAAATCTGTCCCTCTCTATAATGCAGGTGCCTCACTTAGGACTATAAGGAGGAACATCTGTCTACTCCAGATCCTCCCTTTGAATTGAAAGGTACCTACAACATTTCTTTGAAAGAAGTGAGTACTTGGAAGGACTGTTTAATGTAAAATATGGAAACAGCATTGGGAAGCAGGGACCAAAAGCCATGGCTTTCCCCTTGCAGATGAGTACTGTAACCACTAGACTAGTCAGGCTCTTTTTCTTTGTCTTTCTCTGACTCAGTGTACCTAGGATTCTTGTCTTTCCAGTAACCCTACTTCAATATAAGGGGCAAAATGTGCCTCGGCAACCCAGAGTAGTTTATACATCCCATGCTTACTAGGGAGCCAGAGGTAAAGGTTAGAACCCCGTTATGCTAGGGAAAGAAATGAAACCTGGTTTTCCTCTTCCAGGGGTGTGCTCTAACCACTAGCCTTTGATATCAAAGATGAGAGCCACTGCTTGCCATGTCATAAAAGAAAGCAGTTGCTCTTCATGGGAGTCTCTTGTTAGTGAGAGTTAAATGGGCTCTGAAAACACCTACTAGATTTGGACTTAAGTGAAAGAATGCTTACTTTTGGGAACCTGATCAGAGATATATGTGAATCCAAATTGTAGCTGCTCGGACTGTGGTAGTTATGGGTATGACCAGAAGCACAGGTCTGGTCACCTGGAGAATTTTAAGGTAAAAAATTAAGGCGCCTATGAAGTCAGGGGGCAGCTAAGCTAGGGTTGTTTGGATCATAATTTTGCACTTAGGTTCCTACCTTCCACATAAGTCCTGCTTTAGGCATCTAAGTCCTTTACTGGTTCTAGCCACTGGGTGTCTAATTCTCTCAGGCTTCTTAAAAAAGTTGCAATCTCGTTCTCTCATACTGGATGCTCTCTGCATCAACCAGTCTACCTGGAGCTGTGTAGATGAGTTTTAAGCATTTCCTTTGCTTTGATAAGAGCTATTTCTGCTGGTACCTCCATGTGTGGAGGCACCCCTCTCCCCTCCCAAGAGATGCCATCAGTGGAGATGACTGATCTGGATGTGGGGATAGTGATATAGAGGTTGGTGTCATCCACATGATATGTCTGTGGAGGATGGCACCCACCACTGGTCATTTCTCCAATGATGTAAGCTCTGCCCAGTCTTTTCATGATATGGACAAACTCCTCTGCAGCCCCAGTAGTCACAGCACTGGTGAGGATTACCAAACCCTTCTGTGAGCCATATCTCTCACCTGCAAGAGACAAGATAAGACAGTGTTAAGCACATCTACATTTAAAGGTCCACTTGGATCATAGAATAGCGTGAGAAGAACAGAGGCAGACTGTATTTCCATCCCATCTGTTATTGATGCCTGAAAGAATCCTGACTTACTTTCCAGCTGCAATGGCTGGAATTTGCTTTTTCCACTAAACAGCTTGTGCATTGTAAAGAGTCTGGTCATTATCACTGATGTTGCTACGTCAGTTTCACTTCCTGCCTCTCTTGTAGTAACAAGTTTTGGACATATTTAAACTTTGAATTGAAATGGTTTTCCATGCAATTACAATGGGGAAGTTCAGTTTAGCTTTGGTTTTACCCAAAATCCCCTTACAGAAAATATATAGTTGGGGTCTGGACTGACTTGATTGTTTCCCTTACTTAAGGAACGGTAGTTTTTCTCATAATTTCACATTCAACATAACATTTTGCTGGGGACTGAGCTGTTTTTTTTTTTTAAATCAGGCCTTCTGCATCATAGAGTAACCTGAGCACTTGGGAAGTTCATCCTATGCCTCTGTAATAATATCCTTGGAGTCTGTCCATCATATGGACCAATGGTGTGAGAGTTAACTATAATTCTAACTTGTAAGAAGGGGCCCAACATCACATGAGGGACCTTTAACAGAATTAATTTTCACAACAACTTTAAAAGGAACTTTTTTTTTTACTGACAAGTTATGGGCCATTAGAAGACCCTGTCCAAAGCAAATATATAATACAGAGCTCTATCCAAATCTCCCTGAAGCCCATTCTCTTTGAGGGGCTTTGGATTGTGGCCATAATAACTCTATTCCCTTAGCACATCCGAACTTCAACTGTCTATGGTGACTACACCAGGGGAGTGTGCCACTATGGCAAAGTAACTGCCAATCACATGTAGACCCATGTGATCATTGCATCACCATAGCACACTGTATGGTGATGTAGCATGTCACTGCATCACCACAGAGCAGGGGCAGGCAAAATGTGGCCCACCAGGCCATTCTATCTGGCCTGTGGGGCCCCTAAAAAATTTAAAAAATTAATATTTATCTGCCCCTGGCAGCCTGTCATGAGACCCTCAATGACTTGCCAAAACTCAGTAAGTGGCCCTCTGCCCAAAATAATTGCCCTCCTCTGTCATAGAGCAACATGTAGACACGCCCACTATGCCATGGACACTAGGGGAGTGGAGGTAGTCCAGGGTCCCACAGATCTGGGCCACAAGCAAATTTCCAGAATATCTAGTTTTCCTCTGATGCTTTTTCTTTGTATAGGTTTAGCTATTGGCTTCACGTGTTTTCAGCAGGAAAAATGTAGTCTCTGATGGATGGCTATGGATTGAGCACTCCATTTGCCTAGGAAATTCACAAGAAGCTACAATCATACATACCTAAAAGTAAAAGTTATTATGAAGTGTGGTTGCCATCTCACCTGTAAGCTGTGACTGGGTCCAGATCTCATTTACTGAGTCAGTGGGTCTGTTGTAAACCTTGTCCAGAAGAACTCGGTGCCCTTCATCAAAGAAGTAAGAGCACAGGCCTGGTATGGAGGTGGTAGGGCCTCCAATATTGTATCTGTGTAAACAAGAAAATAATCCAGGGCATAATTGACCATTTGTAGCAAACAGTGTATTTATCCTCCTTAGCTCTCTCTAACTCACAAGTTCTGCTGTTTTATAGCATCTCCAAAAAAATGGTTCAGACCTAAGTTCTTATATCTGCATATTATGTTCTCCCTCACCGTATTTGCAATCCTAGCATTATAGAACTGAACTCCTGCTGGAGAACCTGATACTGTTATTGCTCACAAACTGGCTAGAAATAAAAATTTAAAGCTATTTTCTTGGATCAACATGGTGAAAATCCCCCCAGAAAATAAATCAGAAGAGATAGTTAGAGACATATTAGATTCTTGAAGTTCTTTTATTTTTTAATAACTTATAGTTATTACTAACATAAGTAATGGAATTTAAAAAGCTGAGCCAATACACTTAGACTTTGCTATTAATGTTTAGGCAATTACTTTTCATTTAGGGGCACAAAAATAAATGCCTGAGTGAAAAGGCATTGAGAATCTACATCTCCCATCAAAGCCAGTGAAAGTGGTCACCACTTTCCAACCTCAAGTGACTTCTTTTTGTGTCCAGTAGTTGATCTAGATGCTTCAATTAGGGGAACCAAGTTTGAAAAATTTTACATTAGAAAACTCCTTTTAATTTCACATCACAGCTCAGGGTGGAAGTCATAGATGTTTAAATATCACTATGGGATTACCTCCTCCAACAATTAGAACAGTATTCATTTTGAACCAGGAACACCAAACCATTTATATTTTCCATTTCTACTTCAGCTCTACTCACGTAGTATAACTCTCCATCTAGTGGTCAATCAGAAACATTTCTAACGTATCTTTGATGGCATTGCATAGGAAGTAAATATTACCCATATGCAGTGTGCTGCTCATGTTTAACGAGCTATTTGCACCAAAAAAAAGTTCCCAATTTCCCTTGTATCCTGCGGCCTATTTGTTCATGCTGATAAGGGGGACACAACAGGACTTGAAAATGGGTTAATTTGTTTTCCTATTTAAAAAGATGTGTACAACACCACAAATGTTTATGTTTTATTCCCTAGCATAACGGTGGCACAGGCTTTACCTTGTGTAATTTACCCTATTGTGCATGGCATAGATTACATCGAGTAGTCTCTGAAGGAAACTTCTTGCTTGGTACTGATGTTTAGTGCAATCCAGACAGAAACCAAGAAAAGAAATTTTGGTTCTACTAATTTTCCTCCGCAGTTCTGCAAATTTAGGGGTGACTCCATCCCCAGGTAAGGAAACCACTCCAACTGTACACAGAACAGTTATGTTTGCTATGTTTGCTTTGAGCTTGCTGAAAACCAAATCAGGTTGCTGGTGGTTTCTGCTTAGTACTATCTAGACTTATGTGAGTATGGCTGTGCAGCCAGTACATCCCAGGGATACAATGCCCTGGCTGTCACAACCTAGCCTCATGCTGCTGCAGGTGTCATGGTAGTGAGTGGTATCTAACTTGTTGAGGTGACTCTGAGTGAGGTGAAGAAGGAGATACCCTGGCTAATCATTTGTCAATGCATAAGCCTGCAGTCTGAGATTTGTACCTGCCCTGGCAGAATGAACATGACTGAATCATGGTGGTCTCTTGTTAGCCACCCCTTTCTTGCTGGACTGCAGTTATGATCTGACTGAGGAACCCCCATATAATGAAAAGAGAAAATATAGGCATTAAAGCCATAGGACAAAATCCTAGATATGCCAGAATGCAATCAAGGGCAGGCAGCAGAAGAGGAGAGGGACAAAGCTATGCCACATTGGAAAGCCAGGCAGTGAGATGACAGATCAGCTGCCTGCCCTACAGTGCAGCTCACGCTGTGTTGAGTCGATTGAGTCCACAGCACTCCAAACGAGCAGAAAATGTCAAAAGCCTCCTGTCTGTGAAAATCAGCTTAGGGGGCTCTCCAAGTTTCCAAACACATGATCAAGAGCTCTAGGATGCTGACAAAGATGACAAATGTTTTGACAAGACAATAACAGAGTAGAACTAACTATATCCACCTATGTTTTGCTACTAGGATAATGAGCCCTTAAGGGAACATTAGTTTTGAGATGAAAGACAGTTCAGTGGTTAGGGCACTAGTCTCAGACTTTGAAGATGTAGGTTTAAGTTCACACTCTATGACAGACTTCCTATGTGACACTGGGGAAGCTGTTTTGCCTTTCTGGACTTTAGTAACCCATGTGGAACATGAACATAACAGCACTGCTCTAAAAGGGGATTGTTGAAAATAAATATCATATTTTCTTTCATACTACATGTCCCCAAGTAACACACACACCTTGTTTTGGGAAGGCAGAATGAAGGAAAATATATATATCCAGAGTCATGGCTGAAGACTGGCTGCATTGTTAGAGTCACTTCCCCTCCCCTTTCTATTCAATCAAAGCTAAAGATTGAACCTTGTCACAGCCACTGCCAAGTTACCAGCAATAGCTTTGACAGGGTTAAACCTATAGCTTTTGGCAGCAAAATGCACCCCTCCTTCATGCAGTCAGAGGGACCCAACCCCTGGTATCAGGTCATGGCCTTGAACCTAGGGCCTCATCTTAGCTGGTCATCCCAACCTGCCACCTCCACAGCTGAGCATTGGGGTAGACATAGGTGATCAGAACCTGGTGTCTAAGCCTAGCCGCCTGCCCACTCCCTGCAACCAGAATGGCCAGCCAGATTCACCTGACCCTTTGCCTCTTCCTATAAAAACTCTTGACCTGGAAGAGAAAGTGTCTGGGCAACAAGGTTCAATCTTGTATTCAGCTTGCCACACCTTTAGCTTGTGTGTCTACTGGCTCAGATCAATTCGCTGGCAACCTGACCCAGCTTGCCCATGGAACCTGAGTTTGGCCTGAACTTTGGCTCACTAACCCAAGTATGGTTTGATCTCCTGGGTACCTGACCCAGCTGGCTCCCTGCCCCTGCACTCTGTCCAACCCTCTGGATCTCTGAATCAGGTCCCCAGGCAGATCTTCTGGTTTCTGGTTTCCTGGTTCCCCTCCATTTGGACTCTGCATACTCCCTCAGATTTTGTTTTCCTCTTCTGAGCCTGGATAACCCCCAGATCTGGCATAACACCTGACAGCCATTCTAGAGTCCCCACAAATCCATTCTGGTGTGGAAATTAGTTTCTCACTTAAAATATGCACTCCAATTTTGGATGGTTAATTTTGTGGGGAAGGTCTGAGCGGTATACGAGTAAATATAGTAAGTTAAAATTATGAGGTACTCAAATAGCAGAGACCAAAGAAGCATTTCATATCGGTGATGGCTGTATTACTAGCCCCAAACATTCTGAAGTCATGAGTTGCATCTCAGAATTATGAGATTGGCTTAAAGAGACTTAATAGACATTAAAGAGATCTAATAAAAGTTAGGATGTTTCCATCTGCCTTTAAACTTGGACCTCCAAGGAGCACTTTGTTCACATATTTAAGCATTTCTTTGCAACCTTGAGGGTTAGGATCTTATGAACAGGGTAAGGAGCCCAGTGTGAATGGAAAGATCTATGTGCCTCTGTGGCAGTGCACAGGTTGTGCCTGTCACTTTAAGAACATCAGACAGGCTATGGAGCAGCCAGCAGATGGGTTCAGGCCCAATTAGGCAGTCACCTGACTGCAGGTGGCCACCTGATTGGAGAAGGGCTGGGCAGGGAGTGTATAAGCCCAGACCCTGGGAGCAGTGCTGGTAGTTACATCCGGGGAGCGGAGCAACATCCCTCAGCCTGAAGCTTTTGGAACAACTGGAGGTTAGGGTAGGAGCTATGGGGATGGAGGAGGTTCCTTCTGGTCCAGGTAAGACTTGAAACTACACCCTGCTGAGGTTGGTTGGTGTGGTGGGACTGTCTATGGTGGAGCAGTGCCCAGGAAATGCCACATCTGTATATCCCCAGTGAAAGGTGAGGAAGGGATGCTAGAAACTTTCAGCTCCCTCTGTCTTATAGGTCACCCTGTAGAGGGAAACGGCTTGGGGCCAAGGTCCATTGAGTGAGACCTGAGATCCAAGGGGTGAAAGGCCCAGAGTCTGAATGTGTGGCCCAGTAAGGGGGTGGAGTGAGTGTGTGGCCCAGTAAGGGGCTAGGGGAATGGTCCAGTGAGGGGCCAATGTCCACCAAGAGGGACCTGAGGCCTGTGTTGTCTAGAGGCTGAGTGCAGCCTGAGAAGAGGCTGGGGAATTAGTAAGGAGAATTGGATGCCATCTGCGAGGCATGGGACATGGTGGAGGGATGGTTTGGAGCCATGTGATTGGCCCAGAACACCAGGGCTGCAAATGGGGCAGCCTCCTCCACTTTTACATCAATCCATTTTTACATCAGAAGCATGGCAGGCAAGTGCAGGGCGGACTGCCCTAGAATGGGGCGGCAGGGGGAGGCATCAATCTCATCGGGTGCCTGATGGCCCCCCATCTGTCACAACCTCCTAAGGCTAATCTGGATTACCTAGTTGTTTAGAGGAGGGGAGCCTATGGCTAGCCAATAGAAATGCTAGACACAGAGGTGATTCTGGACTCCTGCTTTGCCTCAGAGCTCAAGTGTTTGACTTGCAGCTGCAAAGGAGGCACTTCAGTCAGTTAGGATCTGCATTGCTAAGCTGTGATAACTACCTGAACCAGCACCTCATTGACAGAAGCCCTGAGGCTAGTATAAAACACCAGCACCTCACTTTCATTCTTGTATAAAGGGCAAGGAGGAGCAAGAGTTCACTTTTTGCCTGACAGCTTAGTGTTGATAGTTCAGGCCCAGGAAATGGTAAACTGGGATTATAAATCCATCTCACTCACAGGGGACTCATGCCCACATTTCCCACTTTGCACGAGTGTACAGGTTATAAGACGTGTATGTGTGGGAGGGTAGGTTGAAGCTGTCTCAATGGGTTGATCGGAGCACAAGATTCATGGGATTGGAGGGAGTGTGAGCAAGAGAGAGCCTGACTATGACCGAATGATGAGGCCACTCCCCTAGGAGTGTGGAGCTGTGGATTCTATCCCCTGCTGTCAGGGTTAGTCATATTTTTTATCAATGACTGTCTAATGTATAAACAATTCATGGAGCTGGCAAGAAGGAGCCTGATTGTCAGTCTTCTTATGTGTCAGAAGCGGACTGGCCAAGTTTGCTGGGGAAGAGTATCCACACTTGAGGATAGGCTGGTGATCCAGGCCAACCTCGAAAGGCTTGGAAGGTGGGCAGATGAAAACCTAATGGCATTCAATATAGAGAAATGCAAGGTGCTCTACCTCAGGGTGGGGGGGAAACTCACATCACACTTATGGGCTCAGCAATGCTACATTCACTAGCACCACGACCGACAGAGACTTGGGGGTCATGACTGATCACAAGATGAACATGAGCCACCAATGTGATACTGCAGCCAGCAAAGTGAACAAAACTGTGGCTTGCATCTACTGATACATTTCGAGCAAGACCCAGGATGTCATCCTGCTGCTCTACTCGGCTTTGGTGAGGCTGCAGCTGAAGTACTGTGTCCAATTCTGGGTTTCACAATTCAGGAATGGCATGGAGAAGCTTGAAAGAGTCCAGAGGAGACCCACATCCATGATCAGAGGGCAAGAGAACAAGCCTTATGAAGAGAGGCTGCAAGTCATGGGACTTTTCAGCCTGGAGAAGCGCAGGCTCAGGGATGACTTGGTGGCAGCCCATAAGTACATAATGGGTGTGCATCAGGATCTGGGGTGATGTTTGTTCACCAGAGCACCCCAAGGGATGACAAAGTCTAACGGTCACAAACTTTTGCAAGACCGTTTTAGGCTGTACATAAGAAAAAACTTTTTTACTATCTGAGCCTCCGAGGCCTGGAATAGACTCCCCCAGAGGTGGTGCAAGCACCTGCTCTGGACACTTTTAAGAAACATTTGGATGCTTATCTTGCTGGGATCTTTTGAGCCTAGCTGACTTCCTGCCCAGGGTGCTGGACCCGATGATCCTACAAGGTGCCTTTCAGCTCTAATGTCTATGTAATCTATGAAATCTGTGATTCTGTAGCCTACTGACCATGGTATTTCCCATGAAGGGGACACTGCCATATCCTTGCTAGGATGGGTCTCCGTTCCTGCTGCCAAGACTGTTCATCCTTTTAACATTAGACAGTCATTGATTTTTAAAAATGGAAATCATATGGCTTGAAGAAAAGTTCCAGATATGTGAAGATTCATAACTGTAGAGGATATATGCGTTTCTTTAATCTTTGAAACCATTTCTGACACAGGGTTTGTTTTTCCATAAATATTTGCCTGAAGTGTGGTGGGCTTCCAAATAGGAGCTCTGGGCTGATGCAAAAGAAACACACTTATAGAAGTGCTATATAAAAACATGATATATTTGTATATGTGTAGCACTGTTAATTGTTGCAAATAAGTAGAACAGCATCTACTGGCCCATGTGCACACATTGTTGTTCATATGTTGTGAAGTTCAATGAAGCTTTGTTTAAATTTAGGCATGTGATAAGTCCATGGCTACCATAGGGCCTATGAGCACTGGGAATAGCTAGAGGAGTGGTGTGGTTTGCAAAGGTGGCTTAAGTCACTTGTGAGCTACACTCATGGACCAGACTATATACAGCTGATCCCCCGGTATAACTTGGCACAGTTCAAGCATTATTCCCTTTTTCACTACTGAATCACTTGACCTACAATAAAAGATATGATTAAACAATGTGTGTAAGTAAACAGTCATATCCAGTAAAGTGTTATACAGAAATCAGAGAAAGAAAATAGCTTCAGGGCAGAACTCTTCATTCTTGAAAATTTTCCAGTTTTCCTATCTGTTTTCAAATGAACCACATGATGGAACCATTTCCCTTGATAGTTTTCCATGACAATTCACCCTGAAATTTCTTTATCTCATGCTATCATTGTTAGTTTGCAAAGACAACAGTTAACCATGTAAAATAAATTCATGGCAACAAATAAAATTATACTTAGAAAGAAGACACTTGACTACTTTCTATTCAGGATTTACCTCATGTCTATGATTAATGCATCTGTGTGAACAATCTTCTTCCAAACATGCTTCACCAGCAGCTCAGAGACCTGGGTTAGAAGTTCACAATCTCCAAACATATCAAATCTCAAATAGCCAATGTTGTTTTCAAAGACATTGGTGTGGAATGAAAAGTTACTTAGATCCTCAAATACTTCTGGAGGTGGGATCTGAAAGAGTTTGGAAAAAACCATTATGAGTTGATAGTAACTCTTCTGCATAATATTAAAAAGGAATTACATGTGTGTCATGGAGCTCATGTTACACCTTGTTTTTTATAGAAAAACAAAATAAAGTGATTTCCTTGACAGAAGCAGATGATTGAGGCCCAGAGGCCTCATACTACTTCCTGTGCTCCGAGGCATGCCATAGGAATGCATTGGCTTCCTGTAATTCTTTTCCAGGTAAGCCACTTGTGGTACTTATAATCTCCTCATTAGTCTCAGCTGAAAGGTAGTTGGTTCATCATAGGTGATGCTGGCCTCAGGTGCCATTAAAGGGCCAATCACTCTCTGACAGTTAGGAATAGGTATGCTATAAGAGTCTTATATTGGGGATACATGTCTGAAATCTCATGTGTTTGGCCATGATTAATTTTACTTTATCTGTTTGTTATGGTATTAAATGGCAAATATTTATTTAAAATGTGATTAAATTCAGTTTTTAGCCAACAATAAAAGAATTATTCCTATCACCAGTATATGCAATGGTCCCATAGTCTGAGTCTGAGGCCAGAAATGAGTATTTTCCATGTATGCATCTGAAAATGGGAGAATCGCTTTGTACTTAATTCAATGACCTACGGTTCTTCATATAGGCTCCCATTCAGTTGCAAGTTTCTGTGACTAGAGAGGGCTTTGGCAAGTCCGTTATAAGAGCCCTTCCCTTCTCACCAGGGTGTTGTGAGGATCCCTTTGTTCATCTTTATGAAGTACTCAGATTATTTCAGTGATGGGGGGCCTTAAAGAACATTCATAAAACAAATAGAGCCAAGTAGTTCAAGGTAAAAGTATGTTATTGTTTCTATTTGGTAAAGTAAAAATTCTCTCCTCACCATCACATGCATGAAACAGTGGCTGTCCTCTCCGTCTCATCACCTACTAGTCTGGTGGATGATAAAAACTTAAAGGCATAGTTCATAGTTCCATAGTTCATCCCCTAAACCATGTAGGGCTGCAGAGAAAAAGACACGGAATGGATTTGCCTCCCAGCCTTTATCATGCTGGTACTATAGTAATTCCATGATGTTTGGGCTTTCTGTGCCCAAAGGGGTCAAGCAGCCGTCTAAAAGCTAAGACCTGGTGTTTGGATGTCTACTTAGAGCCACCACCACTCAAAAACAGCACTCACAAGCTGCGTGAAGCCCACTGGACATGTTAAGGGCCTAATGCTGTAGCCCTTTCCTGGATAGTATTCCCCATTTAAGGGTGACAAACAAGACTATTCATCTGAGTAATGGTCCTACATTTGTGCTGTGTTCTAGAAGATGATGCAAGGGATGGATTGTTAATTGTAATACAGTTTAATACAAGACCTCAAGACCACAATTGAGATAAGGGCCCCCTAACTCCACATGCTGCCCATGTGCATCTAAACACACACTGGTCCTGAATAGCAATGTATACGAACAGCTCAGACAGCTGAAATGTCTTTATAACCTTATGGTACAGAGGGAGACAGGCTGATGAAGTTACTTGCTCACTTAACACTGTGGTAGAATCCACACCTCTGATTCTTGAGTTCTAGGTTTGTGTCTCAACCAGAAGGCCACACTAGGGCCCTGTGCTTTAGAGGCAAAATCTTATTTCACTTTGTGCACCCAAATGACAGTTATGCAGACATGTTACTGCTTTTGTTGGCACTTATTATAGTTAGCAATTCTACTTCAGGTGCAGTGTGGACATGCAAGCATCCATACAGCTACTGAGTAGGCCTGCACAAAGTGGCTAGTATTCGCTTCGGATTTGGATTTGGCTGATTCGGGGGCAGTGATTCAACTTGGTGATTCGAATCACTGTCCTGAACTGATTCGGCTGAATCTGATTTGGAGATTTGGCTCCTGCCAAATCAACCAAATCTCTGAATCACACAGGCTGCATCCCCTGCCCATTCTCCCAGCCCTGCACGGCTCCAGCTCCAGCTCCATCTCCAGCTCCCGGCTCTTTGAAAACAAAAAGCCCCCAATTACCAGCTGCTGCTGGGTAGGGGGGGTGATCCCCACTGCCCCCCAGTGCCCCATGGGGGGTTCTGCCACAAGTCCCCTGAAGCAGTCAGTGAGTCTGGAGGGGTTTTTTGGTTGTTTTTTTTAAAGGGCTGGGAGCTGGAGTGGGCAGGGCAGGCATGGGGGGGCTGGGAGAGTGGGTGGGGTTTGGAGGGCTTATGACAGAGTCCCCCATGCAGCACAGGGAAGTGGGAGGCAGGAGGGATCCCCCCCGCCTGGCAGCACATGGTGAGCAGGGTTTTTTTTTTAAACAACAAGGAGCTGGGCTGGATGGAGCAGCCATGTGGGGCTGAGAGAGTAGGCAGGGATCGGGGGACACTCAGGAGGGTTGGGAGAGCAGGCAAGGGATGGGGCTTGACAAGGGTCCCCCATGGTCCCCTCCCCTGCTCCTTCAGCCTCCCCTCCCCTGCCCTGTACTTACCAGCACAGAGTCCAGGTCCAGCTCCATGCTGCAGTGAGCGGGGACTGCTGGAGTTGCCGAAGCTCTCCAAATCTTTTTCAAATTGATTCAGAGAGCTATGAATTGATTCGGGCCTTTTAATTGGTCCCCTGATTCGATTTGGATTCGGCGATTTAGCTACCAAATCGGGCCAAATCTCCTCCAAATCAAATCAGCACCCGAAGCTTCGCACAACCCTACTGGGTATGCATAGTAAGTTGTGCTCTGCATAGGCAGGTATGCACATTCTTATACATTTAGCTATGTGAATGTGAGTCCTCAAATTGTAACCAGGAAAAACCCCACAACTAGTCAGTGGTAGACACCAGAGGAGAAGTCCCTTTCCATATTTTGATCCAATAATCTAATGCAGGGGTGGGCAAAATATGGACTGTGGGCCACATCTGGCCCACCAGGCCATTCTACCTGACCCACAGGGCCCCTAAAATATTTAGAAAATTAATATTTATCTGCCCCTGGCTGCCTGTCAACGATGACAGGAGCCAGGGACAGTAGAACCCAGGGAAAGCTGGCGGCAGAACTAAACAACCGCAGCAGCAAGTCTGGCTTGGCCCTGCCCCGCCTTCAACCCCCATTCCCACCCTGAGCCCCAGCCAGAAGCCTCTGCCTAGCAGGGGCTTCTGGCCTGGGACTGCTCCTGCCTCCCTGCACTGAGGGAAATACAGATAAGGAGGAGGAGAGGGAGGGAGTCAGGGGAGGATTGCAGGTGATTGCTCCAGTCCTCAGGGCTGGCTGGGCCAGCTTCTGCGGTCCTGGAGCTGCAGCTGCAGCTGGGAACCGTGTGCTGCTAGGTGGGTGGTGTCGGGGGGGAGCAGGGAAATGGCTGTGGCAGGTCGGGGGAAGGAGCAGTGAGTAGTTGTGCAGATTGCAGTAAGAGGCAGGAGACAGCATGGGGACTGTGTCAGTGCACTGGGGCCAGTGCTGGTGGGGCCCAGAGCAGGGTAGCAGGAGCGCGGGGCCCAGGCTGCCAGGGGCTCTATGGAGCCCGGCTGGCTCCCTCCTCTCCCTACTTGAGCAGCACAGCCCGGACCCTGCACTTCTGCTGCCCCACTCTGGGCCCCACCGGTGCTGGCCCCAGTACACTAGTGTGGGCCCTGCGCTCCCTCCTGGTTGTCACTGTGCTGGGGGTGGTGGGGAATGGGGAAGCAGCAGGAGAAGGGAAGCAGTGGCAGATGGTGGGCAAGTGGCAGGAACACAAGGTCCACACCAGTGCCCCAGGGCCAGGAGTGGCAGGAGCACGGAGCCTAGGCTCCTGTCTGCTGCAGGGGGGGAGGGGGCAGGCTGCTGGTAAACCCTCCCCCTCCATACAAGCCAGAACCCCCCACACCTACCCAGACCCCACACTCAAACAGGCCCATATTTATCCACCCCCCACAAATCCCACCTCTACACACACCCTCCTCCTCACCCCATATACCCATAAAACTATACCCACCCTGCCACCCACAGCCTCCCACAATATTCAAGAGCAAGACTTAATTTTGAGCTATTATACTATCACCTCTATGTATACTACACAAGCTCAGGTAAATCAGGACAAAAATATTTTTTGAAATGAAATTAATGAATGTTGTAGTACATGTTTGATTTTTAGAATATAATTTGGTATTTTTCTGGTTCAGAGATGGCTAAACCCTTTGCTGAAAGGAGTACTTCTGGGGGCAAGGGGAGGGACTTCTGGTGGCAAAGGACAGGAGTTAGGGGGAGGGACTTTCAGTCCCAAGATGGTGATTGGGGTTGGGGCATCTATCAAGGGGTGGGGCTACCTATGCAGCCCTTATAGCTTGCCAAAACTCGGTAAGTGGCCCTCAGCCTGAAATAATTGCCCGCTGCTGATTTGATGGTTAAGCCATTCACCCAGGGCATGGGAGACCCAGCACCTATATACCTTTAATTCAAAGGAGTTTTGAATTTACATGTGTCCTGCTTCACAACATAATGCTTTAATCCCCAGGCAACAGGCTAAGCACTATACAGAGCTGTGTGCAGCCCTCCCCTTGAAACTGGCCCGCTGGGGAGCCATGAAAAGAAGACATGCGGGGCTGGGAGAAAGAGTGTGTAAGGCTCATCAAGGTGACCACTACCCTAAGAGGGACTCCCTAGGTTCTGGCCTGGACCCTTTCTCCCTTCCAGAGGGGAAGAACCTTCCCCCCATTCCTTATCCATTATAGCCAATAAATACTGAGTTCACGATACGGTATCTCAGCTTCAAGAGGAAGTTTGAGACTGGCCCGGATTGTGCCCAGCTTGGAGCCTGTTTGTTAGAGCACCATGCTAGAAAGCAGTAGGGATATAGACTCAAGTACCCTCTGCATGAGGCTCCCTAGGTTTCCTACTATGGTGAGTGCCCTAACTTTTGAGCTAAAAAAGTTAGGGCACTCTTCCCCTGGCATCTAGCATTTGCTAGTCATGGAGTTTTGCCAGGCTACAATTTTGGCATTTACACTTATCTAGGTACAAATGTATATCTTCACAGCCAGAGATCAGCTCATTAGCTATGTGGATACCTGTGCATATACACTGTATGTGGACTAAGATCATAATATTTGCATGTTCAAAATGAATTATGTGGCTGTGTAACTGCTATTTGTGCATATTAAGTGTAATGGCATTTTGTCTTAGGTCTCACAATTTGGCAGCCTCTGGGCTTTGCCTCCTGCATACTCTTGTAGCTGATATTTATCATTACCATTCTAGTCCCTTCTGCAATGCCAGAACTTCAAACACTGATTCCAGTGTTCTTCTGATACTAACTATTGCTCTAATGGTAAGAGCCAAGTTTAATGACTCCCTTCCTGCACCTCTCTCTCTTTTGCTCTTTTTTTTTTTCTCCTCACCTTGTGAAAAATAACCACTCTATCTGGGCTATCAGTTCAACACTATTGAGTTTGTCATTTCCAATCCACTTCCCAGTGACAGCAATGCAACTTGATCTTTCCAGTGTATTTTGCTTAACAAATCATGGGTTGAAAGACCATATCCAGTGCTCATAGCATTGTTTTGACTTTGCTTATTTGTGGTTCAGAAGAAATGGACCTCTGGGAGAGAAAAAAATTCCTTTTTGCAAAGGAGAAGGCAGAAAAGATGCATCATCCATTTTTTTTATCTACAAATGAAGCAGATGTATTATTTTCAGTAAGAATTAACCTACAAGTAACATTTAATCTGTAGCCGTAGATAGATTTCTAGACTACACCTTCAAAATGGACTCTTGCCTAGGTTATGGCTTCCCGGGTTTTTTCTTCTATTACCTCTTGTGATCTTTTTTTCTTACCTATTTAATATGCTGTACCAAAAATTTGGCCATTTGGGAACTTCCTGTTGGTAAACTGTGTTGTTGACTGTTGTGATTTTATTGCAAATGTCATGATGCTGATGTTTTCCTTAAATACTGAGCTCTCCCGGAGTCATATGAACATGAGGGAATCTCAGAGAAAGTTTCTCACCTTCACGGTTATACAGAAGAGAATGTAAGTAAGTTTAAAGGCTCAGAAACTGGAAGGCAAATAAAACTAATATAGAATGGATTTTTAAAAATCTCATGTTTCTCAGGTTTGGGGGTGTGGATCTGAGGTGGGTACTAGTGGGTTACTTCCTTACACAACTGGAAATATGTAGCAATGTGGAGAGCAGCTGCTACCATTACCTAAGGCTGTAGGGTGCAGGGGTCATTGCGCAGGCCAAAGTCCCCTTCATTTTGGAGGATCACATACTGGATAGTGGGGGAAGGGCAAACAGTGACAAGCTGTAGTTCACAGCAAGATTTGGAGGAATGTTTAAGCCGAAATGGTTGAATTGTTATGTATAAATTCCCTCTGCCTTATTAAGAAGAACGCTGCAAGCCGTGGAGTTAGAACAGAGCCTTGAATGTCAACAGCTCAGGCTGACGCAACCTGAACAAGTGAAGAACCATCATTAGTTGATAGCTGTATAGGGTATCTGGGCCTTCTCCTTTAAACTCTTATCACATGTCAGTACTTTGCATGGATGGAGCAGTGTGATATGAATGAGAAAGTAGGACACTGGTCTGAACTCTGAAAGACTGGAGTTTCATTCCTGGCTCTGGCACTGAGCTACTCCAACCCCGCTCTGTGCCTGTTTCCCTTCCCCTCCTTTACCTGTCTTGTCCATGTAGAGTATAATCTTTTGGGGGCTGGAATTGTCTCTGACTGTGTTTGTAAAGTGCCCAAAACAAAACAGTGCTCCTCCATGTGTTAGAGTTTTTAAATATTTAAAATATTATATATATATATATATAAAAATATATATAATATTTTAAATATTTTAAATATTGTAAATAACAATATTGTCAAGCCCAATTGTTTAAAAACCATGGAACCCCCAAAATCTAAGGTTGGTTTAAAATCATGGCATTTCTTTTAAATAGCAGCTTTTGAGTTTTTTCTTTTTTATGTTCTGTTTTTCAATCTTTTAGTGTTGTACTCAAGTCATATTTTCAAACTTTGCTCTGCTGGAGCTATAGAAGTTTACTTTTTTTAAAGTGAAAGCTGAGATTCTCATTCAATCGTAAGACTCCAGGTGTGTGAGCTTTAAATGAAAATCAGAAGGCAAACAAAAACCATTCACCAAATATTGCAAGACTCTCAAGAAATTCTGAGAATCAACAACAAGGAAATAATGACAGTCCAAATTATGTTAACATGAGCATTCATGAAAATAAAGTTGGGCACTTCATTCCTGTTCAGTTAATACCCTTTACAGCTTGGGATTTTTTTTCAGCACCTAAACAACTGGTCTGCCCGGTCAGGATCAAGAATTCCAGTTTTTATCTCAATGAAAATAAATAACAACACGGACACTGAGCCGAGGAATTCTGATTCTGTGCAGCAGCACAAACACATGACCAGCCTGCAACACTAGAGATTTAGTGTCAATTAACGGTTATGCTTGCAGAACAGCTGTTACAGTGGATATTATAGCTGCAAAAGAAACTGACAAAATAAGTATAGGCACATCATTTAGCTTCCAATAAAAAAATCAGTTTTGCAAATTCCTAAAAGTAATGGCACATTTTAATGTTTAAAAAAAATAGTGAAAACGTTTTCTTCTTGGCATTGTCACAATCCAAGATGTAACTGTTTTGTGTTTGTGCGTAATGAGCAGAAAATGAAGCTGACTAAAACCAGGAAACATAAAAGAAGTTATTAGTGCGCTGTCATTTTTCAGACTGCACACAGGCAAAAAGTAAACAAATATCAGAGAGAGTAAAGAGACAATTACACCTAAATAAAGGCCAGATTCTCAGCTGGCACAAACTGGCATGGCTCCATTGACCTCAATGGGTTTGTGCATCAACAGTGCACTGAGCCTCTAATACAATTTTTTCATCTGTTATTGGTAACACATTAGGGATAGGGTTTTTATTTTTTCCTATCCTGATACTGTTCCTTTAAACAGAGTACAGCAACTTTTTTTTTTATTAGTCGGGCAAACCTGACATAGGTTTTGGGGACATAAGCAATCTTTCCCTACTCCCACTGACTTGTCTGTAAACCTCCTATTCCCTGTCCCCAGCTCCAGTAATACTCTAGAAAACAGCTCCTACTCATGTGCGGCAGTGGAGTAGGAGCAAGGTTTGTTGTGTGGGCATCAGGGAGTACATGGAAACCTGCCTTGCAAGCAAAAGCTCAGGCTATTTTCTGAATCACAAAACACTGTATATGTAAGACTAGCCCCTGGGAAGCCTAAATTGGGCAAATGTCATTTATGCAGCAGAGAACTCCAGCTAACATTGACCTTGCCACTGTCTCAGAGGAGATATTTTCATCATCTTTTATTATGCCTTAGCAGTGGTTCCAGTGTAGTAGACACCAAGGTATACATATGCATTTCAGTTGCCTCTCTTTTATGCATACCCCTCTTAACTTCTCTGCCGTTATTCCCCCACTTCCCAATCAGTATCCAGGCTTGCTTTGGACTCCCCTCCTATGGAAAAACCATTAAACCTCATCAAAACCATACTTGACAAATGACTGAGCTAATTAATGTAGAAGCATTAATTAACACAGGCTCACTGAAGTCAGTAGTTTTTTTCCCATCAACTTAACCAGGGCCAGGATGTGATAAATAAGATTCCATCCTGTGCATCCTATTTTGACAGTCAGGGCTCATGGCATGTTATAATAACCAATATCAATAACAGTGGTACACAGATTGGGTCGTTCATTGGCTGAATAGAGAACCAATGGCAGAACACTGATATGCTGCCAATATTTTGGCAAGGAGCTCCCACAAAAATGTAGTCTGTGATGGGCCCCATATCCCAGGAGTACTAAGTGGAACAGTGAGGAAATCAAGAAAACTGTGAATTAGATTTCCCATTTAAGCCCAAGTTCTTTCTACAGTCAAGGTGCAAAGCAGCATGTATTTAGATGTGCCATTCCCTGAAAATTTTTAAACTTTGCCCTTGACCACAGTGACTGAGAACATGGCACAGAGGTCATACCCCGTTTTAAATTATATGAGCCTTAGGCTTCTTAGGGTGGGAGCCTGGAGATTTCTGCCTGCAGGAAAAATATTGCAGATGCCCAACACATGGTGCAGTCTAGTTCATTTAAAAAGCAAAAGTGTGTTTTTCAGAAATCAATGTAACGAGCTCCTAGGCAAGTCATCTCTGGCACAGATGCAATATTAGTAGTCAGGGAGGATCTAACTCCATCTAAGGCAGGGATATTATCCTAACTTTCCCCCCATTTTGAAGGTGAAATGTTAACAGGTACTCCTAGGAGCTCCCTCCAGCACAACTGTGCAGCCAGTTCATAATCAGTCTGGCTCAGAACCAAGCAGAGCTTCTATAACACAAGCATCATAGTTAGGGCAAAAGTGGCTTTTTAAAAATCAACTTCTTTTTGGGGTCAATCAGATTATAGCTGCACCTTACCAGATGCCTTTTTCCGAAGCAAAATGTATAGGTCACTTGGGAATCTCTACTATTGCTCAGGAGATAAGCTAGGGGTGGGAGTACATGGCAAAAACTGAGAGTTATGTACAAATCTAGTAATATAAAAATAGAAGGTAAGTATATGCATGTTTATATAGACGACAAATTACGCTACAAAGTACATGTGTGTATCTCTTGTAAAAGATTCAGAGACCTTTCTCAGACTGCAAAATCGGCCCCACCAAAATAAATAATGTAAGTAGGAGGTTTGTTTAGGCTACCACGGAGGAGAACCAATGGGCACAAGCTGATAGAGGAAAAGTTTAGGTTGGACATTAGGAAAAACTTATTTTCCATAAGGGTATCTAGAATCTAGAGGACACTCACAGCAGAGGTGGCACAATCACCAACCATCCTTGGAGGTGTTCAAGAGGAGACTGGAAAAGCACCTCGTTGAACTCATTTGAGCCCAATAACCTCCTGCCCATGGCAGGGGACCAGACTTGATGATCTTACAGGTCCTTTCTGGCCCTTCCATTCTATGATTCTGCGAGCAAATTGTCCATTGAGAATGATGGGGGTGGGGGGTGGGGACAGAATGCTGCCGTCCATCACCCCACACTGCTGTCACCTCCCATGAACAGGGTTGGGGGGGAAACTTGCATGCAGCCACTGCCGCTGCCACCTACTGCCCCATGCTGCCGCTGCCACTGCTCTGCATCCGGCCCTGTGCCACCCTCTCCCCCGCAACTCCATGTTTGGCTCTGCTCCATCCCCCCACCTCCCCGTCATGGCTGGCTGTCATGGCTGGCCAGCACCTCTGCTGTCATGGCTGGCCAGCACCGCTGCTGCCTCCAAGGAGCAGGGCTGGGGGTGGGGGGTGAGGCCAGCATCCCCGCAGTCATGGCGGTGCCCCGCTGTTTGTGTCTGCCTGTGTGGAGCATTGTGATCGGCTGCTGAGACAACCAATTAGAGTGCTCCAGGAGCATTATGGACAGACAGACAAACACAGACAGACGGACAAAGCCCTTTTATATATCGAATGATTCTATAACAGGACAAAACAATAGCACTGAAGTAGAAGTGACATGGGAGGGGGGTCTGGTAGAAGAAGTACTCCCTATAATAAACACTACTACTTTAGCCCACTGCCCTCTACAGCAAGTCCACATGTAAATTTACTGGTTATGAGACATATTAGCTCAACAGCCCCAGAGCTTGAAGATTTTTGTTAACCAGCATGTATTGCTGTATAAGCTGCAGGTAAAAAGCCTAAATCCTGGCCATTTTACTGATTTGAGGTGAGTTCAATCTCCAAAGCCCATTGTCCTCTTTCCGGAGACTGGTAAATAGTGGTGATTTAGAGTTATGGACCACAATTGGGTCTGGGAATTCCTGACTCATTGATCCCAGACCATGTAGCACCCACCCAATAGATGGTAGGGACTCACAGCAGCTAGGCACATGAGAGACTTACCTGTATTGGCACAATCCCTGGGATACTGTCCTTGGAGTGCTCTGGGATGTAGGCTATTTTGAGGTGCACATCTCCAGAGAGAGCTTGCAGATCAGCAGCTACCTTCTGGGCCAGCTCTTCTTCAGAAGTAATCATTTTGTAGGTTTCCTTGTTGATGAGGTTAGTAAGCCTGGTTGCCACATTGGTCCCAATGTCTGCAAAGGCATAATTATCAGCCACCAGCTTCCCCACTGTCTGCAGTACACTGGGGACCTTGGCCCGCAAGGCAGCAATTTGCTGGGCAACCATCATGGCTTCGTTTCCCTGGACAGTGATATGTGGCTCCACCCCAGATACACTCCACACTTTGCCAGTGACTGGGCTGAGCACCACCTGGTTGGGGATGGAGGCATATAATGAGCTGTTGCTGACTTGGTAAATGCCCACAGAAAGTGATCCACCCACTGTGGGCTCACCTATGACAGTGGCTCGGTGCAGATCTTTCATGGAACGGGTAAATGCTTCAGCTGCTGAGCCACTCATGTGGCTAGTCAGGATGTAGATGTCTTTGAGGGAGCCATACCTCTTGCCAGTAACCTGGGGGAGGGTCCACACCTCAGTGCTATGAGAAGTGCTGCGGTCAAAGACAGTGTAGAGGTGTTGCCGGGGCTCAGGCTCAAAGAAGTAGGAGCAGAAGATGGGCACAGCTGTGGAATAGCCGCCTGTGTTGTACCTCATGTCAATGATCATGGCATTGGTATCCACTAACTTGTTCCATACCATCTGCACCAGCTGTGGCCCAATGGCTTTGACTGTCTCTGCCTCAGCCATCATGTCGAAGCGTAGGTAGCCCAAGTTGCCTGGCAATACATCAACTTTGAAAAGAGCCTCAATGATGTAGCCCAGCTCCTCAGGGCTTGGGATATTATTGGGGGGCTGTTCCTCTGGGGCTGGCTCCACCTGGCTGTAGAAGACATGAAGTCGGTGGTCCCCTGAGGCCTCCTGCAAGTCACTGGTAAGCTGGGAAGCCAATGTCTCAAAATCCACAGCAGAGCGATAACCACCTTGGGCCCTCTTGGTGCTTAGCATTGCACTAGCCCTCCCAGCCACCTCTGGAATGGCATAGTGTGCCTCTAGGAGCTGACCAGTTCCCTCTATAAGTGTTCCCATGCCCTGGTGGAAAGCAAGAACCTCCTCAGCTTTCTCTAGTGCCTCCTCAGCCAGTACAATGGCATCAGGCACCACACCTCCACCCATCCAGCTCTCCCCATGGTTGTCAATGAAAGTGATGACAGGAACTGTGATGCTGAGGCCATGGGTGATGTCTCCCTCAGGCTGCAGCAGTGGGAAGGTACAAGTGTGTGACAGTCTCCCTGCTGTGATCTCACCAATCAGAGTGGCACGGTCCAAGGACTGCATGAGGTAAGCAAACTCTTCAGCTGCTGTGGCAGTACGATGGCTGATGAGCAGGTAGATGCCACGGTGGGCTCCGTAGGGCTGCCCCAGAAGTTCTGCTTGGCTATTGTGTTCCTGCGTGTGGTTGGTGCGTCTATCATAGGTAGTGAAGAGGTGGACAGGGCCAGCAGCAGGGTCCTGGAAATAGGAGAGCAGCAGGGGCACAGCAGATGAGGATGAGCCCCCAGGGTTATAGCGCAGGTCTACAATCAGGTTCTCAGTAGCTTGGAGGGGCTCCCATACTTTCTGCCTGATATAAGGCCCCACCTTAGCTAGCACTGAAGCATCGGCAAACTCATCAAAGCGCAAGTAGCCCACATTGCCTGGGAATACAGATACCTTGAACAATGTGTCCACCAGAACATGCAGCAGCTGCTCATTGTTGGGCAGGCTGGGAGCCACTGGAATCTTCTCCTCCAGTGGGGAGATAGCAGCTTCATCTGGTGTGGTGACTCGGAGAAGGAGGCGGGGGTCCTCAGACACAGCCTGCATCTCAGCATTGAGCTTGGCAGCAAGGTCCTCTGCAGACTGGATGGAGGAGAAGTCAAAGGCAGTGAGGTGCTGCAGCAGTGCAGGCACCCGCTCAACAAGGGTGTAATGGTCTTGTAATATGTCCATGAGGTGGCTGATTATTTCAGGTACTGCTCTGCGCACTGACAGGATGGCCAGGGCTTTCTGAAGGGCGTGCTCTGCTTGAGTGGTCACACATGGCATCACCCCACTGACCTCCCAGCTCTGCCCACCCCCACTCAGGGGGCTCACAGACCGTGACACAGGTACTGTCATGTAGAAATCAGAAGGACCAATGCGCAGTTTCTGGATGTCCAAAGAGCCCCCAGCAGTCCTCTCCCCGACAGTGATGGCTCTGTGCATGTGCTTGAGGATGTAAGCCACATCTTCAGCCACTCCAATGGTATGCTGGCTAATCAGCACAATGACATCCTTTTCCATGCTGTACCTATCACCTAGCACCTTGGGCAGTGTCCATATCTCTGTGGTGGTGTTAGAGGGTCGGTTGTATACAGTATCCACATGCAGCACCTTGTCAGCTTCATAGAGATAGGAGATGACAAAGGGAATGCCAGAGATCTGTCCCCCAGTGCTATGACGCAGGTCTAGCACAAGAGCAGATGTTCCCATCAGCGTCTTCCATATCTTTTCCACCAGAAAGCTACCAATCTTCTGCACAACATCCTGGCCAATAATATAG
This sequence comes from Crocodylus porosus, assembly GCF_001723895.1. Lineage (NCBI taxonomy): Eukaryota > Metazoa > Chordata > Crocodylia > Crocodylidae > Crocodylus > Crocodylus porosus. Next base: position 35,929,198 of record NW_017728951.1, on the reverse strand, counting down.
TCAATTCTCAGGTAGCCCACATTGCCCTCCAGCTGCTCATACTTGACCACATGCTGGATAAGATTCAAGAGCTGCTCATGAGTGGGGAAAGCCTCAGGTTCTTGCTTGGGAGCTGTAGGAGCCAATGGTTCATAGGAGATCACAAGTCTTGGGTCATTTAAGGCGCCTTGCACACCAGCTGTCAAGACACTCGCCAACATTTTAGGATCAGAGATATCCAGGATCTCTCCACTCTTGATGGCTTGTTCAATGGCTTCTTGCATCCCCATCAGGTTTTCAGGGAAACAATAATTATCCAGAAGAATCTTGGCCATGTCCAGTACCAGAGTTGGCTGGAAGATTTCCTCAGCGTACACACCAGAGAAAAAGAGGGATGATAACAGCAGGAGATATCCCCTGATCATTTTGAATCGGCAAGGAGACAAACATAAACTGCACCTTGGGAAGAAATCAGAAACTCCTGTAGATCAAGCTGAACTTATCTCCCTGTCAGCCCTCTGTGTCTGTGAATCAGCACTGAAATCCCAGTGATAAACCTGGGAGCACTCAATTGATAAACCTGCATTAAACCTTTAATCTCATTAAATTGGAGTGCATCAGCCAAAGTGCACCAATAGATGAAGTTCAGCATCATGCCACTTTACAAATCTCTTATGAAACAATAATAAAATTCAGTCAATGAGGAGATGTTTATACCAAGCTGTTAGCTTATAAGATTCTTTCTGACAGATAATAGTTTTCAATATATACAGCAGTGTCCATTATAAACTAGTCCAGAATTATCTTGACAGTGAATCCATTAAATGCAAAGCTGTTTGATGTAGAGTCATAATTAGAATAATAATCATCCAACCTATTAATGCTACCTATAACAAATAATATGAGGAGTATTTTGAAATGGCCTAACTCTGCAAGTATTTAATTTTTTGCAGGTATAGCCCAGATGATGATTTACAATACAACATCTTTGGTCTTTTCTTGCCTATGGTCAGCAATGAACTGTATTTTCATTCTACAGCTACAAGCTCTCATCTAGAAATTTTGAACATTTGAAATGGCCCATTAAATTTAAGGTAAAAACAGCCCATTAATTTCAGTGCTGACTATTTTCAGCATTTTGAACAGGACTGTGAAATACATTTGCTTCATCGTAATGCAGCTAAATCTGAGGTGACTTTAATCTTTATAATTTGCACTCAATTAGGATTTACTTGTAATACCACTAGGCAACATATGGTCACGTCTGGTGACAGCTTCCAGCCAATAGACATTAGACTTGATATACTAAAATAGAACATGGCGGGTGGGGGGGTGTTGTTTCCTTTGTCCCCAATGCATTTGAGGCTCTGTCTTACTAAGAGTTTGAAAGAGGATCAGCATTTGCAAGATTCAGCTTCAGGTTGTATTCATGTGAACTGTTAACATGCAGAGCTGCAGTATGACATACCTAATATACTCACATAAGCCAAAGTCTGTCTTTACCTTTGAGAAGAATGCTTGCTAAGTGCAGGTTCACCCAATCAATTCAGCTGATGCAGGGCAGATGCAAGAATAACTCAACATGGAAGGAGTATACTCATCTGTAACTCTTTCATTCTGCTACTAAAAAGTGAAACAGGTTATCCCTTGTTTTAGGTGTGTAGGAGAGGGACCATGGTCCTTCCCCTGGCCTGGTTGGCTATGCCCCCTCAGCAGGATGGAGTGATGCCTACGTTAATTACAAATACATACTTTGATCAGGTGCTAGGGCAGCAGTCTACCTGTGTCCTTCATGAGTGATAGTTCAGGAGTTCCCTAAGCCTCCTCCCAGGTCTGTGTACATGCAGGATGTGCCTGAATCCACCCTGTTTCTTATCTATGGGAATATATGAGCCATAGGTGTTACCTGTCAGCTCCATGTTCTTGGGGAACCCTGACACAGGACACAGACTGTCCGACTCACAAAGAATCGCCATCCCTCCCCCACCTAAACAGAAACTTATTAAGATGCAGTGAGAGACTCACCTAAAACCCTCCAGATAAGGGTGACAAAAGTGCAACAACTGCCCTAGG
>NW_017728951.1:35925036-35927135 GCF_001723895.1 Crocodylus porosus | reverse complement strand
TGCTCATGAGGGAAATGAGAAGGGAATCCTAGGAGTTCCTTTCCTCCAGGCATTTCAGCTAACTGTAGATCTAGCTAATGGGGTGTTATGGAAGTTAAAAGGAGGACCTGCAGAAGTCTCTGCTGTGCATCATTGTGCTGCCATAAAAGCACCACTGAAAATACTGTTTTCAGTAAAAAGCAGGAAGGGGTGAGGTAAAAATAATGGCAAAAATTTTGGAGAACATTTCTAAAACCCTAATAACACCCCATTTCCAAACAAGTTTAGGAATAAATTTATATTCTGGTGCTTTTGTGACACTTGGAAATGTTTGGCTATACTTCCTGTATTTAATTTTTCTCCCCTGGGGATTCAGCACTGACAGATTCAAATTAGAAATACTAAATCCCAGGAACCAGACTGTTCCACAGGAGGGAGGATGGCCCCACATTCAAAGTACTACCCAGGGGGTGCATATACACAAGATGCTAATAGCACAGTAGCCTAATAATACCGCCCACTACTGCGTCACAGCATAAACAGTGCTAATACATTACTGCACAGTATTATTAGGTTACTGCACAGTAGCATCACTTAAGAGCCATTTGCCAGCACTACTGCACAGTAACTCTGGTTACTGCACATTTATTTAGTACTTGATTTTACAAATACTGAAGTAAATGCACAGTAACCACTGTGCATTAATGAACATGTAGATGCATCCAGGGAGACTCAATTTCACTTTCTTGCTTTGCCACAGGCTTCCTGTATGATTCTGGCCAGCCAATTAGCCATTTTCAGCTCAGTTTTCTCATGGGTAAATGGCAATAATAGCACTACTCTAACTCACGGGGATATCGTGAAGGTAACTATAATAAAGACAACGAAGTGCTCAGATGTTTTAGTGCTGGGGGGCAGTTCTTCACACAAAGCAGTTTCGAAGTACCAGAAATCTTGCAAGAGACCCAGTGTTTAAGACATTTCCAGTCCAACTTTACACACTCAAGAGGCTCAGGTAGTTGTGACTAACAAGAAGTGAAGCTGAGGCCAACACGTTGCTATGTTGTTTTATATCAGCTGGGTGAACCTACAAGAGACGTTCACTGTGCAGTAGACTAATTAGCTGCACAGTAAATGTTGCACATCTACACGTGCCCCTATTAGGCTGGAGTAAACTAATTTAATCCACAGAAGGATAGTACTTGTAAGTACAAGTACTGTCTTTTTGAAGAGTAAAAACTTTGCAGCAGCACATGTATAGACAATGCTTCAGCTGGCTGGAACATGAGGGTGCTTCAGTGCGGGGGCTGCCTGCTGGCTAGCCCAAAGCTGAAGCACCCTTGTACCCCAGCCAGCCCCAGAGGAACATGTTGAGCCAGGGAGAGCAGCCCTGGCCTGGCAGGCTGACCCATGAGGCCCCCACCAGCTGGGGCTGCTCCACCACAGCTCAAAACATGGTGGTCTCAGACACACGTGAAGATGTGGCACCTGGGAGCAATAAACTCCAGAGCAATAACCTGTGGAGTTTATTCAAGTGCATTAATAGGCATATGTAGACACTATGGCTGCGCGAAGCTTTGGGTGGTGATTTGATTCGGAGGAGATTCGGCCTGATTCAGTGGCCGAATCTCCAAATCTGAATTGGATCAGGGGAACAATTAAAAGGACCGAATCAATTCAAAGCTCTCCGAATCTTCGGAAAAGATTCTGAGAGCTTTGATGATTCGCGCAGTCCCCAGTGGCTGCAGCAGGGAGCTGCAGCTGACTCCAAGCTGGTAAATACTAGAGGCAGGGGATGGGGGGGATGGGGGAGGGGAACATGGGGGTCCCCTGCCAGCCTCCAACCCCCCTGACCCCCAGCTCCCAGTGCTTTAAAGAAAAGCCCCAGTGCTCACCAGGTGCTGCTGGGTGTGGGGGGGGAACAATCCCTGCTGCCCCCACTGCCCCATACTGCATGGGGGGCTCTTCATGAGCCCTCCAACCACCCCCCCTGCTCCTCTAGCCCCCCCATCGGTGCCCTGCCCAGGCCAGCTCGGCCCTTTAAGAAAAAAAAACAGAGAAAAAAGAGAGAAAAGCCCCGGGACTCACTGCTTCTGCAGTGGCTTGTGCAGAGCCCCCCA
>NW_017728951.1:35911380-35924896 GCF_001723895.1 Crocodylus porosus | reverse complement strand
GTCGCAGGGCTCATGCAGAGCCCCCCACACAGTGTGGGGCAGTGGGAGACAGCAGGGATAGCCCCCCCCAGCCCAGCAGCACCTGCTGAGCCAAGGCTTTTTTCCCAAAGACCTGGGGTGGGCAAGGTAGCCATTGCTGGGCTGGGGGATGGGCCTGGCTGATTTGGAGACTTGGAATTGATTCAGGACAGTGATTCGAATCACCGAATCAAATCACCATCCCCTGAATCCGAATCTGAAGCAAATACTAGCTGCTTCACACAGGCCTAGTAGACATGCCCGCTGGAGATTTGCTCTATTGATTTTATTAAAGCTGTAATGCTTTACACCAACTGAGGACCTGATATTTTATATTCCTTCATCACTGGATCCATATTTTTTCAGTGTCTTAGCTACTTAATCCAATGTGTATTTATTTTATATTCCCAAACTTGTATTAAACAATAACTTAGCATCCTGACATGTGAACTGGGTAGAATGCTGCACCTGGCTAGTATAGGATTGCTAAATATCCCAAGACTGTCAGGACCCCAGTTTTATGCCTCACCGTCAGATGGGGTCCTGTTATAAATGCACTGCACACAGGCTGAGAGTATCACTGCAGAGATGTGCCAACACTAATCATACATAATCTGCATAGTGGTGAATGTAAATGCTTGAGGCTTCGTGAGCAATTCAAGCAATTTAGCCTTTTGTGCTGCTTCCAGTTTGCTTGCAAAATTCAGGGCATGTAGTATTTATCCAAACTGATAGGGAATGCTCTGTTAAAAATATATGCTCCTTGAAGATTATAAAATGCCTCACATAAATGTACAGTGACACCACTGGGATTTAATGGCAGGAGAGGAAAAAAACAGTGACATGCAAAAGGGAAAAGAAGTTGGAAGAGAAAAAGCACACCAAAAAAAGGAATGTTCTACAGCTGCAGTAAAAAGAACAAGTTGATCCAATTACAGGTACCTCACATAATGATCGTGCCGGCACTGTAAATTTTCTGAAATTTTCTGAAATGCAGCTCCAAAAGCATCACCAAAGGAAGGCACTAGACAAGGATGAAGCTCTTGATGATAATTTATGAATAAATAAGGATACAAGACAAGATGCTTCGGTGACCTGGAACAGTGTTTGATGCCTCTGATAGAAGAAGGCATCGGTAATTTTCGGCCATGTTGCATCCTTGCTCCAATTCTGGAGGCTGGAGGCTACTCTGAGCTATACTTGTGGATAACGTCTCCCAAGAAGCCATATTTCTGGTCATGATCACTAATGTGCATCTTTCTTTCCCACCCAGAGTCTTGTAACCTCTCTGACCCCATCCAGGCCAAGGGCACTGTTACACTGCAGGTTCAGGAGGAAATAGTATAGAGACTGAATAGCAAAACATTGGTCAATGTTTAACTAAAGTTTTTTCTTTGTTAGAGGTGGGTCAAGGCCATGGCACCTTCATTCCAAGGCAGCACAATCTAGGGCTAGAGGACTGGACCAGACTTCAAAAGACCTTGATGCAATTTCAGCTCTGTCACTGTCCCAGTGGGTGACCTTAGGCAATTTTTTTCACTTCTCAATGAATGTTTCTCCTCTGACTCATTGCTGTTTTTTCCATTTACCTTGTAAATTTTTCAGGCCTCCTATAATGGGTCCTTAAGTCTGGCCACATCGACAATTACACACAGAACCCCATGTTGAAAGAACTGAAGAAACAAATTAAATAAGAGGTCCCATAGACTGCTTCATTACCTATACAGCCCAGATTCACTCCTTGAGCAGCATCCATTCTGTGCCATGACTGTAGCAGGGGTTCTGTGTGAAAAATAGTGTATAACGATGTGATTAAAGAATGCATCATAATCTGTATGTATTAGGTAAATATATACAACAATAATTCTGGCATTTCCTACTTTGGGGTGCTTGACTTTGCATCTGAAATAATCTTTTACCACCATTTTTGGATGTAGCTTCCTATTTTTTTTTTTAAAGGCAAACTGAAGAAACAGGAATTCCTTTGTATGAAATCATTTTTACACCCATGTGGATCATCACCAGCATGGTTTGAACCTGATCTCAAGCAAGGCCTCTCCAATCCCAGGGCACATAGTACCCACTGAATAGATCATATATCCATGGGCCAGATCCAATGGCTCTACTGGCCAGATTTGGCTTACAGGCTGCAGGTTGCCAGCCCCTGGTGTAACTGATAGCAGAAGCAGAAGTATCATCATCTGTGTGGACCTGTACCAGAGGTGGTTGAGACACAGTTTGTCAGTGGTTTCACTGATTGCTGCTCACTGCAGAGAAATGATGATACTCAGACACATTTGGTTGTATTCCATGTTCTGGAAAGAAGAGGGCTCTGTTTCCTTCAAGGCGTATCTCTCTTGTCGTATTCTTCTAGCCTGTCCCTGCCCCTGTCCCTGTTCCTGTCCCTTTTACGTCTCTTCCCAAAACCTATCTCTCTATCCCAACTCTAGCCTTGTCTTCATTCCCCTGTGCAGCAGGGCACTTGAAGTGCCAGCCCTTTTAAGAGGTCAGGCAGCCTGTGGTGCCACTGGCAGGTGGGGGTCAGAGCTAATTGTGGAAGCAGCTGACCCAGGGGGCTGGCAGGTGAGGCTAGACCTGATCAAGGGAGTCACCTGATTGGAGGAGGGCTGGGCTTAGGCAGGGTATAAGCCTAGACCCTAAGAGTAGGGCTGGCAGTAACATCTTGGGAGCTGGTGAAGGGATGTTGCCCAGCAGGAAGGCTGCAGCTCCTGAATGCCAGCAAGGAGTATGCCATCTGAAGCAGTCTGGAGGTTTGGATAGGAACTAGGGGTATCAAGGAGGTTCCTGGGGACCCTAGGGTCTAGAGCCCTGAGAAGGGGGCCAAGTGCCTGTGGGTCTATTGAGGGGCTAGGTGAGCCCAAAGATTGAGGCTAAGTGTTTAGGAGACTTTTTGAAGAGTCTGGGTAAACCCTGTGAGCAGGGCCGAGTGTGGAGGCCTATTGAGGGGTCCAGATGAGCCCAGAGAAGGAAGGGGCTATGCTAGTGAAGACCTCCTATGGAGGGCTCTGGGTGATCTCAGAGTGAGTGATCTGTGGAGGGGCCCAAGGGGGCAGACTCACAGAAAAGAGAGGGCTGACAGATAGAGAACTGACCCTGGGAATTTCAGCTGGCCTTTGTGGACCCAGGTGGAGCTGAAGGTTGAAATAGGCCACAGCAGAGACTGTCAGAGCTGAGAGACCCTGGAGTTCTCAACTGGCCTTGCCTTGGGCCAGGACCTAGAAGAGGCTGAAGGTCCTCATGTGGCCACAGCCAACAGGAAGGGACCAAGGGGTATACAGCCCTGGATGATGATGGCTGATGCTAGGCCATCTGAGAAGGAGGAATCAAGGAAAGGGATCCAAGACAGAGCTGGGGCTGAGGGGGCCTGGAAGTGAGATTGACCTTGAGCCAGGCGGTCTAGAGGCCAGCAGCCCAGGAAGGGTAAATGAAACCAAAGGGGAGCCCAGAGAGGGCCCAGGAGCAAGACCAGGAAGGCCAGAGACTTGTCCTGGGTAAGACCTCAAACTGCACCCTACTCAAGCTGGTTAGCATGGTGGGGCTGCTTGTGGCAGGACAGCCTCTATGAAAAGACACACATGGGCCACCCTAGAGCAAGGCTAGGATGGGGCACTGGGAAACCTCAGCTCCCCCTGCCCTGTGGGCTACCCTGTTGAAGACAAAGGCTAGGGGAGCACACCCCAACAGAAAAGCACCAAGCCAAGGAGGACTGGTGAAGGGCCTGATGAATAGGGAGGCCCAGAAAGGGGGCTGAGAAAGTGTAGGGGCACTGGAAGGGTCCAGTGTCTCAGCAAGGGGCCAGGAATAGTGTGTCCCATAGATGGGCCTGGGAATAGAGTACGGGACCAGACAGGTCTGAGGGCCTGGAGAGCGGCCAGGAAAGTGGAGGGCCAAAGGGTCCAGAATGAGACACCAAAGCGGCTGGCAGCCCAGGTAGAGGGGTCGGGAGAGGGACCAAGGGGCCTGGTAGCCCAGAGAGTGGTTGTGTGAGCCTGCGGGGGTCTGAGAGCCCAGAGAGGGGCTGCCTAAGCAATTAGTAGAACATAGAATCATAGAAAATTAGAGTCAGAAGGCACCTAAGGAGGACATCTAGTCCACCTCCTGCTCAAAGTAGAACCATCCCCAACTAGATCATCCTAGCCAGGGCTTTGCAGAGCTGATCTTTAAAAACCTCAAAGGATGGAGATTCCCCCACCTCTCTAGGTAACCTCTTCCAGTGCTTCACCACACTCCTAGTGAGAATTTTCCTACTGTCCAGCCTAAACCTCCCTTGCTGCAACTTCAGACCATTGTTTCTTGTTCTATCACCACTGAAGACAGTCTCCGTCCTATTTGGAACCCCGCTTCAGGTAGTTAAAGGTGGCTCTCAAATCCCCGCTCAGTCTTCTCTTCTGCAGACTAAATAAGCCCACTTTACTCGACCTCTCCTCAGAAGTCAAGTGCCCCAGCCTCCTCACCATTTTTTGCTGCCTTCCTCTGAACTCTCTCCAACTTGTAGTGGGGGGCCCAAAACTGGACATAGTATTCCAGGTGTGGTCACACCAGTGTAGAATAAAGTGGAATAATTACTTCCCCTTATCTGCTGGCAACAATGCTACTTATGTAGCCCAGTATGCTGTTAGCCTTCTTGGCAACAAGGGCACACTGCTGACGTTTATCCATTTTATTGTCCACTGTAAGCCTCACGTCCTTTTCTGTAGAGCTGCTGCTTAGCTACTCAGTCCCCAGACTGTAACAGTGCATGGGATTGTTGCATCCTATGTGCAGAACTTTGCACTTGTCCTTATTGAACCTCATGAGATTTCTTTTGGCCCAAGCCTCCAATTTGTCTAGATCACTCTGAATCCTACCCCTATCCTCCAGTGTGTCTACTACACCTCCCAGTTTGGTGTCATCTGCAAACTTACTGAGGGTGCACTCCATCCCATCTTCCAGATAGTTAATGAAGATACTGAAAAAAAACTGACCTCAGGGCCAACCTCTGGGGTATTCCACTTGATACCGGCTGCCAACTAGACATTGAGCCATTGATTGCTACCTGTTGAGCCCAACAAACCAGACAGATTTCTCTCTACCTTACAGTCCATTTATCCAAACCATACTTCCTCAGCTTGCCTGCAAGAATGCTGTGGGAGATGGTATCAAAAGCCTTGCTAAAGTCAAGGTAGATTCATAGAGTCTAGGGTCAGAAGGGACCTCAGTGGGCCATCTAATCTGATCCCCTGCCCCTGGCAGGCAAGAAAAGGGTCACCAAACCTGGGGTCATGTGAACCCAGCCAGGAGCCTGTCCAGATTATGTCTACTGTTTTCCCTGCATCCACAGAGCCAGTTGTCTCATCATAGAAGGTAATCGGGTTGGTGAAGTATGACTTGCCCTTGGTAAATCCTTGCTGACTGTTCCTAATCAACTTCTTCTCCTCCAAGTGTTTACAAATGGATTCCTTGAGGATCTGCTCCATGATTTTTCCAGGGACTGAGGTGAGGCTGACTGATTTGTAGTTCCCTGGATCCTCTTACTTCCCTTTCTTAAAGATGGGCATTATACTTGTCCTTTTCCAATCATCCGTGACCTCCCCCAATCACCACAAGTTTTCAAAGATAATGGCCAGAAGTTCTGCAATCACATCAGCCATCTCCCTTAGCACCCTTGGGGGCATTGTGTCTGGCCCCATGGACTTGTATACATCCTGCTTTTCTAAATAGTCTCTAACCCGGTCTTTTGCCATTGTTGGCTGCTCATCTCCTCCCCAACCTGTGCTGCCAGCTGCAGTAGTCTGGGAGCTGACCTTGCCTGTGAAGTCTAGGTAAAAAAAAGGCATTGAGTACTTCAGCCCTTTCCGCATCATCTCTCACTAGGTTGGCTCTCCTATTCAGGAAGGGACTTACACTTTCCCTGACCTTCCTATTGTTGCTAACATACTTGTAGAAACCCTTTTTGTTGCCTTTCATGTCCCTTGCTAGCTGCAACTCCAATTGTGCTTTGGTCTTCCTGACTTCATCCCAGCATGCCTGAGCAATATTCTTATACTCCTCCCAAGTTGTTTGTCCACACTTCCGTTTCTTGTAAGCATCCACTTTGGATTTAAGCTCACTGAAGAGTTCTCTGCTAAGCCAAGCTGGTCGCTTACTACATTTGCTAGTCTTCCTGTACTTTGGGATGGTTTGTTCCTGCACCCTCAGTAAGGTTTCTTTAAAATACAACCAGCTCTCTTGGACTCCTTTCCCCCTCAGACTGGCCCCCCAGGGGATCCTGCCCATCAGATCCCTGAGGGAGTCAAAGTCTGCTTTTCTGAAGTCCAGGGCCCATACTCTGCTGCTCCTTTCTTCCTTTTCCCAGGATCCTGAACTTGATCAACTAGTGGTGACCACTGCCCAACTTGCCATCCACTTCTACATCCCCCCTCAATTCTTCCCTGTTTGTGGTCAGTAGGTCAAGAAGGAGCATGGCCCCTAGTTGGCCTCTCCAACATTTGTACCAGGAAGTTGTCCCCAACACTCTCCAAAAATTTCCTGGATTGCCTGTACACTGCTATATTGTCTTCCCAGTAGGTGTCAAAATGATTGAGGTCCCTCATGAGAACTAGAGCTTGCAATCTGGAAACTTTCATTAATTGTCTGAAGAAAGCCTTCTCTACCTCACCCTTCTGGTCTGGAGATCTACAGCAGACACCCATCACAACATCACCCTTTTGTTGCTGACTCCTCTAACCTTAGCCCAGAGTCTTTCAACAGGCTTATCTCCAGTTTCATGCTGGAGATCTCAGCAATCATACGGATCTTTTACATAAAGTGCAACTTCTCCTCCTCTTCTCCCCTGCCTGTCTGTCTTGAACAGTTTGTACCCATCCAATGCAGTACTCCAGTCACATGATCTAGTCCACCAAGTCTCTGTTATTCCAATTATATCATAGTTCTGTGACTGTGAGGACTTCCAATTCTTGCTTGTTTCCCAGGCTCTGTGCATTCATATACCAACACCTGAGGTGACTAGCCAATTGCCCTACTTTCTCAGGAAGAATGAGGCCTCCCCTGTTGCCCCCTCCTGTTTCTGCTTCCTCCAGGTCCCCCACTTCCACACTTACCTCAGGGCTTTGTTCTCCATAACCCTGCGATTCTAGTTTCAAGCTCCTCACTAGTTAGCAAGCCTGTTTGCAAAGATGCTCTTCCCTCCCTTCATTAGGTGGATCCTGTCTCTTCCTAGCAATCCTTCTTCTTGAATCAACATCCTACGGTTGAAAAAGCCAAATCCCTGCTGATGACCACCTGTGTAGCCATGCATTGATCTGCAGAATGTGTCTGCTCCTGCCTGGACCCTTCCCCTTGACGAGAAGGATTCAGGAAAACATGACCTGTGCCCCTGTCCCCTTCACCCTTGCACCCAGAGCCCTGTCATCACTCTTTATCTGCTTTGGGTCATCCCTGGCTGTGTCATTGGTGCCCACATGGATGTGCAGCATAGGGTAGTAGTCAGAGGGTTGGACAAGTCTCAGTAATCCTCCTGTAACATCTCGGACCTGGGCTTCAGGCCAGCAGCAGACCTCACAGGTCTACAGGTCAGACCAAAAGATGGATCCCTCTGTCCCCCACAGAAGGGAGTCACAAACCACCACCACCCAGTGCTTTCTCTTCATGGCAGTGCTCTCGATCCTCACCACCTTGGGGATCCCTGGCCTGGCCTCTTCCACTAAAACAGTGTGCTATTTTTCCTCTGTTGCTAGCACTCCATATCTGTTCTCCAGGCAAACCATTGCAAATGGCGATGATGACAATTTCTTGCTGCCAGAAGTTACAAGCTTCTAGCTTCCACCTTCCTGGGTGTCCATGCCCTCTTCTCTTTCTAGCATCACCTCTGACAGTCCTTCATCCACAGTCCTACAGGTTTCCTCCAACATGGAATGATGAAGTCCTCATGGCAGAGGATGCTTCAGAGCCTCCTGTTGCTCTCTTGCCTTGTCCCTGAGGGACACTACTAGAGGCACCGCTCACATTGCAGGCACTCCCCGACCCTGGCTGGGCCTGGAATGAATCTGCAAACTGCTGTCTACACAGAACCAAAACAGGACCTGGGTGGAAGCCTCAATGGTGTGTGGTCCTTTCTGGACAGACACTTCACAGGTGCAAGCAGAGCAAGAGCTGCAAGTGGCAGTGGCTCTGGGATTGCAGTGTCTTCTGGCCATATCTCTGGGTCTTCTAATTTTCTGCCTCTCACATCTTGTCTCTTTCCAAGCTGACTTTCCCTAGAAAACTCCTCCGTAGCTGGCCTGTTTGTTGTCCCTTGATCTGAAGAGTTCCCTTTTCCCTGCAATCTCTTTCCTCTCAGCAAGCTTACAGTGAAGGAATGTGAGAGAAAGTTTTATTTCAGCAGCTAAAACTTAACAACTAGACCAAGACTTAAGCCCCTTATTTAACTAGAATCCAGAGTGAAGGAGAAGTTTGCTTGGAAAAACTATGTAGGTTAGTCAGTCCTAATTGCATATAAAAAAGAATCTTACCTTTCAGGCTCCCATTCAAAGTTGGGGGTGGCAAACTGACTAGCAAACTGCTTGCAAACTGTCCTGTTTGCTTCTCCATTTGCTGCTTCACCTGGTTGCTTGGACTGTCTCCTTATATACCTCTTCTGGGCTTGGACCCACTAGGTCCCTTTGTTAGGCAGCAATCAATCCACTCAGCTGCTCAGAGCCCACAGCCAAGCTCACAAACCCACCAAACAGCTCTCAGCCAGCCCAACCTACAGGCCACCCTGGCCCAGTTACCATTCCAGAGTAGGATCTGGTGCCTGATTCCTCTTCCTTCTCCCAGTGAGCTGCTTGCAAACTGTCCTGTTTGCTTCTCCCTGTTTGCATCTGAGAGGATGCCATCTGAGAGGCATGGGGCATGGTGTAGGGAAGGTATGGAGCCAGGCAATTGGCCTGTAAGGCCTTGGCCACAAATACAGTGGTTACTACAATAACACCAGGGCAGCATCCTGCGTTCTTGATAACAACTAATATCAAGATGTGGCGGGCGAGAGCTGGGCAGACTGCCTAAAGGGCAGTGTATACAAAACAATTTTGGGGGGTACCCTGTGACACCCTGCATGTGGTGTCCCCATTCAAGCCCCCGTCTTCCCCTCTCCTGAGGGTCCCTGTCCTAGTCTTTAAGACCTAAACCCAGGGATTCTTCATTCAGTCTGTTTCCCCCTACCTCACTAGCTCCCAATCCTAAATTTCTGCCTGTCCCTCACCACACTCATTTGGCTCCTTGTTCTCCCAGTTCCTAATCTTCCACTGATCTCATTTTCTCTCCACCTTTATCCTCATTCCCAGTTCTCTTGCTCAGCCATTCCCAGTCTCCTGCATCAGGTGCCTTGTTCCAGTCTGTATTGGACCACATAACAGTTAAAAGACATAGGACTGACTAGGCAAACAGACTCAATCTTCTAGCCCTAAATATGGTCCCATTAGCCTAGGGTTGAGGCCCGTTTTGTAAAAAAATTGAAATGTCTTTTCCTTTGTTGTCAATCAATAGAGATGCTAGTCTCCAGGACTGGCAGTCTGACTCTGTTCACAAGGATTAAATTAACTTAAAAGAATAGGAATGAATTTGACCGGTATTGTGATTATGAAACAGAATTAAGACATTCACTTTGAAAATATACCTGTGACCTGAATGACACAGAACATGGATTTGCAAACACAGAAGTGTAATCTTTTGCTTGCTGGAACAACAGCCTGGATCTCTCCACAAACCCTTTCTTCTTGTTTGTTACTTTTCTTTCCCTCCTTTCAGTGATGCTGCTGGAGAAGAGTATGCCCAGGAGCCAAGGAACAAGGTCATAAAATGGATCCATTGTGACAGGAATCAGGAAAAAGACTACAATAATCCATTTCCCTGAGTACGTGTCAGGATGGATCTCTTTTCCTGTCTGTCTGTGCATTAGCTTACATGCTTCAAGCTTGCACCTTTCCTAACCACAAAAAAATGACACTGCATGTTAACATATTTATAGTATTTAAAAAAATCATATATGCAGTATCATGAGATTCACAATTAAACTCAAGCCTTGGCAACAGTAGTCATTTCAATCAGTCAGTCATCTCAGATTTTCATTTTCATTGATATAACTGTGTTTACAATTTATAGGTTGAACTAATTTTATAACAAAAATTCCACATGATGGGTGGGTGATAACATTTTCCTTATATGCACAATTGAAAATCCATGATGAAGGCATGGAAGGTTTTCCATATTTGGTCAGTCCAAAGGTCTATCCATTCTGGTGTCCTAACTGGCATTGTTTTTTAAGCAGAAAAGATTAAATAATCTGTAGTACACATTGCCACTTGTTCAATGGTGTATCAATGATGGGAGGATGGAATCTTTACTGACTTCCAGTGAACACCTCATGCCTTAAAACATGAATCTTGATTTTTCTTTTAACACACATAACTTACAAATCCTGTATAGAGATGAGTCTGAAGCAAAACCTGTGACGTGAAATCTCTGAGCAACCAGATCCAAAATGGAAATTTGCAATTGGCCAAATCAAAGATGCATTTCTGAATTCACCTATGTTTGATCTTAACCTTAAAGTCCAGGCCTACATGTACTTTGTGCAGGTCATAAACAATTTGAAAAACATTTACCAGTGTCTCATTCTCCAACGTCCTATGGGCTTGAACTTCCTACTTACTTTGAGGAAAGAGGTATTTTATCTTTCCCAAATGGCCTGCATTAATCTTTCAACTCATATACCAAGCAGGTTCTGGGATGGAGAGATGTAATTTTTTAGCAGCTCTTCCAATCCAACTATTGTTCTCATAACAGTATTACTTTCTTTTCTCTTGTAAGGACCAAACCAGCTCACTTAAGTTGCAGTAGCAACAGAGTCACCTGAAGGTGGCAGTAAAAGCAGACTTTGCAGGAATAGAGAGCAATCCAAGAAGCTGCTGGTTTCCACATCATGCTCTCCAGGTCAAGAAGATAAAG
Source organism: Crocodylus porosus (assembly GCF_001723895.1). Classification (NCBI taxonomy): domain Eukaryota; kingdom Metazoa; phylum Chordata; order Crocodylia; family Crocodylidae; genus Crocodylus; species Crocodylus porosus. The sequence goes on along the minus strand of NW_017728951.1, from coordinate 35,913,892 downwards.
GTGACCTTTTGACACAAGCTGATTTTGGATTTGGAAAATTACCATTAAATGCTTCTATTTTGAAAATATTATGACATATTATGTGATAGGAGGAAATATGCTTGGAATGAATGTTAAGGAAATTATAGTTTCTATGATGCATCAGGAAGAGGAAAAGGAGATTATGGTCAAATATGGTCATATGTGTTATACTGCCATGATACCAGCAAAAATTAAGAAAGGTGAAAGGATGTCAGGAAGATTAATCTTCAGGGAACTGATGGGATTGGACCATTATAAGGAAAGAAAAATTCCTCCCTAAATTTGTCTTTTCTGATGGTGTCTAAGAAAATATTAACAATGCTTAGGCTGCTGGGGTACTGAAACCACTACAGATCATGCTAATTAATATTGCATCTTTGTTTCCTTTTGTTCCTCATCTGTCTTTATCTGTCATTTGTCTCTTGGCCTGAGACTGTATTAGGTGCTGCATACAGAACAAAAAGACAATGTGCTCTTGGTGCATGACTAGGTCTCTTAGGGATTATAGCAATGCTATAATGATAAATCATACCAAATTCTTAAGGTTCCCTTGAAAAACCAAACTTCAACAAAAAGTTCCATTGGTGTTTTCATGGCATGTAAAAAAGTTGCTGTTCCTGAGACAATCAAGTCCCAAAGCACATAGGCATTTATAGATTAAAATGAGCTATGGTTGATTTTTTTAATTTAAAACTTTTAATAAATGAAAAATGGCCATTTTTAGAAACCACCCCCACCTTTTGTTAAACATTCTACATTTTTATTATAAAACAACTTATATAAAAATATTTTGAATTTTTCTCAGTAATTACTTCCCCATACCCTAACATTTACTCTCCCATCCTAGTGGCAACATTAAAAAAAGAAGTCAAGCAATATTTACTTACTGCTTTTCCATTCACTCTAATTTTAGCCAAGACTTAGTGTTGCAGCTGTAAGCAGATGGGGAGGCACTGTAATGCATGCAGCACTACTATAATGAGTTCATACCAACCTGCTCTACTCAGAAGATAGATACAAGCTGAAGCTTCAAAGTGACCTTCAAGTAAAAATCCTTGAAAGTCTCAGGCAGATAAATAGTTGGAAAAATTGTTCTTTGCAAGCTTTGGGATACAAACACCCTTCTTCAGGCAAAGGGAGAGGTTACAGTTTTTTTTCAAGTCCTTTTTCAAGTACATTGGCAGCAAGGAGAGGGCACCAGGCAATGCAGGGCCCCTGCAAGATGCAAATGGTAATCTTGTGGCTATGCCAGACAAGAAAGCTGATAAAACTTTCTTTGCCTCTGTTTTCCTGAAGAGGGACCAGGACATCCCTCCTGCCAGAGGTAGGGACAGTCTTGAGGATAGCTCTGTCAGGCCTTCAGTCCATGCTGATTTAGTTAGGGATCTTCTGGAAGGGGTGGGCATTTTTAAATCTGCAGGTCCAGATGCCCTCCACCCAAGGGTATTGAGGGAGTTGGCGGGGGTTATTGCGGAGCCCTTGACCCAGCTGTATGAGCATTTGTGGTCATCTGGCCAGGTGCCAGGGGATTGGAAACTGGCTAATGTGGTCCCAATTTTCAAGAAAGGGAGGAAAGAGGACCCAAGTAACTATAGGCCTGTAAGCCTCACCTCAGTGCTCGGGAGGATCTTGGAGAGAATCATCAAGGAGCACATCTGTGGGGGGCCAGCAGGGGAAATCATGCTCAGGGGCAACTGGCATGGGTTCATCAAAGGCAGGTCCTGCCTGACCAACCTGATTGCCTTTTATGACCAAGTAACTAAATCCTTGAATGATGGTGTTGCCATGGACGTAGTCTTTCTAGACTTCAAGAAGGCTTTTGGCACTGTCTCTCACCCCATCCTCATCAATAAATTAAGCGACTGTGGCATTGATGCCTGCACAGTTGGATGGGTAAAAAATTGGCTGATGGGACACACCCAGAGAGTAGTGGTGGACGAGTTGTACTCAACCTGATGAGATTTGAGCAGTGGGGTACCCCAGGGCTCGGTTCTCGGGCCCGCACTGTTTAACATCTTCATCAGCGATTTGGACGAGGGGGTGGAAAGCATATTGTCCAAGTTTGCTGATGACACTAAGATGTGGGGCAAGGTGGACACACTTGAAGGGAGAGAGAGGCTGCAAATAGATTTAGGCAGACTAAAAAACCGGGCAGACAAGACTAGGATGGGGTTCAATGTAGACAAATGCAGGCTGCTGCACCTTGGGAGAAGGAATCCACAGCATACCTATAGGCTGGGGAGTTCCCCTCTTGAAAACACAGAGGCGGAAAGGGATCTTGAAGTCATTACTGACTCCAAGATGAACATGAGCTGCCAATGCCAGACCACAGCTAGCAAGGCCAGCCATACCTTGTCATGCATCCAAAGATGCATCTCAAGCCGGTTCAGAGATGTGATACTCCCCCTCTATGTGACTGGTCAGGCCGCAACTGGAGTACTGCATCCAGTACTGGGCACCGCACTTCAAAAGGGATGCGGCCAGCCTGGAG
>NW_017728951.1:35906816-35911369 GCF_001723895.1 Crocodylus porosus | reverse complement strand
TATGGTTGATTTTTTTAATTTAAAACTTTTAATAAATGAAAAATGGCCATTTTTAGAAACCACCCCCACCTTTTGTTAAACATTCTACATTTTTATTATAAAACAACTTATATAAAAATATTTTGAATTTTTCTCAGTAATTACTTCCCCATACCCTAACATTTACTCTCCCATCCTAGTGGCAACATTAAAAAAAGAAGTCAAGCAATATTTACTTACTGCTTTTCCATTCACTCTAATTTTAGCCAAGACTTAGTGTTGCAGCTGTAAGCAGATGGGGAGGCACTGTAATGCATGCAGCACTACTATAATGAGTTCATACCAACCTGCTCTACTCAGAAGATAGATACAAGCTGAAGCTTCAAAGTGACCTTCAAGTAAAAATCCTTGAAAGTCTCAGGCAGATAAATAGTTGGAAAAATTGTTCTTTGCAAGCTTTGGGATACAAACACCCTTCTTCAGGCAAAGGGAGAGGTTACAGTTTTTTTTCAAGTCCTTTTTCAAGTACATTGGCAGCAAGGAGAGGGCACCAGGCAATGCAGGGCCCCTGCAAGATGCAAATGGTAATCTTGTGGCTATGCCAGACAAGAAAGCTGATAAAACTTTCTTTGCCTCTGTTTTCCTGAAGAGGGACCAGGACATCCCTCCTGCCAGAGGTAGGGACAGTCTTGAGGATAGCTCTGTCAGGCCTTCAGTCCATGCTGATTTAGTTAGGGATCTTCTGGAAGGGGTGGGCATTTTTAAATCTGCAGGTCCAGATGCCCTCCACCCAAGGGTATTGAGGGAGTTGGCGGGGGTTATTGCGGAGCCCTTGACCCAGCTGTATGAGCATTTGTGGTCATCTGGCCAGGTGCCAGGGGATTGGAAACTGGCTAATGTGGTCCCAATTTTCAAGAAAGGGAGGAAAGAGGACCCAAGTAACTATAGGCCTGTAAGCCTCACCTCAGTGCTCGGGAGGATCTTGGAGAGAATCATCAAGGAGCACATCTGTGGGGGGCCAGCAGGGGAAATCATGCTCAGGGGCAACTGGCATGGGTTCATCAAAGGCAGGTCCTGCCTGACCAACCTGATTGCCTTTTATGACCAAGTAACTAAATCCTTGAATGATGGTGTTGCCATGGACGTAGTCTTTCTAGACTTCAAGAAGGCTTTTGGCACTGTCTCTCACCCCATCCTCATCAATAAATTAAGCGACTGTGGCATTGATGCCTGCACAGTTGGATGGGTAAAAAATTGGCTGATGGGACACACCCAGAGAGTAGTGGTGGACGAGTTGTACTCAACCTGATGAGATTTGAGCAGTGGGGTACCCCAGGGCTCGGTTCTCGGGCCCGCACTGTTTAACATCTTCATCAGCGATTTGGACGAGGGGGTGGAAAGCATATTGTCCAAGTTTGCTGATGACACTAAGATGTGGGGCAAGGTGGACACACTTGAAGGGAGAGAGAGGCTGCAAATAGATTTAGGCAGACTAAAAAACCGGGCAGACAAGACTAGGATGGGGTTCAATGTAGACAAATGCAGGCTGCTGCACCTTGGGAGAAGGAATCCACAGCATACCTATAGGCTGGGGAGTTCCCCTCTTGAAAACACAGAGGCGGAAAGGGATCTTGAAGTCATTACTGACTCCAAGATGAACATGAGCTGCCAATGCCAGACCACAGCTAGCAAGGCCAGCCATACCTTGTCATGCATCCAAAGATGCATCTCAAGCCGGTTCAGAGATGTGATACTCCCCCTCTATGTGACTGGTCAGGCCGCAACTGGAGTACTGCATCCAGTACTGGGCACCGCACTTCAAAAGGGATGCGGCCAGCCTGGAGAGGGTTCAGAGGAGGGCCACTTGCTTCGTGAGAGGGCAGTAGGACAGGCCCTATGAGGAGAGGCTGAGGGACCTGAACCTGTTCGGCCTCAGCAAGAGGAGACTGAGGGGGGACCTGGTGGCTGCCTACAAACACATCAGGGGAGATCAACAGCAAATAGGTAGAGCCCTTTTCTCCCCAGCACCACCTGGGGTGATGAGGAACAATGGTAATAAGCTGATGGAGAATAGGTTTAGGTTAGAGATCAGAAGGCAATATTTTACAGTTAGGGTGGCCAAAATCTGCAACCAACTTCCCAGGAGAGTGGTCCTCGCCTCTACCTTGGGCAAATTCAAGAGGAGGTTGGATGATCACCTATCTGGGGTCTCGTGAACCCAGCATTCATTCCTGCCTGTGACAGGAGGTCAGGCTAGATGATTTGTTCAGGTCCCTCCTGACCCTAGTTACTATGAAACGATGAAACAGTTGCATTGTGCTCTTCTGGATAGGATAGAAGCTAGTATGCAGGAATGCAGGTCAGTGAAAATGCAAATGCTTGGCAGTAAGGAATCAGAGGGGGTGTGAGACCATAGGTGAGAGATGGGGTGGGGGGGCAAAAGGGAAATGGTGACCTGGTAAAGGAATGTAGCTGGTAAATTATATAGTGGTTACATGAGATTATCAGATGGGAGATGGGATATAATGTGCCATAAATCCAATGTTTGTATTAAGTCCATGATTTTTGTATCCAGTAGATTGATGAAGTGAAGTTCATAGGTTTGTCTGCAAAAGGTGCTTTATAAATTCCCTTTGAGGATTAGGACTGAAAGATTGCAGAGACATTGATTAACTTGTGAGAAATGTCCACCCATGGGTAAGTGGGTATTTCTGTCTTTTGATAGATTTTTGGTATGCGTTTGTTTTGGTATGCTGTTATTGTTTGGTTTTTCCTACATATCTTCCATCAGGGCATTTAGTGCACTGGATGAGATGTATAACATTTCTGGAGGCGCAGGTGTAAGATCCGGGAATGGTGATGGTTCTGTTGTGGGGTGTCGTTATTGTGGGAGTGGTGGAGATATGTCGGTAGGTTTTACATTTCTTGTCCTGGCATGGCCTGGATCCATTTGGTGTGTTCTGCTCCATAGGAAATTTGCTTCTGGTCATGAGATTGGTGAGGTTCAATGCTTGTTTAAAGCCTAGGATGGGTGATTTTGGGGAGATCTCTTTAAGAAGTGGGTCTTCTTCTAGTATGGGTAGCAATTGTTTGAGGATTTTCCATATAGGTTCCAGGGAAGGAAGATATGTCATAACTAATCATGTCCGATTCATGGGGATTTTCTTTCTGTACTGCAGCAATTCTTCATGTGGTATCTGGGTGGCTCTTTCAAATGTGTGATCTATCTCTTTAGAGGATTGTCATTGTTGAGTGAAAGCCTTTTTGAGATTTGTGGGGCGACAATCATGGGTGTTCTCCTCAGTGTAACTGCGGTGGTATCAGGGGGCTTGGCTGTATATTACAGCTTTCTTGGTGTGCTTAGGGTGATTGCTGATTCTGTGCAGATATATGTGTTAGTCTATAGGTTTCTTGTATATGGTGGTTTGTATTTACCATTCTGGATAGTGACCATACTGTCTAAAAAGGAAACGATGGTGCTGGAGTATTTAAGAGAGAGTCTGATGGAGGGGTGATGAATCATTGATTGCTTGGCATGCGTGTCTGGAGGTGGACGGCAGGGAAAGGGCCAAGGCTGCACTGCTACAACAAGGATTAGGCCTCTTGCAGTGCCCCCGCCATCTGCCCCTGGCAATCCAACACCTTACAGGTCGAGCTTGTGGGTGTTTTTTGGTACTCTGTCCAAGATGTTGCTGACTCCTTCTCTGTTTGGTTGCCAGAAATCATGAATGACTGCTCCCTAAATAATTTCCAGAGAATGTGGCGCTAAAAACTTGCCAGTTCTGATGCCAGATCAAACATGTTTTGCAACTGTTATCCCCTACTTTGACACAGGAAAGAAACCTGGCCTTGAAAAACCAGACATCCTTAACAATTTGGTTTGCTGTAAAGAGGTAGACCTTTATGTTACCGGCTCAGAGACACTAACTTACTAAATTAATGACAAGCCATGGACCTATGTGATATCACAAATCCAGGTCCTTTAATAAGCTGGCCTAGTGTCATGATTTCTGCTGAGGGCTACTAGTTCAGGATCTCTAGTTTTCTGAGGTACATCTATGACCAATTGGTTCAGTGACTAATTTAGACATCTCATTTTCTAGGTTTATGTTCAGGTCTGTTCTGTGAGATAGAAGTCCTGAGCCAACTAACTTTCCTGTCTGACGACAAGGCTTTTCTGAGGGTCTAGCTCAGAAGCTGGAGTCCACGTTAGTCCTCTGGCCCAAAGCCATAGAAAGTGGGAGATTGCTGTGTAGTTCCTGGCCTCCTAGAGTTTCTGTACATACTCTTCTCCATCCTTACCAACAAATATGAATGGCAATGGGAACTCTCTGTTGGTGTCTGCTGGTGAGGCAACTTTGAGGACAAATATTGTGCTGTGACAGGACAAAGGCAGAACAGTATATCTAAGAGTGGGGCACCAGCGCTGGGCATCAATTTAGAAAGGGTGTTCATACAGCCACTCATGAGGAGTATGTGCCACGGCTCACACCAAGGCAGTAGCAGTAGCGGCAGCAGCAACAGAAGAAGCAGTTTGTGTGCCAGTAATACTCTCTGGGGTTGGCACTACCTTC
>NW_017728951.1:35902981-35906716 GCF_001723895.1 Crocodylus porosus | reverse complement strand
CACACACACACACACACTGTGTACAGGCATCTCTGCCCAGGGCACCAAAATCCCTAGTTACAGAACTCTGCTGAGGCAGCTTTGAGGATATGTATAGTGTTGAGATAGGATGGAAGCAGCTCTGAGGTGGCATATACAGAATTGAGAGGCCACTGTGCCTTTGAGGCAACTAACAATGCTGAGGGAGCGTTGAAGTAGGAGCTGAGACAAATGAGGCTGCAGAGTTGGCATGGTACTGAGACAGCTTTGAGGTGACATGCAGAACAAAAAGGGAGCTGAGGCATCTGAGCTGACTGTGGAAGCTTTGAAGGGATGGAGAAACAGAGACAGCGCAGGGGCAGCAGAGAGGCAGTGCAAGCTGATGCTGCAGGTAGTCTGCTTAAGGCCTCCCTACCCAGGGCCTGAGCAAGGACCCCTTCAGCTGGCATTGGTGACAAAGCTACCAGAGAAACCCATGCCTTAGAGCAGGGGTGGGCAATCATTTGGACCTGTGGGCCACATAGCAGGTTTTGCTGAACTGTTGTGGCCCAGGTCAACACCTACCCCTACCCCCCAGCACAACAGCTCACCAGAGCTGCCTGTGTGGGATAGGGCTATGAGCAGGTGAGGGTGGGGTTGTGGGGCAGTGACAGCACAAAGATGGGGCCCAAGGCAGAGCTGCAATCTGCTACCTACATGTCCTTGCCTGCAGACTGCTCATTGCAGGGGCATGTGGGCAGCAGATCATGGGCCTGCCCTGGCCCCAGCCATGTGCTATCACAGCCCCGCAGTCCCAGGGTCTCCATGCAGACTGGCCAGGAGCCACATGGGCAGGGTGCATGGCTGGGCAGACAGGATGGAGCCATAGGTGTGTAGGGAGCTGCGTCCAGGATCATGGGGCCAGAGCCAGAGCAGAGCCATGATCTGCTTCCTGCACGCCCTTGCCTGCAGAGCCCATGTCTGTTGCAGGGCCATGTGGGCAGGAGATCATGCTTTTGACCTGGCCCCAGCCCTGGCTCCAAGCTATCACTGCCCCAAGATCCTGGGGTCTCCCCAGCCCTGCCTGCCTGTCTCGCTCCCAGATGCTGCTCCCTGCCTGTCCATGGCCTCATCCCAGCTGCCCAGCCAAGCACCCTGCCTGCGTGGGTCCTGCCCCTGGCAGTGGGTGTGGGGCAGACAGGCCAGGGTGCCCAGGTAGTGGGACCATGTTTGGCAGCTGTGATAGCCAGAAGGAGCTGCCACCAGAGCTGCCAGGAAGGCAGTCTGGCCGCTGTGCTCCCCCAGCCCCACTACATGCCTGGGGATGGCAGGGCCAGCTGCACGTGTTATGGCCTGGGTTGACCCTGTGCCTGGGCTAGGTAGGACTGCGGGACCACCACAAGTCAGACAGAATCCCTCTGTGGGCTTTATTTTGCCCACCTCTGCCCTAGAAGCTGAAGATGGACTCGCTTGCAGGTCATCTATTCCTGAACAACAGTGTGAGTGGGCACAAGGGAAGAGGGAGGTGGTTGATGCTAGAACCCCTTGCCTTGTCAGCTCCACATATTTCTGAGAGACTAATGAGGTGAAGATTGCTACTAAGACACCCTGGGGATGGGAGTCATGACTAGTAGATATGGATGATGTATTACTTGCTGGCTTCCCCAGCTTTATTCAGTGTCTCCCGCATCCCAAAGTTATCTTTGTTTTAACACGCTGGACTCAGTGCTCCAAATGAGGAAGTACAGTCTGTTGTGGATGTCCAGAGGAACTAACTTGTTTCATTAGGCTTCTAAATGGAGTTCACTCTAGTGTGATTTACATTTGCAGAAGGAGTTTGTAGGTAGCTAAACCCAATCCTTGGTAGGTTAGATGTGGACAGGACCAACTCTTTTGTGAATGCCACTGCCTCGATAACCTTTTTTTGCCCAGCTTTGACAGTCCTCTTCAAGCCATTGGATCAGCAGTGTTGCCTGCTCAATTAATATAATTTCAGCCCCTGCTGGAGCCAGTTCTCCCTATGAAGCAAGAAGTTTAGCACTCATGCACATTTCAGTCATGGCTAGGCATAGGGAAACCTCTCTTATTGTCTGCCTCCCTCATTTGCAGAACTTCATAGCATTTTACACAAAAGTGTGCTAAGCTGGATCTCTCTGTGAGAGGCTCTGCAAAGTCAGGACATGGGTTACCTTAGCTGTGGAGAGCGGGCACTGCTGAAACTGCCTCACACATTAGGGCTGGGTAGGGACGAGTTCGAAAGATAGATCCAAAATATGATATAATATATTTTTGTAAATTAAATCTATCTCTCCCTCTATTACTTTTGACAGGTGACTCCTGATTTTTGAATTTTTAGAGCTTGCAACACTGAACTGCTGAACACTCAGCACTTGTAACCTAGCCCAAGATTGAGGCCTATGTGTGGATATAAGCTGACCGTCTCAAACATGTGTTGATATGTGCTGTGTTGATGTGACAGCACAAAGGAAGTACTAAGTGACGGCACAGTAACAAGAATGCCATAGGGGCATGTGTAGCTTTGCTTTTTCATGTGAAGGGAGTCCCTGTTGTCGCTTTCCTGCAGTTTTTAAGAATAGGTCAACATTTTTTGGTGGAGCCACTTCCCATTTTGCAGCCAGCTCCAATTAACACATTACAATAGACTGAAGACTTTTGTTGGCATAACAATGAAATATACAGAAATCTTTCCCTGTGGTTAGAGTCTGTGCGAAAAAAATCTATCCACAGTATAACAGTGGAGTAGCTGAGATGCATATTAATAAAGGATATTTTAAATTTGACTTCAGCATTGTACATTTAGTTTTAGCTACTGATCTACATAATTTAGAACAGTGGATTTAGACAGTGGTTTCAAATCCTCACCTCTGCATAGCCTTTCAAGCTGCTTCAAGACTTTTCTGGCAGCAGAAACCAGCCAGAAAGTTATAGAGAATACACAAGTGCCATAGAGCTGGCAGAGCCATTAGACTCCATACTGGGCCCCTGATATGAGGAATATGAAATAGCTGCTATTTTCATATAAGGGGCGGGGATGGAGAATGTAAAGCATCATTGCTCACCTAGGAATGCACGGTTCCAAATACTGATCAAAACAGAGTGAGCTGTCTGTTTGCTTAACACAAGCTTCCCTTCCCTTTAATGTGAAGAACAACACATGGCTGGAATATTCCCCTTGCATTCCAACTGGCTGGGTGTATAGCAGCTGTGTGTAACCTTTGGGCTCTCTGATGCCCAGAGAATCCACAGTTAACTCAAAAGAGCTACTTGAAGGTGACATTGCACCACTTCGGCCTTATTAGAGGCCATTATCAGGCTCTGTACATTTCTTATGGAACCGATTATAGTGCTGAAAGTCTGAAGAGATCAGTGGTGTTGCTCTGGAATTTTGCTAATGTGGTTGAAATCTTAATCTATGGGCCAAACATACATTTTTGTCTTTCTTCACAGTGAATACATGTATAAATACAAATCTGACCCGAGAGAGGGTTTTTTTTGTGCCACAGAGCTAATCTAACATCTCTTCTAACTTAATTGGTCCAATAAAAGGCACTACCGAACCAATCTTTTCTCTAAATAAAAAAATCAATATATAACGTAAGTCCCCATGAAAGAAATGTTGATGTTTATTAGTTTCTCCCTGTGAATTTCTGGAGGATGGTGCTCCTGTTATTTGCCCTTTCAGCTGATCATAAACATAATCCTGTTGCAGAAATTGCTGCGGTTCGTTTCTCGGGAGGCGAAGAACTCTCAGACACA
>NW_017728951.1:35896405-35902629 GCF_001723895.1 Crocodylus porosus | reverse complement strand
AAAGAGCCCTTGGTAGTTTCTCCTCCACCTCCTCCTCCCACCAGGGAGAGCTGCCAGCTGTGCTGTTCTAACAACACTATTCATAATGCATTTTTAATAATATTTCTAACAATCCTGTTCTCACTGAAGCCCTATAGGAACAGAATCAGGCCTTCTATGTGAATTGAATGGGTGCTCTGAGGTCCTATCACCTTCACAAGTCACTAAACAGTGTTTCTAGTAATGTGAGCACTCCACTTGTTTCTTTATGCCCACAGGAAGGGGAAGCTGTGATAATGATCTGGAGCACAGGAGACAGTAGGGAAGCAGAGGCAGTGGAAACACTGGAAGCTGAGAGAAAAGGGAACAGTAATAATGAGTAGAAGAAATATCGAGACACAAGGGTAAAGAATAGAGAACACGAGGAGTAGAACTGGGAGGAAACATCAGTGGCGACTTAGCGGGGCTGGGAGAAACAGCAGTGGGAAGTGGATCATGGGGCATGGGTGGATGCAGATATCGAATTTAGGTCTGTGCAGGCCAATTCCAAATGACAAGGACTATAATTCAGTCTCAGGAGTCTAGTGAATTGAGCTTTGTTTTCCTGGCTTATGATGTCACCTGAAGCTTTTGATAGAATTATAGCTGCTTCACTCTCGGTTGCCTGCTACTTGTTCTGTATTAACAATGGTAAATAAACTGTGTATTAGATTTCATAGCTGAATGGTTTGTGCCAAATGAATTGATCTTGCCCACAGGTGGCCCTAATTTAAAACATATGTACCCATTTAAGTCACATTGCTTGCTGTGCATTGAGCTACTGTTTAGATTCTTGCCTCATCAATCATATGGATCATTTTGAACAGATAGCTAGTCTGTTAATTAGGGCTGTGTGAAACGAACCCTTTTCGATTTGGATTTGGTTTCAGCCTGAATCAGGGACAATGATTCGATCCATTGATTCGGATCACTGTCCCTGATTCGATTTGGCCAAATCTGAATCTGAAGATTCAATGCTGATTTGGCAAATCAGCGATTCGGACATGGGCACAGCTTTAAGGTTTTTTTCTACATACTTTGAGGTAGCAGGCGCAGCTCATGATCACTGAAGTGCTGAAGGATCTTCAGCATGCTTGTCAGCGAACCCAGAATCGGACCGCAAGTACTTTCAGTCCATTTCTGGGTCTGCTGGGGAATGTGAAGGGGGGTCCCCCCGCCCCCCTCCTGGCTCGGCAGTTGGCTGCAGGGGGACCCTGGGTGCCCCCTCCCCCAGACCCAGGGGGCACCAGTTGCCAAGCTGGAGTGGGAGGAGGGGGGCCCTACACGCTCCCCAGTGGATCTGAAAGTGGACCGGAAGTGCTTCTGGTCCACTTCCGGGCCTGCTGCTGAGCACGCTGGCGAGCCTCCTGTGCTTCTGTGGGACGCTGCATCTGCTCCCGCACTGCAGCGTTCGAGCCCCTGCTACCTAAAGGTATGTAGAAAAAACATTTAAAGCAGTATCTACATCCGAATTGCTGAATCTGTCTGAATTGATTCGGAGGGTTCCAAATCAATTCGGAGAGATTAAAGGGTCTTCTGACTTGATTCAGAGTCAAAGATTCAGCCACTGAATTGGGCCGAATCTCTGCCGAATCGAACTGGGGACCAAAGCTTCACACAACTCTAGCGTTAATCAGTTTAGGCATGAAATTTTATACGATGGGACTTTGGTGGGAGACTTTGCATAAGAAAAAGAAATGGGGAGTCATGGCTGTCATGTGCGGTAGTTAGACTAATGGTTCTCAACCTTTTTAGACTCAAGGGTCCCCTTGATAGACTCAGGGCAACTTTTGGAAAATGCCAGCTCTTGGTTTTCACTTGTCTTTTTACTATATAAAAATAAGAAAGCAATTCTTCTGTTGCAAAGAACGCAGAAAAAGCAGAAAGTGTCAGAATGGTATTAACAGTATGGATTCCAATTTAAAAACTCTGGGTTTATCTTATGATTCATGTTTGCACACCTAACAGTGCTAACATCATGTTGTACCCTACAGCACCCCTGAAAGGATCTCAAGGCACTCCCAGGTGTTGTAGCTTGCTGGGTGAGAATCACTGACTTAAACCAATCACCCGGGGCTGAATCCACAAGGTTTTAGGTAGTTTTTATTTAGGGAAAACCCTCACTGAAATCAAAAGGAATTCAAATTGACTAAAGACTTCAGGATTAAGTCCCTGATTAATGAAAGTAAAACCTATCAACTGAAGGAACATACAACAATACCATCACCCCCACTACTATAGCTCAACAAATAGAGCTAAGGTTTTTCAGTTATTCTAAGCTTCCAGTTAGAGCAGGAAGTATATTAGGCATGAAAAGTAATATTTCTCACTAACAAATGTTTTTGAAAGCTGGGAACCTGAAGTTAGACCCCACAGCATACATTTAGCCACCAACATAAACATCTTGTTTTTCAAAACTGCTGATACCCAACAGCTCCCTGCAATGTCAGTGGGAGCAGGATGCAGCTTCTAATTATGAACATTGTTTGACTGCATATTCTTCTGAAGAAATACTAAGAACGTACAGTAGGTCAAAATGGCTCTTTATCTCTGTGTGGAGATAAGGGATGTAGTTCTTCAGAGGAAGTAGTGTCTTAAAGGCGGAAGGCTGCATTTCTTATCTTTCAAGTATGTGCCATAAAGCGGTAAAAATAGGGACAATGCGGATAAGAAAGCTACAACAAAAGCACCTGCCACACACAAAAGGAAACACTGGAAATAATTAAGACTTGAAACACTCAGCTGGAATGTGACAAACCTTTGTTCATGGTTGTAAGTCACCTATACTAAAAAGTCTTGAAAGTCCTGGTTTAGGAATAAGGGCTTGCAGCATCTAGTGTACCATCCAGTTGTGCTTAATTCTCTGAGTTCTATAAGAATTGAGTTTTCCAGAGTTAACTAAAGGTATAGACATACAAACAATTTACCATTGGTTTGAAGAAGGCAGAGTCATTTTATGTATTATGTGTCTACATGCATGACCTTACCTTGTGTTAAATAGACGTGAAAACACAATAGTTTCACTGAGGACTAAGCTATTGATAGGAAAAAATGTGCAAATGGCAATTACCAAGGAGCACCAGATGCACAGTAGTGCTTAGTTTCCTTTTATTCCATGATAGACTATTTATCCTACATAAGGTATTTAGATCATAAATTCCTAATAACTTCTGTTGGGCATCCAAATTCTAGAGGCTGCTTTGAGTATCCTCTAGTTTGCAACCAGAGCATTTAAATGAATTGGCAAAACATCATTGTGTTTAGATTACGCAGGATGGAGTGTTATCTATTATTAAATAATGTATTGGACTATCAACCTCACAGGATTTAATCCAGTATTAATTGTACCATGATATATGCAATTTATTTACAATGAATATAATTAGGTAAAGCATTTTTTTTTTCAAAAGACTGTTTGCATGCATGGATTTACATTTACACCATTAATGTACAGATTTACAAAAGAGGAGAAAGGTTTGTGTTCTCACTCTCAAAGTTGCTGCCCTGTACTACCTGCACCCACATTCTGCTACTTTCATCCCCTCATAGTTATATTTCAGTGTGGGCACCCCAAGATCATCTTTGTAGAGAATGGAAATGGGATCAAGCTTGGTAGGAACACAACAGGCCTTTGCAGCTTTCTTAGGGTTTTGGAGATGCACTAAGGTTTGAACAATAGCATGCTTCGTTGGGGTAACATTATCTGTCAAAGGAAAGAAGCAACCCCCATTGCATTCAAATGCATCATAATCTTGAGGTGCAATGATCCAGGAATCCCAGCCAATGTCTTTGAAGTTTACCCGGAGGGAGGTTCTCCGACAATGGTTTGATCCAGTGCTTCTTTTGCTTCTGGATGAAGGCTGGCGGAGCCCCGTGATGGATAAAGATTTTTCTTCTACCTCCTCTTCCTCTTCAGGCAAAGTGCTGTTCTTTGCTAATTTTTTTATCACACTCTCCTGCTCATGAACAATCATTTCCCGGAGCTCCACTTTGGTTTCCTTGGTTCCATTGCTGCGATCATTGGAGAACACTATTAACAAGGGCAGATTTTTAGTGTCAGGGGTAACACTGATGTCCAGCTTCCCACAAGTGAAATCACCCAGTGTTTTACTCTCAACAGCAACCTCAAGCATGTTTTTAGTCTTTGATCTGTCTGTCCTGACCCATCTTTTCACAGCACTAGATACCTCAAACATTTCCCATCCACATTCTTGGATATCCTGAGAGACAAGGAATGCTTTGGTGCCTTCTTGGCTTTCCCAGAGGTCTCCCTCAAGAATATCATAAATGACCATGTTGCCTTCCAGTCTAGAAAGAGAGCCAGCATCCTTATGACAGGAAATGTGGATTCTTAGCTCAGCCCTGGTGACTTCTTCATGGTGTGGGATAGAGACATTGAAGAGCAAGATGAGTTTCTGAAAGGGATTTTCTTCTGATGAGGTCAAAGAAACAACGTCTGCAACAGGAGGTTAATAAATGTGGTTACTTAACTTCCAACAGATAGTGTGACATAATGCTAACCAATGAGGAGAACTAATACTGTTAGAAAGATTTATGTTCCATTTCAGAAGAAACACCCACTTTTTGGAAGGACCTGGTTAAAATAAAGCTATACCATAACGAATAGCCTTAAATAAAATTGCCTGACTTCATCTGAATGTTAGGATGGTGAGAAACCCTGATAGAGATCACTGCTGACACAAACTATATTTAGGATCAAGTTTTGGTGACCAAAATTATATTACATTGGGCATGTAAAGAGTTGGGACTAGGAATGGGTGGGGAAGAGTATAAAGAGCCAAAAAGTAGGAAGTACTGGTCAGTAATGGAGATAATACTAGGGCAACCAGGCAGTCTTCAAATTTGGTGGCTTCCTTTAAAGCCTCTGACAGATAGAGTTCCTAAGAACAGGCAGTCCTTGACTTACAATGTTTCGCACTTACAACGTTTATAAATTGACCCCGTTTCAACTTTCTGACGTCAGTTTCAACTTTATAACGCTTGATCCGATGCAACGGCATCCAGCAAACAAGTTCGTTGCATCGCCCATCTCCCTGGAGAAGATCTGTCCAAACTTCCTTGGGCACTTTCTTTAAGAAAGCAGACACAACTCCAGAAGAACCTGCAGCCAAGACTTCTGAGAGGACTCCAGTCAAGAGCCCTTCAAAAAGTCCAACCAAGAGCCTTTCAAAAAGGCCAGCAAAGTCACCTCAAAGAAGTCCTTCCAAATCAATATGATTGCCATTTATAATATAAATACATTAATGTAGCTATATTACTGATCTATAATTGATCAAGTACAAAATTCTGGAGTATTTTTGGTGAAAACAGAGTATTGGGTCTTGGTTTGGGAACCAATCTCCCACTTATAACATTGTTTCTTATGAGAAAATTGGTTCCGAGTTACAACGTTTCAACTTTTCAGGAACCAATTGTGTCGTAAGTCCAAGGACTGCCTGTACTAAGGCTGAAAATCTACTGGAAGGCTGAAGTACAAACTCTGCCTCTACCATTTTGCATTGGGACAAATTTCTCTTAGAAATTACATAGCAAATGTATATGACCTTGTGCCAGCTTTTCAATTCTTTTCAATATCTTAGCATAAAATCGTCACATTAAAAAAAAGTCTTTCTAATATCTTAGCACAAAACCCATCTTAGATTGGAAGAGAATGAGGGAAAGGAGGTAATCCAAAAGCTTCAAGGTCTTATTACTTTGGGAGGATTGGTAACGAGATAAGGAACTGTTCCCTTCCATGTCGCTGATTCATGTCTTGATTAGATTGGTGGGTTAGCTTTTTTTTCAGTAGTGTAGAGAGAACTAGCAATCCTTCCTGAAGTCAAGGAGGCTATAGGTATTAGGCACATTGGGGAGATAAGGTTGGCAGTGTTTAAGGGTTCCCACCATCTGATAACTGTTTGGTGGTTGAAATAAAATGAACTGATGAACTTCAGTCCAGTTTTTACGAACAAATTTCCATGCTTGTTCAAAAAATGGTCACCTCTAGTTTCAGCAGAGAATGGGCCCTGGAAACGGTACTCCAACTCATACCTGTGGGTCAGGGTTAGGCATGTTAATAGGGGCATATAAAGATGGTTACAGTGTTGTTGCTGTGTCTATTCTGTAATTAGAGATTTGATTCTCCTTGGCCTGTTCATTTCCCCATCATTACATTCATTTAACACTCCTTTTATCACTTCTAATGA
>NW_017728951.1:35869483-35895900 GCF_001723895.1 Crocodylus porosus | reverse complement strand
TTTTTCAACTCAGCCCTAATTCTCTAGCTTTGAGACAGATAACAAGGTAACCCTCCATTTTCTAAATGTGGTGCCTCATGTGATTCAGTATGAGAAGGAGAAATTATACAATGTGAAATCAAAGAAAAGAACTAAAGGCCATTATGTTTCTTGTAGATCAAAAGAAAGTAAGGAGCAGAAGAAAGAACTACAAAATAGACCAGGGCTGGGATTGGTCTAAGGAGCCTATGGGAGTTAGGTATGAAGCTTCCCCCAAATTTCAATAGGTACTTAATACCCAACTCACAGACTGCCTTGTAAATTCCTGTCTGTATTTAAGATGTCATACCTTCAGTACTGAAGCTCCGCACAATGTTGGATGCAGGGATGGAAGACTTGTCCATGGCATATCTGTTGTACAAATCAATCATGAATTGTGGTGGTTCTTCTTTGGTCCTCTCTTGTGAAGGGACCCTAGATAAGTTCAAACTCCTCAGTAAATCTGCCTTCATGTTCTCCAGTACGGTTTTAAAATTGAGATGGGTTTCACCTTCCATCTTTCCCAGCTCACCAAAGTATATATCAGAATCCTCCGTAACTGATAACTTGCTTCTTTCTTCCAAGGGTTTGCCTCTTGTCAAACAAGCGATGATGTTGAAAATGGACAATGCAGCAAATGTCCCCAAATAGTTCATTTTCCCTATGCTCACTTTCTAATGGTGAAGAAAAGACAGGGCTATTCCAGTTGACTGGAACTCGTTTGATTAGAGGCAGAAGAAAGGGAAACAGAAGGCAAACAACTGAAACGCCCTTTGCAAATCACTTTCTTGAGCTCTTTTGCAGCCTGCTTCAAACCACAGCCTCTTGTCAGTTGTCAAGCAGATTGGTTGTACACTTGCCCTTATCTTAGCCATTGATGCCATGCTTCAGCTTCTGTTATCTAGCAAAGCTCTTAGTTAATGAAGATTCTATAAACATCTGACAAACACATATGGCTTATGGGAAGGACACTGCATACTGTAAAGAATCCACGTTTCACTTCAGGGTCATCATTGCTTAATTATGTTTTTATCATTTCCTTGCCAACAGGGAGAGGTCTAAAGAGAAATATTTTGGGGGTGTGGAGAATAAAATTGTGTTTCCCTAAGAAACTACAAAAGCTGAAAAGGGGGGCGGGGATTAAGAACAAAATGTTTCATTAGCAGTTAGCAAACATTGCCCTCAGCTATTTACCCCAGTCCCTTAATTTATTGATCCAAAATCACTCTTCTGGTAGAACTCTGTGCTCTTGTGAGAATGTTGTGATCTCACAACATTGCACACAACCTTAAAATTTCCTCCTTTTTATCAGCTGAGAGCTATTATTTGTACACAGTGAAATATCTGTTTTGTATCAAGTTTGCTTCAAGTTCTTTGTAGATTTTCTATTTTCAGTGTGCATCCTTTGATGCATGGGGAAAAACAGTCTGACTTTAAAGCATGTTATGTAATGTATTTTCTTAGATTCACACACATGAGGTTGGTTAAGTTGGTCCAAGAACAACCAGTTATTGCCTAAGTGACCTCAGAGTGAAGATAAAACTCAGCCTACTAAACCAATGTAGAAAGTAAATGGTTTCTCTGCCTGCAATGAAGATTATCCATGGATGCTATTGTTTTCCATATTGATCTGGGCCAAAGTAAAAGAAGTGAGACTCATTAGTTGTGTTTTTTGTATCTCAAGAAGATAAACTAGTTATCTATATAGCATATTATGATTTGATATTTAATTTGATTGAACTTCACCATCCTAATTGATCTAATCTAATATTATACAACTAGTTTACTTAAACTTTGTATGAATTTTTAAAGTAGAAATTAACCTGTAGTATGTGTGGATGCCATACCATCTCATTGATACTAGGAGAGCTCAAAACACCTACACAAAATTACTGCTAAATTTTATCCCTAGTCATTCTTTTCCAGTTTTTTAGCAGAGCATTAGGGGTATGTGAAATTGGCTGTATTCTATTTGGATTTGGCCCAAATAAAGGACAGTGATTCAATTCGTTAATTCGGATCACTGTCCCCGATTCAATTTGGCCGAATCCGAATCTGAAGATTTGACGCTGATTCAGAGAATCCACAATTCAGACATAGACACAGCTTTAAATGTTTTTTCTGCATACCTCAGGGTACCAGGCATGGCTCATGAATGCTGTGATGCTGTGGCAGATGGAGCATCCCACAGGAGCACAGGGCCCGCTCCCCCCGTGTGCTCGGCAGAGAACCCAGAAGTGCACTGGACATACTTCTGGTCCACTTATGGGTCTGCCAGGGAGCTTCTATTCCCCATCTCGGCAATCGGCCACGGGGGAACCCTCCAGACCCAGGAGGCACCAGTTGCTGAGCCGAGCAGGAGCATGGTGGGGCGTAAGCAGCGTCTCCCCGGAAGACCTGGAAGTGGACTGGAAGTGCTTCTGGTCCACTTCCGGGTCTACTGCTGAGCACTCTGGGGCCCCCCTCTGCACTCCTGTGGGATGCTCCATCTGCCCCACCATCACAGTGTTGATCAGCTGCCTGGTACCTTGAGATCTGTAG
Source organism: Crocodylus porosus (assembly GCF_001723895.1). Taxonomy (NCBI): domain Eukaryota; kingdom Metazoa; phylum Chordata; order Crocodylia; family Crocodylidae; genus Crocodylus; species Crocodylus porosus. The sequence goes on along the minus strand of NW_017728951.1, from coordinate 35,893,341 downwards.
AAAAAACTTTTAAAGCTGTGTCTATGTCCAAATCTCCAAGTCTTTCTGAATCTCTCCAAATCAATTCGGAGGGTTCCAGTTTGATTCAGAGAGATTAAAGGGTCTCCTGATTCAATTTGGATTTGGAGATTTGGCCACCAAATCGGGCCAAATCTCTGCCAAATCGAATCAGGGACTGAAGCTTCACACTACCCTACAGAGCATATCTTCCTTTACTCCACCTTTATCTGATTTGTTGCAGGGCACTAAGGTGCCCTGCTCCTAGAAGATCAGGAACTGCCTGGGGAGAGCCCAAAGAGCCAGACAGGAGCCCAGGTGCAGGTTGCCATATGCAACCGGCTAAGGCGGAAATTAGTCAGCACCTGTACCTGGTCAGCTGGCAGGAAGGGAAAAGGCCTTGGGCCCATATAAACCCCAGGCTGAAACTAAGGGAGGCAGTTCTGTGCTGGTGGCTAAGGGGGAAGGAGTCCTCTTAGAATGAGAAGGGAAAGAGGCCTGACTAACCTCTGCTTTGGGTAATGGTAAAGGGGCAGAGCACACCTTTGGTAGTCTATGTTAAGTTATAGCCCAGGGGCTTATGTTTTGTTTGTAGTTTTATAAGACCGGTGGTTTGGGCAAAGCTATTTGGGGAAGGAGGAGGCCTCATTGGGGGCCCACTACAGAGTGCAGACCCCGGCACGAGAGAGGGTGCAGTATTTCATGGGGGCACAGAACTTGGTGCCAGAAAGGTTGCGGTATTTGGGGTGCATAGACCCCTGCACCAGAGAGGGCATGACATTTGGGGTGTGGAGACCCCGGCATCAGAGAGGGCACAGCATTTTGGGGCACAGAGAACCTGGTGCCAGAGAAGTGCAGCATTTTGGGGTGCAGAGACCCCAGCGCCAGAGAAGGTGTGGCATTTCAGGGTGCACAGACCCCAGCACCGAAGGGTGCAGAGACAGGGCTGTGGAGAGGCCAGTGGGGTCAAAGGGCCAAATTATAATGAGGCCAAGGCAAGACAACGCCATTACCACCTGCAAGGCTTGGGGCATGGTAAAGGGGTGTTTGGAGCCATGCATATAGCCCATAAGGCTAGGGTGCCCTGAAACACCCATTGTGGAACCAGACCCACAGGGTTCAGTAAATCCATCAAACCGTGTCCAAGAGGACTTAAAGGCAGCCTCCCTATTTTCATATTTTTCATCAAAGACATGGCGGGTGAGGACTGAGGGTGCCCACTGAGCCAAACTGGCATTATCAAGGGGCTTTGGAGAACATGGCCATCCTTAAGGACCCCATCCTGTGACATGATTCTTCTCCAGTGACATGCAAATCTTGTGTTCTGGACTTGTAAATTTTAAGGCCAGATGTGACATTAGCTCATCAAATCTAACCTCTCATTTAGCACAGGGAATAACATTTCAGTGATGTTGCCTTCTGTATTGAGCCAAGTAAATTATGTCTGAAGAAGACATAACTTGTTTTTGGCTAAGGCTTATCTTTCCAAAAGGCATCCAATCTTGACTTAAAGACATTAAGAGAAGGAGAATCCATCACTTCCTTCAGGATTTTATTCCACTGGGTGATCATCCTTACTTAAAAAAAAAAAAATTGTGCCTACTTTAAAATTTAAATTTGTCTTGCTTCAACTTTTAGCCTTTGATCTTGTTATGCCTTTCTCTATTATATTAAAACACCTTTTCGTGCATGGTATTTTCTTGTCATTAGGGTACTTACATAATAATAAGTTACCTCACAGACTTTTTTTCTGATTGAATTCTCTTGGCATGTCTACACATGCAATTAATGCGACTGAATAAACTTTGGTACAATTTGAGCTGGAGTAAACTAATCCTGACATCACCATCTACACATGCACATGAGCACATAATTTACTCCACCTTCAGATAGTCCCATCAGACACAAGTACTATCCAAGAGTGCAGTAAATAAGTCTACACTGACCTAACTGCCACACGTGTAGATGGTGATGTTTTACTGAGCACCCTCTGAGTCTCTCTCTGTAAGGTGATTTCTTCAGCCCTCAAATAATTTTTGTTGTTCTTTTCTATATTGTCTCCAGTGGTTCAATATTCTTTTTAACATGTGGACACTAGTTCAGTATACAGTATTCTAGTGTTCTTCCACCAGTGCAGTATACAGAAGTAAAATTACCTCCCAGCTCCTACTCACTACTCACCTGTTTCTGTTTAGCAATAACATCACTCTTTTTGCCATTGAGTTACCCTCAAAGTGCATGTTAAACTTAGATCATACTAAAGACACTTAAAATGTGAGCATCCACATGTTAAAACTCATTAACTTTAGCTAAGTGCCTTCTGAGCATCTCAACATTATACCACTTCAGGAGAGGGTTAACTCTGGCCCATGCTATTTAGAAAATTTTAGGGTAACTTCAGTCTGCTCCACAGAGATACAATGAATCTTCCAGCATCCCAAGGTACACTGCTGCCTTGCATCCTCAGAATGGGGATAGACCCCCAGGTGTCTTGGCTCTTAGCCATGCCATGGCCCTGCTCACCAGCCCTCCAGTGGCAAGTCAGAGTCATGCAGGCAAGGAACAGTATTAACTCATAATGTGTAAATGCTTACAGCACATCCTATTTTTAAAATTGGTTAACATTCCACAAATGTAGCATGGCCTAAATGTAACGTGTAACTTCAGCCTAAGCCTGATGTAGCCTTTTGTTCAGAGGTTCTATGCAAATATATTTCCCAGTGAAGTCAATAGGAGCAGATTATACTAGAATCAGTTTATGGAGAAAGTATTTCCCTGATACAGGCCCTTTCTTATGCTCCATCTACAAACAACCCCCTTCCCATTGCAATAACTGAAACACCACATTCTAGGGCAAGCCTTCTAAATGCCAAGTGATTTTGGATGCCAAACATTACACAACTTATGGGTCCTGGTTTTCATAGGATGTGTTCTAGACACTGGCTCAAGAACAGGCCCCTTTTAGGGTATCTCAGGTAAGGTAACTACACATTGAAGTTCCTTAAATCAATCCTTACTTTTGAAAAATCTTGGCCTAGGCCTTTTCTGCATTATAGAACTGACTGGTATAGCTTTATTGACAGGAAACCTTCCAAATCTTCCAAGCAGAGACTCAGATTATAGCAGGAAGAAAGTCCTTTGGCTGATATGTCTCATTCTGTTTCCTTAAATGAAATAAGTTATACCAGCAAAAAAACTCTTTTGCTTACATAAGCTGTGTCACCCTTAGAAAGGTTTGCCAGCACAGCTGTGTCAGTTTGAGGTGTGATTTTTTTCTGCAATCTAGCTGACAGCTATGCCAGCAAAAATTGTAAGTGTTGACCATGTTCTTTAAAGTATCCGCACTATGTACAGTAGTGTACAGAAGAGGGACTTTTACCTACAGACATATAGAATCAAAGATTTGTGTTTCCTTCTCCTAGTCGCCTGCATCATCATGACTTGGAAAGCAAGTCTGTGACCAAGGAACAGCTCAGGACATAAAATAGGTTCCCTAAGGAAAACAAAATGTATTAGACCAGAACATAAATACACTAGGCCAATGTGTCATTCTAGCCAGATGTTAAATGGGAACAAGGCCATGTCTGTGGGAAAGGATGAGTATTTGTTTAGGACAGTATAGGCAATGGTTTAATTTTTTTTTAATTGCAAAAAAAGGTCTACACTCTAAACTATAACTCAGGTATAGCTATTGCATCGTTTATTATGGGTCTGGTTCTCGTCTTTTTTACACTTACGTAACTCCATCAACTTTAATGCAATTCTTCCATATTTATAACAGTGAAAAAAGAATCAGACCCTATCAGCACCAAGGAATGCATGAGATGCTCATGTTAAGCAAAATGCTTTTGTTTTTAACCTTCTATTTTAAGGTGAGTGGTTTGACTCTCCGTAAGATTAATATAGTATTCTTTAATATTGTTAGCAACACTTATATGAAGTACGATAGTGTTTTTAACAACATTTTACAGGTAGAGAATGGAAGCACATAAAAGCTAGGACCATAAAATGAGCTAGGTGTCTAAAAAGTGATTTAGGTGAGTCTTGATATGTGAGTCTAAAACTTAGAAGCTCAAAGCATTTGCTCAGCTGTCACCCAACCCTGGAATCACTTATATTCTAGAGGTAGGGAACTAAAGTTCAGGTACCTAAAGTTTTGCTTCTGGGCATGCCCTGAAGCAGTTTTATCATGACAGGACTGAACAGTTCAGCACTTGGGCCACCTAAGCCATATCAAGATTCCCAAACTAGGCAGCAATTCTCAACCAGAACGCTGTGACTTTATGCTTGATACAGAAGTTATTGGGTGAGGTTCTTTGGCCTGTATTATGCAATAGGTCAGACTAGATGATCATAGTAGTCCCTTCTGGCTTTAATCTATAAATTATATTGTGACAAGCATAGCCTGGAAATTCCAAATAAGATAGCATTGCTTTTCCTCTAATTAACAGAATACAACAATGTGTATTTATAGAAAGACATTTCAACTATTTTTAAATACTACTGTACCTTAATTTATTAGCTTTTGTTAAAAGCATGTAACAACCTAAAGGATATAAAGTATAATTTACAAAAATATAAATCTTGGTTATTTTTTAGTATTTAAACATATTACTATATAGTATGTGTTATTCAGAGAATATATATGTTTAAGAACCTGAAATTAACCAGCACAGAAATGATGGTGGGATAGTGTTACATCTTTTGTAAAACAAAGTATATATTATGGAAAGGTAACCAAAAATAGTTATATTAATATACTGAATATATAAAAGCTTATACAGTGCACTACATTTGAATCCTGAAGGAAAATATGTATATTAAGCCCTTTATTACAGCATTTTTTCAGTATAAATATGTGGACTAAATGTATGAATTTTAGGCAAAAAGATCTGTGTAAAAAAGCAATATTCTAAAATACGCTTGCTTTTGCAAAGTCCGTTCCCATCTTCTTGGTTAGCTGAAAAGTAAAATAGCCAGGAAAATAGTATATAAAAATGTATTTTAGTCCTCCAGTTACGGTAAACTTAAGTAAAAATGATCAGATTTCTTAGCTAGATGGGTTAAAATAGATTTGAAATGTCTGGAATTTCTGGAAGGTGAATCATTGTTACTTTGCAAGACAAATGATGACATTTAAGGTCCTTAGAGGTGAGCACGTGTGCTGCTATAGTGTCTCTGCATTCTTTCTGTAGAAGGAGATGTGGGTTTGGATTCATTCACAAACACAGTCTAAGTCATTTCCCATTCACAACTTTCCCAGTGTAGTCAAGCAGAATGTGTTGGTTGCATTGAAGGTTTATTTGTAAGGACTTATCGGCAGGCACAGGTCTCAACAGACATATTGGGATATACCTTCAAAACGACATTTTTGTTCTCATCTAAGAACAGGACGCTGAGGGAGTTCATTTTGTCAGGAACGCAGCAGGGTTCTGGAATGCCTGGAATGATTCCTACTGCTTTTACAATGCTCTGGATTGTAGCATGATTCGATGGCCGGACAATCTGGAACAAAGGAAGAAATAATTACTGTTTCATTTACAGGAAATCACTTTCCCAAAAGGGCTTAGAAAATGATTGCAGATAAGGTTTTTTGAAAAAAGTGAAAATACAGGAATAAACTATGTCTTCCTCCATGCACTTGAGCCCCAGGGGAGTAAAGTACAGAATCCTTCATGTTCTCTGTACTCCTGCCTGGGAGGCATCAATCAGTCATAGGGCTAGACTCCTTAGCTTACACAGGTGGAGAGCACTGAAGCTGTGACCTGCTCTCTGCGGATTCATGAAGCAAAGAGCCATAGTTAAGATTACTTCCCTTCCTCCTCCTAGTCTTCACTAATCTGTTTGGTCTTGTCTGGTCACATCTATATGAGACACTGACTGCGCAGTTACTGCACAATCATTTAGTACTTGCATAACCAAGTATTAAATGACTGTGCAGTAACCGGCGTTACTGAAACAGTAGCATCCCTGCACAGCTTCCAGGTGATGCTGACTGTGCAGTAGCTTGTTACTACTATGCAGTAGCGCTGTATCGCAGTTCATGCCCCATGAGGCTACTGTGCAGTAAGCATCTCATGTAGATGTGGCCTCTATGTGGGGAAATTGGCTGTCATAGCTATTCAGGAGTAAGTCTTCAAGTGGATGCTAATCTGGAACAACTGCCTTCTTTTGGAATAATTACTCTGCCATGGAAGCAGAGGAATTCTGAAATAAGTGTGATTCAGGAGTACTACCCACTTAGAGTAAATTTAAAGTAATTAAATTATGCTTCAACCACTATACCAGTTGATTTCTCCCACATAGACAAGGACTCAATGCCTCTAATCACTGCATGCTTTGTCCATCTCTGCACACCTGCAAGACCCCTCACTGACCCTGTGTGTGTGTGGAGAGAGAGGGAAGAGGGGTGTGTAAAATGAGTTTACGGTTAAACTTGTACAGTACCAGTGCACTGAACAGTGTATTGTTTGGTATTTTTACTACTGACTTTCTAGTGGGAATAGTTCAACAATGTTCAGTAAGGGGGAAAGAAAGTGTGAAAAACTATGACAGAATGGAAATAGTGCAGTGCAGTTCCATCATGAGCAGCTGTCGGAAGTGTACACAGTTACTGTTATTGCACATAGTCTCAGCAAGTGACTGTCAATGAATAGTCAAACCTCTCTTGTCTTATTGGTATGCTTTTGCCATTAACAACTTCAGAATCTGCATGCACAGATTTGGTACACAAATACTTGCCTGCAGTTCTGGAAACCCCCAACTGAAAACACACCACCAGCAAAATGCAGCCACCTCTACAACTGTTGAACAGCATACAGTGGCAGTGTGTCCTGTTGCTTAGAACAGATAAAATACTACATACATGTGAAAATATAGGATGATTTAAATAAGCAGAAAGTAGTTTTACTTCTAACATTAATAGGGACGTTTCTGCTTTCATTGGCATTGCACGCATGGGAATTTCTTGATTTTTTCAAGTTCAGCATACAAAATTATCTAGGACATAAGTACTATACAGAAGAAGTTTCTAGGTTAATTAGTTGCTAATTTTTAACTTTAAAATGACAACTTATGCTGCTTTTTAGATATAGCTCAAAATCAGTAAAAACTCAACCATGCTAAAACTTTTAAATGCTTTCAAGTAAAACATAGTACTTTGAGCCACTATAATCTGTGAAATTCATTGCAGGTCCTTTTTGGGGCTTTGAAATAAAGGCAGGTCTCATCAAGTGACTTATCCTGGAAATTGTCTTTTCATAATTAGAATGCTTTAGTGTGCTAAACAACAGCTTGTTCTTCCATAGCACCATCCATCTGTAGGTCTCAGTGCCCTTTACAAAGAGCAATGAATTAAGCTAAATTGGTAAGTTTATTATTCCTGTTGGACAGATGGCAAAAACCACGGAAGAGAATGGGTGGCTTTCAATACTGCACAGTGAGTGCAGAGCTAAGGCTACAACTTGGACCTGTAGACTCCTACTTCAGTATTTTAAATGTTATTAAAAACCGCTACATGATTTTTATTTTTGTTTAATTACATTTTGTTTTTTTGAATTTTGCAGTTGTTACTTGGAACAAGATGCTAAACCACCACTCTACAGAATCCCCTAACTCCTTTCTAATGGACAGCAGCCCACCTAGTTACTAGTCTATGGGATCTCAGGATATTAAGCTGCAAGAGGTTATAGCTGTCTTAAGGCTGTAACACATAATAGGAAATAGACAGATTTCCTTATGATAGAAAGTCAGTCTTGAGTTTTCATCCCTAAAATCTTTTCTCCAGCTCTCTGGTCAGCTCATCTCTTCACTACATTAGCCTGCCAAAGAGCCAGCATTTTTAGATCGCTACAGCCTGCATTCCTTGAAGGGCACAAATACAAACCTCAATAATGTTCATAGAAAGAACCATTTATTATGGACCGTTTCTCAGCATGGAACCTGGCTACCTAAATAACAAATCCATAGTGAGATCAAGCAGCACATCCACCCAATTCAGGCCAAGTGGAGAATTTTGCCAGCCTTTCTGAAAGCCTGGCTCAAGTTTTGAGTGATGCTGGTTTAGGTTTTTGTATTACCTTTATGCCAATGTGCTTAAGTGGAAAGCTTCTGATAGTCAAAGATGAATGCATTGCAGTGATGGTGTTGATGTAATGATATAATTATGGTCCAAATGGTAATGCATTACACACTGGCAAGCAAGTTTATATAAGGTTGGTCAAGTTCCACCCTCTTTCACCTCCAGGGCAATCCCACTTTAGAACAGTTTGGTCCTTAGAGGACAAAATTATGGAACTGATACAGGAAAAGCAACTAAAGAAGGTATAAAATAAAGTATATCCTCCCCCACACACATACTTGTTTTATCTGACACCTGCAGGGCCTTTTTAGCTGTTCTTCACTCTCTATAATCCCTCCATGTAAGTTACATCCACTTATGTCAGCTTCCTCTTACCTCATCTACTTTACTTGCTCCCCAAAAACCTAGGCAGGAAACATTTATGAGTTTTAGGAAAATTTTCTTTGGGGGTTTAAGTCTTTGACTCAAAATGAAACTCAGTTTTGGAAATTTTACAAGGACCAAAAACAAGAAATTTCTAGTTATCGTAGATCCCACAAAAAGGATAAATGTGAGCACTGATTTTCCACAAAGCCAGATACACACTAATGGACACAGAACCAGATTCTCAGCCAGTGTAAATCAACAGAACATCATTAACATCAAAGCAGCTATGCTGGTTTACATCTGCAGAAAACATAGCTTGCTGTCTAAGCTGGAATCCAGTCTTGAAGCTGATGTCAGTAATAGGTCTTTTCTGAATTGCTCTGATATTAACTACACATCTTTGGAGGTTAGAGACTTCATCCTTTTTAGTAAAGGCCTTGTTACACAGTAATTTTGGGCAGCTCTTGGAGCTCTTAACACCTCGACTGTCTGCATATTAATACCTGAAACTAGTTTTAAGCACTCTTTAGGTGCCTCAAAGTTATGCCACTCCAGGGCAGGATTATCTCTGATCCATGTTACCCAGTTCATGTTCTACTGAGGTGTAGCCACTCTAGGCTAGGCTACACTGTAAACACCCACCCCACCTGGATCCAGTCTACTGCCCACTCCTGCCCAGCACCCCAGATCCATGCACAGTGTATCCTCTGCATCCCCTGTGCTGTCTGTCCTGGGGGAGCAGCCAGGGAAGGGTTAACCTTTCTGCCTGGCTGCTGCTGCTCTTTGGGCTGGGCTCAGCCCAGAGGACAGCAGCAGCCCAGCAGAAGAGATGGCGGGGTGCCGGGGGACGGAGAATTGGGGGGAGCCCTGGGAGGTAGGGGGGAAACCTGGAATGGGAAGGAGGTATTCTTACCTTTTAGTTCTCCAGGCCCCTGCTGGCCTAAATGTGCGATTGCTCCAAACTCAAGCTAGCACTAACACTGATCAACATTTGTGAAGCTCATAGTGTAAGGTGTAACAAGGCCCTAAGTGAAATAGAATACAGTCTAGGTTGATAGCAATCTAATGTCTTTAGGCCTCACTGATGCAGTCCCAAAGAGAGATTGCTTGCCTGTCTTCCTGAGGAAAGATTCCAGTAAGGTGTAATATATGGGGTGTCCCAGCTGATATCTATTAATCAGTGGGGAGTTTGGTTCCATGGAGGAGATGAACAAGGTTAGGAAGTTCTTTGAAAGCCATGAGTGATGAGGGGCTGAGAACACACATCAAATGGGATACAGCCTTGCCTTTACAATAAATGCAAAAACTATCACATCTTTATTGCTACAACAATCAATATTCCCCACAATGGACTCAGGAGAATCCACAGATCCTACACATCTTTTCCAAAAACTGGTATATCTCATCCAGTGTACAAATACCTTCATGGAAACTCTGTGGGTGAAACTAGACTAAACTGCACACGAGAATGAATGATTACAGGCAGAAGATTAAAGACAGACACAGAAACATGTGTAGGAAAATGCATCACAGAACCATCGCTCACTTTGACCTCACTATCCTCATGCTGAAGGGAAATTTGCAAAACTCCTTTAAAAGGCAAGTCTGGGAACAAAAATTCATAAGCTGGCTGGACACTAAGAACCAAGGACTCAATACATATATTGACTTCATGTCTCACTATAACCTACCTGATTCCTGCTAATCTTTTTTCACACCACAAATGATAATACTTTTCTTCTCTTTTGAAGGGTCTTGACCTTTCACTAATCAAGCTATCTTTTCTTGTCTTCCAGGTACCCCTGAGAATTTCTCTCTCCTCCAATTTCAGAGCCCCAAAGGATGTTTTTAGTCCTTGCTGGGCCTGCTTTTTTCTCAGACGTGAAGAAGAATGTACTACATTATAAATCTTGTCTAAATCTATCCCAACAATGATATCACTCACAAAAAAATCCTTGCCTCTCTCATGACTTGCTGCTTCTCAACATCCCAGCAGTAAAGTACAGCTCTGATCAAACAACTCTAGCACTGTATCCTATAAGACAAACCCCACTTCTTTTTTTCCAATTACAAATGATGCATCCTCCGTTCACAGGTTTATCAGTATAGTTTAGATTTTGAAAAACTTCACCATTGCTTCTGACTTAACACATCTAAGATCACAAACCAACATATGCAGGCTTTTGAATTCATACTCTTGACCTGGGGAGGAAGAACCAGCACCATACCTACAGGCTGGGGAACTCCCTTCTCGTCAGTGCAGAGGCAGAAAAGGATCTTGGAGTCATCGCTGATTCCAAGATGAACATGGGCCGGCAGTGTGGGGACGCGGTCCGGAAGGCCAACCGCACCTTGTCCTGCATCCACAGATGCATCTCGAGCAGGTCCAAGGAGATGATCCTCCCCCCCTATGCGGCACTGGGGGGAGTCCCTGTTCCCCTGAGCACTACTAGGAGTGACTAGAAATAACGGTCACAAGCTGGCAGAGGGTAAATTCAAATTAGACATAAGGAGGCGCTACTTCACTGTCAGGGCGGCTAGGATCTGGAACCAACTTCCAAGAGAAGTGGTGCCAGCTCCTACCCTGAGGGTCTTTAAGAGGAGGCTAGATGTACATCTTGCTGGGGTCGTTTGACCCCAGTACTCTTTCCTGCCGTGGCAGGGAGTCGGACTTGATCTTCTCAGGTCCCTTGACCCTACCAACTATGAAACTATAACTGTGTTTTGGACAACCACATTTGGCAAGGCCCAACACTGCTTTTGCTCCTACACATAGTATTCCCTTTTCCTCCAAGATTAAGTAGTTTGTATGCATTGAAACTAAAGTCTGCATTCAAGAACTGCTCAGACATTCTTTGTGCAATTTTTGTTGCTTATATTTAAAAAAAGGTATGATCGAAAATTGAGTATTGCAGTTAGTCTCTAAAACAAAAGTTGTGAGCCACTAATAAGTGGGCTTTGTTCAGAATAAGATGTGTAGATGAAGGTGCAAACAAACACCACACATCTACACACAAAGTTTTTGGATTTTGATTTTGTAACTCAGACTCAGTTACAGCTTCATTTCTAACACCTTTGCAAGCTGAGTATTTAAAGCTTGAGCACGAGATTAATGATTTTAGGTCTCTTGAAACAAAAGATATTTAAAGATAATGCACCGTTCCCTAACTTAGAAATGGCTTAGTTTATTTAAATGATATTTCAGTTTTGTATTACAACTAAGAACTTATCTACACACTTTTGATACAGAAAAGCTGTTTTGCCCAAAAGAACCCAGCTATATTATAGTAAAGGGGCAAGTTGATTTCAGGATTAGAACATGAAACTAAATCTGGTGCTATGGAACCTGTCACAGACTCAATGTATTCCAGTGGACAAGCCATATTATCTTGCTCCTAGTCTTTCTACACTGCAGTTAGGAGGTGTGAATGCAGTATGTTTAGGTGAACATGAGCCAATTTCAATCTAGTTAACTTGATCCCAATAGAAATGATAAATTAGCTAGCAATACAAGTTTCAGCATAGATAGTTTCTCTGTGCAAGTATGCAGAGTATGCAAGCATCCTTGGCAGGTGTGCCTGGCCTGTGATGAAGTTTTGTTCTGTATCTCCTTCTGGTACTTAAGTAAAACTGTCTCATGTACATCTTCCCATGCTTCAGTCTCACTGCTATCTGCAGTTTTGCCATGTCCTATCTATCTATCTTAGATATAGGGAAGCTGAGGGTATATCCTTCAGTGCTTTTAGATTTATTGCTGCAAGGCTTTACCAAGTGTTTGTGTTCTGACTGTGCAATTAGCCGTTTATTTTATCTCAAATTAGGACCACTCATTTTCAACGTGTCAGTGCATTTCCTGGAGATACTTACTGAATTTCTGAATGTGTATAAATTGTCCCTATGTCTTACAAGAACAGTGCTGACCATCCAGTCTGGTACAGAAGTTAAGTGAGACTTTTGCTTTTTGTTATAGGACACTACAGAGTGGTACCCTGCATGGCATAAATGGCAGGGACAGGATAGATAGGGTACTATGTCACAGGGCTGGACACAGAAAGTGAACCTTAGTTAGTGTAGGAGTCTCATTTGTCCAGTGCTGAATATACCTGTACTATATTTCAGTCAGTCAGTAAGTTTGATAAGAAAGAGTCACCATGATACAGCTATGTTCTAATAGAAAAAAATAAAAACAGGAAACCATAGTTCAGATGCCATTAATGCCAAGACTCCTATGGACCTTCAGTCTGGAACTTTTAAAGTAAATTTCACCTACTCCAATAGGAGAGATTCAAAATTGGAGTTATATATCTATCTTTTTTCCCCCAGCTTGCTGACACTTCTGGAGAGTAAAAAATATGTTTGGGCCAAAAATGCTATTTACCTACGGGGCATTTACAAGATACCAAAGAAAAATTATAGGGCTCACAAAATGAGGAGTCATTTCAAAGCAACAGCAACAAAAAAGTTTTGTTTGCATTGTATTACAATAAGGTCTCTAAAGTTAAACCAGTTTTAAAACACCCTAAATGGGAGGAAACTCAAACCTCTTTTTGTAGTGATCAGGAGCCCCGACGCTCCAGCATTGACTGTAACCACAGAAGCCAGTTCTTGTTCCACAGGCTAAGTACAGACAGAAAGCTTGAGGCTGAATCAGTTCAATCTTTGCAGGTTAATTTAAGCTGAAGAGATTGAACCAATAAGCAAGTGAACAGACATTCACTTTTGATTCTGGAAATGCAGCCACGTGCCTGCAGTGGCTCAGGCAAGAAGCTGGGGAGTGCTAGAGCATGCCTTGTTGCTTGGTTGGAGCAGACAGCTTGGGCTAAAACTAGCCTGCCCAGCCTGTGAGGGGTGGGGTTTGCTAGGGAGGTGCAAAACATCCTGAGATGCCAGAGGACTGCTAGTTAACTTGAATCTGGAGGGGACCTGGGATAGAAGTTGAATAAACAGATTTAACCTAAATCAGTTAAGTGTGATACTACATCCATCCAGGTTTATCTTATACTTTTGGCCATTTTGGCTAGGGACAGAAGTTACACATAAACCGGTTTAAGTGATCAGAAATTGATTTGAACCTGTAGCAGAACAGAAGTTCAGTGTACATAAACCAGTTTCAAAATGGCTGAAGCTGTTATAAGATAAACCTGGTTGAATGTAGTACCAGACTTAACTGATTTGCAGCCTTTAGCTGGGATGGGCTGTGCTGCCTGCTCCAGAGAGCAGGGCTGGTTCCACCTCTCTGCCCCCTAGCTGGAGCAGTGAGGGCTAGCTCACTGGCCTCACGGGCTGGTCCTCAGGCAAACTCCAGCCAGGGTCTGGGGTCAGAGAGAGGGGTTAAACTCACCTTTCCCCCAAGTACAGAGTTGCCCAGCCCTGCTGGTTTACTTAGTGCTGGATGCAACTGTGGACTACAAATCCCAGAGGCACCTGGAAGCAGGAAGAGGAAGTGATGAGGAACCCAGCAGAGTCCTGTTCCTGTGATTGTGGACTGCAAATCCCAAAGAACTTGGGGGCAGCAGGAAAACAAAGCAAACATACAACCCATGCTGGCTAGTGCCAGAGAGCCATGTTCTAGTGCCCCCTGGCTTCTGGCTTGAGCCACTGCAGACATGTAGCTGCTTTCCCTAAATCAAAAATGAATGTCTGTTCATTTGCTTTTTGATTCAATCTTTGCAGCTTAGACTAACCTGCAAAGACTGAATCAACTCAGCCTCTGTCTTTTTGACTGTCTGTATTTAGCCTTTGACAGCAGTTTATGTATACTGAACTTCTGTTGTGTTACAGATTTGAACCAGTTTCTGATCACTTAATACCACTTTATGTATAATTTCTGTCTCTAACGATAGAGCTGACAATACAGACATATAAGAGAAAAAAAAGTTTCCATTTTATCAGTTGGTAACTGAAGCATAGGTAGATTGCATGACTTGCCCAACACTACACAGAGAGCACCTGGCAACGGTTGGCATTGCTTTTAAAATGTCAAAAAAAACACCCTAAAAATTCACAATGAAAGAAAAAATTGTAAAATATTTCACAGTCACCAAATATGCATTATTCATCAAAAATGGTGTCACCCAAAATTCTCTCCCAGCTCCATGGTAACACTATTGAAAGACATATTACCCCTTATGTAAAGTACAGAATATATCCTTCCAACTTAGAGTACAACAGGTTCAAGATTTGGGTCTAAATACGCAGAACTTATGTAGTCATGCAACAGCAATTTTTGGCACTTATGCACACTTTGGATTCCATTTAGCTACATTCACTCTGCTTTCCTACTGAGCCTGCTTAATAGGCTGCACTGTGGATGCTATATGTGCCATCCATATGCATATTGTTGGGTAAGTCCCAAAACTTCAGTTGCAGAGGAGCCATAACTAGGAGGTGTTTGGTATTAGAGGAGGGAGACAACTCTCCAAACTTTTAACCCAATAGCTGAGTGATCAGGGTACTTACCCAGGTTCTAAGCAAAAGATAAGGAATTTGAACCTGTGCTGCCTGCTTCCCAAAATGCTCTTACCTCCAAATCACAGGGTAGGTATTGCCCAAAGTATTCTCCAGCTCTCTTTTTGAAGCTGACCCACTGGACAGCCAGAGAATGAAGATCTGTGGGGCCAGAATGAAGAGAACCAGATGGCTCAATGACACGGCTGCTTTTCCTGGCAAGGAAGAGATCCTGGGTTCCAGCCCAAGCCCCTATCCCCAAATAGGAAAGAAACTATCTTGCTCCTGTTTATCTAATGAATATTTAATGCAAGAAGCAGTAAGATAGCTTCCAGAAGAAGGCTGGAGTGTGTTTCCTTAAGGGAGAAGTCTGTTAGACTTCAACATAGTTTCTGAGGTAATGTAACTATTCCTATACCACACTACTCTAAATAAGACACACACCTCATTTTGAGGAGGAAGAAAAAAATGGCTGGGATGTAGACAGTCTTACTTGCAGCTGAAGGCCCTGGACAGTAAAAGCAGAGTACTCTCATCAACCTCACCCCTCCTCCCCCATATGTGATGCTGCTGCTGTTATTGCTACAGCAGTAAGTAGGTAGGCTGCCACTATAGGTAGGCTGATACTGTAAAAGCCTTAATTTAGCA
This sequence comes from Crocodylus porosus, assembly GCF_001723895.1. Taxonomy (NCBI): domain Eukaryota; kingdom Metazoa; phylum Chordata; order Crocodylia; family Crocodylidae; genus Crocodylus; species Crocodylus porosus. The sequence goes on along the minus strand of NW_017728951.1, from coordinate 35,877,803 downwards.
GTGGCTGTGAGAGGGTTAGACCAGTCCTGTTGATCACGTAACTGGGAGGGGGACAGTGAAGCTGAGGAGAGGATTCCTGCCCCAGCTTGGAGCCCAAACTTTCAGACACTGAAGAAATCAATTTCCTTAAGACACCCCCCAGTCCCCCCAATTTCCTATAGCTAACTTTGGGGTGAAAAGTGTGTGTGCTATGCAAATAAATAAGGTAAGCTGATGAAGATCCTATTGTTTGAGTAGTTTAAACTAAGTTAGACAAGGTCCTAGAATCTTGTGAGACATGAAACATTCAACAAATACAGTGTGCATACACCAGATAAAAGATTACAAGGTATGTCTGCAAATTATAAGCAGTAAAGGCTTATACTACCTTGGGCATTGGAAATTCACAAGCCCCTGCACAGTAATAGGCATCAAATGATTTGGGAGATATGATCCATTCATTCCAGCCAATATCAGCAAAGTCAACTTTCATGTATCTTCTAGAGCAAATCCTAGGCTCGTTCCATTGTTTCCGTCTTGCTTTCTTCATTGTTTTCTCATCAAAATTCAGCATCTGAGATTTTGTGAGTGTTTCAGTATTTTCATGCCCTTTCCTCCTGCGATCCTTACGTGAGGTTCTTGGTTTTAGGGACTTGTAGGCACTTTCCCATATGTTATGTTTATTGTAATCATTGTTGATATATTCCACCTCAGGCAACTCATTGTTCTGGATCGAGCTGGAAAGGTATGTGTCCCTCCTCACACGTGTGTCTGAAGAAGCATTGGGAGACAGGCTTGGATCTCCATCACTGGAAGGGAAAGGGTCATATCGTTGGAGGGTGACTGCCACACTGTTAGGTTCAGCTATTGCTAAATCATTGGCATAAACAAGTATGTATGGAAAATGGCGAGCAACCTGCTCAGGAATTCCCTGGTATTTCTCTCCAGAGTCAAGTTCTGCACAGAGAACAAGTTCTCCAGCCAGCTTTGATTCATTTATGATGTGTGAGATGTCCTTCACTTGCCATGACCCCCGCTTTTGAGGAAACACAGTCACATTCCCTTTGACCAGCCCATAGGCAGAGTTCTGGGGGATGCTTCGGAAAATAAGGTTGAGCCGTGGGATCTGGGGCAAGTGGAGGAGGCGGCAAGATGAGTTCTTGGACCGCTTGCAGAACACTTCTCGATGGCGGGGGCGTTTGTCAGAATAAAAGTGAAATGTGGCAGCAAGGATCATCTCTGAATCCTGTATTGACGTCAGATTGAAGCAGTATAGGGGTTTCTGGGATAAAAGTTCTGCAAGAGAATGAATAAATGAGTAGATTAATGCTCAGAATGATCAAACTGTTTCCAAACAGTTGGACTTATGGACCTCAATCCCTTTTCACTTATCTCACTTTAAGCCAGATATTGCAAGGACCTCAAAGGAGCTCCACAAGTATAAAGACAGCTTAAGTGGAAGGAGAATCAAGCTTCTTTTTGAAGCATCAAGGAACCCTAAAACTGAATGTAACCACAAGAGCTGGTTCTTGCCCCAGGGAGTTTACAATGCAGATAAATGAAAGAAGGATTGTCTTCATTGTACCAATGGATAACTGAAACACACAGAGATCAAGTAACTTGCCCAATTTTACAAAGCTGAGGAATGAACCCAGATCTTTTGAATCTTTGACCTGTGCCTTAACCCCCAGACTAGTCTTCCTCATTTCCTTCTGCCTTCCCCTATTCTTTCACTTACTGACAACAAAGCAGCAGAGAAACTGTCTCTCCTAATGCTCCCTTCCAACTGTCCAGGCAGCATAGATAAGGAAGCACTATCAACAGTGGTTTCAGTGTTGCCTAGTGCAATGTTCAACACTGTTTTAGGAACAGTGGGCCAAATTAGCTCAGCTCACTCTGAAGATAGGCCACTGCTCCCTTTGCTGGTGCTGCTGCTCATCCCCACCCTACACCCTCCTGCCAGTCTTCTGCAGAATTGCTGATGTTGCCCCAGCTTTGCAGACTGACATTGCTCAGTTGTCTGGATCTGGCCTGTAACCCATAGGTTGCTTTTTTCCCAGTATAGTGGGTAGAAAACTCCATTGAGATTTGGGAGAATTTTATTTTCTTCATGGCTCTGTCATTCACCTGCAGGTTGACCTGCAAGTGATTCCCCCTCTGTAAAATGGTGATAATGACTTTGCTTGTCAAGCAGTTGGACACAGACAGGACAGGAGTAAAACAGACAAAGCTGCCTTCTTCAGGTTCTTGTCCTCCTTTGTACAAGCAGTTTCTGGCTTTGTCCTTCCACCCCACCTGCTTTTGCTTAAGAGATTTACTTATGTTTCCCTAGATATCCTTCTTGTTGATCTGGCTACTTTGTGTAGGAAATAAAAGGACTATTTACCACTGAGAAGTGTTCCATGGAATTGCACAGAGTTGGCCAGCTGTGAAACTAAGGGTAAGTCTATCCTGCTGTGACTCCATATAGTGAAGACAGAGCCAAGCTGGCTTTAAATAGTGAGCTAGGTACTGTTGGCAGTGTAGCCACGACAATATGGATTTCAGTGCAGGGTAGCTGGGCAGGGCTGAGTTCTCTGCTGCCACAGCTACCTGTCTACGAGCAGCATAGCCAGTTGGTTTGAAGCTAGTTAGGATAGGTCCACCTGACCTGTAGTCACACCTGGGACTGTGATGTACACATGAGGTTTCTTTCTGGACACTGGCCAAAGCCAAACCCACCTTGAGCTTTGAGGATATTTGGATCCAGCTCCAAACTTTGTGTTGCAGACCAACATCTACCAGATGTATGTTTAACAGGTGGTTGTATGTCCAGTGCTCATCAGTTAAAATATGAAGAGGCCACTAGGGAATACTGAGCCAAATTGGGAAGAGTTTTCCTATCTGCTGGGGATGTTTTAGACTCCTTCCCCTCTCCATCATGTGACAATTTTAAAGTTGCTTCTACCTTTGCCAAATTCTATCCATTTCAGTTGAACTTCTGTAGGCCAGTGTCCACTTCAGCATGACTTACCACTACACTTTGGATGGCCAGAAAGAAGAGGAGGAAACTCCTGTGTGTGTGTGGAAAGGATGGGGAGAAGTCAAGCTACTGGGGTACATGCAAGAGGATAGAGAAGGGGAGATAGAGAAATAGTGTTCTGTTACCCCTAAAGCACACTTCCTCCAAAAACCTGGATAGAGGCCACCTTCTAGCATCTGGGCCCCACAAAGAATAACTTGCTACTGCCATGAGTTAGTTCAGGTTAGATTCCATAGGTGCATGTGTGGTATGCGGTGCTGCAGACCCATCTGAGGTGCCATACACTGTATATGCTGCACATGCGGGCATTCCCCATGCTGCTAATTTGCAGTGCTGGGGGTGGGGGTGTTGACACTGGGTGTTCCTGGTGTCAAAAACCCGCAGTGGAAAAACGAGGGACACCATATATGGTGGCAGCATGTGCTGCCTGAAACCGGAGCCTGGCTGGCTAGAGCCATGCTTCAGCTGCCAGCTAGGCTCCCTACTACTGGATCACCACCACTGGAGCCCTGGGAGCCCCCCAGGACCCCAGGTAAGGTTGCTGGGCCCAGCCCAGGTACTAGCCCCAGCCTTCCCACCTCCACCTGGGGCAACTAGCCATGCACCACAGCACACAAGAGAAGGCTGAGAAGGGATCTGGTGGCCGTTTACAAGCTCACCAGGGGGGACCAGCAAGAACTGGGGGAGGCTCTGTTCCCCCAGGCACCACCCAGGGTTACTAGGAATAATGGCCACAAATTGTTAGAGAGAAGGTCCAGACTAGACATCAGGAGACATTACTTTACAGTTAGGGCTGCCAGGCTCTGGACTGGGTTCCCACGTGAGGTGGTACTCTCTCCTACCTTGGGGGTCTTCAAGAGGAGGCTGGACAGATATTTGGCTGGGGTGATATGACCACGGAACTCGTTCCTGCCTGGGGCAGGAGGTCGGACTTGATGATCTGTTTAGGTCCCTTCCGACCCTAAGGACTATGACACTATGACACATGTATGGGCATTCCCTGGGGACAAGTAGCAGCAGTACATATTGTGCTGCTGCTCTTTGTCCCCAGGGAAATGCACATGTGCACTTGTCTGAACACTCTCCATTAGCTCAAGTGCCAGGTGCATATGCTACAAATTTAAAAGTTTCAAAACTGAGCACTAATGTTCTCCATATTAGGAGAACAATATACTGCTACATATTTTTAGTGTTTTAAATCCCAGAAGTTACAGTAAAACCCCAAGTTACATTAAAATCCCAAATGTCAAGCACTCAAAACTACAAAAAAGCTAGGATGAAGTTTTCCCATGTGACTTTAATTTGCATCTCTTGTGATAGCATTGCTGTTTTTTTCTGTCACAGAATCCCTGCCTCATTGCATGGGCTAGATGATTCAGGGTAGATTTGCAGCTTATAGAGTAACTAAATCAGAGATGTGTAGCATAAGCTTTCGTAAGCAAAGGGCTTACTTCATGAGATGCTGTGAAAGGACCTTTGCACAGAATAAATGAAGGGTTTTTCATGGCATCTGATGAAATAAGATGCTTATGAAAGACTATACTATACATTTCTGATTTAGTTACTCTATAAGGTGCAGACCTACCCTGCTTTCTGTCTGACTTCAGACTAACATGGAGTTCAGACTAACTAAGTGCTTTTCTCTGTTAAAGGGAAAGAGTCAGACAATGTGCAGGATCCTTATTTCACTTCAGTGACATAACACAGTTGGTGCTTGGTGCAAACCCTGTGGGAGACCAAGGGTCCTGACCCTGCTCTTGGATCAGCAGACCATCTCCCCACCAGTTGTGCACCAATCTGAGAGCAGGTTCGGGAGGCGTAGGGGGGAAAGCAGCCTTATCCATGCCGGGACTCCTGCATAGTCCTGGCTGAGCTGCTGCTGCTGGTGTGCATGCTCTGTTGGCCTTGGCTGTTGCTCTTAAAGCAGCAGCAGCCAGGGTCTAGTTCGGCGTTCCCAGCATGGCAATACCACCAGGGCATGGACTCTGCAGGGGTGGAGGTGATTCTATCAACCCTCCTACCTTGGTGTGTGGAGCAGGTGCCCCTCTCACCCATTTCTAGTTGCATTACTGTTTCATTTCTTCACAAAGTCTGAAATCGTGTAGTGGATGAAAGGCAGGGCTGCCAAGGCAGAGAAAATGGTCTGTGGTTTAGACAGATATTGGAAGCTGCACTGAGAAACTGAATTTTCCATCTTTGCCACAAAATTATATTGGATGCCAGTCAAGTGACAAGTGGAGCCTACGGGCCAAATTCTGTTCCACCTATTAGGCATCTAAGTGGACTAAATGCTGAAGTGCAATTCTGTTCCACTCTGTTCAAGTCCTGAAAATCCATTAATGCTTCTACTTTTGTAACACATTGTTTTCTAGTTCTTATGACTAAATCACAAAAAACAGTGAGGAAGAAGAGTAGCAACCCAGCTTTTGCATTAACTGCTGCTCAGGAACTTTAACAGGGGGACTAGAATCACACTTAGACATCCAAAATTCACTCATGCACCTAACAGATGGAAGAGAATCTGGTTTCACTTGTCCAACCTTTTTTTTTTTTTTGATTGCTCAAAATAAGGCTTATAGGGACAAATTAGTACAACTGTTGAGCACTTACAACTTTAAGTGAAGTTAATTGGTGCTATATTTTGAAAGATGAAGAGCAAAGTATTTAGAAAATAAGCAGGAACCCAAAGCTAGCAGGCAATCAATGTTTTATCCTTCATCTCTTTGCCTCTTTTTTTTTATTGAGAGTATTCCTGTCATGGTGATGTGCACCAGCAAAGGGCCCATGAGGAAACTAGTTCAATGTAAGTTTTGGAGGGTATGCAGTAAATAGCACATGGGGCCACACACTGAATGCAGAAGATAAGGAATACTGGCTGCTAATTCTGGGGGCTCCATCCACGCTGAGCAATAAATGTATGCATGAGGAAACAGCAATGCATGTATGTAATTACAAACTACATCATAATGCCCATGCACATAAGGGAGTCAAATTAAGGCTGCACAGTCAACCTGAATTATGGCACTTCCTAACTTTTTGATACATGACTTTGTTACCTTAATTTTTACATATGTAATAATATAGTAGCTACTCATTCAGCAAACAGCTTTATGCTACAGCAGAGGGCAGATAGGCCTTATGAATTTTCTGAAATATGCACATATTTCTATTTTTAAACCAATAACTATCACTGAAAGTGAAGTTGAACACTAACAGTTTTTATAGCCATTGCATGGTTTTATATATCCCAGAAATCAATTGCCTTAGCTGCTATCTGTGTAATACAAGACATAGAAACTTTATGCATGTAACCAAAAGAAAGCAATAAGGTTTTTTTATTTCCTTCTTTTTCAGTGAGGTGCAGAAATTATATAATTTAATGAGAGAGAAGAATAATGCAAAACATACTGCAAGCTAGGGGGGGTTCCTGCCATATTGGTTTCCATATTTTTTACATCTTATTACAGTAAGATAACATTAAATCTCATCACAGCCCACTTATTTCCTCACTATATTTTCAAAGAGCCAGAGGGGCTTCCCATTTCAGGCTACTGAGGTAAGAGTTGTGATCTGGTAGAAAAGGCATTAGACTGGGAGCCAGATGACTCTGGCTTTTGACCTGGCTTTGCCCTTTACTAACTGTATGATTTTACATGAATTACTCCTAATATTATACACCTCAGTTTCACCATCTGTAAGATGGGTATAACAATAGTGACCAATAAGAAATTATCCTCCTTAAATGCTAATAATAATGGCATCTCAGTAAAGTTCATGTTTTAAAATAAGCTCAACCATCTGCCTCCAGTCAAGCCATTTGTAAAGCAGGTCAATCAAAGAATGGGTAAGAGTATATTATAGGAATGTAGAAATTGGTCTGCTACGTCAGGCAGTTATGGAATAACTTGCCCATAGGGGAAGTCTGTTCCTAACCCGTTAATGGTTGATTAGTGCTTTGAAGCACTAAGGTTTGTAACCTTTTCCAATATATGGGTTTGTCTTGCATCCTTACTAATAAAATAGATGTTCTGCTAGGAGTTGATCATATACCTGGGTATAAGAACCAATAAAAAGCACTTAGGTTGCATCCAGACATGCAGAGGTATGAGGTTTGGGGTCCTGCAAGCCTCTTTGTGGTGCCACAAACCAGTTAAAACATGCTCTGCACTGCAAATTTGCAGCATGGCGCCAAAATTTGCTACCAGGATTTCCTGGTAAAAAAAAAAAAAAACGGGAAGAAAAAGTGGCAGAATACATGCACAACAACCGTGCGCTGGCACACAGAGCTTCTGGCCGGGCCTCTGTTCTGCCTGATCTGTGCCCTTGCTGCTCCAGGCTGCCAGGTAAGACCGCTGGGGCCACCAGCTCTCCCTAGCTGAAGAGTTGGGAGGGGCTGTTCAAGGGCAATTTGCTTGTCCCGGGACAAAGCGCATATGCAAGGGTATGTGCTGCTGCAACTTGTGCCACTGCAATAAAACACCCCTCCACCCGGCCTTACAGTGCTATGACTTTGCTTCCCATATACTTGCAAAAACAGAAAATGAAGTTAATTTACCCTATTGTACAGTGCTCTGCATCGCCAGCATTTTAAAACCCGAAAGCCGAGGAGATACTGACATACAGTTAGTCTGAGTCTAAAACCAGTTTGTAAATGCATGATCTTAAACGTGACTAAAACACTACAGAGCCTTTTGTTTTAGAAGAGTAAGGTTAAAAAAAAAAAAAAGGCTTTGTCGGTATTCTCACAAGCAGGATGCTTTTCCTTTTGTTATAATTGCCAGCTAACAGGATTAGTCACCTAATGAGGAACTATTTTCTCCAGGAACTAATTACAGATGTTAATTTAAAAAACAAAAATGGCAAACCTCCAATACTGAACAGCAGGCTTTCCTACTGACCCCCCTTTCCGCCGGACTAGGCGGCGGCGGCGCAGCAGGTCGCGCACGCAGCCAAGCGAGGGCTCGTGCGCGGGGAGAGAAACCTCCTGCTCCTCGCGCACGAGCCCCGGCAGCCGCCTCAAAGCCCGCGGCGGGGAGACGTCTAGGGCGTCCCAGAAGCGGCGCTGCGCCGAGCTGCAGGCGAGGCTGGGAGCGCTGCCGGGCTGCCCGGCACTCCCGCCGTACTCCCCGGGCGCAGGAGCGCAGCCGTGGGGGTGCCGGGCGCCCCTGCTGGCTGACACCCCCGGCGAGGGACGCTGCGGAAAAGCGACACCTTTTCCCACCTGGGCGTTTTGCGGCTTCCTGAGCCCGGGATGCTACCCGCTGCCGACGCAGCATCCTCCCACCCCGGCGGCCAGCGGCGCCCCAGGGCCGGCCGAGC
>NW_017728951.1:35861576-35869103 GCF_001723895.1 Crocodylus porosus | reverse complement strand
GGGACGGACGCGGCTCTCGCGGCGCCGCTCGTGAGACCCGCCGAAGCCGGGCTGCAGCAGGCAGGGGGACGGGGGCTGCGGAGCCGAGCGCTGCGGCCCGGGGAGGGAGAGGGCCGCAGGACTGGCTGAAGGGGTTTCCGCCTGCGGGGTGGAGGCGTCGCGGCCCGTGCCCCCCCCGCGCGGTTCTGAGCGGGAGCTTAGCGCCTGCGGGGCACGGCCGCGCTCGACCTGCCCTCGAGCGGAGAGTAGTCCTCTGTAGGTGAATTTGTTCATTCCGCCTCTTTTTTTTTAAAAAAAAAAAAAGCTTGTCCTCCTTTAGCCAAGACAGTTACTTTTCTTGGAGCGTGCACAATGCAATAATTGAAAAAAATGATGGAAAAAGCTACTGTTGCTCTGTATAACACAACCCTTTTGTGATTTTTTAACCCTGGAGTGTCAAATTTGAGCAGATACTATTGAAAGCTTCTGAACCACAAGTTTGTCGGTTTTGGACTGTAGCAAAGAAAGGTTTGATTCATTTTTAAAATTAGCACCAGGCCACATTGCTCTGTGCCCCTTGCATGTAAAAACGAACAATCTGCAAAAACAAATTTGTCCAAATGCAAGTTGTGAAAGTTTCAAACCTCCCATTAATTAATCTTTGCTTATAAATAATCCAGACCATCCTTTGATGCTTTTTTATTTCTCCATGGTAGCATGCTCATGACCTCCACTGGGGGCGTGAGCAAACCTTTTGTTGTTTGTGGTTTTGTCTGTACTGTTTCTATACAATCAAGGTCCTGTGAAAAGGAGGAAGAGGCAGCAGGAGGTAGGAACAAGCTGGGCTATTTTGGACCAATGTCCCATTAAAATGTTCTCTCTCCCTTTAACTCACTCCAAACTCCTATTCAAGCATACACTTTGTATCAGTCTTTAACCTGCACTAAAACCTGTAGGACACTGATACTTTGACATTGTTGGGAAAGAATTAAAGAATCAACCAGGGATGGCTAATATTTCTTGCCTTATTTTATTGCAGAACAGCAGGAATTCAAAGTCTTTAAAGCTCTGGTACTTTGACTCTTTTATGCAGCTGGGATGATGAAATAAAAATGTGTTTGGTAAAGGAATTCAAATTAGCACTGGGTCACATAATTCCCCTGTTCTGAATATGGCCAATCAATGGCATCTCTAAGGCATCTACAGGCAAGAGCTATGCAATTTCTGCTCATGCAGAATAATATTCCTAGCGTGGAAATTTCTGCTAATTAAAGCCCTTGCCAAGTAGAGTCTTTTTTTTCTTAAATAGCTCAAGTCACAGCCAGGACTTGGGGAAAGCCGCCTTATAGTCAGAGCATGCATTCAAGATTTCAAACTGTAGATCTTGCTTCCTGTTAAAATCATGATATAAATAGTGTTACACACCATTAACAACAGTTTATATATGAAGAAACAAACAATATTTTCTTATGGAATTAGAAACATTTTTATAAAGGAACTATTATGACCTGTGCATGTGTTTCCTTGTAGAAGGTAGAGGAAGAAAACAGGGGAATTAACTTTTTTGATTTTGAAATAAAGTAACACACTGAAGCCTTTTTTTGTTTGTTTGTTTATAAGACCTTTAAGTCTGTATTGAAATCATTTTGCCTGCATCTTTTTTTTAAACTAATAAAGCTAGTAGCAGGGATAACTAAAGTTAAAACTCCAGGGAAGTTGTTTAAAAATAAATTATTGTGGAGATTGGGCTTCAGTCTATAGTATGATATATCTTTCATTTCTCACTCACAAAAATATCTTGCTCTGTTGCATGATTAGCCAGGCTTGCAGAAGACCACTTCTTAAAGCACATAAAATGTTAACTACACAGCAGTTGAAAGAAGTATGGTGGGATAAATGTTCTTGACCGAACAGGTTCTTAAAGAAGCTAACAGTGGCACTTTAAGAAGTTTTCACATCCAACCCAGTGATGTATGGGGTGACAACAAGAATGATATATGAAGAATAAGAAGAAGGAGTTTTGTTTCGTGTTTTCTGAACAAGAACAAAGCTATTCTGATACTTAACAATTAAGCTCATGAAACAAGCAGAATGCTCTACATCTGGGTGTCAAACTCACCTTGGGCTGTAGGCCAGATCTGGATCACTTAGCTTCTCTTGCGCTGGATCCAGCCTGAGGCATGAGGGCAGCTGCTGTGGCCACCACAGTGGTGGCAAGTCTGATGGTGGTGGTGGATCCAGCAGTAGCAGCACATCTAGAGGCAGCAGCAGTGGTGAGGGGTTTGTTGGCAGCCCTGGGTCAGAGGTGGTGGGGGTCTGTCAGCAGCAGGAGAGGCTGCAGGGCAGTGGTCATGAGTCAAGTTCATTGCAGACAGCCATGGCCAGTGGGGCCAAATGGCCCCGAATTCTGTAGCAGGCCATGGCCCACAACTTCTGGTGGCCAGATCCAGCCCAAGGGCCAGATGTTTGACACCTCTGCTCTACAGGTTTTGACACCTAACAAAATGAGGCCCAAGTTGGTTGTGGTTTCCAGGTGCTGTCATTATATAAATGTTAAATAAGAACCATGGACCAAGGGACTAGGAACAGGGATGCATGGGTTGGTTTTTCATCTGCAGCTGGTGTTTGACCACAGGTAAGAAACTATTATGCAGGAAGTAAGAGTAGGTGGTCTTAATAGGCCCTTCTGGCTTATGAATGAAAAAAATGTTCTGTGTTTGTGTGTTCATAACTCTAAAAGTGATTCTGCTAATTCTTACCTCACATGCATGTTGTGAGGAGTGATTAATACATCTGAAGTGTTATCCCTAGATGAAAGTACAACTATGCATCTGTAAAGTATTTGTTTAGCATGGTTTTTAAAACCCTTCTGATTATCACGTGCTCATGCTGCATATTATGCCATTGATTTATATTGCCGCCTGTTTTAGTCAGTTTTTCTGTCCTTTCTAAAAGTACTACCCATAAGCCACCATCAGCCTTAAATACCAGTCAGATCACTTCTAAGCTAACCCTACTGGGGAAAAGCCAGTGAAAATCCAAGAGCCGTGTAGTGTGCCCTTAAAGGTCTCCTACAAAGGTCTGCTTCTTTAAGGACAAGACTGGATTTTAAAAACAGGTACTATCAAACTAACTGCATGTAAAGTGTATGACCAGATCAGCCCCTCCTATTGAAGAATGATTCTTAGGGAATAAATGTCCCGATTCCCTTTCTATGTTCTGCTGGGAGTTCAGGATTGATTCTGCTAAGCCAGTGATTCCCAGAGTGTGCCCTAGCATGCTAGCATGCCTCTAGAGTAACAGAAGTGTGACCCTTGGTAAGGAGGTAAAGGCTCCCTTTGCCCCAGTTACTCTAGTGATGCCTAACTAAAGCTACTTCTCTAAGGCTGCCACTGCTGCTGCTGCCTTCACTTCCTCCTAAGCAGCCCCTTTGCCAGCCCCCATCACACTCCCACCAGTGTGTTGTGTTGGAAGCGGGTAGTTAGGTGCGTGGATGCACAGATGGAGCCACCTTTTGCAGTTTTGCCTCTCCTCCATCTCTCCCCTGCTCTGGGGACTGGTGAGAGGGGATGCAGGTTAGTCAACAGTTTATGACACCTTGCATGAGCAGGCTTATCAGCAGGGTCTGCCTTTTCCCCCTCAGGTGCAGACGAGGGGTCAGGAGTGAGTAGAGGGTGCACAGCGGGGCACAGCAGGTGAGTTTCTGCCCCTGCTGCCCTTAAGTAGCAGGTTACATCAGCAGTTCTTAGCTTTTTTTGGCCTCAAGACCCACTCTATCTCTTCTGAATTTAGATCCATCTCAGAGATTTCTAACTGGTATGTTGTGAAATTCAGAAATATTTTGGAGGGATGCCTAGAAGCTAAAGAAGTTGAGAATCACTGGTATAGAGACTAATCTTTTGCTTAAAGGAAGATGTATTTGGTATCATTTTTTAGCAGGACACCTCAGCACTGGTATGATTTCCTCTGCCGGGGGAATGCAATATTTTTCTCACACACACACACACACACACACACACACACTTTTCCAAACATATAAATATATACACTTTTTGGGGTGTAAGAGTGAAGTGTGCTACCAATCTGAATCCAGATGAAAAGAGTGCTTCCAATATCAAAGGTTTGGGAAACACTTTTCTAAGCCTTACGGGATCATCTCAAATATGATGGCTCCCCAAGCTTGAGAAGAGGCCCATCCACTCAGAGGACCTGGGCCTATGCCTTTGCTTTCCAGTCTGCTGTTTATGCACAGAATGGATACAGCACAGCCAGTGACTGGGCAAGCTTCAACCATGCCATCATTACCAACAAGCTTCCATGGGCTTGGTCAGCGTGTGCCTTCAGACCCTGTCTTGTCACTTACACGTACTAGCCAAGGTGTCAATTAGCCAGTTAGTGTCAGTTGTAGAAGTGGACAGCACATCACTAGGAAGTAGGCTGAGATGTCAAATATGACAATAAATAGCCACAAATCACAGTGTTTCTGTCACCACCAGTAGGAGCTTATGGAAAGTTTCAGCAGAAATTCTACCTCTAAAAGATTTCAGCTGACAACTGAAATGCTGATTTGGAAAAGCTGGCTTTTTGCCTCATGGGATTTGTAGTTCAAGTGCTTTACATTGTCCTCCATAGGCTGGTTCTATATTGGGAGGTTATACATTATGTAAGTATCTTGCCATAGCTCTTCTTGGAAGATGTAGTCTATTTGGCATTCTGGCCCATGGAGGAGAATGGGGACATGAAGGGAACCAAACGATCAAAAATGGTATTCTGCCATTTGTTTTTTAATAAAATCTAAGCTTTCCATGGAAACCAGAATTACTGGAAGAAGAAAAAAAAGGAATTGAATTCCAACTGTTGAAAAACAGTCTTGATTGAATTATTTCAATCAGCAGTAGCCACTAACCTTTGATAGGCTCCAGCCATCAGTCTATGGGTAAAGGCCCTATACCTCATTGCCACTCCCTTGTGTTAACAGACAGCAAGGAGTCACTGAGGCCAGCATTTAGTACAAGTGTAGAGCACAGCCTGACGCACTTAACAGGCATGATCGATACCTGGAGAGCAGTGTTTGCCAATATAAACACAGGTGCTTTTCAAGAAAGCAAGCAGGCTTGGGAGGTGAATAGTTTGTCTGGGTTTGACTGCAGTGTACCATATACACTACATCAGCACTAAGGTGGCTAGCTGCAACAGGTATTTTCAGATGCCTTTTCACAAGTGGAATTTCAAGGTTGTGAAAGATTTTTTTGGTGGGGTAAATAAAGATTTTTAGTAACAGCTGGAGCCATTCATGACCACAGCTGGTTCTGGCCAGATCCCCTTGCTCATTGGAGTTGTGTAGGTTTAGGCTTTTGATGTTTTCTAGATAGCATTAGATGAGAGAGAGGGACAGGGCTGTTTTCTTTGAACAAAGATGTCTGTGCACATTGGTGACTGAAATAAGAAAAACATATTTAGCAACCTGTAGAGCTATGGTAAGCACCAGCCCACCAGTAGGTGGCACTCTTGCCTGTGAGTCAACACAGAACAAATACTCATCATTGTGTTAAGACTTTGTGTTGTCTTTAGTTTGAGGGTTGGGGTCATTCGAGATCAGTACTACGTTTCACAAAAGCTGGTAGGTAGCCTGATCATTTCCCATCAGGATGCTTCACAGGTCTAAGGCCAGGAGGGATAATTATGATCATCATGCCAGGCCTCCTGCTTTATACCATCCAGAAAACTTAATTCAGTAACTTTGCATTATGCTCATAACTGCTGCCTCAGCTCTAGAAACTCTTTTAAAAAGACATTCAGTCTTGACTTAAAGACTGAAAGTGATAGAGAATCCCTCCTGTTCAACAGATTCTCCCGTAATTCTCCTTGGCACCTTACTTGTAGTATAAATTTGCCCGTTCTCATTTCCATTAATCTAAATCTATCAGTTCCTGCAGGTTCACTTATTTCCTGTCTTTGACTACTGCAGTTTCCATGTAAAACTAAGCCAGTGTTGTGTTCCTCCAAGGAGCAGATGCATCACAGTGGTGAGACAGAGAAGGAGAGGTATGTGCATATGTAAAAGGCCTGATTCAAGTCTGGTTCAAGTCAGTGAAAGGATGCATTTCAGTGGGGTTTGGGTCAGTCCCAAAGAATTAAGATACTCTAGTTATGGAAGGAATTATATTTTACCTGTACTAAAAAATAAATTTTACTTCTCAGTGTTGCAGCTCTGGTAGAGCTCCGCCTAGCTAGACACTCCCCAGGCTGCTGTGTTGTGTCTCAGGACACTAGACCCCTAACTTTTCAAGCTTTCCGCAGATTCTGTACACCAGAGGCAGGCAATTATTTTGGGTGGAGGGCCACTTTATGAGTTTTGATGAGCTGTTGAAGGCTGTATGTCCCCTTGACAGTTGCCCCGCTCCCTTGCCACCATCTTGGGACTGGAAATCCCATCCCTAACCCCTGACCTTTGCCACTGGAAGTCCCTCCCTTTGCCTCCCAGAAATACTCCTTTGTGGGAGGGGGGCAGAAGGGTGCCAGTTTAAAACCAGAAAAAAACCCCAAATCATACACTAAAAGTCAAACACCTACTGTAATATATTTTAATTTATTGCAGAAAATATTTGTCATGATTTGTGCTTGTGTACTGTATATAGAGGTGACTGCATAATAAACTCAAAAATAAATTCTTAGTCTTGTATATTGTGGGTGTGTGTGTGCTGGGATGGGGGTGTGGGGGGCATATGGTATGTTGCGGCATTGTGTATATGTGGGGATTTGTGGGGGCAGGAAGCCCCCATGCACTCCCCCCATGGCACGGCAGCAGCAGGCGAGTGCCCAGTGCAAGCACCCAGTGGGGCACAGCTCCAGCCACTGCTGCTCATCGCAGCAAGGGTCACAGCTCCACCAGGCCATCTGCATCACTGGCGCTCCCCTCACTCACTGGGCACAGGAAGGAAGCCTTGCGTACCAGAGCTGGCTGCCTTCCCTGACCATCAAGGGAAGGTGCCTGGGGCTTCCCTCCTGTGCTGCACAGCTGCAGAAGGGGAGGCAGCCAGCTCCAGTGTGCGGGGCTTCTCTGCTGTGCTTGGTGAGTTTAGGGGTTGCGCATGAGTGGCAGTGACTGCCAGCAATAGTCTGCCCAGCAGACGCTGCGCTGGACAGAGCCATGCTCCGCGGGGTGACTGTGCCCTGAGCTCTGCTTCTGCTGCTGCTGCCGCTGCCTGGCAGGACTGTGTGCCATGTGGGGGTGGGAGGGAGGGGAGTGTGGGGGGTCCCCTCACCGACCCTCATGCCCATATGCTGCCCATCAAAGCTCCACACTGCCACCACTCCCTGGGCAGAGGCTCCATGCTGCTGCCAGCCCTGTGCTCTGCACTTCTGCTCAGCTGCAGCCCTGCCTTTGCCACTTCCCTACTTGCTGCTTGGAGCCAGCAGGAGCCCAGGGAAGCAGAGCAGGTCCCTGGGGGCTGCAGCATAGATTTCATAGATTTCATAGACATTAGGGCTGGAAGGGACCTTGGGAGATCATCGAGTCCAGCCCCCTGCCCAAAGGGCAGGAAGTCA
>NW_017728951.1:35817665-35861476 GCF_001723895.1 Crocodylus porosus | reverse complement strand
TCCCTGTCCCATAGCAGGCATGGGCATCCCGTGTGACTGATGAAAGACTGACGCAAAGTACCTATTTAATAGGTTGGCTTTTTCTAACCTATTTTTTTTAGCATGGGCAGCAGTAGCCCCACCTGGAAACTGTGCTGGCCAAGCCGGGCCCTTCTGCCCACGAGGGTGGGAGCAAGGCGCAATAGGGTATGTTTGGGGATTGTACACATGGGCGTCTCACTCCCACCCTCATGGGTGGACGGGTTGGGCACAATTCGTTTGTGGGTGCCACAGGTGGATAAAAGATTTGGCCCACGGGCCATATTTTGCCAGCCCCTGCTGTAGACTATAGCTCTGTCTCTTTCCTTGACCTCTCTGACATGCTTCTAGATATACTCTGTTGCTCCTTCAGAGAATCGAAACCAGTTGTCCCAGCTGCCCTAGTCCTTCAGGATCTATACTGACTCTCCAGATTCCTCATTGGCCTAGGACCTTCAAGAAAGGATGTGCTTATCCCATGGGTCTCTAGATGTACAATTCGTATCTTCAAGGACATAAGATGGTTAAAACTTCAGACTCCAAACCTCATTAGGGATCTAAACACCATCAGTCTTTAACTAGTACAAGAGACATGGCTCTAGACAAAATAATAAATATATCCATATGCAGTTCTCTGCTTCAGTTTCCTTCCATTGTGTTCTTTTGGTGTCAATTAGATTTTTCTAAGGAGTCCAGAATCTTCCTTCCTGCCCATGGCTTTCTTTGCCTTTCTGTCTGTCTCTCTGTACTGCCACCCCCAGGCTTAGCTGGCTGCATATTTCATATGTAACTTAGCTATGTAACTTAGCTGCATTCCCACCCTTACCTCCAGTCTCTACTACGTAGCCCCCCGCTCAAGTCTTTCTGTATTTCCTTATACTCTGAACTTTCTCATTTGAACTTTAATGTTTTCTAATAAATTAAATCTGCACTCAGTGACTTTCTTCTTTGGCAGGTTTTATAGTTAAATGGCACTCCCTTGCACACTATGATTCTTTTGCCTGTGAATCCCCTCCCCAACTTTTCAACCTACATCTTTTTAAAAGGCAGCACAACACCTGGTTTCTTTGTTCAGACTCTAAGGAAACTCTCATACTCTGGACCCCAGATCCTGCAGAAAAAAAAGAAAAATCAGTAAAAACTAGTTTCCTTAGACTTCAGCCTTCCCATTATCCCAAGGCAGTTCTGTTGGAACAAGGGCCATTCAGGTTAACAGCTTTCCATTATCAGCCCTGTTACCCCTTTCAGGAATTTCCATTCAACCCAGGGATAGAAAGACAATAGTGAAGACCAACAGCCTTGTATTCAAAATAGAGTTTTCAGCTGACACACAGGGACCCTAATGTCAAACAGACCTCATAAGCTGCACATAAACAGATTCCACAGATTGCTAGGCTTGGGTCTATGTGGGTATTTCACTTGTTGCAAAATACTTGTATGGGCATGCTATGTGATTTTCTTTCTTCTTGTGATTTTCTGGACCAGATTAAATACCAGTGTCACTCTGATAATTTGGAGTTGCACATGGGATGAATTTGGCCCTCTTTGCACATTTTTACTATGATTGATCACAGCTTTCCTAAAAATAGATCATGCCAGAAGAACAGCCACAAACATCACCATTTGAAACTCCACAGAAGTTCTCATTCCCTATAAATTGAAAAATGAGTCTCACATAAAATGCTTTGTTCTTCAACCTCACACTAACTTTTCATTAACATGGTATAACTCTCAGGCTCTTAGGAAGATGCCAGTTATAACAGAACGGATTGAGGTATTTGACTGTGGAAAACAACATCCTTCCAAATGAAATATCAAACTCATTGCTCTCATTTTCTTTTGATACCTGTTGTCTGCCGCTGAAGTATCAAATTGTTTTAAACTCAAAGCATTTTAAACTTGGATTTAGCTTTACCTCTTCACAAATCTGGCGGTGTTATCACATTTCTTTTGTCAATTTGAAAATATCTTTCATTAAAAGAATGAGTAACATGGAAACTCACTTTTACCTAACCTCCTTCTCTAGCCAATTCTCAAACAAATCAATCTTGAAAAAACACAGTAAGAGTAAATTAATTACATTTATCTCTCTCCTTCCCTATGCAGAATGTTTTTATCTCCAAAAAGGGAAATGTCAAGTAGAGGGAAACGGGGGGAGGAGACCAGGAAAAAAGGGTGGAGGAGGGGAAGGGGGGGAGAGCAGGAGGCAGTACCCCAGTTTGTAAAACTGCATCTCATTGAGCAGCCACAGGAAGAAGAGTCATAGAGCCAGAAGAAGAATAAAGACAAGGGAGCCCATCTCTTGGGTTTGGGAGATGATTTATTACTTTTCCCCCTGTTTTAGCTTTAACAGGAAGGTACTCTTAGTCCTGCCTGGCCTATGGCCTACTGGTTAAGCCACTGCCTTCTGATTGGAATTCAAGTCATAACAATTAGTTGTTTAATACAAGCATGTACATGACAAAACAGAAACAGAACAGAATGTTAATAGAGTTGTATACCTCTGTGTCATATTGCACAGTAGGTCATATTTAGTTACATATGGCAAATATGTAGAAATTTTGCATGTCTTAACATGATTCAAGGTACTATACAGGATGAAGTTGAATATCATTTCATGATTTAGATGCCGAAGAACTGCACAAGTGTCACTTAACCATTTTTACAGCTAAGTAGAATTTAGCCCTAAGTATGTTATAGGAGATTTATTCCATCCCTGGAGTCTACCCAAAGCGGAAGAAAGAAAGCAGGCAGAAATACAGTTCTCATAAGGCAATGTACCACCATGGAAAACTGCAGTTCATTAGTTAAACATCTGGGTAAACTATTTTTACATATCTGATTCAGAGGGTGTGTCTACACATTCATTAATGCACTTTAATTGCAGCACATTAAGTTTAGTAATTGGATAATCAAATACTAAATCAATGAGCAGTAACTCATGCTACTGCACAGTAGCACTTGTGCACAGGTTTTTTTGGATGTGAACTGTGCAGTAGCCTAAAACTACTGTGCAACAGTGTATTAGCATGGGCTTTGCCTGGCATGCTACTGCATAGTGTTACTAGGCTACTGCTCAATTAGCATCTTGTGTAGACACACACAGAATCTTTTAGAATATTTATTCAATTACATGTATAGTATAGAAATTTCAATATTTTGTCCCCATATCAGGTGAAGACAGATTTTGAAGTGTCAGAATTTCCCAAAGGATGAACATTCTGAATTTCATTCTGCTCTAGGCACAAGAGAGACATGATTCACTGTACCAGCTTAGAGATTTCACAGATGTTCGGGGAAAGAAATCCCCTTAAAATTGAAATGTACTTTACATACAAAAGACAATGTAGATCATACATATATAAACTCCATTGTAAGTGGGAATGAAGCTATCCTTTTTGAATAGAAACTGAAGTAAACCTTGTCTCTCCTTGGAGACTAACAGCTTCTTTAAATGTAGGTGGATCCCTTAAAGGCAACAACAATACCTTGCTCTTTATAGGACTGTAACAGCCTGTTGATATTTGTGGACATTAGTATGCAATGCAGTATGCCTTGCAAAGCCTATGTAAGATACTTCTAAATTCTTATTATGAGGACTTAATAATCTTTTAATTCTGTGAAGATGATATGTATTGTTATCTTCATCTGTATCAGCAAACCAGATAACAGTACTGTTACCTTTATTTTATGGCTAGGGAACCAAGACACAGAGAAGCAAACCAACTAGACCAAAGCTGTACAAGAATTCTTTAGTGGAACAGGAAACTGACCCCTGGTTTTCATCCTGTGAGTTAACACTATACCCAGTGCACAATCCTTTCTCTTCTCTTAGCCTTTCTACACTAGTATGTTATAGAACTTATATGATATGTTTAAAGTCAAACCAAAGGAATGCTAATCTGAGAGGGACATGGAGTATATTGGAGTGCTAAGTAAAAAATGTGATACCAAGGTAAGACAGTAGACCACATAATGCATACCAAAGTATTTTATAAGTTTTGTAGAGGGATCACTTTCCCCATATCTGAAGTGAAAGGGCATTTATACATGTGCTCCGGGGCTGGGGGGGAGGAGGTGGAGGCACTTTAATGACAGTGGCTCTAGAAGTCAAATGAACTTTAGTTAAAACACCCCCACCACTATTTTTCAGTGCAGAGACACTGATACACACGATGCTGGGGTCTGCTGGAGTGCAGTAATTACCATGCTCCAGCAGACTTGGTTAATCGAGTCTGCTCCAACGAGCTGTAATTACAGCATGTTGGAGCAGCCTTGATGCACATATATAGGTGCCCAAAAGGTGAAGCTGTTGGAAGTCTTAATGCACATATATGGGTGCCCAAAAGTTGCAGTTGTTTATCAGCACAAAGTGACTCTACATAACAGTTAAGGATAGAAAGTGAAGAGGAATACTGTATATAAATAAAACTGCATAGGTCACATAACTGATAGCCAACATTTTCATTTTCAGTTTGCTAAGCGAGTCAGTTCTAGTCTTGCAAGTGGTGACCTAGTTTAAGTTATTCATGTCTCCATCATCTTTCAGCAGAACCAAGGACATCTGATAAACCTGGGCATGATGAACTTAAAAAGCACACAACTGGTACAAAATGGCACATCTCAACAACACAGTCTAATATGTGCAAAGCAGGTTTATCCTGCAAATTCTATGCTGGTTGCTCATAGAATTTAAAATGACATTTGAGGTCTTGATCTTGTCTTTCAGGTGCTTCATGGTTGCAATGGGCTCTGCCTCAGGTGTCTATGGCAACCTCTGGCAGTCACCCCTAAACCCATTTTTCCACTCTGGCTCACCAGGGCACTGCCCTGTCTTCCCCTGCCATGCCTTGATAATAATTAAATATACATTTGGGAGGCAGCGCTAAGACTACCAGAGTGACATCTTATGTGCCTCACCCCAACGTAGGTGCCCCAATGATGAGCACATCTGGCCCAGTTCTTAACACGCTGAGCCCTGGCATGACACCTTGCTCCAGCCCGGCTCTCTGCCCTCACACCCAGTTTTTTGTGAAGCCTGCAGTTCCAGCCCTAAATCAACTGAACCAAAGGTACAGTGCCTGCCCCAGGTGCCCACAGTGGCCTCTCTGGGTCCTATTAAAGCTATCCCATGCCTTGTGGCTAAACAGACAGCTCAGAGACAAAACCTTTAACAAGATAACCAGCTCTCCTCAGGATACACATATAACCCAGACAAAGCCCTCACTGCTAGCTGGATTCACTGTCAGCCCTTCAGGGCTACCTTAATGCTTATTGTTCATGGTTCGCTGCCACCTGTCTGTAGTCCACTCTCAAGGAGCCCCTCTCCCTGCTATGATGTGGGCCCAGTTGGGCTCATGTAGCTCCTAGGCTCTACCCCTTCTGATCACCTGACCTTGCTCTCTCTTCCCTGGGCACAGGGGTTCTTCATTACCTAGTGCAGAGTTGGACAAAACACAACACATGCCACAGGTGGCATGGAGAGCCTCTGCTTGTGGTGCACAGCTGATCTGGAAGGGAACAGTGATAGATTGGGCAGAGAAGAGAAAGCAGAATGAGAAATAGGACAAGGAGCATAAGGCAGGGTACAGACAGCAAAGCAACAGATTGGGCAAGGGAAAGGGGATATCTAAAAGAGTGCCTGTAGCTCTAAAATGAAGACCATGGTCAAGAGCTTCTCTCCTCTGGCAAAGTGAAATTCTCCACAAAAGGATTAAGTCCTACCCCAAAGGCAGGGTATACTTCCAAGGCTTTGAGTTCTCTAATACAAATATATAGCAGCATGTATACTTACAAAAACCAACCAAAACCAAAACGCTCTACCAAAAAAAAGCAGTCTACTGCACAAGTCTCTTTGGGCCATGTGAAAGAAAGTACCTGTGTTGTTCAATGCAGCACTGCACTCTCAAATATCCTGATGATGCTCATGGTATAAGAACCTACACAGACTAGGGCACACACGTCAGACCTCTGAGGCTACCCTCCATTCCCCAGTGTCCTGCTAGAGAAGGAAATCGGTCTGTCCAAGTGAGCTGGATAAAGACCCCCAAGCATTCCAAACTTCTGGCTATTTCTGGGCCCCAGTGATCACTTCAACTCCAATGATCCTACTGAGGGACACAGCAGCAGGGAGGGTGAAACAATATGTCCTGCAATTGGAAAGGACTCCACTGCTCTGTAGTGGTGCAATAAAAGCATTCAGTCAAACAAAGCTCTAAGCCCTTCTTTCTCTATGTTTTTGGTGGCTTAGGTTTCTTCCACAGGAGCCAAAAGCAGTTGCAGTGCCACCATGCATGATCCAAAACTGGGAATCAGTGTGCTAGTAAAGCAGCCCATCCGGGCTGTACTAGAGCAAAGGCAGCTTTCAGTGGCCCTGTCTTTGGTGAAATGTGTTGAGTTTTTTATAAGCATTGTTATGTTTTTATACTTTAGTGGGCTTTACTATTAAAACATAACAAAACCTGTTAAAAACTGGCTATGGCTCATTTCCGTGCTCAGTAAGAGCTCTGTGCTCCATGCACTGTGTCCCCCTAGGATATACTAAGATATACTGAATAAGGTTAGCTTAATCTAATGCTTTTAATATATTCCCTATTCACTTTTATCAGTATGGGCCTTCTCCTTTTAAAAGTAATATCAAGATGGTGTGTATTTTACTTAGCTTCAAAGCTCTTACCCAAGTAGCTGGTTTGGAATTCACACCCGCTCGTTAACCTCTTGAGGAAGCAAGATTGGATCTCTGTATAAATCGGGGATGGCCAAACCACACCTTGTGAGCCCCATATAACTCCTGGGCAGTTGAAATATGGTTCCTAAAGCTGGTGTGCTGTGGGCAGATCACTGACTTGTACATCTTGAAAGTTTTGTCCAGTGGCTCTTGGTGATGTCAAGATTTTGGTTTGTGGCTGAAAGGATTAGGAAGTTTGGACACCCCTGGTATAAACCACGGTAAAATATTATTTGAAAGGCACAATATACAGTAATGATCCAGTGGTTCTTTAAGCAGTAGAAAGAGAGTTAAATATGTAGTAGTAAAGAGGTAGTAAACAAACAGAGCACTGATTCTGATTGGCAATATGAGGAAGTTCAGAAACAAGAATGAAGGAATAAATCTAGACAGCAGTGCAGGGATCTTCAGTCAAAAGAACTGAATCTAGCTGGGGCTGGGGTGGGGGCTGTATATAGCCAGCAGCTCAAGGGAACTTCGGAGTAACTTCAGAGTAAATTCAGGATTCATTCTGGCTAGAAGCCCGAGATCTATAGATCACTGAAAACTATAGGACTGGGACTGGACCCAGGGTCTTCCAGGTAACTACTTTCTGGGCATGTATACATGAGATGCTTAATGTGCAGCAGACTAATTCTACTGAACATTAGTGTGTCATGACAAAAACCATGCCAATGTGCTAACGTGCAGAAGAATTAGTCTACTGTGCATTAAGCATCACAAAAAGACCATGCACCATTGCTATTGTGCATTAGTGCTGGTTACTGTGCACTTACGTAGTACATCATATTACAGGTACCTAACCTAATGCTCCATGGCAATGGTTCATGAATGCACATGTAGATGCAGCCTCTGTTTAGCTAGCCTTGCCAGTAGGATTTGCAAATGTGGTAGGTTCTCTTAAACAGGGGCTGGGCAGAGACACAACAAATTTGTAGGAATATAGGAATCTGAATTTTAAATCTGGACAGTGGTTCCCCACAGTAGGTCTAGGACAACACAAACTCTTTGCTCTTCGTGGACATCAGCATGTTTTGCAGAGTGAATTTGAGGGCTTGTTTCCAATGACTCTTCAGGGGAAATTTAAATGCTTATTGTTCTTGTCCATTTTTCTTGAAATGGCCATGAGAAATTTAGATGCTGCTCAAAGATAACATTAGATGAAAATGAGATAGAGTAAAAACCATTTAAACCACCTATTCAACTGAAATGTGAAAGGCAGCTTCACCTCTGGTGGGACTATCACTGTACCATTAATGTTTTTTGGGCCTGATTTACAAAATTATTGGGGTGCCTAAAGATGCAGACAGGCATCTAGCAAGATTTTAAGAAGTACTGAAGTGGCGTCAGTGTCTACCTTCCATTGACTTTGAATAGAAATTAGGCACTTAAACTGCTTAGGAGCTTTGGTGAATCTCACTAGGTGTTTATCTGCACTTTTGGTGCCTAAATTACTTTGTAAATCAGGTCATTTCTGGTCCCTGGGAAGAAGATGCTTTAGAAATGCTAAGTAGTTATTATTTCATTGTCTTTGCTTTTCTTACTCATATGTACTATAAATGCTTGGAAATAACTGCAGAGATACAGCAACATGATCCAGATCTGGAATAAAGCCACTGATGACTGATGTGTTCAGAAGGGATGTATGTATAATGAAGCATTCCAGTGCCTGTCAGTGGTGTCCAGATCCCCAAAGATGGGGCTTTATTACATTAATTTACTTTTGTAAATTGTCTGCATTTACATGCATTCTTGACTCAGGGAACGCAAGTTCAGCACAAGGTTACTTATCATTGTCATGACTCATTCCTTTTTCCTTATTCCCTAAAGGCAGTAAGGATTCTAACTCCATTATAAAGCAAACTGTCCAAAGGGGAATTGATACCCACAGGGATTTCATTCCATGACCCATATGCCACAGTCTCTTCTGAAGCAGGAAGAAGTTGTAACAGATGTCTCTTAGAGAATATTAGAGGCAATGGTATAAATAATGCCTTATCTGCTTTGATGAATGTGAGTCCTTTTAACACTGCCATAAGGGACATGGCAATAGATTCCTCCCAAGTTGATCAAGTCATTCAAATAATAAAACTGAAGAGACATCACAAGAAACTTAATTGAAACTACTGATAGAAAAGCCTTTCTGGGAGCATCTACATGTGCTATTAAGGTGATTGAATAAAACTCTGGTGCATTTTGTGCTACAGTTTATCATTCCTGGTCATGCTGTTTGCATGTGCACTAGGGACTACAGCATTTTGAGCTGAAATGGAGTAACCCCAGCTGGCAAGGGGCCCTGGGGCTCAGCCTGCCAGCCCGGGTCCGCTGTGATTCAGCTCAACATGCTAAGGAGGGACTGACTGGGGCCCAAGGGTGCTTTAGTGAGAGGGTAGCCAGCAGGCAGCCTCCGTGCTGAAGTACCCTCATGCCCCTGCCAGCTCCATCAGCATCTACACATGCACTGCAGTGGAGTAAATAACTCCACCATAGGTTAATACTTGTTTGGCAGTACTATCCTATGGCAGAGTTAATGAGTTTACTCCATTTTAATAGCACTGAAAGTTTTGATAGCAATGTTTTACTGAGGAGCTAATTAGGCAACTGCAGTAAATGTCTTGTGTAGATGTGCCCACTAAGTTATAGGCAGAAAGCTGTGATAGTCTGAAGTCAGGCAGAAGGCAGGGTAGAGATGTACCTTATAGACTAAATCAGAGATGCGTAAGCTTTTGTGCATGCGCAACTAGTGCCTCCTGGCTCTGGGGGGCACCAGCTGCTGATCGCTGATGGGGAGGATGGGTGGGGGGCGCTGACCAGTGCTTCCCACTCCCTGGTTGGGGGGGCAATTTTTTTGGGGGGGTATATGCCTTCCCGTACTCCTCTTATGCGTCACCTATGCTTTTGTGAGCCTGAGCTCACTTCATCAGATTTTGTAAAAGGACATGCATGGAGCAGTGTATCAGACAGAGAGAGTGTGTTGAATACAAAAGACAGCGGAAGGAAGAAAAGAGGGGAGAGTGGGGTGGAGGGGTAGTGCTGGGAGAACCAGGCAAGTAATAAATCTACAGGGAGAAAGGGGTCACAAAATCTGATTCAGGTAATGGGATAAGAATCCATAGTCCCTGTTTAGGCTATTGTAACCATGATGTGGTTGTAGTATTTTATTTTGATGTTCACTGTTGGAAGGGATAGACTGGGGGGAAAGGGGTACAGTGGTGCAGCTACACCCCCTTCTGAATTCTGCTCCACCCAAACTTTAAAACCAACTGCCTAGGAGGAGCAGCAGCATTTCTATTCAGGCAGAGCTGACTGATTCATTATCAGAGACTTGTGCAGTAGACTGACTTGTGTAGTAGACTGACTACTGGTTTCATGGCTCATTATCATCTCCTCAATCCCCGCTAACCTCTCTCCATTCCACAGGTATGAATGATAGTCTTATAATTTTAATGTTCTTGATGTTTCAATATCCATATCGGCAATTGGATCAGTATCAGCCAATATAGTTCATTAATAAACAGCCATTGGTATTGGCCAAAATATCTTTATTGGTGCATCCCTAATTTCATAGTTTCATAGTAGCTAGGCTCAGGAGGGACGTGAACTCATCATCTAGCCTGACCCCCTGCCACAGGCAGGAATGAATGCTGGGTTCACAAGACCCCAGACAGGTGATCATCCAAACTCCTCCTGAATTTGCTCAAGGTAGGAGTGAGGACCACTTCCCTGAGAAGCTGGTTCCAGATTTTGGCCACCCTAACTGTAAAATATTGCCTTCTGATTTCTAACCTAAACCTATTCTCCATCAGCTTATTACCAGTATTCCTGGTCACCTCAGGTGGTGCTGGGGTGAAAAGGACTCTATCTATTTGCTGTTAATCTCCCCTCACCAGGGGAGCAGCCACCAGGTTCCCCCTCAGCCTCCTCTTGCTGAGGCTGAACAGGTTCAGGTCCCTCAGTCTCTCCTCATAGGACCTGTCCTGCTGCCCTCTCACCAAATGGGTGGCCATCCTCTGAACCCTCTCCAGGCTGGCCACATCCTTTTTAAAGTGCGGTGCCCAGTACTGGATGCAGTACTCCAATTGTGACCTGACCAAAGTCACATAGAGTGGAAGTATCACCTCTCTGGACCAGCTTGAGATGCATCTTTGGATGCATGACAAGGTATGGCTGCACTTGCTGGCTGCAGTCTGGCATTGGCGACTCATGTTCATCTTGGAGTCAATAATGACCGAGCCCTAGGGTACCCCACTGCTCACATCTCACAAGTTTAAGTACATCCTGTCCACCACTACTCTCTGGGTGCACCCCATCAGCCAATTTTTTACCCATCCAACTGTGCAAGCATCAATGCCACAGTCGCTTCATTTATTGATGAGGATGGGGTGAGAGACAGTGTCAAAGGCCTTCTTACAGGCCTATCATTACTTGGGTCCTCCTTCCTCCCTTCCTTGAAAATTGGGACCACATTAGCCAGTTTCCAATCCCCCGGCACCTGGCCAGATGACCACGAATGCTCATACAGCCAGGCCAAGGGCTCCGCGATGACCCCTGCCAGCTCCCTCAACACCCTTGGGTGGAGGGCATCTGGACCTGCAGATTTAAAAATATCCAGCCCTTCCAAAAGATCCCTAACTACATCTGCACTGACTGAAGGCCTGACAGAGCTATCCCTGAGATTGTCCCTAGCTCTGGTAGGTGGGATATCCCAGTCCCTATTCAAGAAAACACAGGCAAAGAAACTGTTAAAAATACTAGCTTTCTTGTCTGGCTTAGCCACAAGATTACCGCTTGTGTCTCGCAGGGGCCCTACATTGCCTGGTGCCCTCTTCTTGCTCCCAACGTACTTAAAAAAGGACTTTTTGTTGTCCTTTGTCCTGGAGACCAGGGTGACACAAGAAACTCACCTGCAGCAGTAGATGACGCGCCGGCGAAACCCGCACGGCTCGTGAGCCAGCTTTTTATACAGCTGTGGCCAGCCAGTGATGTCAGCCTCAGATGCCAGCTGGCGAAGATAAAAGCGACGGTGGCTGCAGTGGAAGGGGCAGATGGCCCCAAAGAGGGAGATCCATTGACAGTGGAAGAGGAGGTGGAAGCCCCGCAGTGTCCAGGGAAGGACGAGGAGCCGGAACAGGAAGAGCCGGAGAGAGGGAGCCAGCAGCAGCTCCCAGGAGCCGGCGGCAGACAGGCGACGTTCGGATGGGACAGCGGCGAGAAGGAGGCACCGCGGAGGACCCACGGGAACCAGGTGCATGTTGGGCGCAGCAGAGCGGCAAGGATCCCAAGGGAGGAGCTCGATCAGGGCAGGGTCGCCACCGGGACCACAGGTGCCCGTGTCTATTAGAGACAAAGGTCCTAGGGACTGAGGGTCCAGAGCCAAACCTGTAACTATAAAGCCTGGACCCTTTAGGTATAAGGAATAGGGATAAGGGAAGGCTGCAGATGGGCAAGAGGAGCCACATACCTCCTCCTCGGGGTCTGCTCCAGGAGGTGATATGAGGCTGGGGTGCAGGGGTGGTTGGAGCCCCGTGTACATCTGCCGGGTTGGACCCGGGCGATGAGGGACTCGCTAGATGACCTCCCCCCTCATTGACGGTACACCAAGACGTGGCAGGCGAGAGCGGGGGCGGTGAGGCGGTGAAAGAACACCCGCATTGCCCTCAAGGGTCCTGGGGCGGGGCGACATCAGAAGGGTGGTGCCCTCAGGAGTGAATAAAGCCTGGCAGGCACATCCTTAATCCTGGATGCTAGCCTGAACTTCGTCTCTGCCTTGGCCTTCCTAATAGCCTTCCTACACTCATGGGCCGAGGAAGAGTACTCCTTCTTGGTGATAGCTCCTCCCTTCCACTGGTTGTATGCCCCCCTTTTAGTCCTCAGGCATTGCTGAATGCCGTTGCTGAGCCAAGGGGGTTTCTGAGCACTCTTACCCCCCTTGCTTCTCTCAGGGACTGTTACCCTTTGGGCCTGGAGGATCGTCCCCTTAAGGTACAACCATCCGTCATGGACTCCCATCTCCTCTACCTTCTGGGCCCTCGGTGCCTTCCCCACTAGTCTCCTAAGCTCATTGAAGTTGGCCCTTCTGAAGTCAAGGTGCCCTTGATACCCTGAATTGGATAGTGAAATCCAGCAGGTGATAATCGCTATTGCCCAGGTGTTCAAGGACCTGCAGTCCACTTACCAGGTCATCCGCCATGGCCAGGACCAGGTTCAGCAAGGCGTTACCCCTAGTGTGGCTGTGCCCCCCCCCCAATTTCTGGAGCAGCATCTCACTCAGGATTGGCGGAGGGAGGCCGCTCAAAGGTATTTCTGGCCCTGGAGCAGTTCCCTGCAGGCTGCAGGGAGAGAGGAGTGGCTGAATGTCTGGGCAGGCAGAGTGCCTGTGGAATGCTATGGGAGTGACCCTGAGGCAGGGGGAGGCCTGCAAACAAGCGACTAGTGGTAATTTCCAGAGCGGAGCTGCAGCTGAGGATCCAGAATGAGGGAGTCCACAAGGTGTGAGAAAATCTCCAGATAGGAGTTTCCCAACAGAGGATCAGGAGGAGGGCCTGAAGGAAAAACTCCAGCCACAGGTAGAGCCTTCTTGCACGGGGGAGACCCCAAAGACACTGTGAACGGTCACAGGGGTGCAGGGCAGGCTAGCACGCAGCAAAGAATGGACTAAGGGATTGTATGCCTGAATTATGGTGATAGGGGGATTGAGCACCTGATCACAAGAAAAGGATGACATTGTTAGAGCCTGACAAGAAGGCTGAGAAGCAGCTGGGGTTTTCTGTGATTTCTTTTTGCTGTCTATTTTGATTTTTTTGAGCACAGGCCAAGACCGGCCCCTGATAGGGTGTTCCCAAAAGAGGCACTAGGACACCCTGGGGTAGGGGCAGATAAGGTTAAAACAGGCAGCACTGCAACCTGGCTGTGAAAGAATATCATAAAACACCATCTGGAGAGGCTAGGCTGGGGCAAAGGGGAGGTTTGGAGCCCCACAGAAGACACAGTGATCAAGACCAGGCAGGATCACCATGGGCATTGCCTCCTGGGAATATATAGGTCACCAAAGTCATGGCAGGTGAGAAAATGTAAGATCCACTTCCTGGCAGACCTGGTGATCCAGAGGCAAGGTCTACCCTGTTACCACCTGTAGGCAGACGAGCGCAGGGCAGCACTAGCAAGCCCTATATTATCTACAGACGTCACAGTTACGTTGCAGACTAAACCACATCCCCATGTAGTTTAGTTTGCAATATAGCTACTTCTAACATTGCAGCCTTTAATCTGACAGCTCAAGCCCCAGCCACAGGAGAGGTAGGCTGAAGGCAGAAGTGGTGAGGGTCCCAATCCTTTTTTTTTTTCATGGAGCCTGCCTGCCTCTCCCATGGCTGGAGAGTGAGCTGCTGGCAGGCTGAGCGGCCCCTGAGCTGTGGGAGCCCCCGGTCTTTCTCTCTGAGGTTGCAGCACCCCCTGGGGCCACACGGATGGGCTGCCCCAGGACCTGCCAGATCCAACTCTTCCCCAAGCCACCTCCTGGGACCACCTGGGAATGGGCTGACTTCCCCCTGGGGCAGCATGGGGAAGCAACAGAAGGGCAGCTGGGCATGCTGGTGGCCAGAGAAGGTGACAGAGATGGTGCATGGCATGCTGGAAGCCCAGGTGGGCTTGGGGAAGGTTGGGCTTGGGGAAGGTTGGGCTTGGCAGGCTTCCAGTGCACCATGCAGCATCTCTTCCACCTTCTCCAGCCACCAGCACATCCAACCACCTTCCTGCTGCTTCTCTGCACTGCCCCATGGGCAAGCCAGCCCATTCCTGTGCAGTCCCAGGTAGCAGGAAAGCAGTGGAAATGGTGCACAGCATACTGGATGCCATGGTGGACTCAGGAAAGAGTTGGATCCGGTGGATGCTGCCTCTGAATTGGGGCAGCATTTGACCTGCTAGCTGCCGGCCTGGGTGGCCCCAGGGGGCACCACCACTATGGAAAGAAGGACCAGGGGCCCCCTGCAGCTCAGGAGGCATTCAGCTCACCAGCAGCTCATGCAGGTAGGCTCTGCTGAAAGAAAAATCGTGCCAAGGGGCCTGATCCTTTATCTTTGCCTCAGAGCCTGCCTGTGGCCTGGAGATGAGCTGACAGGGGCCCTGAGCTGCAGGGGGGTGGAAGGTGAGCCTAATCTGAGGCAGCCCCTGGCCTGCTAGAAGCCTACCCAGGTGGCCCCAGGGGTGCCACCATCATGGAGGGAAGGACTAGAGCCCCCCACAGATCAGGAGCTGCTTGGCCTGCTGGCAGCTGACCCCCCAGCTGCGGGAGAGGTGGGCAGGCTTCGCAAAAAAAAAAAAAAAAAAAAAAGGATTGGGCACCTTACCATAACAGTGATGGAAGCCCCTGAATTGAAACAGTGGGCTTTTAATCATCACAATTAAAAACCCACCATTTCAATTTAGAGGACTAAGCCCCCACATGTGTATAAGTGCCCTAAGAGACTTACATTTAATTACAATTAACTACAGGATTAATAACACAATATCATTTGATTTTTTTTTTACTATTTTTTTCTCATTTGTTGTGAGGTTTTTTAAACTTTATAATTTAGCAAATTAGTGCATATTTCAATAGTTAGATTTGTTTTTGCTTTGATATTAAGATGAAGAATATAGCACTACCCCCTAGCATAATAATAAAGCATCCAGTTTCTCTTTAACTGGAGAAGAATGCATGTTGTGTTGTGTGATAATGTGCCACACTACCTGCCCCCTTTTCAAAATCCTAGATCCCTATGCACCCCCTGTGCCTTTTGAAAATATTTTTTGGATATTTTTTGTTCTGGCGGGGAAAGATTAATGGCTGGTTTATAGAGGGATTGGGTGTGTCCTAGCTCATTGCACTCTGTCCTCTGGATAGTGTTGGAAGGGACCCTTTACTGAGAATTTCTGCTTTTTCTAGAAGAAAACAAGCCTTACTGAGAGTGCAAAAACAAACCATTGTGATATGCAGGAAGGCTAGCAAGTATGGTGGAAGACCAGCTTGGCCTAGCAGGGAACTCTGCAGTAAATTGTCACATAAAGGAAGCTTATAAGAAGTGGAAACTTGGACAAGTACATAGCGGGGAGTATAAGAGCATTGCTTGGGCATGCAGGGATGAAATCAGGAAGCCCAAAGCACAACTGGAGTTGCAGCTAGCAAGGGATATGAAGGGTAACATGAAGGGTTTCTACAAGTATGTTGGTAGCAAGAGGAGGATCAGGGAAAGCATGGATCCCTTACTGAATGGGGGAGGCAACCTTGTGACAAAGGATGTAGAAAAGGCTGAAGTGCTTAATGCCTTCTTTGCCTCGGTCTTCACAGGCAAGGTCAACTCCCAGACTACTGCACCAAGGCAGCATAGTTTAGGGAGGAGCAGCCCACAGTGGCAAAAGACCAGGTTAGGGACTATTTAGAAAACAGTTCATGGGGCTGGATGAGATGCACTAGAGGATGCTGAGGGAGTTGGCTGATGAGATTGCAGACGCATTGACCATCATCTTTGAAAACTCATGGAGATCAAGAGAGGCCCCAGATAATTGGAAAAGGGCAAACATAGTGTCAATATTTAAGAAAGGAAAAAAGGAGGATCCAGGAAACTACAGACCACTCAGCCTCACCTCAGTCCCTGGAAAAATCATGGAGCAGATCCTCAAGGAATCCATTTCTAAGCACTTGGAGGAGGAGAAGGTGATTAGGAACAGTCAGCATGTATTCACCAAGGGCAAATCATGCTTGACCAACCTGATTGCCTTCTATGATGAGATGACTGGCTCTGTAGATGCAGGGAGACCAGTGGATGTGATATACCTTGATTTTAGCAAGGCCTTTGACACAGTCTCCCACAACATTCTCACAGGCAAGCTAAGGAAGTACAGGCTGGATGAATGGACTGTAAGGTGGATGGAAAATTGGCTGGAGCATTGGGCTTAGAGAGTAGTAATCAATGGCTTAATATCTAGTTGTCAGCTGGTATAAAGTGGAGTGCTCCAGGGGTTGGTTCTGGGGCCAGTTTTGTTCAATGTCTTCATCAATGACCTGGAAGATAGGATGGAGTGCATCTTCAGTAAGTTTGCAGATGACACCAAGCTGCAGGGAGTAGTAGATAATGCTGGAGGGTAGGGCTAGTATTCAGTGAGACCTAGATAAATTGGAGGATTGACTCAATAAAAATCTCATGAGTTTCAACAAGCAGAAGTGCAAAGTCCTGCACTTAGAACAATCCCATGCACCAGTACAGGCTGAGCAGCAGCTCTGCAGAAAAGGACCTGGGGGTTACAGTGGACAATAACCTGAATATTTGCCAACAGTGTGCCCTTGTTGCCAGGAAGGTTAACAGCATACTGGGCTGCACTGGTAGGAGTGTTGCCAGCAGATCAAGGGAAGTGATTACTCCCTTCTATTCTGAACTGGTGAGGCCACATCTGTAGTACTGTGTCCCATTCTGGGCCCCCCACTACAGAAAGGATGTGGGCAAATTCGAGAGAGTCCAGCAGACAGCAACAAAAATGGTGAGGGGGCTGTGGGGACATAATTTATGAGGAAATACTGAGGGAACTTGCCTTATTTAATATAAAGAAGAGGAGACTGAGAGGGGAATTAATAGCAACCTTTAACCACCTGAAGCGGGGTTCAAAAGGGGATGGAGTTAGACTGCTGTCAGTGGTGGGAGATGACAGAATAAGGAGCAATGGTCTCAAGTTGCAGCAAGGGAAGTTTAGGTTAGATATTAGGAAGAATTTTCTTACTAGAAGCGTAGTAAAACAATGGAACAGGTAACTCAGACAGGAGGTGGAAGCTCCATCCTTGCAGGTTTTCAAAACCTGGCTACACAAAGCTTTGGCTGGGATGATCTTGTTGGGGACGGTCATGCCTTGAGCAGGGGGTTGGACTAGATGATCTCCTGAGGTCCCTTCCAACCCTAGTTTTCTATGATTCTATGTGCGGATCTGGGATTTTGAAAATGGGAGTGAAGATGATATGGTGCATCAGTACATGAAACACAACACACATTTTTCTCCAGTTATTAAGAAATTAGAAGCTTCACTGATTAGTAGGGGCCTAGAGCTGTATTATTCAATTAAGATTAAAGCAGAAAAAATATGGGAAAATGCATTGTATATATAAAAAAGAACTAACTAGACAAAAGTAATCCAAATATGTAGTTTCATTAATACTGGAGTTATTACAGTTAAATGTATGTCTCTTTTTCAAATTCATAAAACAAAATCAAGTCTTCTTGAGCATCTGGACAATGCTTCCAATGCTTTATGGGAAGTGATTTCCATACTTTCACTCGAGTTAATATTTCCATACCACCTACGTTAATGTTTTTAGCTAGAGTTAAAAAACAGTCTGCAGGGTTGTAAATGCTGCTATCTGACTCGGAGCAGCAAACAGACAGCAGCATTGTGGAAGGAAGGATAGGTGGAGCACAGGAACTATGAAAATCCATTTAAAAGGAAAGGGGTTGTAAATACCTGTGGAGTGAAGAGTTTAGAAGGAATCAAGCAAATTATATGAGCCATGAAGTCAATTGACTCCCTCACTGCTGCCTCAATAGAAATGCTGCTTCCACTGCTAGGCAGTTGCTTTTAAACTTTGGATGGACCAGGAATCAAAGTGGGGTGCTAGTGCCTCAGTGCATCCTCCCTGGATCTGCCCTTACCTACTAATTCATGGTCATTTTATTAATCCCTTGGTCATTTTACCAAATTATTTTAGGGACTGAAGCATGTTGCCTGGTCTGAGTGTTATTGTCAGTTATGTTTGTACCATGTAGTCTGAGGGCGGTGAGAATGGAAGAGGCAGGCATGGGAAAAACAGGAGGTCAGCCTTCCTATCCCTCACCAAGTTATGGGGAGTGAGTGAAGAGTCCTGGGGAGGCTAGCAATAGAGGAGAACTTTAATCTGGGTATTCATAAAATTATTAAAGGAGCAGGAGATGGGGAGTTAGAGGTATGAAAGAGAAATGGATAGAGTTTAGTATGGGCAGACATTGGGGGTCAGGTAACGAAGGGCTGGCATGATAGGCAGTTGGTGAAATGCAGTTTGGGAAGTCAATTAAAGTAATTAAATAAGATAAATGACCATTCTGGAGATAGGATTGAGTAACTATTGTAATGTTGTAAGCAAAGCAAGAGAGGGAAAGTGATGATGATGTCACAGTACTGTTGTAGCTGTTGCTATACAGTGGGCACATCTACCTGAGACACTGACTGCACAGTAGCCAAAAAATATTGTGTAGTAGCACGTCATGGCACAGACAGACTAATATGCTACTGCACAGTATTATTAGGCAACTGTAGCATCACCTGAAAGATGTTCACCAGTGCTGCTGCTCAGTAACTCTAGTTACTGCACATTCATTTACTTGCTAATACAAATACTAAATAAATGAGCAGTAATAACTGTGCAGTAGCAATTCATGTAGATGTGCCCAGTGAGGGGAGGCAGAGAAAGTATTTGCCAACAGCTGCATCTCTGGTAGGCTCTTAGCACTGAACTCTTCACAAAAAAGTTTTGGTTTCAATTTGCAGTGAAAATTCCTGAGCTGTCCTAGTGGAACCAGCCTCCCCTGGGTTCCAAACCAGTGACAACACCTAAATAATATACTGCACGGCTTTGTACAGCTTTGTCTGTGCTGGAAGCCTTGACAAGGATATTTTGGGACTTTTGTTAGTTTCAGGAAAATAGCCAGTTTGGCTTGTTTTAAAAATAAAAGCTTTTCATTCTTCCCCTTAGCCTCCCCCTCCCCCAGCCATGTATTTGTTATATATCGGGATTGGTAACATACAGACCTGTGGGTTGGATCCAGCCCCTGGAGCCACTTGATCTGGCCTGCGGAGCTGGACTGCTTTGTGTCTTCCTACACCTGTGCTGGGACTGGGCAGAGAGGAGCTGTGCTGGATTCATGCAGTTGGAATCTTTATCTGCATAGCCATCACCTTTCCCAGCTGTACTGCAGGTAGTTTCCAGCCAGTGGGGAACTGAGCCAGGGCTGGGCAGCTTCCAACAGTGACCACATTGCAGGCCAAGTACAAAGGCGGGGGGGGGAGGAAAGAAATGGTGACAATGTGGGTGCAGCTCCCCGCTATCCCACCCCAGCTCCAGGTTCAGATTCTCAATGACTGGAAGCTGTGCTCCTGCCACCTTTGGGAAGAAGGGGTTATGGTGGCAGAAAGGGGAGTAGAGGAGGCAGGTAGAAGTGGAAGCAGCATCTTGCTGTGGCATGGGTACAGGCAAACCCACTCACCGCTGCTAACACCCCACCGAAGCCATCCAGCCCATGCCAGACTAGGGCTGGGTTACTCCAGCCCATAGCTTATAAATGTAGCTGGCCCCTGTTTTATACCATATGTTCTCCAGAACCTTTCTTGGTTTAAATGACTCAAGAAATGGGTTTCTAGATTGTTTTGCAGTGTCTGGTTCTGCCTTCTAAAATGTCTAACATTACAGGTACCATTAGGCAGGGTTCAAATTACACTTTGACTCTTGTGGGGGTTGGAGGCAGCAGCAGTGGTGGTGGTGGCAGTGGCAGTGACAATGGCAGTGAAGAGAAGCCTTAGGGCAGCCCAGGCACAGGCTCCTGGTGGCTGCAGCAAAAAGCACCCAGCAGTGACACAGGAGAGGGCCTGCTTTCCCCCCATGCTTAACAGCAGTTTCTGCCCAGCTGCTGGGGGGCTCTCATCTCTTATGGGGGAACCTTACGTCTCTTATGGTGGGGAGGGCACAGCCCTCCTCCCCTCCCGAGCCCTCCTGTAATTCAAACCCAGCTTTTAGGATTGGATTGGAGGCATTGATTGGATTGGAGGCATTGAGTAGAAACCTATTTGCTATAGAAAGAGACGCTTGTTATTCAGATGAAGGTATTCTTCCATCTAGGCTGTAATTGAACCATTTCCAGAATATTGTGCTGTTTATCAGATGAAAGTGCACCACAGGAAGTAGCTGTTTTTAAAGGGATATTTTTTATTTTGACCAGATTCTAATATGGTTAACTTGATTTAGCTTATATAAATTTTCCCATTACTTCAACTAATCAAGGCATTCTTTCCTTCCTGCTGTATACTGTTGTATAATGTTCTTGCATACTATTAAACAGTTGTTGTATTTTACTGCAGAAGAGTTAATTTTTCAGTAGCTGGCAAAGCGATTCTTATTGTAGAAATGAGATTTCGTAATGGTAAAGTGATTTGTAGAAATGGTGTTCTATAGTTGACTGGCAAATCACATTCCACTTGATTGAAAGGTCTTATTACTGTAACACATTTCTCATCAGTAGGTCTTACTATTAAAAAACTTGTCTTTTTCCACAGAATCAACTCTCATTGGCTAACTTTTATCTTATACCTATGATTTCACCAGGCAATCTTCCCTTCCTTCTGCTATTTTTTATCTTGAAATACTTATACAAGATCATCATATGTTATCTACTAGAATGAGTTAAGTTGAATAGATGCGTGTTGATTTACTATATTGACCAGAAAACACATATAGCCACAGGGACTGGTTAAATTTATTTTTACTCAGGGAAGTCATGAATAGATGCCTCACTTAGCACCTGTCTCCTAGGGCTGTGCGAAGCATCAGTCCCTGATTTGATTTGGTGGAGATTTGGCCTGATTTGGTGGCCAAATCTCCGAATCCAAATTGAAGTAGAGGACCTTTGAACCTCTCCAAATCAAATTGGATCCCTCCAAATTGATTTGGAGAGATTCAGAGATTCAGACATAGTCACAGCTTTAAATGTTGTTTCTGCATACCTCTAGGTAGCAGGGGCTCATGAGTGCTGCAATGTTGAGGTACATGGAGTGTCCCACAGAAGCACAGGGGACTCCCCAGCGCACTTGGCAGCAGACCCAGAAGTGGACCAGAAGCACCTCCAGTCTACATCCGGGTCCACCCGGGAGCATGCTGCCCCCCCCACCCCACAGACACCCCACAGCTCAGTAACTGGTGCCTCTTGGGTCTGGGGGGGCACATGGGTCCCCCCTTCAGCTGATCACTGAGCTGGGGGGGTGAATGAGGGGCCCCCAGTGCGCTCCCCGGCAGACCCGGAAGTGGACCGGAAATAATTCTGGTCCACTTCTGGGTTGGTCACCGACCATGTGGAGGGCCCCCCAACACTCCTGTGGGATGCTCCATGCGCCCCAGCATCACAGAGATCACAAGCCATGCCTGCTACCTCAAGGTATTTAGAAAAAACTTTTTAAAGCTGTGTCTATATCCGAATTGCTGATTCTCCAAATCAGCATTGAATCTTTGGATTCAGACAGATTGAATCAGGGACAGTGATCCCAATCAACAAGTCAAATCACTGTCCCTGATTTGGGCTGAATCCGAATCCGAATCGAATAGGGCCGGCTTTGCACACCCCTACTGCCTCCCACCAACCCAGATTGACCCACTAGACCCCATCCCTTGGATTGGGCCTACTGTCTCCCTCCCTGCCCGCAGCACCCCAGATCCCTGCTTACCTCCCCACTCCTGCAGGTCCCAGATTACTCGGTGCCCCCCCTCCGGGGAGTAGGCAGGGAAGGGGAACCTGACTCCCCAGCCACTGCTGCTCTATTCTCTGGGCTGGGAAGATAGCCAGAAGTAAACCAGGGGATACAGGAGGCAGGGGTGATCTGTGATAGCCAGGGGGGAGCCCTGGGAACAGTGAGGCACAGAGAGGGACCCCAAGGGACAGGTGGGGAGCCCCAGGGGTGGGGGGCAGGGGGACCCTGAGGAGTGGGGGGAACAGGGGGAGGTCCAAGGGAAAGGGGGCAAACCAGAATGAGAGTGAAGGAGAGGGAGGGACAATTCTTAACTTTTAGTCCTCAAGGCTTGAACATGTGACTGCTTCAAACTTGACCTAGCACTAACATTGCTCACACTAGAGCAGCTCAAAGTAAAGCATGTAAGAAGGCCTTTTAGGCATGTTTGAACTTTTGAAAATCTCACTAGGAGTCTAAATACCTATATATAGATATATATATTCTGTCTCAAGTGCCTAACTAATTTTTGAAATAGGGCTTAGGCCAATGGTTCTCACCCTTTTTTGTAACAGGACTCATTTGTAAATATCGATGGCCAGTCCTGAGCCAGTGATTAGTAGAAAACACACAAGTATTTTGGCCCCCAAATACTTATTACACACTACAAGTTAAAGCAGCTCAACAGTCTTCACTTTAAAGACAGAAATCAACATCAAAAGCAATATCAACATGTGGCCGTCCATTACTCCAAGTGACATTCATCATTGTGCAATTTGCACAGTGCAAATTGCTGGTGCCCCTCAATCCCAACATGCAACCCCCTGGTTCTGCTGCTGTCTCTTACTCCCAACTGTCAGCCCCCTGGCCCTACTGATGCCCCTCAGTCCAAACCCACAGTCTCCTACTCCCCTCACCTCCTTCCACTGCCAGCCGCTTGCCTGGCTGGGCCGTGGCTCTACCTAACCACCACGGCATGGCTGCCACCGCTGCCCTGAGACTGCCCATGCTGTCTTCTATTTCACCTTCCCTTTAGGATAGAGGCATGGCCTGAGGGGAGAGGTGGAAGTGGGAGGAGGTGAGGCCAGCTTATTCTAGTGCAATGAAAAAAACCTAAATTACAAATCTAGGTTTGCAATTAGTAGAAATTAAAAAACAAACAAACGTAGTCCTTAAAGGAGAAAATCTGTGATTTTCCACATTTTTTTCACAACCCTTTCATATATTCTTGTGACTGACTTTTGAGTTGCAACCCATGGGTTGAGAAACACTGGCTTAGGCTAGTAAGATACTTTCCAGCAACGTTACCTTAGGTGAATGGTAGCCTGGCATTGGTGATGTGTAGTGGGTGCACATGGGTGCACATGCACCCCCTGAGCATGGCGGTGCACCCCCTGTGAACGGGTGCCACTGAAACTGTGAGTGGTGCCTGTGGGTGGTCGTCACGTGTCACTACTCCCGCCCCCACCAACACTGCCAGTGGTGCATGGGGGTGGTCCACGATCGCTGCTGGCTGCCGCCGCTGCCAGCAGTGTCTGTGGGTGGCAGCACTTGGCACCCCCTCCTCCCCACCGACAGTGCTGTGGCTGCCTGCGGCAGCTCCTCACTTGTCTCTGCCACCGATGGCGCCACCGCTGCCTATGGGAGTTCACCGTGCCCCACCAGCCTCTGGGAGCACACGGCATTCATGCAGCCCAGTAAGGGCTCTGCACACCAAAGCCCTATGTTTTACATGTAAAATATGAGTTTTGAGGACAGTACAGGATTGGTGACGTGCGACTAAAGACCAGGACCTTGTGAAAGTTCTAGACTACAGCAAGAACCCCGAGGGTCAGGAAGTCTTCCGCAATAACTGTGTCTCACAGCTCCCGGTAGCGGAGCAAGGTCTGTCCCTGCTAGAGCAAAATTCCAAATGGAGAATATGCATTTTTTGGGAGGGCTTACTGAGTACCCATTCCTGGAAGGCTCTTTGGTTGTTCTGGGCTATTGTTCTAGGGTGTAATCTCAGAGAGAAGCTGATTTTCTTTACTCATAGAGGTGAGGCAGTGTGTTCATAGAGAAAGGAAGTGGAGCAGGGTCAAATTTATAGAGGCAGTCAGATTTTTTGCCACAAATACAGATCAGTCTCTGCTAGTGTTACATCACTGTAGCAAACAGTAGCAGCAAATATACATATCCTAGGTGTGACTGAATCAGCAGGTTTAGGAATACCATAGTACTAAAAGATATGATGTCTTTCACAATGAACAGCGTGGCATTCATTCAAGGAATTTAGGAATGAACTAGTATCTTTTATTTTTTTAAGCTGTGAATAATCAGATACTGATTTCTGTTGCTAGGAAACTCTGTACTTATTAGGCATTATCACTTAGTGAAGGGAGGACTGGAGTGGGACCTAAGAGACATGGGTTTTATTCCTGGCTGTACTGCTGGTTTGTTGGTGATCTTGGGTAAGTCACTTCTGTTTTCTGGGCATTAGTTTGCATATCAATCAGACAAAGATAATGAAAGTGACCTTCTTTGTAAAGTGCTTTGATATCTATTGTTTGAAAGTGCGATATAAGAGTTAGCTATTGGTTGTTATTATTGTCTTTTAATAATAGTCTGTGGGTAGCATACCTTTGTCAATATTTACCACAAAAGCCAGTATAACCTGAAGTTCACAAAAAAATGTAGTAAATGCACTGTGCGCTTCATTGAATATTTTATATTTATCAGAAATGATGGAACAGCTCCCAGTCGTGACCATTCATTGGATACGTGTATCTGTATTCCATTACATTTTTCAGAAAAAGAGAAAAGTAGAAATTGGTGGGAAACTTTATTGAGCCTTGATGAGGCATTCTAGTAGCAGAGATGTTCATACGTGATCTGATTGGATATTGAATGAATTAAGGAAACAATATTACTGATCTGTGGGCCAATCAATATGCAGTGTTGAATGTATAATCTAAAACAGTAGTATTTTTCAGTATCATTGACCACTGATGAGATATATAATAGAAATGTGTTCACTAATGATCAGAAAACTTCTTTCAGCCACTTACGAGATGAAGGGATGTATTTCTAATGCCTAACAAGAGACAAATAGGTCTGGCATTTATTCAGTTGTCCTCATGAACTTATTGTTTATGTCAAGGACTATTTTAATGCAGTGGTTCTCAACCATTCTAGACTCAAAGCACAGCTTTCTAGGTGGAAAGCACCAGCTCCTAGTTTTCCTTTGTTTTTCTGACTATGCAAAAATAATCAGTTCTTTGTTGCAATGAACCTAGAAAGATCACAACAGGTCAGAATGTTTTCTCTGAGTCTACCTTGTGAATCATGGGAAGGAGTTTGCACACCTAAGAATGCTAATATTACATAGCACCCAGCAGCACCCTTCAAAGAAAGTGGCACCCTGTTGAGAATCAATCACTGCTTTAATAAAACTAATTCCCACAGAATATGGATGTAGCTACTGATGACCACCACCAGAATTTCAGGGCACATACCATATCCAGGCCCATCTGTATATGGATTCATATGTGTTGTAAACCACTAACTTAAAAACAATAGTATAACACTTTAGATCTTGATGTTTCCTAAAGATATGGTTTCCATGCAAATATATTTTAAATGTAGTCAGGCTGCAGACATCCTAAGAAGAATATGTATAATGATCTTGCCTGATTTTTCACTCATATGCAATCAGTGTGGTGGAAGCCCACAGACAGCTGCTTTGTGAGGTGCATTGTGGGAGCAACACGCACCAAAATATAGTCTCCTGTGTGGATCTCCACTCTTCGCTCGTTGTCCACAGCATGTTTCTGTAGTTGCCATCCCCGTTATGACTTCTAAGTATCCCACTAACTTATCTCCTACTCCCCTCCCTGGTCCATCACCATCCTCTCTTCACACCAACTAACAATTCACCACCACCTTGTGTTTGTGTGTACCAAAATTGTCTTGTAAAAGTGGTAGAAATGGGCCTGGAGGTCAGTACAGTTGATGTCTTGGAACATACCCCTATTTGTTACATTATAAAGTGGCCCCTTTATGCAAATTCGAGTTATGAGCCATTTTCTAGGAACACATGTAGAGCATAAAGCAAGGGAAACCTGTATTTGATTAGCAAATCTAATCTATTTTCTGCTTTTTACCACACAAAGTGCAGCATAGTTTTTAAAGATTACATTAGTTGCTGTCTCACCTGGTTTCACTGCTTAAATGACAGCACTGAAAATAGAATAAGAGTATAATTTGCTACATCTCATGTGTATCTTCAACATCAATACATAGTTCCCCATGTGTGTTACAACACATCCTAATTCTTCCAAGCCAGATAATATACAAGGTCATTCTCCTATTCACATTTTACAGTGTACTGTCCCTTGCTATATGTATGTTCAGTACTAAGCTCAATACACATAATAAAAATAGGTGCATTTCTTTAAAAAACAAGTGTAACACATTACCTTCATGAGTAGAATTTGTTTATGAAATAATTCATGTAAATTATTTACACTGACTATTCCCACCTGAAAGTTAAGGAACTTTACGTGTACAGATTTTTTATAGAGAAAGAAATAGGTCATCTTTTGATGGATAAACAACTCCCTTTCAAAACAGAAAATACCCACAGATACACATGCACAAAAATACTTTCATATCTGGGTCATGTATTTAACATAGAAATGTTTGTAAAAAAGTATATGTGTTTCTTTTCATATTCACTTTAAAATGAAATGGAAAAAGCTGCATTTGCAAGGAATTTTTACTGGCGAAGCATATCATTTACTTTGGCTCCATAAATCAAAGCACAGTCATGCTGCAAAATATGCGTAGCCCATTTAGAAATATTCCATCAGGAGGTATAGAGGTACAGTATATTATACTTGCTGTTTCAAATACTGTAAATAGTTTTCTCAGTTCCTGTTCATCTATATATAATACCATTTACTGCAATGTGGTACTAGTAAATTTTGTTCCTGAGATTTAAGATGTAATTGATCTCTTTAGTCATTGCCCTTGAAACAAGGTATCTTTTTATCTACTTTGTCATTTGAAGTTTTTACCCACTCTTTTCTGTATTAAATATAGCAGACTATGCTATAAGGATTCAAAGCACTGTCCCCAAATTATGTTTTGCACTGCCTCGCTTTTCCATGTTGTTCTGTTTGCAGTGTATACATTCTCTTACATCATTAGATTTCATTGCACTGTGTTTTTCAAAAGAAGCACTGCAAGATTTCTTAGGCCCTGATTCAAAACTCACTGAGGTCAATGCAAATCCTATTGACTTCAGTGGTTTTCGGGTTAGGTCCAGAAACTTTACTTAAATACAGGCCTACCTTTTAGTTGCTTAAATGGAACTGTTCATGTGTAGATTTTCTTTCATGTGAAATTATACAATTTTTACTTTTCCCTGTCCAAAAACGAATGAAATAATAACAACAACAAGCATAATAAATAGAAATCCCTCCCCGCAAAAAAACAAACAAATCCAAATCTATTGACAAGAATACTTGTGAAAAGCAAATCCTGAGTTGCAAATGTTTACTTTGAAAATTCCCAGGATTTATTTTTAATTGAATATGTAATAACAGTTCTAGCTGTAGTGTTTACTTAGTGTAGCTGTAGTGTGTCACATGATATTGTTCCTGTTCCCTGGTTATATGACTGACTGGTCTATAATGAGTACAGAGAATTGCAAATGACAAACTTGCAGTAACAAGTCACATCTACTGAAGTCAACAAGAACTATACCAAGCTGCATTTCTAATATAGACTCTGAATACAAGAAAATGGCCTATTATGAAGTAGTGTAAGATTCAACACGGCAATAGGTATTTGCTAAAATGTCTTCCAGGGTAAACATGAGTAATTTCCCTGTTTAAAATGTCCTGTGGATAGCCTGAATTTTTTTTAAATGTTGGTGTGGGCAAGTCAGTAACACTTTCCCTTCTGTACCACATACTTAGCACTAATACTGTGTTGCCAGTTACAATGTATTGGTCAGGATAAGCATGTCATGGCTGCCCTCAGCTAGATGGATTAATAGAGGAATTCCCAGAAAAAGGCACATGCAAACCAATACACAGGAGTCAGGTGGTGGCAAGCACGCATTCAGGGCCCAGCTATTTACTACTTGTCTGGCAGATGCACAAATACTATTGATGTTGCTGCAAGTTTGGGGCGTTTAAGGACTATGGAACTGGACTGTGATAAGCACACACATTCCATACAGAAGTATGGGCCTGATCCAATATTTCAGAGTTAATGGGACACTTTCCATTTATTTATTTATTTTAAAAGCTTTATTTATGAATGAATCCAACTTATATAAGTAACAGATTTGACATATAAAGATAAATCCTTAGTATTTATTTTAGTGAGTGTTAATTCAGGCTGTCTGTTAAAAGATCCCTTAGTGGTATGGTTAAGCAGTTGATGGTCAGGAATTATAGATAAAGGTGCCCTTTTCTGTGTATGAATTACTGTGCACTCTGCAATATCATGATATCACCCTTCATTGCCAGAACCATTGCCTGTTATTGTTTAATCTAAGGCTGCAAGGGCAAAATCCAGATCTGCCCCTTCAACTAGGGAATCACAGCATCTAAAAATTATGTGGCTGGTCCCAGAGATTGATGGAAAGCAACGGGGTTAGTTTCCTTTAGTCCTTATAGAGTCAGTGCGGAGGGTAAGCCATCTCCAGGGGCCATTATGAGAGTCCAGATGCTGAGCAAGGAGTCAGATAGTGCTATGCAATTGGAAATGCTGAGCATAAAGGAATGCCTGAGCTCCCACCAATCTCTAGAGCTTATATACCT
Organism: Crocodylus porosus; assembly: GCF_001723895.1. Taxonomy (NCBI): domain Eukaryota; kingdom Metazoa; phylum Chordata; order Crocodylia; family Crocodylidae; genus Crocodylus; species Crocodylus porosus. The sequence goes on along the minus strand of NW_017728951.1, from coordinate 35,832,436 downwards.
GACTCAGGGTTACACACTGAACACCTTTGCCTTCTCAGAGCCCAGTGTGCTAATACTTCAGCAGTTATATTTCTCACCTTGGAAGTTGTAGATGTAGGGTAGAATTCTGTTTCCTTTTGTGCCCTTAAAGGGTGATTTTCTAGTCATGTGAATGGTGTTTTTGGCACTTAAGAGTTTGCAAATCTATTATCCCTGCACTGTGGATGCATAAATGTTCATGTAGACTAAGCATGCACAGGAGCCTGTGCATTGGCTAGGCACATATTTGTGCCCATTCTGGATGTGTAAGTGCATGTAAGCCATAAAAATCTAGCTAGCCAGAAACCTGTGACTAACAGGTGTTAGACTTCAGAGAAAGAGCCTTGTTACAAACTGCACTTTAAGCTTCTCAATTGTTGATCAGTGTTAGTTTGAGTTTAGAGTAGTCATAGGTTCAGGCTAAAAACCTTCTCTGTCCCTGATCTGTATAACTGTGACTTGCCACTAGAGGGCTGGTGAGCAGGGGCCTGACTAGGAGCTGCACCTGCACAGAATAGAAGGGTGAGGGAAAGGGATATTGCATCCTGGGTTGTTTCATAGATTTCATAGATATTTGGGCTGGAAGGGACCCTGGAGGATCATTGAGTCCAGCCCCGTGCCCCAGGGGCAGGAAATCAGCAGGGATCATAGGATCCCAGTAAGATAAGCATCCAAATATGTTTTGAAGGTGTTCAAAGTGGGTGCTTGAAGCACCGCAGGTGGCAGTCTGTTTCAAACCTTGGGGGCCCAGACAGTGAAGTTCTTTTTTATGTCCAGCCTGAACTGGTCGCAGTGGAGTTTGTGACCGTTCAAACTTGTCATCCCTTGGGGCGCTCTGGTGAACAGTGTCACGGAGTGGGGCACAGGGGCGGCCGTGATCCCGCTAACGCCCCCTGCCGTGTCAACTTAGGTGATCCAGCACCCTCTTATCCTTGCCCGCCATGTCTTTGATGGTAATTGGTTCAATTAGGGAGGCTGCCTTTGTCTCCTAATACACAGCGTAAGTTGACCAACCCCTACTCTGTATGGGGTGCCCCGGTGCACCCCCCCCTTAAGGGCTAATGCATGCCTCCAAACCTCCCCTTTACCACGCCCCAAGCCTCGCAGCTGTACCGGACATTCTCTTGTCATATATTCGCCCCTCCTGGGCTTCTATTCGGCTCTGTCGAGCTCTTATCGATCTAGCCCCTACCTGGATGTCAGCCCCTCTCTGGGCTTATGCCGCATGCCTGCCCCTCTCCAGGACGTATACCGCGCGCCCGCCCTTCTCCGGGGCTTCGTGCTGGTCGGAAACTAATTGCTCACTCCGGAGCCTCTTGTTCTGATCAGCCCTCTCTGGGGTCTGCATTGCGCTGCTTGCACTTCCCTCGCCCTCACCGGGGCCTGTGCTGCGCTGCTCGCACTACCCTTGCCCTTTTTGGGGCTCCCGCCCTCTCTGGGGCCTATGCTACACTTCCTGCGCTTCTCGCCCTTACTTGGGCTTCTCAAAGTTGGGCTCAGGTGGCCCTTTCCCCGCCTGGCCCAAGACCCACCTTCTCGGGCCTAGCTCGTTGCCCCCTCTGGGGCCTATGCCGCGCCTCTCGCGCCTTGGGGCTCAGGTGGCGCGTAGCCATGCCTGGCCCCCTGCCCTTCTTCAGGTTGTTTGCCCCACTGGGCAAAATACCGCCCTCACGGGCTGGGGTCCAAAACCCCGCACACTGCGCCTCTCCGGCGCTCACTCACCGTGCCGACTCTGGCACTAACCACTGTGCCCTCACTGGGCTCCAAGAACCCCCCGGATTATTGGGGAGCTCCTGTGAGGCCTCCTCACACCCCTACAGCCTCACCCGGTCCTCCGGTGTAACACTAACCAAACTAAACCATAAGCCTGCCGGCTGTAACATAACAATAAGCCTCCTGGCTAAAGCATCTATTCTAGGCCCACCTGGCTCTCTCGCAAGGCCTTCTAATCAGGGTCCTCTCAACCCTCGCCATGGTGCAGCCCCTTGGGTGGTCAGGGTGCACCGCTCGCCTTGCTCCACTGGACTCTCCTGCAGAGCTCCTGCACCTCAGGCTGCCGGACAGGAACTGCTTGCTAGGCTTTGGCCTGGCTGTTTATAAAGGTCTGGCCCTTCTCCCTTTTTGGCCATGTGACCTGCCTGGTTGCCCCAGCAACCCACATCTGTGCTGCTTCAGGGAGCTTCAGCAGCCCTATTCCTACTGCTAGTAGCGGGCACCCTGGTGCCCTGCTACACCCTCTTTCCTCCAGATCCTGATGAACACCCCTGATAAACTATAAGTGGCCACCAGATCACCCCTGAACCTGCGCTTTTCCAGGCTGAATAGCCCCATTGCTCTCAGCCTCTCATCATAAGGTCTGTTTTCCTGACCTCTGATCATGCACGTGGCTCTCCTGTGCACCCTCTCAAGCTTCTCCACATCCTTTTTGAATTTTGGAGTCCAAAACTGGGTGCAGTACTCCAGCTGTGGCCTCACAAAGGCCGAGTACAGCAGGAGAATGACATCCCGGGATCTGCTTGAGAAGCATCTATGGACGCAAGCCAGCGTTTCGCTCGCTTTATTAGCCGCAGCATCACACTGAAGGTTCATGTTCATCTTGTGGTCAACCATGACCCCCAAGTCCCTTTCATCTGTAGTGCTAGCCAGTGTAGCACTACTGAGTCTATAAGCATGGTGCAGGTTTTTCCTCCCAAGGTGGAAAACCTTCCATTTTTTGGTGTTGAACACCATCAGGTTCTTGTCTGCTCATTTTATGAGTCTGTCCAGATCTGCCTGGATCACGTTCCTGTCCTCAGGTGTAGATGCTTTACCCCAGAGTTTGGTGTCGTCAGCGAACTTGGCCTGTCCGCTTCTGACACCCATGTCCGCATCATTGATGTATATGTTAAACAGTATAGGCCCTAGGACAGAGCCTTGTTAAAGGACAGAGCCTTGTTAAAGGACTGAAAATTGCAGCTTATCTTTGGGGAGTGGCCACTGGTTCGTGGTACACAAGCTTGGTAACACGGATCAGAAATAAACCTTCCTTGAAGTGGTGTAAGTTTAAGGGTATGTTGAGCTGTTCAGATGTTGATCGGTGCTAGTGCTACCTTGGGTTTGGAACAGTCGCACCTACTCCGATGGTCCCCCACCTGCATAGTTGTGATTTGCCATTAGAGGGCTGGTGAACAGAGGCTTGACTAGGAGCTACAGCTGTGAGTTACCACTGTAGGGCTGGTGAACCAGGACAGGCTTTGATGGGGGTGGTGGGGGGTTGTATGAGTGATGGGTTGCAGGGAGGGCCGAAACATGAAGCTGGGAGGTGGAGAGTTAATGCGATGGGGTTGGATAATAAAATGAGACGTGGAAAGAAAATGGGGGTGAGGGAAGAGTGATGAAATGAATGAAGTTGGCCCCTGAAGGATAAAATAAAAAGTGAAAAGAAAAAGAACTTAACCATAATCTCTTAAAGTGAATTAAATATGCTTTCTATTTTGGTCTTGAACACTTGTGCCTTTCTCTTCGTGCCTAATTAAGGCTGATTATATTGCAATTCAGAGTCACCAAGAAATTAATCAACAAAGCAGCTGCTTGCACTTCATCTGGACCTACTTAAGCCATTTAACACCCCCCACCCCTCTCTAACCTGTGCTTCTCAGACACTCATGCTCACTAGAAAGTTTTGTGGCAGAGAGTATTGAATGCAAAGGCACTCACACCTCTGCTGAATGGCAGAACTCTCCCCTCTGCTGGCATTGTAAGGCTCCAGGTGCCTCCCAGCTGTTAGTAGATGGGCTGGCAGGATTTGCTGCCCACAAGACATGTTGGCCAATTTCTTGTTTTTCTGAGATCCTACTGAAACTCAAAAGCAGAGCAAGTCTTTCCAGGCACCATATGAATGGTAGGAGTCAAGAGCCAGTAAATATAAAAATAGGATCCTACTGCGCATATTGGTGTAATATTACAAGCAGGACTGATAGCATTGTTTGTTATTAAGGTTGCATGATGCTTCCCATTACAAAACCCTGCTTTAGTTGCTCGTAATTTTGCCCAACTTTAACAACTGGGATGAAATTTTCCACGCTGGGTGTCTGCCATAGGCTGAATTATTTTGGGACTTTTCCTTTCAAACAGTTCATCCCTTTCTGAAAATGACGTTTGTGATAAATATTCTGGGAAAGCAATTGCACAATACACCCTGAAGGAGGGACTTTTAATCTGGCAAGGAATGGCATTTGTGTTGGGTATATGCCTTTTTCTGTCATTATGTAAATCCATCCAACTTTGACCAAATCTTTGAAAAAAATTACTGTTTGTACATGCTCAGCAGAGGTGTAGTTTTTAGCAGCTAAATTCTCTAAAGATTGTCTCTGCACTAGGCATGGTTCATCTCAGGACTGTAAAAGATCTGTGCAATACAAACTTGGAGCTGCTGTAGGCCATGCTGAATCTGGGTATAGGCATTTGAACTGAGTAGGACAATTATACTTTTTGTGACTTTAACAAATGGCCACCTGCCTTCGCCCTCCTGTTGAGTCCCCAGCGGGACAGGAAGGGCCCATCTGGTTTGAAGGCAGCAGTGAAAAGAAATACACATTTGGGAAGAATAAATGTTAAAAGCTGGGACTGGAGACAATTAGGGTAGAAGTAAATTTGGACAGGGAATTATGGTGATGAGGAGACTGGAAATGGCTGGGCAAGGAGATTAGGAGCCATAGGGAAATTGGGACTGACTGGGCAAAGAGCTGGAAGAAAAGGGGCTGGGAGGGAGTGGCGGAACTGTAAATGTCTAGGCAAGAAAAAGAGACATAGACGGGGAGAGACTGGGTTTTGGGATCCTGAGGGGTGAGACTAGGATTTATTGGGGAAGAAGATTGGAATCATGAATTTAAGAAATGAAGCCTGAAACTAAGGCTAAAAGCCAAAGATCTTTTCTCTTCTTGCCTTCTGCAACAAACAAGGCAAGGATCCTATAAACATCAGTTTTCTCCATGACACTTTCTTGATTCATCTCCAGACAAGATCCATCTTGTACATTAAATGAGGCAGGGATCCTGTGGAAAGCAGTATGTGATTATGTCATTTTAGATTGTATTATAATGAGCATGTGTGCATGGACATGTGCAGCCCACCCCCCAATGAAGGTTTCACTGGCAATCCTATTTCTGGTATTTCCAAGGCACATTCATTCAGGAAACAGGAAGAATTAGGATTATTAATCTGGAGAAGACAAGACTGAAGGGAGATTCAAGAATAGTCCTCATTTGTGTGAAGGGTGACATTTGAGGATTATGATCTTTGGCTGAAAGGGATAGAACAAGAAATAAGAATCTGGCATTTCAACAAATCTAGGTTTACACTAGGAAGAACCTTCTCATAATAAAGATGATTAAGCATTGGAACAGACTACTTAGAGAAATTGTGGAATCTCCATCCTTGGAAGTTTAAGAGCTGGTTAGATAAATGCTATGATCTAAACAGAGACGTCTAATTATTTTTGTTTCTTTCCATTAAGTTCCAATTTGACCATTTTTTAAGTCTGGTGTCCAAAACTCAACTTAGTATAGCATAAGGCCTCACTAGTACTTTCCCATGACATGCAACAGGCACTTTTGTTAGTGCACTCAGTATGCTTTGGCCTTTTTTGCAACAAAAACATACTGTTGACCCATATTCAGCTCACAGACCCCTGTTAAAGAAAGGACACTATGCACCTGGAGCCCGTGAGAAAGTGATTGGCTTCCAGTACTCAGTTACATAAGATAAAAGATGCAAAGCATCAGGAATATTCAAGCCCCACCTCAATCTCAAAGATTCAGTGAGAACCCCAGGTTCTTCTCTGTATTATTGCAACCTAGCCAATTGTTCCTCAATCTGTATTTGTGCATGTGTCTGTTTTGTCCTATGTGCAGGACTTTGCACTTGTCCTTGCTGAATTTCATTCAGTTTATTTCGGAACAGTTTCCCAGTTTCCCAGGGTCTTACTGAATCCTAGTCCCATCCTCCAAAGTGTCTGCAGCTCCACTGCAAAGTGTCACCAGCAAATGTACTAGGTGTACACGCAGTCCTACCCTTCAAATCATTAATGAAGATAGTAAACAGTACCAGACACAGGACAGATCCCTAGCAAAACCACTTGATACCTCCTTCCAATTCATAATCAAGCTCACTAGGCTCCCCATCTGTCTGAAAATGTGGGGGTGGGGCAGCATTGGCAGTGTTAATTGCTGCTCTCCTGCTGCCAAATTGCCAAACCCATAGGGAGCCTGGTAGGCCACACAGCATGGCCCTGCACACTGGATGGGTGCATGGGGCTTGGATGGTTCAGGCCCAATCTGGATGTGTGGGGCCTGGCTGAGGCAGTGCAGTTCCTGATCGGGTAGACAGAGCTGGGCCGAGGTAGTGCATGGCCTGATCTGTGTATGGAGCTAGGGCAAAGCAGCAAGAGTATGTGGGACTGAGCCAGGGCAAGTACAGGGTCCTATATGGCCTGGAGCCCAACTCCACATGCGAATCTCAATGGATCCAGCCCCTGGATCAGCCCCACACCACTCATCTGGCCCATGAGGCCAAAGGGTTGAGCACCACTGATCTAGAGCAGTCGTCTCCAAAGTGGGGTGCACAAGACAATCCATTGGGGTGCGGGAAGAAAATATTAGAACTTCTATTTATATAAATTTACTTATATTGGGGGTGCATGCTCAAAAATGTTTTACTGATAGGGATGCGCAATCAAAAAAGTTTGGAGACCACTGATCTAGAGTGTATTTCCTTAGCTTATAAATGAGAATGTCATGGGAGTTCACATCAAAAGCTTTCCTAAAGTTGAGATATATCACATCTACCACTTTTCTCCCAATCCACAAAACCCATCACCTTGTAAAAGGAATCCAAGTTGGTCACACACAACTTACTCTTGATTAATCCATGCTGGCTGTTCCCTCATCACCTTGGTATCCTCTCTGTCCTTGATAACAAGATTTCTTACCAGGTATTGTGGGCAGACTGGCCAGTCTGTAATTCCACAGATCCTCCTTCCTTTTCTAAAAGATGGGCAAAATATTTCCCTGCTTCCAGCCCTCACCCAATCTCTCCAGATTCTCAAAGGGACTAGCAGTTACTGAGGTAACTAGCAGGGGCGCAGCAGTTACTTCAGTCAATTCTTTGAGTGCTTTAGGATGCATCTTATCTAGCCCTACTTACTTGAAAGCATCTGACTTCTGCACATAATTTATAATATGTTCTTCTTCTGGTGTAGACAGAAGTGACAATTTTTACCAGATCTAGCCACAGAAAGCAGTTTATGCTGTGACCAAATACAAGTGCACAGCTGTAAACAGTTTTAAAAATGGCCGATTGGGTGAAACTCTGATCCCTACCTTTCAAAATGTAGCATCTTTTGTAACTTGTGTCTGCAGAGTGCTCAGCCTGTTGCTGTTTTCAGAATGGGAGGATGGAAAGGGAGTGGAAGGAGTTCAGTCTGGGGGCGGGGTTCAGCCCCCACCCTTCCCCCAGAAGCCGGGGCAGGTGTGTTGGAGCCCCCCAAGGTGGAGGGGGTCCAATTCACCCACCCCACCCTTCATCCAGCTGGCAGCCCCAAGAACAAGCTCCCTCCACTGCCTTTCCCCACCTCCCATTCTGAAAACAGGGAGCACTGGCTGCAGGCTCCCAAGCCTACAGCTAGATTCCCCTCCCCCCTGGAACCAACAGTGAACTTCTGTTTGGTCTCGGGTAACGTAGTAACTCAGAACACTTTGCAGAACAAGTTCTGAGTTACAAATGAGAACTTTACTTCTGTCTGCACCCTGAGTTGATAATCTCCTCCCCTATCTTTGCTGCTAATTGCAGTCACCACCTGATAGCTGTCTGTATTTGCAGACTGAAAATATGTTATTAAATACTTTAGCCTTCTCTGCATCTTCTATTACTAGATTATCCTCCCTTCACTATGGGACCTAGACTTTCCTTGGTCATTCTCTCACATCTAATGTAATTGTAAAATGCTTTGTGTTACCTTTTACGTCCCTTGCTGGCTACATTTCAATTTATGCCTTGATCTTTCTGATAGTCTCCCTTCATGCCCATGTGATGCTCTTATATTTAACCCTAGTGACTTGGCCAAGTTTCCACTTTTTGCAAGATTTCGTTTTGAGCTTCAATTTAATGAAGAGTTTACTGTTTAGCCAGGCTTGTCTCTTACTACACTTGCTATTTTTTCTTCATATCAGATAGCCAGCAGCACAAAGTTATATGGGCTCACACACAGTGATGCACTATCCCCCGACACAAGGCAGAAAGGCAAATCACACACATGTACACAACCCCACCCAATACATATAGAGACAGAAAATCCAGTAGTGTGCACATATATACACATATGCATGAATATCCTGAACTCCAGACACACAGATAGAAACACACACACACACACACACACACACACACACACACACACACACACACAGAGCAATGCACATCATTGCACAAAAAATGAATTTGGCAAAAATGAAGTCTAGGAGAACAAGACAGTGGAGGCAACCTATCAAGCAGTTGGAACTAAAATGAATGCCAGAGGCTGTTCACCCAAGCCAAAAGTGCTGCTAACAACCAAGTCAGTCACACAGCAAGGGCAGTCATCCATACATACATATGTTGCAAGAAAAATAGCTCACACCTGCCAGTTGGCTACTAGCAACCATGACCTGTGTGTGTGTGGTCACTGTGTTGGCACCAGCGTTGGAAGAGGAAGAGGAGTAGAGAGAAAGGAAACAGCAACAGGAAATCAGAAACAACAGAGGTGAAACAGAATCAGTGCTCCCAGTCAAAACATTTGTTCAATATAAACAGGAGCTTGGAATGTGGTCAATTTATATTTCACACAGTGAAAGGTCTTGATCATGTGTGAAAGTGCAGCTTGTCACAAGTAGCAGGAGGTCCAATACACGTGAAGCTCTTTGCTTGAAAATGTTACACAATGAGACAGGTGGCTAATTGGTTTCCATGCTTTCAAGTGTACAACAAGATGAAGCTTAGTCAAGTGTTTCAAGCAGGGCACCAGGAGTCAGAACTCCTGCATGGCGTTACAGGCTCTCTCTGATCTGCTGTGTGATCTTGGGTGACTTATTCACTCTCTTTATATCTAAGTGTTCGCATGTGTAAAACAAGAATAATGCTGCTCCCCCCTATCACACAGTTTCAGGGAGGCTGGGTGAATGGATGTAAAGCGGTCTGAGATGTTTCCATGGGAGGCACCTAGTAAATGGGAGGGCTAAGTTACAGAGTTTTAAACTTCATTTAAGTTAGGACTTGGTTTGCCACTATGTAGCCCAAGTGTTCCCTTCCTATCTCAAATGTCCTCGGAAGTTGGTGGTGTTGAGATTCTATTTTAGTTTTAATTTAAGCTGCTTTCCCTGTGTTTTGTTAGGATGGTTCTTGGCAGTGAGATCATACATGCCTATCAGCATCATACTGTTACCGTGTGACATGTCCAATCTAAACTTTTGATTTTAAAGATAGCCCGTTTAAAAAAATAAACAATATGACTGTCACATTTTACTTTATCAGGTATTTTCAGACATAAGCTGGACTAAAATAGCTACTTGTCATTTAAAGGTCTAACAAACTGATTCTGAAGACATTTTGTTGCAAATTCTGAAGGAAATCAGCTCGGAAAATGGCTGTATGCAGATGACTGTCTGTAAGGAACCTCACAAGTCATCTAAGCCAGCCCCATGCTCAAGGCAGGATCATCCCTGACTAAAACATCTCAGCCAAAAGTTTGTCTAACTTGCTTTTGAAAACTTCCAAGGATGGAGATTCCACAATTTTTCTAGGTCACCTGTTCCAATTCTTGACCATGCTCAGAGTCAGAAAGTTCCTCCTAATCTAACCTAAACTTCCCTTGCTGCAGCTTGAGGCCATTGCTTCTAGTTATGTCCCCTACAGGCACAGAGAAAAGTTTGTCCCCATCCTTTCTATAAATGCCCTTCAGGTATTTGAAGACTGTTATTAAATCCCCTCTCAGTTTTCTCTTCTCCAGACTAAACCAGTCTAATTTTTTTCCTCCTTTCCTCTTAAGTCTTGCTTCTCAGACCCCTATTCATTTGTGTTCTTCTGTACTGGACTTGCAAAACTGTCCACATTCTTCTTGAAGTGTGGGGCCTTTGATGTCTCTAGGGACTTTAGTCTGCCCTTACTTAAGTTAGTGGGAATTTTCCAATAGATTTCTGCAAATGCTACATTTTCTTTACTCCATAATCATTAGGAACCATTATGATCATCTCTTCTCACCTACATGGCACAGGCCAGAGTCTTTCACCTAGTGAATTTTGCATGCAATCTGCTGCTTTATGGTTGGACTAGAGAGCAACTGTCAAGTTTCCATCACATTCTTCTGCCAGTGTGCTCCAATAATGATATCTCCAATGATGAGCTACTGTGTACTGGTAAAAACAGGGAGTTTGGGGTCTGTGATCTATTCAGTCCTTAGCCTGTAAGCTGAGAATCTCAGAAAATGATGGTTTTGGCTGCCATGTCTGTGGAGAAGGCATTTTACATTTGTACCTAATTGTTGCAATTTGTACCTAATTGTTGCAAGAGAGAAATCATTAAATCTTACAATGCAGCTCTCTCTCCTCACCATAGGAAAACTGCATGCAACAAATAATTGTGTCCCTATTCAAGCCCCCTTAGTGAATAAAGGGAATAAACAGGGTAAAAACACTCCTGTGCGGCATTCCCTGGCTGTAGCAATAGTATAGAAGACACAAGGTAGGCTGCCACAACCTTACATTTCACAGAACCTGGAATAGTGTCGTGCTGGGATGTAGAAGGGAGAATATTTAGGATGTCCTGAACTGTCTACTCTGTGCTGTGGAACAGCCCTTTGGCAACCATGTGAGGATGTAGGAATTTCTAGATTGTATTCGACTCAAGCTCTGACCCAGACAGTAGCCAGAACCAGATGCTTCAAGAAAGCTATAACAACTCTGGAATAGACAGATGAGGAATAATCTACTCTTAGTATTTGGTCTCATCCCAGGCATTAACAGGAGTTGTTTTAAACCCTGAAACCCAAATATTTCTCTCAAAGCATGTTACATAAAGCAAACTGAGAAGCCTGGGATTGAGCCAGAGGGACTTACTCTTCAATCTAACATACTATCCCAGATGATTTATTTCAACTGCTGACATCTGGCCTGGATTAGGATTAGGGATGTTGAAAAATGGTTTGAAGCTATTTCTTCCCTCTTGCTGTTTGGGAGCCAGCTCCTGTGCTGCACAAACACAGAGCCAGAGCACAGTCTGTGTTTTTTCAAAGACATTTTGGGGGGACACTGTTATGCATTACACCGAGATACTTGCTGGTAAATGAATTCTTTGTCATTCTCTCCCAGTATTTTCAGTCACTCCATGCAAGAGTAGCAAGAACTAACACACTTTTACTTTGCTGTATTTCTCTGCACCCATGAAACAGTTTAATTGCAGGAAATGCCAGTTTATTTTGCTTTATATCTTAGTTCTTCAGAGTCTCGGTCACCAAATATTTGAGGGTCTGTCAGTGTTAAGAATTATTTTGCATCTTTGTGGTAGAATAAGAGACTGTGGTAGCTGTGATCTTGTTACCAGTTTTTCTTCAGTACTAAAGATCTACAAACCATCACCACCACTTTAGGCTTTTTCCTGTTGAGAATATCAATGCACAACAGTAACAGTAGTTACTGAAGTCTTACAGATTTGTTGAGGGATTGTCCGGAAGAAGAAAAAAAGATTGCACCGTGACTCTTTTAAACAGATACAAATAAACCAGTGCAAAAGGCTGGATGGACACACAAATTAGCTTGAACCTGTACTACCTGGCTTAAGCTAAATCAAAATAAACTTGATTTAAATGTGGAATAACAATCTGCAATGAGCTTTCACACTACTTTAAATACATTGATTTATATTCACTCCTTATTTTAAACCAGTACAACTTGTAATCAGTAAAATGATACATGTTATAGAGGGGTTCAATTACGCTGTCTCTTGTCAGTTTAGCTTGTAGGTACTTCTTGTTCACTGAATCTTTGAGATTGAGGTGGGGCTTGAATATTCCTGATGCTTTGCATCTTTTATCTTATGTAACTGAGTACTGGAAGCCAATCACTTTCTCACGGGCTCCAGGTGCATAGTGTCCTTTCTTTACGAGGCCAGGGAGAGGAGACTTTCTGCCCACTAGGTAAAAATGTTTGTGAACCAGCCCCAGTGGTCCACGATGGCTTGCAGTATCACAGAGGCAAAATCCTTTCCTGTTTGTGAAAGACCTCCCCCTCTCTGAAGGGCACAGCACCAGGATGTGAGTGCTGTCTAGAGCTCCCACACAGTTAAGGAACCCCTTGTCACTATGACCTGCTGCAGATTTATGAGGCAGATAAATTAGGTTGCAGCAATGTCCTTTAGCAGCTGGCATACCTCATGAGTAGCCACCCCGGCAGTGCAGGGAGCCATGCCGAACTGGTTCATGATGTAGAGAAGGCTGCACAGGGTGGCCAGTTTCGTGATGGCCATTGCCAGTTTCTTGTTCAGCAGGATAGCCCGAAAAGCACAGAAAGGCAAAAGTAGCTCCCCTTAGCTTGCCTCTGGCCAGGAAGTAGCCAGTACATCTTAGCCTCCTCTCTCAAATGCACTTGAGTCAGGGGAGGGTCATAACACTGCCACCAGGACCACGTGGCCACCATTCTGGTTCAGGGAGCTAGGACCAGTTTAGGGTGATGGTGGGGTGAAGGGAAGGAAGGCCAAGTAACCGAATGCTTACAGTATTGTGTTCATTACAACAAAAAATCATGTTATCATGTTCCCATAAAGTGTCAGTGGTGTCTCACCCCACACAAGACACACATGCTTTGGCCCAGGCAGCCCCCTGTTGCAACCTGGGCTGTGGCCTCTCCCTCCCTGCTTGTTGCCCCAGGGCTAGGGTTAAAATATGACCCTGCTTCATACACACACACCTACACTACTACATGCTTGATAGTAGTAATACTGATCAATACTGATCAATATTAATCAAACAAAAATGTCTATACTGTTTCAGCTGCATTGTGATTCCCCAATAGATAGCATTTCAATTTATTGTGAAAAAATAAAGGGCAGAAAGAAAAAATGCTGATTTGTACTTGTTTCTGCTTGCTTGATTGATCGGGAAGGGGAGGGTGTTTTGATTGATTGATTGGGGAGGGTGTTTAGGAGGTGGGTGATGGGAAAAACAAAAGCCACCCATTAAACAGAAGAGTTGCCCTCATTCAAGCTCCCTGCATGGATGTCTGGCCAAGTATTGCCGCCTGCTGCTTTTTCTTCTTGTCTGTCCAGTTCTGGGGCGGATGGGCAGAGGGCGTGGAGGACGATGGGATGACTATTGTTTACATCCAGGTGAGCCTGGATTTGGGATTGTGGGTAAAGAAAGCATTGGAGGACCTCCCATCTTTCCAGTATTGCCATGACTCCATAAATGCCCCACCTTATAAACAATTGTTAATAGCGAATGATCCATGTGACCTCCTGTCTTTTGTGAAACTACCTTTCATACATGCAGAGGATCCCTAGGCTGAGATCTCCCAACTGACTGACCACACCTACTCCCGAAACGCAATCTGCCTATGTTTTTTCTTTCTTTCATACATATATACATACAACTGACACAATTTCAAATGTGTGAACTTTATAACTCTAACAAAAAAGGTGGCTTCTTGATAGTATCAATACTGAAAATTTTCTATCTGTGATTTCTACAGTGTTCTGCAGGGAGGGGAAGAAAAAAGAATAACGGGGCTTTGAACCAACAAGAGTTGAAACACCACCTGCCTGCCTGACCTCCCACAGAACCACCTCCCCGAGGTCACTGGGACATTTATTACCTGTAGCACCAGGGACACTTCATAGTCTGGGGGAACACTGTGGCAGGCAGTGTCTACCCTGACTAATTCTTGTGGTTCTGGAATGGGAATGTGAATTATAAAAAATAGGAAGGTTTGAAATATTGAAGGGTTAAGGGGTAGGTAGGTACCAAATTCCAGAAAGTTGGAAACTTACCATTCTGCTGATGCCACTATGCTGGGCAGTGTTGAACACCATGGTGGTGCGTGCAGTGGGTAGGAGAGCAGGTACTGGAACGCAAATGGGAATTATAAGAAATAGGAAGGCTTGAAATATTGAAGGGTTAAGGGCTACCACACTCTGTTGCAAATTTACCATTCTGGAGATGGCACCACTATGCTCCGCACTGAACATCATGCTGGCCACAGTGGGTGGGGGGCACCAGTGCTGGATAGAAGATGAGCATGGTGGGGGACAGCACATATATTACCACCGGTGGTAGTAGAACCAAAACAACTGAACATCCCATAATAGCTTGCTCCATTACCATTACCTTCTCTACCTGGCTCCCTGTGGTCAGCTGTGGTGTGGAAGCAGGAGGGAGGGATGGGCAGGAAAAATAGTGTTTGAACACGTTGAAGGTTCTGGTGGGACACCCCCTCCCCCAGGGACTATGCATTATAACACAAGAAAGAGTTGCTAATTGCCCTCAATCACATGTTAAATAAGGGTCCATGCATGCCTTCTTGCCTGCTTGTCGCTGTGGCTGTGGATGGGGGTCACTGTACATTGGGATGGGAGGATGGGGACAAACATTTGACCTCCAGTGGGAACAAGCATTTGACTTCCAATAACAGCCCACCAACTTTCCAGTAATGCCATGGCACCATAAATGGCCCCATCCAAGCAAAGCATCCCCACAC
>NW_017728951.1:35790041-35817565 GCF_001723895.1 Crocodylus porosus | reverse complement strand
ACACATATATAGACAAAACAATTATACAACTTTTATTAACAGAAAAGCAGTACTTTTTTATCAAAATAAAATAAAAAGACAAACCAAGTAATAATACTTAACTAATAGATAATAATTAAAGTAAGGAAATTATGTTTAAATAACATTAAATATTAAAGCTACCTCCATCTATACAAAATATCTCTATATCTCTATCTATATAAAATATCCATACAAAATCTAAACACTATCTGTACACTTAGTTCTTGTTTTTTTCCCTTCTTCATTGGTCAGAGAGCTTGCTGCATTGTTCAGAGAGAAGGGAAGAAAGGAGACACGAAACAGGGGGGCTGGTGGATATGTTAAATGGTGTGTCTGACAGGCAGCGTCCACCTGGACTGTTCTCCGTGGTTCTGGAATGGGAATGGTTGAAATAGGAAGGTTTGAAAAAAGAAATGTTCAAAGAAGTCTTAGGGTAGGGGTAGCAAACTCAAAACTTTCCATATTTACCATTCTGTTGATGCTGGGCAGCTATGAACCATGCAGGGGGCGCGGGCGGTGGGTAAACATGAAGCATATACATTACAGGTGGCAGGGAAAAAATTACCAAGGGGTAATAAACTATCACTTGTTGCACACCACTGGGGGGTTGCTCTTGCTCAGCCATTTTCCTACGTGTGTATATTTTAAATAATACAAGTATTGCAGTTTGAAAGTATTTTGTAAGCTGCACCTCACTCAAACCCGCACCTGGTCAGCTGAGCAGTGGGAGGAAGGGGTTAAGGATAGCATAAAATTAAGGCCCAGCACCACCTGCTGACTAAGAAAAAGCACAGCACCACCTGTTGGCAAAGGAAACCAATTACAAGTCTCTGAAATGCTTTGAGATGCTCAGTGTGTGCAGGCACGATTAGGCGTGCTAAGCCAGGCACCGGGAAATAAAACCTCTCTGAGCAGTGTTAGCTAAAAGCACCAAGAGGACTTTCAAAGTGGCAGGAAATCCCAATCGTGCAAACACAAATGCAGTTGCGGCAGCCGAAACAGGAAACGGCGTGTTGTCTAAAAACACTTTGCAAGTGGGAGATGAGAGCCATTAGAAGTCCCAATCAGGTAGAGGAAGCACTCAAACCCCATTCTCCTAATTTTAGCCAGAAATTCTACCTGGACCCGAGATAACCTCCAGATGAGATTTTTGTTGAAATGGCCCATTTCTACAAACAGTTACATTTTCCAAAGTCCACCTTTTCTGACAAAATAACTTTAAAAAAAATATCAACAGTCTGCCAACAAAGCATTGTTAGTAGGAATTGAACCTAAGTGGTTTTGGAGCAGAAAGTAGAGGTGAAATTTAAAAACAACTCAAAATATCTGTGGAAAAAGGATAATTTTGGTAAAGTTTTGAAATGAAGTATATTAATAGATAAAAATGTTGTTTAATGTAATTTTTTTCCCCAGTTTTTCATTTCAAAAAACCTTTTTTTCTGGAGCTATAATTTGTAGTAAAATAAAAATATAACATAAAAAATTGCTGTTATCAAAATTAAATGTTTCTTTAATCCAATCATGTTTTTAAAGATGCGTGAGATCTCTTGATCTGTATTTTTGTGCCAATTTGAAACAAAGCCAATTTTCAAAATGACCAGCTCAAATGTTACACTCTGCTGTGTGTAAATTAGAGAACTCATTTTCCTACCTGACACCCGTATGAACCTTATCAACCTTCCCCGTGGGACAGCCGCTTGAAGTGAACAAAAATACCCAGCACAGTAATATGAGTGACAGCAGACCCGAGTAGAATGTACCACTCTTTATTTGGCACTTCAGCATTTTAACAACTGCCCCATCTCCAAACTACCGTGTTAATAAGCAGGAGATCGTACTACATTCACAGCTGGTTCACAGCTTCTCCACAGAATAGGACAGGTCTAGGAGAAAACCATATTTTTATATTGAATCTTCATGAAAATTGGATCCTTAATGACTTCTTAGATTATTACTGGGGAGAAAGAGGGATGGTTTCACAAAGTGCTAATTTGTCAGATTAAATTCAAATTATGGAACTTTTTAACCTTCACTGATCTGTTTAGTTGAAAATTGTTCATCAAACCTTTTTGTCCAAAACTGGCTTTTTAAGTAAAAAACTTGAGGAAAAAAATCCCTTTTAGTTAATGTTTTTAGTATGTCTTGAAAAGTATTTTTTGTGGCTGATAGGCCACACAGGAATTTTGCTTCCTGGCTTATTGTAAAGAAATAAATTTATATCTTCCAAATCATTGCTGTTTTTGACAAAATTCCATGGACAAAGTGCTAAAAACAAACAAAAAAATTCCTTGTCTTTAAACATTTTTTGTGACAAACAGAATACGTAAAGTCTATTTTGATCACTGAGTTCACCCATCACTAATGTCAATTTTTTCCAATATGTTTCTTGGGTTTATGGCAAGGGTTCTCAACCTTTTCAGATTCAAGACAGCCCTTGGAGAAACCCTCTTAGTTTTCACTTGTTCTTTTGACTACGGAAAAATGCTGCATATACGCAAATCCAAGATGACTTTAAATTTAAGATGGCCTTCCAAAAATTAGATTCCACACATGGAAAATTTTGAATTTGGTTCTGTCCAGAAAATCATAGTAAATCCTGCTCCTTTCTTAGAATCTAGAATTTAAGACTGATCACTCTCACTCTCTTCACTTCTGTCACCTTCTCCCTCATCTTCCCACGAAACTTCTTCTTTAGTTCCATCACTGGCATAGGATATACATCTTTTCATAAAGCCTTGAATGAAAGACTCAGAAGATATCCTTCCCTAACAAGTCCAAACCCACTGGCAATCCACTGATGTCTCCTTAATCTTCCCACCAGATAGAAGTATATGTTTCCTTGCCAAAAGGCATTCTAATTATTGACACTGTAAATGGTCCTTCAAGGTTTTATTCATTACAACAGCCAATACCTGAAGTTGAAACTACCAGGTATGACTACAAGATCACAATTCATTCACCAAATTTTTGCTTTCACATTTGGTGTTGACATACCCTCTACAATACATACAATGTCTAAGCAGTCATTCATCAGTTCACCTGACATACATCTTTGTTCCTGGCACCTAACTACTATTCCTGGGGTCAACTTTTCTTTTATCAGAGTTGTCCATTAAAAAAAAATCATGTAAGGCGGCAATTTTCTCACATCCATCAATATTGCTAATATCACTGTAAATTGCAACTTTCCATTTTCTGTATTTCTCAATATTATGGATTTTTCACTTTTCCTATTGATGGTGATGTTGCTCAGCATGTTAACATAGACTGGAGTTGCCACCATTATGTATCTGGTCCAACCTGTAATCACAAGTCCTGCGTAACCCCTGAAACTCAACAAGTTTTTTGCTGCAGTCCAGTGACAATTTTTGTAGAAGTGATATTCTTCATCTTAGGGCTGAGCCACTAGGTCTCATTTGCATATGCCACCCACTACTTTCCTCGAACCTTGAAGTTTGGCTGCAAAATCTTCAATTCCTTCACCATTTCTAATGCCTTGAGTCAAAGCGCTTTTTGGGTGATTACACTCCCTTGTTTCTCTTTTCTTGAACATATATCTAAGACTCATTTATCAACTTCAGAAGTTACTGTAGATTCCTACATCTTAAAAATGTGGCCAGTCAGTTGTGACCAAGTCCTGTAGTCCCTGCTACCATATGCCTCAGTGCCACATGCCTTGCTGCCTGCCCCCACTACCACATGCCTTGCTGCCATGTGCCTAGCTGCTGCACCCCCATCTCCCAGCATACATCTACTCTGGCCACCTATTTCCTTCCTCCTCACCACCATCACCTGCCTCATTGCTAGGTGCCTCACTGCTGTGTACTGGGTGCCTCTGTACTAGACCCCTTGCTGTTGTGTGCCACACTGCCAGATGCCTCCATGCCAGGCCCCCTGATATAGCACTGATGAGTGCCTCTGCACTGGTCCTTGCAGCCCTTTATTAGGGACTAGGGCATGGATGTTATTGCTTAGTGGTTAGGCAACTGAAGCACAGGTGCACTCCAGGTTGGTTTTTCAAGAGTTGGGGATATGGGGGGCAGGGGTCTGGTGTTGGAACTGGAGCCGGGAGCCATAGCTGAATTCAAGACACACAATGGTCAAAAGCTGGAGTTGGAGACAGGGTAAACTAAGTGTTAATTAGGATCAGAAACTGAAGCTAGCGTCAGATCAGAATCAAGAACAGATGAGGGGGTGCTAAGAGTCCTACGAGGATAGGAAGCTGGAGTCAGAGACAGAACCAGCAAGGAAACATGCAAAAAGAGTCAGGAACAACAACTTTCGCCTTTGCCCAGATAAGGCTTCTGTGAGTCTCTTTTAAAGGCTGGAGCAGGTAGGGCTTGTTGCATTATTGTTTCACTCAGCCAGCTGGAACCAGGACAGTGTTTGAGGCTTGCTGCAGGTCACATTTGTTCAGGGGATGAATTGTCCTGATCTTTTGATTGGGACCAGCTGGGTCCAGAGTTCTGCTATGGCACCTTTACACCTCACATCTCCACACTCGATTGCTTGCCATACCAGGTCCTTTGCTGCCTCATCCCTCCACACTGGGTCCCCTGCTACAGCACTACCTTTTGCCTCCATGCAGGATCCTGTGCTGGCAGGTGCAATATTTCAGGGTGCATCTGCAATGCTGCTAGGCACTGCGCTTTCTGGTGCCTCTGCACTGGGTCCTTTGCCACTCCATGCTGTGCTACCAGATGCCTCTGCACTTTGTCCCTTGTTGCCACATGCCTTGCCAAGTGGATGTCTGCTGCTTCTTCTGACTCCATGTATTTTCTAAAATGAGTCTGTTTTTTCCATGTTTGGGGGATGAGGGGAGGGAAATGTGTCTTGGAATCAAGTACATGTAGTAATAGAGCAGTTCTTCTGTTACAAAGAACTCAGGCCACAACAGATCAGATGGATTTCTATGTGAAATCTTTGGGTCTATCTTGTGAACCCTGCAGCAAGTTTAAAAGGCTCTCATAGCACCCCTGGTGAGAACCATTTCTTTATGAGGTTGAGCTTGTTCATTACCTAGTAGTAGTCTCACAACAAGTTTATGCATTTAAATGAAACCAGAGGAAGAGAAATAATGGATGTGAAAAAAAATGATGAGGGCATTTGATGAAAGTAAGGGGTAACTCATTCCAGAGACCAGGAGTTGCAGAAGAAAAGGGTCTTGGCCCAGCTATGTTGAAACTGGGTAGTGAAGCAGAGAACACTGCAGAATGGAAGGAGCCTACCGTAGTTACAACAGGGCAGGATTTTAAGTACAAAGATTTTGAACTGGCTTAGGAGTGAATAGGGAGAGAGTGGAGCTGTTGAGGATGAAAATGAGGTGTGTCTCTTGTCTAATAAGGCAGACACTGGGTTTCTGTTGCCCTGAACACTCCCAGGGACTCAGCAGAGCCAAATGAAAGGGAGTGAAAATGGCCAAGGCATCCCTCTGTATGTTTCGATCTGGACTTTATGTAAACTGTTTCCATTTCAAAAAGAATTTCTTGTGTTTCAGGAGTCAGGGAATATAGGATGAGGGTAGCGTCAGAGAGGACCTCAGGCTTGGTGTCTCCATCGGGGTGCAGAGAGCAATGTTCATCTCTAATCCTCTACCACAGGAGTTGGCACCCTCCCCGCACCCTGCACACTGGTGGCTTTTTGCCAGAGAATCCCAGCTGGTTGCAAAGAGTTAAAATCTACCAGGAGTGAACACAAAGTCCTTTTTTGAGATAAATTTTCTTCTTTTACAGAAGCCAGCTGGGTATATGGACAGCCGGACAGATGAACACTCACAAAGGCACATCGGCAAATAGAAGCATACATACTCCCACATAAAGGACCTCGTACAAAAACACAGGCAGAATGGGTCAAGCTGTATTTGTGCTGGTAGCTCACTCCAGTAGGCTCTTCTCACGGGGACAAGAGTGTGTTGGTGCAGCAGTGACTTGCCTAGAAACAGGCTTCTCAGTATAGGCCATAGCTTTGAATGCCAGCTATTTCTCACCAGGTTCCAATTAATATTGGGTGTCAACAGTATTTATTTAGGCTATAAGCAAGGCTTTTGTGGTCACAGTTTTGCCAGAATTGTAACAGGGGGGCTTAATCCATTTTACTGAAGAGGATGCACGCAGTTAGATAAAGTGCTGCAGGTAGCAACACTATAGGGCTGCTGTCTGCAAGCCATTGCATCAGGTAATGAAGAACCCCGGTGCTCTGTTGTGAGATGAAAAAGGTCTGGTGACTGGAAAGGGTAGAGCTAAAAGCTATATGAGCCAGAGGAGTCCAATACCTATGATGATCTGGCTGATCCTTTGCATCCAGTAGTACAGAACCTGCATCCCTTGCAGAGTCAAGCCCCTAATACTGTGCACCATGTTTTTAAAGCTTGATCTCAAAAGTTAGATGTTTTCCCCCTTGTTTTTATGTAGAAGAAAATCAGTGTTTAATTCCAGAATTTTTAGTAGAGGCTCATTGACTTATCATTTATATAATTTTAATGGCTTATACCAAATTTGTACTTTAACCTATGCTGTATTAAAAAGGAAAACAATTATAAGTTAAATTTAAAAAAATCAAAACAATTCTGATATAAAAATAATAATAATGATCAATTTTTATCCAACCTGATTGGACCAGATGATTCTTGAGGCCCCTTCCCATCCTATAATTTTATGTATATAGCCTACCACACCAGGGTCCTGTCATATCTCCTAGATGCTACTACAATATAAATAATAAAGGGTAACAGTAATCATAGTGATGTGATGGTCACAGCAATATTTCATGGGGGAAGTCCGAGTCACCCAGACTTTCTGTAGGGGAATCCGTATGTGGTATAGCCTCAGATGCGTTCAAGGTACTTTAGGGAGGATCTTGGGTTTACAGCTTTCCTAACAGGAGAACAGTTGCAAATCTGCTTCCAAGTTCTATGTTTGTCGTTATTGCAGTTTCTGTGGAGATGAATCTGAAAGGCAGTAGGGAATGAGCAGCTGCAGGGAACATCAGGGAGAATCTAGAAATAAATTGGCCTGTATACAGATAGTGTTTTCCAGCATGACTGCACACTCCCTTACACCTGCCTGATGTTCTGGGAATTGAAAAAAACAATTCCCAGGTTGCAACCTCCCAAGGAAGACTGAGTTTGTAATTAATGGCAGTTGATGGAGACTAGAGATTTGAGAGCAGTGCCCAGTTCAGACCCAGACTCCCTTGAGCAAGTCACTTCACCACTCTGTGCCTTAGCTCTTCAAAAATTTTAATGAGAATGGTAATACTTTGTTTTGTCCACTTATATTAGGGCAGGGACTGCCATTGTGCACCACCAACACAATGGGGCCTCCAGGTACCACTGCAATATTAAATAATAGCAAAATCATCTTAACTTGATTCCTTCTGAAAAGTACAGGATCTGAGCTAGTTCTGTCTCATCTGCTTAGCAAAAGGCTAGCTGGTCAGCTGTGCAGAGAAGTAAGGACTGCCCTGTTCAGATCATGACTCCAACCCTGGGACTGTCCAGTGGCACTCTCCAAGATATGAGAGAGTAGAGGAACTCATGACGTGGGTGCTTGTGCAACTGACTGTCTCTGTCTTGGGGCAGTTGATTGTCTATATTGATTATTTGCTCTCCTTAATCTGTCTGTGGTTTTGTAGGTTTTCATAGATTCATAGATGTTAGGGTCAGAAGGGACCTCAATAGATCATCGAGTCCAACCCCCTGAATAGACAGGAAAGTGCTGGGTTCAGATGACCCCAGACAGATGCCCATCCAACCTCCTCTTGAAGACCCCCAGAGTAGGGGAGAGCACCACCTTCCTCGGGAGCCCATTCCAGACCTTGGCCACTCTAACTGTGAAGAAGTTCCTCCTAATGTCCAGTCTAAATCTGCTCTTTGCTAGCTTATGGCCATTATTTCTTGTGACCCCCAGGGGCGCCTTGGTGAGTAGAGCCTCACCAATTCCCCTCCGTGCCCCCACAATGAATTTATAGGCAGCCACAAGGTCGCCTCTCAACCTTCTCTTGCGGAGACTGAAGAGGTCCAGGTGCCCTAGTCTCTCCTCGTAGGGCTTGGCCTGCAAGCCCTTAACCATATGAGTGGCCCTTCTCTGGACCCTCTCCAGGCTATCCACATCCCTCTTAAAGTGTGGCACCCAAAACTGCATGCAGTACTCCAACTGTGGTCTGACCAGTGCCCAATAGAGGGGAAGTATCACCTCCTTGGTTCTGTTTGTCATGCATCTGCTGATGCATGATAAAGTGCCATTAGCTTTTCTGATGACTTTTCATCACACTGACGACTCATGTTCATCTTGGAGTCCACTAGGATCCCTTTCCACTTCCGTGATACCACGCAGGTCATTTCCTAGGCAGTAGGTGTGCTGGACATTTTTCCTCCCTAGGTGCAGCGCTTTGCATTTCTCCTTGATAAATCCTCATTCTATTGTTTTCTGCCCATTTGTCCAACCTGCCCAGGTCGGCCTGTAGTTGTTCCCTGCCCTCCGGTGTGTCCACTTCTCCCCCCCAGTCTTGTATCATCCACAAACTTGGACAGAGTACACTTCACTCCCTCATCCAAGTCACTGATGAAGACATTGAAGAGTATCGGTCCAAGGATCGAACCCTGCGGTACCCCACTACCTACTCCCTTCCAGGTCGATACCAACCCATCCACTACCACTGTCTGGGTACGACCCTCTAGCCAATTTGCCACCCACCGGACTGCATAATCATAGCCTCTTAACTTGTTCACCAGTATGGGGTGGGATACCATATCAAAGGCCTTCCTGAAGTCTAAGTAAATGATATCAACCCCTACTCCTGTGTCATGGTGTTTTGTAACTGGGTCATAAAAGGAAACTAAATTAGTCAGGCATGATCTACCTGCTACGAACCCATGCTGGTTTCCCCTCAGCATAATTGTTCCTGCTGGGCTCTCACATATATGAACCTTAATAATCTTTTCAAAGACTTTGCCAAGGATGGAGGTGAGACTGACAGACCTATAGCTACCTGGATCCTCCTTCCTCCCCTTCATGAAAATAGGGACCACATTGGCCCTTTTCCAGTCCTCTGGGACCTGCTCCATGTGCCACGAGTGCTCAAATATTCTTGCCAGTGGCTGTGCAATGACATCAGCCAGTGCCTTCAGTACCCTTGGATGGAGCTCATCCGGGCCTGCCGACTTAAACGCATCCAGTCCTTCCAAGTGACTCTGCAACATCTCAGAGTCAACGCTTGGTAGTCTGGTGCCCAGCTGTTGCCTCTGTACCATGTAAGACTTGTCTTGCCCCTCATTTAGGAAGACTGAGGCAAAGAACTCATTGAAGAGTTCAGCCTTGTCTCCCGTGTCTGTCACCAATTGCTTTTGTCCATTCAGTAGTGGTCCTATTCCACTCCGGGCCTTCCTTTTAGTTAATTGTTGCTAATTAACTGGTTACATTAGCTAGGTACTGTATATTGAGCTGGTTCCTGAGTGAATCATGATTGATTGGTAACTGGTAACAGTAGCTTAGCTGCCAGGCCTGCAGTAGTTGTCCCTGTCCCCCCCCCCGCGCTCCCATCCTGTGCCCCAAGACAGAGGCAGTCAGTTGCACAAGCACCTGTCACGAGTTTTGCCTGTCAGCAGCTAGGGGTACAGGGCTCCAGCACCCCCCTGCACCGATCTCCTCGACAGCTGGCAGGCATCATGGCCTCAGCAGGGGCTACCATCCCTACAGCTTTCACCCTGCTGTGCCTTAACACACACAGTATCACCCATGTCACAAGTTTTACTTGTCCACAGTTTGAGGTGCAGTTTCCCCCAAACCCCTGCACTTATCTCTTTGCAACTTTGCAGGCTTTGTGGCATATGTTTTGCTTTCCAGTGCAGTTCCCCCAAATGCCTGCACTGATCTCCTTGAAACTTGGCAGGCTTCATTCCCTCAGCAGAGGCTACCACCTCTGCAAATGTCATCCAAATCAGACAAAAAACAACAAAGTTATAGATATTTCATTGATTCCCTATTATACCCTATGGCCAGATCTCCAAAGCAGCTCTCAAGCTTTCCCGAAGCGCTTCAGAAAGCCTAACGAAGCAAGCACTTCAATCCAGACATGCAGGGTCCAAAGCCTTGCACAATCCTAGTCAGTGGTGGCCAGGGAAAATCAGGGACTGCCCACAGATGCCGCTGGTGTTGTCAGTGGTGAAGGGGTGGGGGTGGCAAGCAGCAACTGCCTGCAGGCAGTGTCAGCGGTGCTTTTTGCAGGGGGTGCACTGCCAAGCTCAGGGGGTGCACATGCACCCCATGCGCATTGCCAATGTATGGTATACTCAAGATTTGATTAACCAGTTAATCACGTCATAAGTAGTTACTTGGCCACACGTTAATGCACTTAATGGTACAATGAAATAAGGAATAACCTACAATGCTGTTACACACAATGTGTGAATACTTTGTGGCTAGTTCCTATCATGTAGTTATCTGAACTTATGGCCAAGCTGGGACTTCAAGCTGCGGAGGCACACACTGTGTTCCCAAGACTGGGAGCTGTCAGCTGATCTGGGCTCCTAGCTGGGGAGGTGCACTGTGTACCCATGAAGCCAGGAGCCCTGTCAGCCGAGGGGGCTCCGAGCTGCAGGAGCTTGCCACTTGCTGATGCAGAGGGAGCCCAGGATTAGGATCATAGGTTCTCTCTGAACTGATGATATAGCATGATGGGATCTGATGCTTGATCCCACAATCACACTTCCTGCCATGTGTGTGTGGCGTGGCAGAAGTGCTACTGTGGGAATCACCTTCAGTCTCATTGCATCTTTAATTGCATGCATGTCAGGGGCCTAATGAATGTATTGCTATTAGATACTATTGTATTCCAAGCTGTTCTGATGAAGTTTAGTCATTTGTTATGGTTCATAATAAATGACCAAACATGAATTGTTTCATAGCTCTTGTGGATTTTCAAAGGACTATTCTATTACATAGCTAGATTTAGTGTTGATTTGCATGGATTTGCCCCTCGCATATATTCATTCTGCACCTAAACTTAATCAGTGACCACCTGCCTTTATTTGAATTTTTAAAGCAAGTGATTGAATTGATTCTTGTGTCATGGCCTTTCCTCCCTTAGACCACCCACTCACCCAGCACAGTTTAAAACAAACTGACAAACATTCAAATGCTTTGTTCACCCATACTTTGCTGATATTATTTTACAAGCACAATCTTGTTTAATTCCTGACAATTGGTGGTAATAGCCTTTTTAGTGTCTGCAGCTGTCCAAATGCCACAGCTCCTACAAAGGCATGAAGAATATTAGGTAACTGTGAAGTGGACCACATTCCCCCAGTTTATGTCAACAAAGACAAATATCTTTATGATGCAAGTAATATAACTTTAGGTTTCTTTACTTATCAAATATGCCTTGGAATTCTTAAATGAAGTATCTCATAAAAAGGTCATAACGGCAACTTCATAAAAGGAAAGGAGGTTTATTTGCATTCTCTGTTTCCTTTGGAAGGTCCCAGGAGGAACGAGGAAGCTATAAAGCAGCCACTATTAATAATGTGACATTAAGCATTTACATTATGCATTATTTGTCACATGCCAATATTCTGAATGTAAGATGCTGTAAAGACCTAAGGAACAGGACTGTGGACATCATGTTTTTGGTATTGTTTTTAATTACCAAATATACAACTGCCCAAAACAAAACACAATGCAGTAAAGATCCCTTATACCCGTTTACTTCATGTGCAGCTGTGTTTTCATAAGCAAGTCTGGAGATGACACATTCTAGTGGCCAAGGCGCTGGCTTGAGATTCAGGGGATTATCTGCATTGTAATGTCAACTCTGCAGTTAACTCACTGTACAGTCGTTGGACAAGTCATGATACACTCTGTTGGCTTCTGTTTTCACTTCCTCATCTCTTTTCTGTTTAGATCATAAGATCTTCAGAAAAAAACTTTTGGTGAGACCTAAAAAGGCAGTTTAGGAGTCACAAACAAGTAGAATTTAAGGATCCAAGTGTAAAGCTCCAATCCAGAAAACCTGACTCCAGCAGCCCCCAAAATAACCAGGTATCTAAACAGATAATTCAGCATCTGATTTTGGTCATAGGTACAAAAACCTATGCTATACCTAATCCAATTATTTCTCATGATTGTCTTACAATCAGAATCTTAGAGTCTTCCCACCAAATGGTATCAGATTGGGCAATTTTATTTCTGGACTGAACAATCTGGGTAGATGCTTTGACCTGGGAATACCTGAGAATCATTTGAATACCAGGTATAACGATGTCACATAGGTTAGGTACAGATGCTACACCTACCCTGCTATAAGCACACAGAAAGTGTTCTATAGCTGTAACACAACAAATGCTCACTAGGGGTGTCCGAAGTGGGCCCTATTAGATTTGGATTCGGCCCAAATCGGGGACAGTGATTTGGTTCCTTGATTTGGATCACTGTCCCTGATTCAATTTGGCTGAATCCAAATCTGAAGATTCAATGCTGATTTGGAGAATCAGCGATTCGGCCATAGACACAGCTTTAAAAGTTTTTTCTATATACCTCGAGGTACCAGTTTGCGGTATGGCTCATGAGGTACTACATACCTTGAGGATGGTTTGTGAATGCTGCAATGCTAGTGTGCATGGAGCATCCCACAGGAGTGTGGAGGGGGGCGCTCCATGTGCTCGGTAGTGAATCTAGAAGTGGATCGGAAATACTTCCGGACCACTTCTGGGTCTGCCAGGGAGCGCACTGGGCCCGTCCCCCCCCACGCCTCCTTGGCCTGGCGATTGGCTGCAGGGGGACCCTGGGTGTGCCCCACCCCCCCGAGACCCAAGAGGCACCAGTTGCTGAGCAGGGGAGGTGCGGGGGCGCTCCCCAGCAGTCCCGGAAGTGGACCAGAACTGCTTCTGGTCCACTTCCGGATCTATTGCCGAGGGCGCTGGGGACCCCCCCATGCTCCTGTGGGACACTCCATGTGCCCCAGCACCACAGCACTCACAAATCCCTGCTCACGTAGAAAAAACAGTTAAAGTGGTCTCTATGTCTGAATCTTTCTGAATCTCTCCCAATTTGGAGAGTTCTTATTGGATTTGGAGATATTAAAGGGTCCTCTGATTCAATTCAGAGATTCAGCACCAAATTGGGCCAAATCTCTGCTGAATTGAATCAGGGACCAAAGCTTTGCACAGCTGTAATGTTCACAGTTCAGAGTGCTCTAAAATGGCAGATTGTAATCTAAATTATTCCTTGATGGATGTGTTATCAGACTAAAGCACTTTATGTTGGAGTGCTTTTTTTAATGTCTATGCCACATCACATCAGGCATTAAGTTAGGTCACATTCACTGGCATCCCACAGGCACCTTGCAGGGCAGCATGCTTGCCTTGGGCAGAGCTAGTCTGCTATGCCCGAGTGCCGACCTAGCCCTTTCCCCTCAGCTGCCAGTAGCCCAGGTGGAAGAGGGGTTTCTGTCCATACAACTGCCCCAGCCCCACAGCACACCAAAGTTCAGCCTGAGGGGCTCCTTTTCCCCAGCTGCAGCCAGGAGCTGCAATGCAGCACTGCTTTTTGCCACACTGGGAGGAATTCTGGTGGGGGGTGGTGAGAAAGGAGTCCCTCTGCCAGAAGTGGCAGTGTGGGGCTGAGGCACTTTGTGCTGCACCAGAAACTGGCCGGGGGTGGGGGGGCAGTGGAAAAGGCTTCACCTGCCATGGGAGGGGGTGGCCTGACCTCCACCAAGACCCTTGCTGGGAAGCTGTGGGGAGCCTGTCTGGCAGGGAGGCTCATGTCTAGGTCTCTGTCCTGGCCCTGAGTAGGACCATGGTGCAAAAGGGTGGGGACCAGGGCTGCTGCTGTTGCTGCTGCTGTTTCCATTGGCACTGGCATTCAGCAGGGTTGGGAGGGGGTGGGAATGTCCATGTTTAGCCTGGATCTGAGTGTTTCTGCCCTGCACCCTTCACTTCCTCTCTCCTTCCCTGATCTGCAGCAGATCCATGTGGGACAGGCATTCCCAGCCTCCATGATGGCTCTGGGGAAGTGTCAGTGCCTCCTGGTACTCAGCAGAGGGGCTTCCCTGCCCGCTCCCCCCCACCCCGATCTTGGCCCCTGGGTGTCCCTACAAGTGGACACATTAAGTGTGTGCATGTGCGTGTGTGCATATATATATATATAAAGCCCAAATAATGCAAATCATCCCTGGGCTGGGGCAGAGTCCAGCAAAGGGATGCAATAGGAAGTGGCATGTACATTCTTCTCCTGGTCTCAGGGCTGCCTTAGTTTGTGTCTGGCTACTCTCTTGCTCTTGACACAGCATGAAATGCCTATACATCAGAGGTTCCTGTAGGGGAAAACTTTTATCCAGGATATTCCTGCAAGTTATTCATAGGCCATTTTGCATTGACTTAGATGGCACAAAGTAGCTACAGTGCAGCCATGAATTAGGCCCAAAGGGGTTAAATGACTTTTTGAGGTCACTGTGATTAAGTGATAGATCTAGGAATGAATTCTGGGAGTGCTAAATGAAGTGGGGTGAAATTTTTCAGTCTTTTTTTTGGTGAAGAATGTGGATTGGCTGACACCAAAGCTTTCTTGAAATAGTTTAGATTTTGCCAAATTGATCTTTTCTAAACCCACCGAAGTGTTTCAACCCCCCAGCTTCTTTGATAGCTTTTAAATAGACATTTCCAAATATAATTTAACTTAAGAATTATTTTTCACTTTTTAAAAGTAGATTGTTTTGTTTAGATTTAAAGTACTAAGTCTCTTTGGATCAAACGCGACTTCCTGTTTGACCCAAAATGAAGTTTCTTTCTGAATTTTTTTAATTGTTGAATATTTTGAAAAAATGTAAGTTTTGAGTCTATCTTAATTTTCTTGTCAGTATTTCAGAATTCCAAGCATTGACCCCCAAAAGGTCATTTGCTCACTCTTTTCTGCTTTAACCACTGGTTTGCAATCCTTCCTATTCATTTCAAATGAAAAAAGAAAGAAGGAAAAAGCTCTGCTGTTCATTAGATTTCACAATAATCTTCCATTAAAAAAACAAGATGTTTTTCAGCAGCATACTATGAAAGATGGAATCTGGAAGCTGCTTTGAAATGTCAGCTCTCTGGAAGTCTGATTAGGAATATGGTTCTGAATCATCAGTCTTTTGGGAAGTTTCCCTTTCTGTTTTAAACCTGGAAGCTTTCACTCCAATATTGCGCTGCTGATGGGTATGTGGGTATGTAGTGACAAATTTACAGCATACAGGGAGGATTAAACTTTTGAAAAATTGTTTTCCTCTAATGAAAACCCTCTTAGGAAGTGAGGTCTCTTTCTGCCAATGTAAATATTCACCTAGCAGCCCAGTGTACAAGCCAGCACTAAAAAAATTCTTCCAGAATAAACATGATGCTGAAACATGTGTAAAGAGCATGCATGGCATGCAGTTAAAGCATGAAAGGCACATAAGTGGGCCACAATCTGAAGAAGACTGCAGAAGAAACTATACAAGCATAGAGAAACTATTGCCAGTAGCCAAACTTATGGTCAATCCCCCCGTGCGTTACAATAGCACCTAGAACTCCCAGCTGAGATCAGAACACCCTGGTCATAGAGGCTGCACAAACACATAGTGAAGAACAGCCTCTTACTCTGAAGCATATACAAGACAGACAAGGAGACTGAGGCACTGACTGGGAAAATGGCTTACAAAAAGTCACACAGGCAGTAGTAGGGCTGGAAACAGAATACAGAAGATAGAATTCTGGCCACTGATCTCAGTGATAACATTGCCACTGACTTTAGCGGGGACGTGATTTCACACCTTATCTCCTGTCTCCCAGCCCAATTCCCTATTAATATGCTCACACAGCAGTCTTCCAATTTACAGAGATGTCTAATAAATTCTCACAAGTGAAAACTGTCATGAGGGGGAAAGGAAGGTACTAGTAGTGTGGTAAAAGTATTTGCATTGGTGGGCATGTGGTTCACATCTGTCCTAGCTTGATACTTAACATTGCTACCGTTCAGTAAACTCTGCAATAAAGAGCCATCTTTTTACAGAAACACATAGATAAAAGTTCTTCTAGTTTCCCAACAAGGTATAGAACAGGCCAAAAAAATTCCAGTCTCCATAGTTTTGATGGAATAAAAGAACATGTTTTTTTGCAATCCTTTTTTGGAATGTTTTTTTTTTAAATTAAAAAAAAAGCATTTTTTCCAACAAGGAAGAGAAAGGAGACAGAAAAAGTGTACCTACAACTCTGCTGAACTACATACTTTAGAAATGAAGCCTAGATATTTACTTTTGGATCTGCACACAAGACAAATGCCACCATGTTAAATAGATTTTTGAGGACCGATTAGTCTAACCAGTTGGGCCAGTCACTCATGGCTAATGGAAGGTTGTGCTGTGCATGCTGTCAAATCTAAGCATTATTGCTATCCTCAGTACAAGGGTAGTGGAAGTGTTTTTTTCCCATCAGAGAGAATTGATGTTCGAGACACTGAGATCTCTGCAGGGCCTCAGAAAACTGCCAAGTTTAGGCTGATATTTATAAAACTGCTATAATTAAGTTACTAACAAAGTTGAACTCCAAGAACAGTGAAAATCTGAATTAAATACAGGGGCCAAAGTGTCCAGACCTTGATGCCTAAAGTTAATCTATTAACTCCATATTTAAGCACCTAAACAAAAGGAATGTGGAAACTTTGCTTACAGCAGGGTGGAACCTCCAGGTCCCTACAGGCTGTCGCCACAGGTCTCCGTGGTATGTATGTTCAGTAGAGCAGATGGTCGAGATGCAACTTGCAAAAAAACAGACTCAGGTGTGGAGAAGATATCTCTATACCACTATGAAAAAAGATCTAGGGACATGCATCACAACTGATGAAACATCCCAACTGACGGAGACCCCACAGTAGCGGAATAAACAGAGATCTTCAGAGAAAACTGACTTTTACCCAGGATTTAGTTTGTGCCATCAAGGGGTCAGGTGACTGCAGCAAGGTGACAGTCCAGTCTCCTCTTGAAGATTTCCACAGTAGGTGAATGCACCACCTCTGGAGGGAGCTTGTTCCACAGTGTGGACACCCTGACTGTGAAGAAGTTTTTCCTAATGTTGAGTCTGAAATGGTCTTCCAGGAGCTTGTGGCCATTACTCCTGGTTTTACCCAAGGGTGCCCTGGTGAATAGTTGTTCACTGAGCCCTTGATGTACTCTCCTAATGCAGCAGTAAGCTGCTACCAAGTCCTTTCTCAGCCTTATCTTTTTCAGGATGAAGAGTCCCAGGTCCCTTGGTCTTTCCTCATATGGCTTGCCTTGCAAGTCTCTGATCATATGGGTGGCCCTTCTCTGGACTCTCTCAAGCTTTTCCACATCCTTGTTGTAGTGTGGGGCCCAGAATTGGATGCAGTACTCCAGCTTTGGTCTCACCAATGCCAAGAATCACTTCTTTGGTTTTGCTGGAGATGCATCGATTGATGCATGCCAGAGTATTACTTGCCCTACTGGCTACAGCATTGCCTTGCTGGCTTATATTCATACTGTGGTCTATTATTACATTCATTTATAGTACTGGTCAGTTTGGCACCACCAATCACATAGGTGTGTAGGGGGTTGTTTGTCCCCAGGTGGAGCACTTTACTTTTCTCGATGTTGAACTTCATCTGGTTCCTATCTGCCCAGTTTGACAGCCTGTCTAGATCTGCCTGTATCTGTAGCCTATTTTCAAGTGTGACCATGCTTCCCCATAATTTGGTGTTGTCCACAAACTTGGCCAGTGAGCTCTTCACCTCTACATACAAAGATGTTCAAAAGTACTGGACCAAGTACTGACCCCTGTGGGACACCGCTGCCCACTTCTCACCAGGATGACAGATCCACTCATTAGGACTCTGAGTCCTGCCCCATAGCCAGTTCTCAAACCACCTGACTGTCTCAGAGTTAAACCCACAATCCTTCAATTTTCTCACGAGGACATCGTGGGATACCAGATCAAAGGCTTTTTGGAAGTCAAGGTATACAATATCAACCTCTTCTCTCTTGTCCAGGTGGTAAGTTACCTACTCGTGAAAGGAGATGAGGTTAGTGAGACAAGACCTACGCTGCTGAAGCCATGCTGGCTGTCATTCAGAATCCTACTTTCTGCAAGCTTATTGCAGATAGACTCTTTGATGAATTTTTCCAGGATTTTCCACGGGATAAAAGTTAGGCTAACTGGCCTATAGTTACCCAGGTCCTCCCTCATTCCTTCTTGTAGATGTGCACAACATTGGCCCTCTTCCAGTCCTCAGGGACCTCTCCAGAGTGATACAAAGTTGTGGAAGAGTTTCGCCAAGGGTTCCCGATGACTTCAGCCAGCTCCTTCAGCACTCTTGGATGAAGTTCATCTGGTCCTGCTGACTTGTATACGTCTAATTTTTTCAACTGATCTCACACCAATTCTATGGCAATAATAGGAAGGCGGTCATTCCTATTCTGCTTGTTCTGTACCACTATCTGACATAATTTTCCCCATTGCTCAGTGAAATACCAAGTCAAAGTATCCATTCAGGACTTCAGTTTTCTCCTAAGTGCTGGTAACCTGCTGTCCTGCGTTGTTGAGCAATGGCCCCACACTCCCATTTGTTTTCCTCTTGTTCCCTACATACCTAAAGGAGGACTTCTTGCTGTCCTTGATTCCCGATGCTAATTCAAGTTCAGTCACCACCTTAGCCTTTCTAATCTGTTCCCTATAACTACAGACCATTATTGTATAGTCCTCCTTGGGGCCTGCCCCAAGCTTTCATTATTTATAAGCTTCTCTCTTAAGAGGACCGTGATTTCCTTGTTTAGCCAAGAGGGCATCCCAGCCCTTCTGCTATCTTTTCTCCACATGGGAATGGACTTCCTTTGTGCTTCAAGGATTGTCCTTAAGGAATGACCACTTTTCATGCACACCTTCTGCCTTCCATCCCTGGTCCCACAGCACTTCCCTTACTAGTGACCCGAGTTTGTTGAAATTTGCATTTTTCAAGTCCAATACTTCTACCCTGCTATTTGATTTGCCTGCCTTCTGATGGACAGCGAGCACGATGATTTCATGGTCACTGTTGCCCAGACTGCCCTCTATATTTAAGTCAGTCACCAAGTCGTCTCCTTTGGCTAGGACCAAGTCTGGCAGAGTCACCTCTGGCTGGCCCATGCACCTCCCGAGTTAAGAAGAGCTCTTCAACGCAGGTCAGGAAGGAACGTGACCAGTCCAACCTGGCTGAGCGTTCCTTGGAGGAGATACCTGAATAATTGAAGTCGCCCATGACAATCATGTCCCATGCATGCATGCCTCCGTCAGTTCTTGGGCAACTTCTAGATCAGGTTCCTCCCCCTGGTTTGATGATCTGTAGTATATCCCTATAGTTAGGTCTCTCTTGCCATGCCATTGTTTACCTATGTGTGAAGTGGATGCCATCTCTTCCCAGAAGCCCTCTCTCCCTGAAGTGCACACTGTGATCAAGGAAACCTAAGCCCTCTCGGTGACACCAGTGTTGGGAGTCATCGGTTGACTTCCTTGATGCATCCTTCCTTCCCAGGACCAAGGCCTGCAACTGGGAGTACAGAAGAAAAGACTACCTGAGCCCCTTACCACAGCCCCCTGTAGTTGCTCATGACCCAGTCCAGATTACTCCTGGCCATGTCATTTGTTCCTACATGGAGGAGGAGCATGGCTAATAATCAGAGGGCGGGATGAGCCTGGGGATCCTCTCCACAACATCTCGGGTGCAAGCCCCAGGGAGGCAGCAGACCTCATGGGCTAGGGGGTCCAGACAACAGATGGGTCCCTCAGTGCCCCCACAGTAGGGAGTCCCCCACCACCCCCACCCTGCATCTCCTCTTGGGGGTGGCAGCATGCTGCTTACCTTTAACCTCTTCCAGTGTTACCATAGGAGCCTCTTCATGCATGGTGGGGGGAAACATATTTGTTGTGCTGTGCCAGGGGAGGGAAGCCCTGCCCCTCCATTTCCTGAAGCATGAGGTAACTGTTGTCCAGGTAGCTCTCGGCGGGGGGGGGGGGGGTCTCATTGGCCACCATCTCTGTCTCCTCTTCTTCCTTCCTTTGGAGAAAGGCCTGAAAGTGGCCATTGATGAAGTCTTTGTGGTCCCTGATTGTGCACAGTTGGTGTACCTCCTCCTTGAGCTCCCACACCCGACTGTCCAGAGACTCTGCTAGAGATCACACCCCACAAGTGGGGTGCCCCCATGTCCAGCTGCTGGCAGCTGTGCCAGGTAGCCCCCACAGCCAGGTGCTCTGTCTGGGTGGAGATCTTGGCAATGCCGGGAGGCCTGTGGGCACAGCAAGTCACCACTGTGGCTGGGAGTGAGTTCATATACCTACCTGGTCCCAGCTGCTCCTCTTCAGGCTTCTGGCCTCAGGCTCCTTGCTTGGACTAGCCCTCTGGGTGCCTTCTGCATGCCCCTCTGCGCAAATTCCTGCATAAACTGCTCTGCCCAAGGAGAGCTGCACCTGCTTGCACACTATTTGCAGGGATCTCGGGGGCCTCAGCGAAGTAGGGAACCAGGTGGGGCATTCCCCTCCTGGGCTCCACTCATCCAGCATGTCCTGCTCGGCACAGCCACACACACACTCTCATGCAGTGCCCTCCTAATGCCCCCTGCACTTGCCCACCCTCTTCTAGGCCCTGTTCACTTACCTCCTGGCTCTACAGTGGGGGGGAGGGGGCGGTCAATGGAGTCTGGCTCCTGTCTGGCTCCAGGGGGTACAACGGGTGTTAACCTGTGTGTCTCCTCTGGGAGCAGGCCCAAACTAAAAGTAACTTTCAGTTGGGCCTAGTTTAAAAACCATGGTTATTGGTACAAAGAATGGTATTACTTTGTGAAATACAGCAATTTGCTGAGAGATGTGGTGGAGTTCCAACACTTAAATCTTTAAAGAAAGGTGGAAATTCTCTGGATTTTGTTATACAGTATGTCAGACAAGATAGTCAGAAGAGTCCCTTCTGGCTTTAAAATCTAATACATTAAGTGGCTTGAAGTTATAAAGAAGGAACCATGTGCAAAGAAACACAATGTTGTGGAAAGCATGCTGGTCATTTTTGCAGGCAATACTAAGTTATGGAGAAAAGTGGTCATGCCAGGGGACAGGTTATGGATCCAAGTGGACCTGGACAAGCTGGAATGCTGGGCAGATTGGAATTGGAACCAGCTCAAGAAGAACGAATGGAGAGTGCTTCATCTGGGGAGAAGTAACCAGCGGCCTTAAGAGGAGATGTCCTGGCCAGTACAATGGCTGAAAGGGACCTCAGGGTTGTTGCAGAAATGGCTGCGGTTCGTTTCTCGGGAGGCGAAGAACTCTCAGTCTCAGACACACTCTATTAGCAACACAAAAGGTATATTTGCAAATAGGATTGGAGCGGAAACAAAGGATCACTCCAACCACTGAGGACAACTCTCAGCTGGCTTTTATCCTCTCTCTCCTGAGCACGTGTGCAGAAGCAGGAACTCTTACATCTCATTTCCGGTTCATACAAACATATATGAAATGACGTCACGTCATCCGTCGCATGTGCATTATAATTAACTACTTAAGTATGCGGGGCAGATAGGCTTATATGCATTAGCTAATTACGCCTGCTCAGAAAGTACTTTAGGTTACCAAAAGTTCAAACCTTCTCTGCCCCAAGGACAGGACCATTAAAAATTGCAATTTACTCTTATCTGCATGAGAACGCTAAGGAGTATATGCTTTACTGTAACAAAGAGATAGTAAATTTGCAAAACAAAGAGAGAGTGATACCTTAATACAAAGAGCCCTTAGTAGCTTCTCCTCCAACCTCCTCCTCCCACCAGGGAGAGCTGGCAGCTGTGCTGTTCTAACAACACTATTCATAATGCATTTTCAATAATATTTCTAACAGGGTTATGGTTGATCACAAGATGGACATGAGCAACAAGGGTGATGCTGTAGTCAGACCTAATAACATAATGGACTGCATTAGCCAATGCATTGGGAGCAGGGCTAAGGAAGTGATACTTCCTCTTTACTTGGTGGTGGTGAGACCCCAGCTGGAGTACTGTGTCCAGTTCTGGGCACCACACCTCAAAATAGATGTGAAGAATCTTAAAAGGGTTCAGAGAAGGGCCACAAGAATTATTAAGAACATTGGAGACAAACCTTATGAGGAATGATTAAGAGATCTAGGACTGTTCAGCCTGGGGAAGAGAAGACTGAGGGGGAACTTAGTGTCCATCTATAAATATGTAAGAGGTGAATATTGGGAGCTGGGAAAAAACAAACAAACTCTTCACTAGGATGCCCCAGGGGAAGACAAGGAGCAATAGCCACAAACTGTCAGAGGATGGTTTCAGGTTGGATGCAAGGAAAGACGTTATGGTAAGGGTGACCAGAATCTGGAATAGATTACTCAAGGAGGTAGTACAGTCTCCAACCTTGAAAAGTCTTCAAGTAGAAACTGGACAGACACTTTGCTGGGATCATTTGATCTCAGTAGTATTCCTAATCCTACAGCAGTGGGGTTGTACTCAATGATCTTTTGAAGTTCCTTCCAGCCCTTAATTTCTATGATTCTATGTCCACAGTGTTCAAGATGTGGGTGTACCATGGGTTTGTAGCATGGCATGATTATATTTTCTCCTTTGTTTTTAATTTCCTTCTTAAATGATGCCCAAAATTTTATTAGCTTTTTTGGTTGCAGCTGCACTTAGTTCCCTAAAATATTAGGTCAATCTACAGTGATTCCAATCTCTCTTTCCTGAATCATAACAGCCAGTTTAGAACCCAATGTTCTGTATGTATAGTTGAAGTGTATTTTTCCTCAAGTTCATAAAATTGTGCTTGTTGATACTGAACTTCATCTGCCATTTTTTTTTGCCCACTCACTCAACTTGGTGAGATATTTCTGCAGTTCTCTTCCATCAGTTTAGGATTTTGGTCCCTGAAATCATTTGATATTGTCTGCCAACTTGGAGACTTCACTTTGTACCCTGATTTCCAAGTCGTGATGAAAATATTGAACAAAATAGGGCTCAGCATAGATCTCCAAGGGACCCCACTTTTGACCTCCCTCCATCCTAAAAAAAGTGAACATTTAGTTCTACACTTTACTTCCTATCTTTTAACCAGCTCTCAGTCAATGAAATAGCCTTCCCTCCAATGTCATGGCAACTCAGGGCTTTTTTGGAAGACTTAGGTGAGGCATTTTGTTGAAAGCTTTTTGAAAACTAAAATACATATGTCATCTGGTTTCCCTTGTCCACATTTTTGTTAAAACCTGCAAAGAACTCCAGTAGATGGGTGAAGAAGGATTTCCCTTTAAAATCCATGTCAATACTTCTCCACCAGATCATATTTGTCCACATGGCTGCTGATTTTATTCTTTATTATAGAATCTACCTATTTGCCAGGGATTGAACTGAGACTTACTGGTCTGTAGTTTCCAGAATCATCTCTGGAGCCCTTTTAGAAAATTAGCATTATCTTGGCAACTCTGCACTGCCAGTCTTCTGCTACAGAGCCTGTTTATAGCAATAGGTTATACACAGTAGGCCTGTGCAAAGTGGCTAGTATTCTCTTCGTATTTGGTCATATCTATTCGGGACAGCGATTCAATTCAGTGATTCATATCACTGTCCCAAATTGATTCGGCTGCTGCCAAATCTCCAAGTCATCCAGGCTAGGCCCATTGCCCTGGTGGGGGGTGATCTTGCTGCCCCCCGCTGCCCTATGCAATGTGGGGGGCTCTGCATGAGCCTGCCCCCCCCCCCCCCAAGCCCCAAGGCCACTGCAGGAACGGCAAGTCTTGGGGTTTTTCTCATTTTTTTTCTCTTAAAGGACTGGAGCTACAGTGGGTGGGGCAGCACTGAGGGAGAGGCTGAGGTGTGCATGTGGGGGGGTCAGTGGGCTCATGCAGAGCCCCCCCATGCAGAGTGGGGCAGTGGGGATTCCCCCTCACCCGGCAGCACCCAGTGAGTCAAGGGTTTTTTTTTTCTTTTTTTTTAAAAGCCCCAGGGGCCGGGGCAGATATGGGGGGGGGGCCTGGCAGGGGTTCCTCCGTGATCCCCTCTCCCCTCTTCCAGTGCCCCCTCCCCCACCCTCTCCTTAATAGCCTTCAAGTCCATCTCCAGCTCCCTGCCGCAGCCGGTAGGGACTGCCCGAATCACTGAAACTCTCTGAATCTTTTCTGAAGAGTCAAAGAGCTTCGAATCTATTTGGACCATTTAATTGGTCCCCTGATTTGATTCAGATTCAGAGATTCAGCCACTGAATCAGGCTGAATCTCCTGTGAATCAAATCACCACCAGAAGCTTTGCACAGCCCTAACACACAGTTGCCAATAGTTTTGAAGTTTTATTTTTGAATTCCCTCTGCACTCTCAGGTGAATGGCATCCAGTCCTGGTGACTTTAGTATTTAATCAATTTATTCTGAAACTTCTATTGTCATTTCAGTGTGATCCAGCTCTTCAGACCAATCTATTAGGAAGGATTGATCTGGTGAGGGAATTTGTGATATATTCTGCAGTAAAAGATGATGCAAAGAATTCATTCAGCTTCTTTGCTATGGCTCTGTCATTCCTGCATGCACTTCTTAAAGCTTGTTCATTTTATGGTCCCATATTGATCCATGTTTTCAATTCAATATGTCTGGCTGTTCAATTCATTTTCCCCTGTAAATAACCATTTTATAATCCCCAAAGGAAAATGTGGGTAGACATATCTAGGTCCTTTAATACCATTATAGTAAATACACTTATACAATTTGATGTTGGTTTTCTTTTTGTTTGTAATTCTAATAAGACTTGTGATTATTTACCATCCAGTAAGTGACACACTGC
This sequence comes from Crocodylus porosus, assembly GCF_001723895.1. Taxonomy (NCBI): domain Eukaryota; kingdom Metazoa; phylum Chordata; order Crocodylia; family Crocodylidae; genus Crocodylus; species Crocodylus porosus. The sequence continues at coordinate 35,792,739 of NW_017728951.1, read as the reverse complement.
AGTAGGACTAAAGTGACCAACATTCTTTTTCTAACATTCTTCCATAAGCCTGCTGGGTAACCTCTGACAAAACTTTGGCTACCTGTGCCTCAGTTTCTCTAGCAGAAAATGTTTAACAGAGATGTTTACTTCTTTACTAAAGTGCTTTGAAAGCTATGAATGAAAATGTTACATAGGAGCTCCTACAGGCAATAGCAAGAACTTGTAGGGACAAATCAGGAAGGCAAAGATAAAGATAATAAGGAAAGGTTCTATGAATATGTTGTCCAGAAAAGAAAGACCAAGAAAGCTGTGGGTCCACTTTTGAATAGGTAGGGGTAACTCTTAACAGAAGGCAGAGCTGTTCAACATCTACTTTACCTCAGTCTTCACAAAAATAAAATTAGGGTGCAATTTTAGATGAGATCAGGGGACAAGTGGAGGGATGATGTAACAAGGCAGCCTCTCAGGGCTCACTTCTCACTGGCCTACCCACCTGTTTCTGGGCTAACCACCTGCCTTCTCTCCTGCCATGCCTTGTTGTCAATTATTTAATAGATGTTAATCAAGCAGAAGGCTGCCCATTTCTTGCCCCAATGCCAGGGGGCACTATCTGCAGCTCCATTCCTTCCCTACACCACAGCCCAAGCCTCACAGACAGCATCCAGATGCTCTCACAATCACCAGCCCCACACTGGGCCCCACAATCCTAATGTTAATCCATCCATTCTAGTGGCCTAACCCACCTTCATCCTGGGCAGCATAGCTCCCTGAACTGCTTCCCCTTCCAGGTGTGGTCCCCCCATGACCTTTGGCTCACTAGACCTGGCCTACCTCCAGGCCAGTTGGAACCCAGGCCCTTGGCTCTTGGACGTCCCTCACGGTGGGCCCCTGGCCCTTCGACCCTTCTGGTCCTGGCCCCAGTATGGACCAGTCAGGGGAAGTCCAGACAGGCGTGAGTCTATGACCTCACTCTCTTTCTCTGGGGTCCACTATCCAGACCCTATGAAAAAGGTAACCCACCCAGTTTTGGGGGCTAGGGGTTAAGGCACCCTGACCCACCTTTCACCAGGATGGTAACTGGCTTGGCATTTCCTGGGGGCTCCCACGCCACTGAGGGCCCCACCAGCCCACCCACTCCCAGCAGGGTGCAGTTTTAGGTCATGCCCAGGACCAGGAGCCTCCTGACCATCCCCTACAGCTCCTCCCTTACCTCCAGATGATACCAGCAGCCAGGCAATGTGGTTGCCTGGCTTCCCAGCAGCAAAAATGCCCTGTTTATATGGGCAGCCCTAAATCTAAAATGGCTGCCCTAATTAGGCACCTGCTGGCTGCTGTCTCAGGCCCTTAAAGTGGCAGGCACAAACAATGCCCTGCCATAGATGATTTAACAAAAGAAACAGCCAAAGAGCTCTGGATGGGTTTGAGTGAATTCAGGTCAGCAAGGCCTAATGAACTTCATTCCAGAATATTGAAGGAACTGCGAGATGTGATCTTGGAGCCCTTGATGACGATGTCCATGAAGTCATTGGAGAGAGGCAAGGTTCCAGAGGAATAGAAAAGGGCCAGAATAGTGCCCCTCTTTAAAAAAAGGCAAAAAGGAGAGAACCCAAGGAAATGTAGACTGGTTAGCCTCACCTTAATCCAGGAACTTATTGGAGAATATCACAAGTAAGTCCATTTGCAAGCATCTGGAGACTTGCCCATTCTCCATGGTGGAACATGCTGAGCAGCCAGCATAGATTTACTATGAACAAATTGTTTCAAACAAGCTTGATCTCTTTGAAAAAAATCACTGGTTGGGTGGGTGAAGGGAGTGCAGTTGATATGGTATATTTGAACTTCAACAAGATTTTTGACAAAATCCCACATAACCCTCTTGTAAACCAACTGGAGAAATAAGGAGTAGACAAAACTACTGTAAGGTGGGTTATTGAGCAGTTAGCATCCCATGTAGACATGATGACTGTGGTCGTTTTTGCCTTCCTTTGTAGCAGGGCTCTCATTAGAACTGCAGCAAATGCTGATTTTCAGTATATGCACCCAGTTCAGTGTCAGCAATAGAGAGTGAAGATTGAATTGGTTTTCTTCAGGATGGATTACAAGGGAGAGAGAGATGGGAAGGGGTTAGTTTGGAGACAAGGAAGATCCAGATGCAAACTGTGGGGAAGAGGGAGGGGCATCAGGAATCCATATACATATGGTTAGTGCTCTAGGAGTTAAATTGGCTGGTCATTTATCAGGGGTCCCATAAATGAATTCTGCTTTCTGTGTTAAATACCTTGGCATGAATTAAAAAGAGCTGCTTATAAAAAGAAACAGTTAAAAGTCCAAGAACTTTTAAAAAATCCTATTTGGAAAGTATGAAGCTTTTCCATTAATTTCAACACATTTAGATGTGTTCTCTGTGGAGCAGGGCTTAGGCATGGAACTTTCTGTAAATTGTAAATACAGACTTAGGGTGGGAAAAAGAACAAACTAATATAGTAATTCATTGTAGTGCTCAAAATGCATTGAGCAAACACATCATTTTTGATCTCCCAGCAGTGTCAAAGTCCTCTGGCCCGGCAGGCCAGATTTCATAGACTTCATAGACATCAGGGCTGGAAGGGACCTCAGGAGATCATCAAGTCCAGCCCCCTGCCCAAAGGGCAGGAAGTCAGCTGGGGTCATAGGATCCCAGCAAGATAAGCATCCAATTTACTCTTGAAGGTGTTCA
>NW_017728951.1:35778803-35790030 GCF_001723895.1 Crocodylus porosus | reverse complement strand
GGCCCTTGACCACCTTGGTCCATGCCCCTGACTGGGCAGAGCGGGAGGTCCCAGAGTCCTCATTAGTCCTGGAGGGAGACGGTGCTCTACCCTGCGGCTCCCGGGGGAGAAGGGCCTGGCAGTTGGAGTCTGTCTCCTGCTCACAGTCCCTGATGGCATGCAGTCTCTGGACTGTGGCCTGGAGCTTCTCCAGTTGGCGCGCCAGAGACCCCAGTAGGGAGCAGACCCTGCAGCCTGAAAAAGGGACAGGCAGCCCCCGCAGCCAAGAGCCTACTGCCCCATGCCACGTGGAGGGTGTGGAGCCTACTGCCCCATGCCAGATGAGTGGTGTGGAGCTGGTCTGTGGGCCAGACCTGGCCCACGGACTCCATTGCCCTCTCCCTCCCCCTCCCCAAGCATGTCTTATCCAGTGCCCCCTCCAGCCAGTCTAGGACTCTTTCTATGTACACTGCAGATCCTAGAGTGGCCAAAATGATCACCATGTGTAGCACAGTCCAGCTTGTACAGCTTCTACACTTCACCCTCTGACTGCCTCCACTGGACTGCGTTGCATGCGGTGCCTGCTCTGAGATGCATGCTGCACATGGCATCCCCTCGAGCCTGCCCAAGGCCTGTGCTGCATATGGCACTCACAGACTTAACATGTAGCACAGGTCCCAGACTGGCTGGAGCACATACCCTGTGCATGCAGTCCCAGAGCTGCCAGGACAAGCATCACATGTGGCACAGTGGCTGGTGTGGCCCCAATGTGCAGCCCAACTATTGCTCTGGCCAGACTGTGCCATACGCAGCACCTGCTCCAGCCACTCTGGGATCTGTCCTCTATGCAGCACAGGTGCCAGGCTGGCGGGAGTAACTGCTGGACCAGGTATACAGGTGGAAGTGTTCTGTGGGCTGGATCAGGCCTGAAGATCAGCCCAGCAGTGTGTCCCATCCATATCAGATTAGACACAGGGGCTGCACTGGGAGCCAGATGGCAAGGCTTTAGGGGCTGGATCCAATTTGTGGGCCCTATATTCAACACCCTTTTCTTAGTGCAATGGGAGAATATTCCCCATTTTTCTGAACAGGCACTGCTACCTCCTGTAACTGGTAAGATTCCCCTCATGCATCCCACATTTTAGGAGGTGGGGACCATAAGATGGTCACTCCCTCTGCTCCCTTATCAAAGTCAGTCATCTCTTTGTTGTAGGTTTTTAGCCAACTTACTTGATATGTATAAGCTTTGTACCCACAATGAACAAAACAAGCAAGCATGAAAATAATAAACTAATAAAACCAAAACCTACTTTCTTCAGACCTTCAGAGAAGCAACTAAAGCTCACTTCTCCCTCAGCACCACCACCTCCTCTCTTTTCTGTCCTTGTACGCTGCTTCTGGAGCACTTAACCTGCTTTGTGGCTCCATACTCATTTGCTAATCATCAGTTGCAGCTGATTCCTAGCCTTCCAACCAGGGAAATTATTAACAGCTGCCTACCTGCAGCTGGGTTTCAGCTCTGTGGAGGATGAACAGCTCCTTACAGAGTCATAACAATTAGGCCTGTGCGAAGCAGAAAGTATTTACTTCGGATTTGGATTCGGCAATTTGGAGGGGCGGTGATTCAATTTGGTGATTCATCTGAATTCAAATCTGAAGATATTCAGTGCTGAATCCTATTTGGCCATAGACTATACAGGCAGGTAGTGCCCAGTGGGATCATCTGGGGGAGCAGCTGGATGAGCCCCGGCTTCAGCCAACAGCCTGAGGAAAAGTCACACTTCATCCAGCTGCTGCTCGGGCTGAATCTTCTCCAAATTGAATCGGCTACTGAAGCTTTGCACAGCCCTAATAACAGTTATTTGAATCCACTCAGCTACAGAGATGAACCCAAGCAGCAACTTCTGGTTTTGTGTCCAAACTTAATAAAAATTTCAGTGCCTTGCTGTAGGTTTTCAGTTCGACCCATCACTGGTAAAGTCAGGGATTTTCAGAAGAGCTAGAAGTTAATAGAGCCATACATTTTCAAGCAGGATGAGACCATTAGAATATCTAGTCTGGCCTCTTGTGTAACAAGGGCCAGGTAATTCCATCCAGTTACTCCTTTACTGAGACTAATATCCATGGGCTATGACCTTAGGTGCCTTGAAATAACCTACCCTTAGTGACCAACTGCAAAATCCAGAGGTGACTCTAAGATCAGAACTTTCCCAAAGTTTGCAAAAATATTTGGGTTACAGAGACTGGATCTGATACCATCTTTAGTGGAGTATGAGAATTTATTAAAACCATGCCTGTATTTTCTAATGTCAACTCTATTTACTTCCTTTACAGTAAGTAAAAGCATTACCCCGCTTCAGTCCTGAGCTCCAGCATGATCCATCTATAATGATTTTAGAAGCAAAGGACATAAGCATTTGTGAAAACTAAATGCCACTGGGATAATATGTCTTGTCTATTGCCCATCATGTTTTGCTTAAAATCTAAATTTTTGGATGAAAACATGTCTGACTATACTCATGCTCTGACAAGCCATCAATATTGATTTAGAAGTGGCATCAAAAAGACAAGGAGAAACAAATGTCATAGTGCATTTGTCACAGATAGCTTGGAACTTAAGGGAAAAATTTTATTTTTCTTCCTTCCTGAAATAAATGTCTTTGAGGGCAAATAATGAAATATTTTTGTGAGCAAATGAATCCAACTGCTGCCACTTAAAGGAACAAAGCCTAAAAAACAAGTACTGGCTGGAAACTGGTTTTCATGAGACTGTTTTGTTTAAACACATTTTGCTGGATTTTTTCCATCCACTTGGGCGAGCTACTGGAGTGAATAGAACTATAGTAGTGAGTTGATTAAAATGACTCAAAGGGAGGGAGTAGGATCTCACAGTTAGTGTACAGTTCTAGCTGTCAAAACTCTTTATTTATTATTTATTGTTTTTTAATATTTTAATAGCACCAGGAGGTCTGGAACAAGATGGGGTTCCCCTTATTAAGCAGTAGGAAAACATACAGTTCTTATCCCAAAGAGACTGCACAGTTCAAAAGACAGAGCAAAACAGCTGGATGAGAAAAAAACAAACAAAAGGGCTAGGGATATGAAGTTAAGAAAAATAATAAAATAAGGATAATTCTGCAACTAGCTACACACCTGTTTCCTGCAGGCAATGCAGGAGAGATTAGTTTTGAAAAGTGACTCAAAGGAAAAGAAGGCAGTAGGTTTGCAGTGTCTGACCAGGCATGTATTACTGGCTTTGCCACTGACTCATTTTATGACACCAGGTAAGTCACAATTTGATGCCTCAGTTTCCCCATTTATAAAGTAGAGACATAAATTCACAGTAATGGGGAGTGGCATTATTTAAATCCTGAAAACTTTGCCTAGTTCTTTATGCTGTGAAAGAAGGGAAAGGTAGATGCTAGGGCTGTGCAAGGCTTCAGACAGAGCTTTGGATCCAGAGAAGCTTCGGACGCTTCAGGGTCCGCACTGCCTCGTTCGGCTTCCCGGAGCATGTCGGAGCCGCAGCGGAGCTGCTTCAGAGATCCCGCCATAGGGTATAATGGGGCAACAATAAAATATCTATAACTTTGTTGTTTTTTTTCCTGATCTGGATGTACTTTTCAGGGATGGTATAGTCTGCAGAGAGGATGAAGCCTGCCAAGTTTCAAGAAGATCTGTGAAGGGGGTTGGGGGGAATGGCACCCCAAATTCTTGAAAGCAAAACTCCTATCACATCTATGTATTAAAGCACAGGGGGGTCAAAACTGCAGGGGTGGTAGCTGTTACTGAGGCCACAAAGCCTGCCAAGTTTCAAGAAGATCAGTGTAGGGATTTGGGGGGAACTGCCCCTCAAGCTGCAGACAAGCAAAACTGGTGCCACGGGTGCTGTGGGACTGACAGTCTCTGGCTTGGGGCGGGGAGGGGGACAGGGCTGCAGGCCTGGCTGCTAAGCTGCTGTGTTCCCAGTTACCAATCAATCACTTGTGATTCACTCACGGACCAGGGACTCAGGGACCAGCTCAATACACAGGACCTAGCTGCTACATACCGACTTAAGGAGCAGCAATTAGCACCTACAAAACCAGGCTAAGGAGAGGAAAAAATCAATACAGACAATCAACTGCCCCAAGACAGACACAGTCTTGGCACTAGTTTTGTCTGTCAGCAGCCAGGGGTGCAGGGCCCCAGAGCCCCCCTGCACCGATCTCCTCGACAGCTGGCAGGCGTCACAGCAGGGACCACCATCCCTGCAGCTGTCACCCCGCTGCGCCTTAACACACGCAGTGTCACCCATGGCACGAGTGTTGCTTGTCCGCAGCTTGAGGGGCAGTTCCCCCCAAACCTCTGCACCGATCTTCTTGAAACTTGGCAGGCTTTGTGTCCTCAGTAAGAGCTGCCAGACCTGCCGTTCTGACCCCCCTGTGTTGTAATACACAGCCGTGACATGAGTTTGGCTTTCAAGAATTTGGGGTACAGTTCTCCACAAACCCCTGCACCGATCTTCTTGAAACTTGGCACGATTCATGCTCTCAGAAGAGGCTGGCTATCATCCCTGCAAGTTTCATCCAAATCAGACAAAAAACAAAGTTGTAGATATTTCATTGATTGCCCATTATAGCCTATGGCTGGATAGCTGAGGCAGCTCCAAAGCTTCTGCCGACTCGCCCAGGCCTAGTAGATGCATTAGTTTAAAGCAGTGGTTCTCAAATCTTTTTGGATTTAAGGCACCCATTATTGCACTTGAGGGACCCCTTCATCACTTTTGTGACTTGAGCAGCACCAAATTTCAAAAACTAATTTATATATTACAGTGCTTATCTCTTTGCATAGGGGCCAGGCAGTATGGATGAGGGATTGCCCAGACAGATAAAACCAGAGTCTATGTTTCCTGGTTATCTCCTTGCACCTCAAAAGATCTGGTGGCATCTGAGAATGCCACAACACCCTGGGTGAGAGTCACTGGTCTAAAGTCAGGTACAAGGAGGGGAAGGGTAGCACCTTAGGGACTTATTCAGAAACACTTAAGCTTTTGTAGGTGACAGACTACTTTGTCATAGCATTGTTCATAGTCCATGGAACCTGGGAAAGTAGGCTGTTGCCTATGGACGTTTATGCATTTCTGAGTGAGTCTCTATTATAGAAGATGCTGATGTATCACAGAACAACTTATGCATAGTGTGTCCATCTTCTTTTCAATTTTGTGTAATTTATTTGGGACACTGAAGAAGCCCAATACGACAGCTTAACAAAGAGAAAGTTAAGAGGTGATTGCAGTTACTCAGAAGGGTAGAGCTAGGATCCAGAATGCCATGTGTAAACTGGAGCAATGGTCCCAAATTAATAAGATGAAATCAAACAAGAACAAGTGCCAAGTCCTGTACTTAGGATGGAATAATTGCACACACACAAATACAGGCTGGGGAATGATTGGTTAGACTGTGGTACTGCAGGGAAGGACTTGGTGATTACAGTAGACCATAAGCTGAATATGAGCTAACAGGTGCTCTTGTTGAAAAAACCCCAACAGCATTCTGGGTTGTATTAACAGGAGTGTCTCTTGCAAACAAAGGGAAGTGATTCTTCTGCTTTATTCAGCACCGATGAGAATTCACCTGGAGTACTGTGTCCGGGTTAGGGCTCCACATTTCAAGAGGGATGCAGACAGCTTGGAAAGAATCCAGTGAAGAGCAAAAAAAATGGTTAGAGACCTGGGAAAAATACTTGTTAGAAAAGCTGAAAGGACTAGGACTGTTTAGTCTGGAGAAGAGAGGACTGAGTGGGGTTTGATGACAACCCTCAAATACCCAAAGGGAGATTATACAGAGGATGGAGATAGACTTTTCTCTGTGGCTAAAAAGGCCAAAACAAGAAACTGCAGTCTTAAACCAGGAGAGGAAATGTAGGTTGGAGATTAGAAAGGACTTGCTAAGTCTGAGGGTGGTTAAACATTGGAACAGGCTACCTAAAGATGTTGAGGAATCTCCATCCCTAAATATCTTCAAGAGCAGGTCAGACTCTTGACTTCAATAGTTTAGTAAGAGATGATCCTGCCCTGAGCAGGGGGCTGGATGGCATAACATCATGAGATCCCTTCCAGCCCTACTTTCACATTATCCTATGATCATGATTTAGAAGTAACTGAAGGGGGAAGAGATTTCTGCTGATGGGGAGCTTTTTAGCCTAAAGACAAAGGTAAGTATGATCAATGGCTAGAAGCTGAAGGTGGATACACTCCCAAACATATGGAACAAATTTTTAGAAGTGAGAGTAATTAATTCATAGTTTCATAGTTGGTAGGGTTGGAAGGGACCTGAACAGATCATCAAGTCCAACCCCCTGCCATGGCAGGAAAGAGTACTGGGGTCAAACGACCCTGGTGAGGTTTTCATCTAGCCTCCTCTTAAACACTCCCAGGTAGGAGCCAGCACCACTTCTCTTGGAAGTTGGTTCCAGATCCTAGCCACCCTGACAGTGACGCAGCGCCTCCTGATATCTAGCCTAAATCTACCCTCTGCCAGCTTGTGACCGTTATTCCTGGTCACTCCTGGTAGTGCTCGGGGGAACTGGGACTCCCCCAATGCTTGCTGGTCCCCCCTGACTAGTTTGTAACAGGCCACAAGATCCCCCCTCAGCCTTCTCTTGTGGAGGCTGAACAGGTCCAGGTCCCATGGCCCTCCTCTGGACCCTCTCCATGTTGTCCACATCCCTCCTGAAGTGCGGCACCCAGAACTGGATGCAGTACTCCAGCTGCGGCCTGAGCAGTGTCACATAGAGGGGGAGGATCATCTCCCTGGACCTGCTTGAGATGCATCTGTGCTGACTGCATCCCCACACTGTCGGCCCATGTTCATCTTGGCATCAGTAATGATTCCAGGATCCTTTTCTGCCTCTGTACTGACGAGAAGGGAGTTCCCCAGCCTGTAGGTGTGGTGCTGGTTGTTCCTCCCCAGGTGCATCACCTTGTACTTGTCAGTGTTGAATCCCATCCTGTTCTCATCTGCCCACCCCTGTAACCTGTCTAGGTCTGATTGCAGCCTATTCCTCCCTTCTAGCATGCCCACATCCCCCCACATCTTAGTGTCATCTGTGAATTTGAAGAAGGTGCTTTTTACCCCCTCGTCCAAGTCACTGATGAAGATGTTGAACAGTGCGGGCCCGAGGACCATGCCCTGGGGGACCCCAATGCCCACATCCCTCTAGATCAAATAATACCCATCCACTACCACTAGTTGGCTGGAGGGTGCGGTCTTCCAGCCAGCTAGCAGCCCATTTGACTGTGTAGGTGTCAACACCACAGTCCCCAAATTTTTCAATGAGAATGGGGTGAGAAACAGTCTTTCCTAAAGTCCAGAAAGACTACATCCACTTCTACCTCTGCGTCCAAGGATTTTGTGACCTGGTCATAGAAGGCCACCATGTTGGTTGCCCCTAAGCATAACCTCCCCTGCTGGCCCCTCGTGGACATGCGCCAGGATAATTTTCTCCAAAAGCTTACCCAGGATCAAGGTAAGACTAACTGGCCTATAGTTTCCTGGGTCCTCCTTCCTCCCCTTTTTGAAGATGGAAACCACATTGGCCCTTTTCCAGTCCTCCGGCACCTCACCAGAGCACCACGAATGCTTGCAGAGCCATGCCAGGGGTCCTGCAATCACCTCTGCTAATTCCCTCAGCGCTCTGGGGTGGAGATCATCAGGACCTGCTGATTTAAATAGAACAATGTCTTGAAGGATTTGAGAGATACTCCATCATTTGGTTTTCCATGTTGATTTACAGAATTCATTCTAAAAGATATTCTGTTTTTCAGTTCCCTCAGAATGATAGGAGGCAGTTGCATTGTGGCAGTTCCTGTATGTGGCACATCAAGGGAGATATGATCTGGCCTGGGAACGTTGCCTATTAAAGAGAAAGGGCTCATGGGACTCTTAATCTACAACACTGGTAAGTCTCTGCAGCACATAATATTTGTATAGATATTCATATTCTGAACAAATTAGATTTGTGGGTGCTCTTTTTTTTGACAAAAAACAACCAATCAAACAAACCAAAGCACTTTCAACTAAAAGTAGATACTTTAGGAGGGGAAATAATTAAACAAAAATACAACTTTTAGGAAAATATTCAATTATCCATAATAAGAGGCTTTCCCTTTGAGTAAATAGACATGAAAGACAGAAAAAAGTTGTAGACATCTTACTTTAAGAGGCTATAAAGCAAAGAGATGTTACACCCTGCAAACCCTGATAACAGTGCTACTTGACAAAACCAATGTTGATTTGTTTCCTTTTCATCAGTAGCTCCATTTTGGAAATCAAATCAAGAAAATCAGATTCCCCCTGATGTGAAATTGGATCCAGAATGATAATGGGAGGATTTATCATCCATGATTTAAACAAATGAGCTTGGCTCCCAAAGCTGCAGCTGACAGTCAGCAGATATAACTTGACATACATATTTTTATGTAGGAAATGGAAACCATCATAAATGCCATGCAAAGGCGCAGCTTAAACGAAGCAGATTTCCAAAGGGATTATAGGTGACTGCTGATGATTCCCTTGAGTCAACCAGAGACTGTGAGCTTGCTCCAAATAATGCTAATCGAATACATTGCTGGGATGGCTGTAAAAAAGCAACCAGTCCTGTCACTGAAGCTGTCAGCTGTTTCTGTGCCTGGGGGCCACATGAAGAAGGCATCTGGGCTGCTGTAGCACACTTACATTATGGCTTAGCATATGGACAGTGAGTGTGAATATGCCTCAGCTTGATAAACTGAAATATAGAAACTCATGCCAGTAACAGACTGTACGTGCATAAGTTAAATTAGCTGTGTTGAAAACAGAAAAAAACATGAATTGCAATAATAGGCAGAACAGAATATAAACTGTTCCCCCTGCATCTGGCCAACAAGCGCCACATCTGTATCTAATAACCCTAATCGCCCTGTTTGTAACCTAAATAAATCTGCATTACCATGTAAATGAATTACCATTAAAACATGACCTGGCCATAAATCTCCTTTAGAAGAGGCCATTTCCCATGGCAGTTTCCATTTATTCTTAATAATTCAGTCTAATTGCTCTCAGGGATAACAATTAACATCTTCTGTTTTGTTTTCACCTGGTAATTATCAAGTGACTATTAAATCCATTGCTATTTCCTCAGATCCCAGTCAGTCTGGGTAAAGTGAACATCACTGGCAGAATTAGTCATCAGTAGGTAAAGACATTGATAATTTTTGTGGCCTTGACTAGATGGTGCCCATCAAAATATGAACAAGAAAAAACAACTGTAGATTCCTGGGCTCAGTTCAGGAATTCTTGGGTTTAAAAAGAAGGTCAAGCTAAGTGTCTCCTGACCTCAGTCAGATCAAGACCTTGGTCCAAAATTAAAGATAAGTATCGCAGGATTCCTCAGCTCTTAAAATAAAAGCAAAGATATTTTAGTTTAAATACATTGAAGGAGTTTTGGCCTGATATATTTCTGGGACATTGTGTGTGCTGTAGACATCTCATCACTGTAGGGTTAAATTGGATGATTTACTTGGATCTGGGTACTAGAGTTGGTCTATGCCAGATATGAACAGTCATACTGCAAAGCCCTACCTGCACTACTGTGTCCTCATGGGCACTGCTCTCGCTCATATGTGAATAGGGATTTTAGGGGCACATATCCTAGTTCTTAGTGTTGTAGTAAACTGTGCCACTGATTCTTTCTTAGTGAATTGTAGGAGACCTTGTTTATTCTTCTGATGAAAGAGCAGCAAGAATGAGGCTACAAGGAGGAATACAGAGATAAACCCGTGCTTGTTGTGCTGAGACTATTTAAATCACATTTTCCCAAACTTGTTTCTTCTCTCTTGCACTCTTCTACCCTGAATTCCTAAAGTAAGGGACTGGAGGCTTACTGGAGGTTTAACATGGAGGTCTATGCCCATGGCTTACCATTTAACCAGTGGTTCCCATACTAGAAGTCATAGCCCCAAATGGGGTTCCTAGGCCCATGGGACCTCCAAAACCCCTGATCCTGCAATTACCCTACATGACCACAATTACAGGGATAGAAATTACCATGCCTCAGCTGCTCTGTGGTAACTGTCTTTATGGCCACAATTACCCGCAATAAGTAAGAGCTAAATTGGGCTAAACGGAAATGGGGCTAAGTTGCTCTTGTTTAAGCTTTCACTTACTGGGGAGTAATGGTGTACAGGGGTGCATCTACATGTTCATGAATGCATCATAATTATGGCTTCTTAAGTTTAGTACCTGTTATAACTAACTTAATGCTCCATAATTGGTGCTACTTTGTATTAGTGCAGATGAACATTTTTTGAATGATGCTTGATGTGCATTGAACTAAATCTACTGTGCATTAGCAAGGTTTTTGCCAGCCATGCTAATGCACAGTAGAATTAATCCAATCCACGTTAAACATCTTGTGTAGACATGCCCAGGGAGACACAGACACTGCATTGCATCTAAGTCCTGACCCCATTATTTTGGCTGTATGAGGTTACCTGAAATTCTGTAGGTGAGGCCAGGACTAGAAAAAGTTTGAAAACTGCTGCCTATCACTCTCTTTCCTCTCTACTTATAAGTTCTGGAAGGCAGCAACATTGTCCCCCTACTTAATATTACAAAAGATCCTACAGGCATCAGGAGCTTTATGAATAATATCATCAAACAAATAAGTGGGAAGAATGTAAGAGAACTGTGTATGTGCACCAGATTCTACTATATAATCTACTGCATTTAGGATATTAGCTCAAAAAATAGGAGCCTCAGGGAAATTCAAATAGCAGATGTGAACTTTGTGACCTGAGACTTAGAGCTTACAGAAACATATCCTGATGTGAATACATGGTGCAGGTGACCCCCTGATTGCATCACAGTTATGCTGCATTTAGGGTACAGTTGTCAAATTCACCTTGTGCCCTGGGCCAGATCAAGACTGTGGGACTCTGCAAGGCCAGACCCAGATCAGGGCACAAGGAAGCTGAAGTGGCAAGACCAACTCCTGCAAATCTCAGACTATGCACCAGATAAGAAACATAAAATAAGTTTCATAGTTTCATAGTTGGTAGGGTCGGAAGGGACCTGAGCAGATCGTCAAGTCCGACCCCTGGCATGGCAGGAAAGAGTACTGGGGTCAAACGACCCCTGAAAGGTGATTGTCTAGCCTTGTCTTAAAGACCCCCAGGGTAGGAGCCAGCACCACTTCTCTTGGAAGTTGGTTCCAGATCCTAGCCGCC
>NW_017728951.1:35775376-35778313 GCF_001723895.1 Crocodylus porosus | reverse complement strand
TGCCTCTGCACTGACGAGAAGGGAGTTCCCCAGCCTGTAGGTATGCTGCTGGTTCTTCCTCCCCAGGTGCATCACCTTGCACTTGTCAATGTTGAATCCCATCCTATTCTCATCCGCCCACCCCTGTAACCTGTCTAGATCTGAGTTCTGAATAGCACTATCCTATCTGATGCTGTCTGTGGGTCGGGGAAGGCAAAACACAGTCCATGGGCTGAATACAGCCTGCCAGGCACTTTCATCTAGCCTGCGGTGCCCACCAACTAATTGTACCCTTCCTAGCCCTTCTGCCAGTGAGGATAGGAGCAAAGAGCCCATTATGCACACCCCCCACCAACATACCCTATTGCACCTCACTCTCACCCTTGTGGGAAGAAGGGTCCAGCTCAGCCAGCAGGCAGCTTCTGCACGGAGCTACTGCTGACATTGCTGAAGCTGCCAGGGGACCTGCTCAGCTTCTCTGGCATCTGCTTACTCTAGGCAGCAGGTAGGGAAGTGGGTGGGGGAGGAGGAAGAGCAGGGGCAAGTGTGGCAGGGGAGCTACACCTGGACATGAAGCATGAAGCATGGGGCTGGGGGTGGTGGTAGCCCAGAGCCTGTGCCCAGGGGGATGGCAGCAGTGTGGAGCTCGGTAGGCAGGGTATGGGTGTGAAGAAGGGTGAGGGAGGTATGAGGACCGCCCCCTACACACTCCCCCCATGATGCACTGCCCCCACAGGCAGCAGCAGCAGGTGGGGACACTTGGGATGCTCAGATCTGGTGCAGGTGCTGCCGCCTTGCAGCATGCGGCTCCAGCCAGTGCTGCACATTGAGGCAAGAAGTGCAGTCCGCCTGGCTCATTTCTATAACTGGGGCTCCCCTCCACACGTGCATTTCCCGGCACTTGTACACTACCGGAGGGAAGCTTCGTGCACTGGAGCTCACTGCCTTCCCTGCCACCTGCTGCACAGGTCCTGGAGCTCCCTTCCACTTCTGGTGGAATCCTGGGACCTTGCACAGCAGGGGGTGGGGAAGGCAGCCAGCTCCAGCACACGGAGCTTCCCGCTGGTAGTGTGCTAGTGCAGGAGCTGTATGTGCATGGTAGGAAGCCCTGGGGATAGACACAGCCTGGCCAGGCTGTGCTCCTTGACGCAATGTGCAGTGCCAGCTGGAACCACATGCTACTGGGCGGCAGCACTTGCACCAGGCACGAGAGCCCCGAGCGCCCCCACCTGCTGCTGCTGCTGCTGCTTGTGGGAGCTGTGTGCCATGGTGGGAAGTGGGGGAGGGCTCCTACCCTCTCTGACACACCACGAATGCCACCCACACCCAAACCATGGTCCCACAACCACCCACATATACACCCCCACATACTCCATTTACCCCCCCACAGGCAGCCACACCCTCTTACAACCCCCCATACCCTGCCATACACATGGACACCCCCATCATACACCCATGCACACACCCCCACCCCCACCATATGCATACACATAAACAGATGCACCCCCCCGCTATACATGCACACACCCCACACCCCACTATACACACACGCAAACATACACACACACACACATGCACACCAAGATGGTGACCAAGGGGCAGAGCAACTTTCAAAGGGCAAGGCTACCAATGAGGCCTTCTAAAGCTCACCAGATCTCATTAAGTGGCCCTCCAGTCAAAATTATTGCCCACCTGTGCTGTAGGTTCTGTTTTTGTGTGAGGTAAGACTTGGTAGTTTAGAAACATTCTATATGTGTCTACTATAGGTTGCTTGCTCAAGTAACAGAGGCAGTTGTGGACTGGGCTGGCTATAGAAAAGGGCAAATGTGGCCTCATGCTGTGTGGGACTGGAACAAAACTTGAGAAGCCTTTCATTACATTATGACTTAGAATTGTCTTTATCAATAGTAATGACTATCACAATGGACTGTTCATAAACACCACTACAGCTGCTATATAACTTAGTTTATGACTTGGTTTTGAACAAGCTGTTTGGCACATACAGAAACATCACTGTAGTAGCAATAAGAATTCTTCTGACAATGCATGCATTGAACACAGTTTTATCAGAAGAAACTAGTAAAGAACTGTCTGCAAACTCTTTTTAGCCAGCAGCTTAAACTTAATGGAGTGAGTACAACATATCAGAGCTGCTTGATATTCAGGTGGCAATTGATGATTTTGCTGCAAGAAACCCTGAAATATTTAGTTTTTAAGTTAAATTATCTGTTCAACACCATGAATATTTTTTCAATAACACTAGTATGTATTTTATTTTATTTGTAGATTTATCAAAGTGGTTAGAAAGCTTTTGTATATGTAGTTCATTTTTAAAATACTTTTTCATTTAAGTTATTAAAATGCACATTGTTATATTGTAATAAGCCTAAAGATCTCCTTTGATTACGTTTAGGAAGCCCTTAACATTATGGTGATGACTCAGTCTTTTCCCTGCAAAGTAGTGCTAGTGGTAATGTAATACAAATACGTAAAAAGAAAGTATCACCTGAACGTTCCAGTCAAGTTCAAGACCTGAGTGGGCTAGATGCTTGTACAAACATGGGCGCTTGTACACGTGACACCACTACTATGTACACATGATGAAAATGCCACTTTGTGAGGCTTAATGGCATCACACTGTACACGTGCAAGAGTTCTGGGGGCTTTAAATGAGTTTGCCTCATTGCAAACTAAACTACATCCATTGCAGCTATTAGTCAGCTTACCCCATGGTCACAGGAGAGGTGGGCAGGCTCCACATAAAAACAGGATCAGGCCCCTTGCTGCTTCTACCTTCAGCATGTGCCTGCTGAAGATATAACTGGCAAGGGGCCTGATTCCCTTTTTTCCAGCGGAACCTGCCCACCTCTCCCACAGATGGGGGGTGAGCTGATGGTGGGCCAAGCAGCCTGTGAGCTGTGGGATCCCCAGTCCTTCCCTCCGTGGTAGCAGCACCCC
>NW_017728951.1:35773358-35774511 GCF_001723895.1 Crocodylus porosus | reverse complement strand
GCTGAATGTAGTATCAGACTTGACTGATTTGGCTCAAACCGGTTTATGCATTGTCTGTCCCAGACCCCTTTCTGGTTTAAGCTAAACCAGACTCATCCAGCATCCCAGCATGCTCTCTGGGCTGGGCAGGGCTCTTCTCTCTGCACCAGAACTGGGCAGGCCCCTCTCCTCTCTTCTCTAGCAGAGCAGGGGTGGAGTGTGGCCAAATGCAGGCCTGCCATGGCCCCCGAGGCAAAATTCTTCCCTCTGTCCGCTCTTCCCCACTGGCAAAACCTGTGGCATGCAACTAGGGTTTCCCAACCCCAGTCACACCTACATGGCTTGCCTGCAGCCAGGCAGGAATGGACTTAATATACTCTGGACTTAATATACTCTGTCGCCTCTCTTCCCATGGGGACCACCATGGTTTGGCTGCATACTCTGCAGCTTGCCTCCAGGCAGGGATGGGGTTAATTCCACAGCAGGTCCTGAAGGTAGGGGGGAGAGGCGAGCTAGTCCCCTGCGTGCAGATCCGAGCCCTGCACCTGTAAGCCCAGACCAGGGGTGTCCAACCTTTTTGAATGTGGGGCCAGATCATGAACTTTTTATCACCCAGTGGGCCAGTGAGTCATATTCAAAGACCTCACAGGAAGCGGTATCACATCAAGAAGTGATGTCACGTGACCTTTGACACCAATGAAGTTGCAGGAAGTGACAATGAAAAGTGGTTTAAAATCCAAAATAAAAACAATATAAAAGCAGCAATGAGATAATACCAAACACTTGACTAAAATAAACACTTTTGCTTCTACTCACTTCTCAGTGAATGAAAGAAGCATAATGCAAGTTGACAGATGACATGTGGAAAAGATATCAGCCAGAGTGGAAACTAACCAAAGCGACAAAATATGGGCATTTTTGTGAATAATCTTCAAGAAAATTTACTTTTATTGAATTAATAACTTGTTAGTAACATATCTTTAACAAGTAGTAACAAGTTGAACCCCCAATCCCCTGGGCTTGTCTCTTCCTGAGCAGCACACGGCTCCACTGCCGCTTCTGCTGGCCAGTGTAGACCCGGCCAGGCTACTCCCACCCCCAGCAGCACGTGGAAAACCAGCTTTAGCTGCGTGCCACTTTTCCTGGCCAATGCTGACCGGCCTGGGTCCGGGTC
>NW_017728951.1:35767489-35773258 GCF_001723895.1 Crocodylus porosus | reverse complement strand
GGAGCAGCAGAATCTCAGCAGCATCTTCCCCCTACCTGTGCCGGTCAGTCCCGAGGGGCACACGGCTCCACTGCACCTCTGCTGACTGGTGCTGACCTGGCCAGCCTCCTTCTGTCCCCAGCAGCACGTGGGAATCCGGTTTCAGCTCCGTGCTGCTCCAGATGCGACAGACCCACCCGGGTCAGCACCAGCCAGTGGAGGCAGCGGTGGAGCTGTGTGCTGCTCGGGACCGACTGGCTCAGGTAGGGGGAAAATGCATCTGAACCCCTGCTGCTCCGACTGGGCTTATCCCGTCCCAAGTGGCACATGGCTACTCCTCTTCCCACACGCACTGCATCGGCAATGTCAAGCTGACGCGGTGCATGTGGGAACCTCGTCCCTTCCCCAGCCCTTCAGCAGCCATTAGGAAGCCGCTGAGGGGCTGGGGGAGGGACAAGAGTGGGAATGAAAATAAAAAGTGTTTACTTTTGTTTTCCGTCGCAGCACCTCGGGCCTCAGAAAATGCCTTGGTGGGCCGCGTGGCAGCCCGCGGGCTGTATGTTGGACAACCCTGGCCCAGAGCTTCACCAAAGAATACAGAGAGCTACATTTACTTTATAAAGAAGAACCTGTAAAAGGTGGGAATACCTAAACAAAGCCTTTCTGAATGCCTGGTTATAAGAAGACACTGCCCTCAGGATTATTTAAGACTTATGCAAAACTTTCTCTTGACATTCTGGTTTGCATTTTAAGTTAGACTAACTTGTGTATGCTATGTTTTACTGGGTTGTATCTTAGCTTAGGTGAACATTTTCAGTAGTGCCCTGTTGTATGCTTTGTAAGTTGCTGTGTTCAATACATGCTTGCTTCAGAGAAAGTATTTTTTCCCCATTCTCACTCCTCAGTCTGGCAGCAGCTGCCCCCCACCCCAGGCTGGTGGCTGGCACCTGTTGTGTCATGCTAGCCCCCCCGGCTGGTGCTTGGCCACCCCCTCTCCACTCCAGCAGGGATGGGGTGAGAGCCTTGGAACATGTCCCTCTTTTTTGGCAGTGGCTGGCAGGCATGCTCTAGCGCCCCCTAACTTCTGGCTTGAGCCACTGCAGGCATGTGACTGCATTTCCTGAATTAACAGAGAATGTCTGTCCAGGTATTAATCAGCTTAAGCTGCACAATTTAGACTACCTGCAAAGAGTGAATCAATTCAGGCTTAGGCTTTTTGAATGTCTGTCCCTAGCCTTAGAGAGAGAAGAGCTAGCTTTAAATTCTGGAACCAGATCTCCACAGAGACTGAGCTTTCCCAAGCATTAAAGGAGTTTGCTTTAGGGATGTGCAGATAATGAATATTTTAAGTTCCCTGGCTGAACTGAAAAGTTTAGAAAAAATGAATATCCAGTTGACTCAAAAGGAGAGTTCTGCAATTTGCTGGTCAAATTTTAAAAAATGCTGAAAACTTTATTTCAAAACGGAAGTATTTTGTTTGACTTGAACTATTTTATTTTATTAATTTAAACTTAGATAAATTTAGTTTCAGACGATTTTGAAACAACAATGCATAACATTTAAAAAATGAAAGGTTGACACATATTTCAACTTTACCACATTTTCTAGTTTATTCCTGAACAAAACGACTTACCAAACACAGCACAAATTTGTGCATAGTTTTGGCTGCTTCAATCTGCTGTAGTCAGTGAATAAAATATTTGACTGAAAAAAATTGCCCAGTCTTTCTTTGCTTCTAGTGCTCCTGGTTGGGCCTCAGATGTCACTTCCCTTTCTCTTCTTCCCTTCCCCCCACATACTAGATTTGCTCCCTCTGTATTTTCCACAACATACTCTGGTTCTTATTCTCCCTGAGTAGCGGGCTCTATGCCATCTTGAAAGCTTTCTTTGGACCCCCACTCTCACCACACAGGAAACCAGACAAATGGAAAGTAATGACTGAGCAGATTGGCCATAGCTGGACTAACTCATGATATGGTTTTAAGCCCCAGAGGTTCCAATGAAAGTGAAGCATTTCTGCAGTAAGAAGTTAATTTGAGCTAATAGACAAACACAATGGCAGTTTGGCTTTGGGGAGAAAATATAGGATTGGATCCTATATGTTGGCACACACAGCTAATGCATATCCTGGGGCCCCTCCATGAGTTCAGAGTTTGTCAGATCCATTCCAGCTCCCCATGCAGACACAGAGTTTTCTTTCTTCATGGTGTTGAAATCCAGTCCCCAGAATTTTTAAGTCTGTTACAGTTAAAGATTTTTAATTTCACTCCACTGCTTCTGCTGTTACTCACAGCAGGGAGAGTGTACTAGAAGAATTATAGTTGGCATTCTTCACCAACATATCTCAAAGGACTTTACAAATGTTCATTCATTCCCAGTGTGCTCTTGGAGGTAGTCATTTTCATTATCCTTATTTCACAGATAATAGAACTGAGGCATAGAGAGGCTAAAGGATTTGTCCTAGTCCGGAATTGAATTCAGGGGGCAGATTCTCCCAGGATACAAGTGGGCATAGTGCCACTGAATGGGCCTTCAGATCATGCTAGCTCAGAACAGGGAGAGCTATTGCACACAGGGGCAGCCTCAGGTTTTGGTGAGTGCGAAGGGGAGGGCTAAGCTCTCTTTGCAGATCCTCCATGCTATAGGTCTAGTCTGTGAGTGGGTAACTACAAAAAGGAAATCTGTTGTTGGAAATAGAAAAGGTGACATTGCACCTCACATGCATCAGTTAGCTCAGGGTTACAAGTGATCCAGAACTTCTCTTTGACTTCAGTGAACTTCGTATGAGGCCCTAAATGGCAAGTGCCAGTGAACTTTGAGATACTCAGGCACAGAAATGAAAGCAGTATTTTAATTTGGAAGAGAAAACATTAAATCAGATGGCTGTCTTTTCAGATTATTATTCAAATCATTTTTCCATTTCTGATATAGCTGAATCATAGTTCCTTCAGAGGGTTCTGATTCAATTCGGAGAGATTAAAGGGTCCTCTGATTCAATCTGGATTTGGAGATTCAACCACCGAATCAGGCCTAATCTACGCTGAATCGAATCGGGGACTGAAGCTTCGCACAGCCCTCGTTAACAGGTATATATAAGAGCTGGATATGTGGTTTTCTTCATTTCACAACTGTAGTCATTAATAGTCATCAACACTTCACAAAGTGAAAAAAATGCTGAAGTGCATTTTGAAGTGCACAGTTTGTTGAGTGAAAGGAGGACACATTTATGAGGTAGCTGCACACAACAGCAAATCCCTTAGACTTAGGCTACTATAGATTGCAACAGTCATGGGAAGGACTACCCTGGAGTAGACTTTTCCATGAGAGAAGATAAAGAGTTCATAATACATTATGAATAACCTAATTCACATACAGGGATACCGTGGAAACCTCTCCCCTGGTGACAAACACATAAGTAGCCCACTGATTTCAGTAGTTGTATTCCCGTTTACTTATTATTTGATTTTTGAAAAATAGGAGTCCAATCTGGTCTTCAGAGAAAACATGTCCCTTCAATCCAGCTTCCAAAAGAAGCTAGATGTAAATCATTAACACATGGTAAAGAGAATTAATGCAGAGGATAGAGTATTTCTTGTTGGTAGATTTGAAGTTGGGGAGACTGAACTCCAGTGTTTTATTCCCAGCTGTACTGATGTCCTGTAGCTTTGAGCCAAGTGACATTCTTGTATGTCTCTGAGGTACAATGATTTTGGAAAGATGAGTAGCAGAGTATTTCCCTCCCTCCCAAGGAGATTATGAGAATGCTAATGACCACACATTTCAAGAATACACATACATGCAAATATAAGTTCATTTGGAGCTCCAAGATGAAGGAAGCAGAAAATCTGTTTAGTACACCTAGATTAAGATAAAAGGATGAATGAAGATAGTGAAATGATCATGATAATGTGCTATCTACTATAGACTGAAAGATCAGAAAGATGAGGTAGATGAGACAGATAAATTCTTCAAACACCTAACAAGAATATGAAAAAACTAATGAGATGGTACTAATGGTGGATTTTAAGTTCCCTGTTTTTAAGTTCCCTGATGTTGAAGGAAAAATAGAGCAAAACAGGAAAGTATTCAGCAAAAATCCTCAGAAGTATAGGATACCTGTCTTTTTTTTAAAGTTGAGGAAACAGCTAGGGATCATCTCTATTGGATTGTGTTCTGACCCATAAAGAACTGATTGTAAGCATACAGTGATTGGAAACTTGGAAGAAAGGGATCATGACATGACACGATTAGTTATTCTAAACGGAGAAAGGTATGAGACTAGCTAAACAAGAACCTTAAGGGCTCATCTACACAAGAAGTTTACTGCACGGTGACTAGTTAGCTGTGCAGTAAACATCTTGGCATCTACACATGCGCCCCTATTAGACTGCAGTCAACTAATTTACTCAGCAATTTACTCTGCTGAAGTACCCTCATGCACATGTGTAGACACTGCCTGGCTGGCTGGGGCATGAGGGTACTTCAGTGCAGGGGCTGCCTGTTGGTTAGCTGCACGCTGAAGTTCCCTTGTGCCCGAGCCAGCCCCTCTTCCGCATGTTGAGCCAAGGGGAGCAGCCCTGAGTTAGCAGGCTGACCCCCCATGGCCCGCTGCCATCTGGGGCTGTCTCACCCTGGCTCCACATGCAATTAACTCCGCAGCAACAAGCTCCACAGTTTATTCAGGTGCCATACTTGCACATGCAGACACACCCTGAGTCCTTTTTCAAATACATAGGGAGGATGAAGAAGGCACCGGGTAACGTGGGGCCCCTGTAAGGTATGCTGAGCAATCTGGTGGTTGCACCAGAGGAGAAAGCGGAACTCTTTAACCAATTCTTCATGTCTGTTTTCTTGTGCAGGGACCGGGACTTCCCCGCTGGGATGCCAGATGGACTCGAGGGGAATGCCTCCAGACCTCAGGTTGGGGAGGACCAGGTTAGAGAGATTCTGGAGGGGCTGGATGTGTTCAAGTCAGCGGGTCCAGATGCTCTCCACCCCAGGGTGTTGAGGGAGCTAGCTGGGGTAATTGCAGGGCCCTTGGCATGGCTCTATGAGCGCTCATGGTGCTCGGGCCAGGTGCCAGATGACTGGAAGATAGCTAATGTGGTCCCCATCTTCAAAAAAGGGAGGAGGGAGGACCCAGACAACTATAGGCCCATCAGTCTTACCTCAATCCTTGGGAAACGCTTTGAGAAGATTCTCAAGGAGCACATCTGTGATGGGCCGGCTTCAGGGATGATGCTCAAGGGCAACTAGCACGGTTTCATTAGGGGCAGGTCTTGTCAGATCAACCTGATTGCCTTTTATGATCAGGTCACAAAGGCAATGGATGCAGGTGTTGCCGTGGACGTAGTCTTTCTAGACTTCAGCAAGGCCTTTGACACTGTCTCCCACCCCATCCTCATTAAAAAACTAGGCAACTGTGGCATTGATGGATTGCAGGTTGGCTCAAGGGTCGTACTCAGAGGGTGGTGGTGGACGGGTCATATTCAACCTGGGGGGAAGTGGGCAGAGGAATCCCCCAGGGCTTGGTCCTGGGGCCTGCGCTGTTCAATTTCTTCATCAGCGATTTGGACGACAGGGTGAAATGCAACCTGCTTAAATTCACTGATGATACCAAAATTCAGGGTGAGGTGAGCATGCTAGTAGGGAGGGAAAGACTGCAACAAGACCTGGATAGGTTACAGGAGTGGGCTGACGTAAACAAGATGCATTTCAATACTGGCAAGTGCAGGGTGCTGCACTTAGGCAGTAGAAACCAGCAGCACACTTATAGAATGGGAAACTCCC
>NW_017728951.1:35760411-35766469 GCF_001723895.1 Crocodylus porosus | reverse complement strand
TGAATCACTAAAGGAGTAAGAAAGATGAAAAATGAGATACAAGTGGCAAAGGATACTGAAGACAACAAGAAGTTCAACAAATATCAAATTACTGCGCACGCTATGGGTCCACTGCTGAGTGAATTTTTAATAAAAGATGCCAAGAAGGTAGAGCTGCTCAATGACTCTTTTGTTTCAGGATCACAATGCCCCCACTTCTCTGCTCCCCAGCCCCACCCCAAACTGTGACCAGACAGCAAACAAAATTAATATAAATAAAAGTTTTCAGATCATGATAAATAAAGGTGTTAGAGAGCGTTTGATAAAATGAGCTCAGTTTAAGTTAGCAGAGCCTGATGGACTCCTTCCCAGGGTGTGGCAGGGAGTATCTGAAGAAATTGTAGAGCCAATGGTAATAGTATTAGTGAAGCCATCGATGACAGGCAAGTTCCCAGAGGCTGGAAGAAGGGCTAATGTAGGGTAACATTCTGCTCCCTTCCTGGTCATCTAAGTGTCTAGATCTGGTCACTTACAAGGCATTTCTGGTCATCTAAGTGCCAAAAATGCCACTTGTGCACAGAGTGGCATCCTATTCCTTGGCCTGTAGCCCTGCATACATGATATTCCATGTGCAGCTACAGTCTCACAGACTGGGCATACACGGGAGTAGCCAAGGCAAGTGTGATGCACCTTTGTGGATATATAGCAGCCTTAAGAAACTCAAAAATAGAGTTGGCTAAAACCCATTACTAATAGACTTAGCTCCAAAAATGAAAGAGAGGCATACATATCCATCTGTCCCCAAAATCTTAGGGCCCTTACCTGAATGCCTGGGGTTTTAGTGCCCACCACAGGTTGAACTCAGGTGTTTTAGAACTTCTATTCTAGCACAGTGCTCTAACCACCACACCACAAACTAGTCTTTATTTATGTTCTTCTTCAGCACTCCTTTTGAAGCTGAACCACTAATACAGTTGCTGGGGAAAAAAATGGATGGAGGGCAGTGCAGGGGAGAAGCTTGTGCATCACTGAAAGCAAGGACTCCAGCACACCCTCCCTTTGAGACTATTAGCCACATCACTAAGTGACATATCCTCTGACTTGCTCCATTCTTCCTTGCTCCACATATCACTCCCTTGTGGCTGCCTAGGGAGCCAGATTCAAAAGGAATCCTAGGTTTAGCTACTAGCTGGCCTGTGAAATATGGGTAGGATCCTACTCTGGGAAGAAATAGAAGCCTAGTTTCAAACTCCCCTGGCTGACTGGGCTCAGGCCCTATAGCTTTCTAGGAAGCTGAACTTCGGGGAAGAAAAGATGGGAGGTTTCTCACCCATTATTTTGTTGACAGAGCCTATTATTAGTCTAGGTGTGTATATAACTATTCAGGCGCACAAAGTTATGCATGCTGACTAGAATGCTAACCTGTGTGTAAGTGGCATTTTTGGGACTTAGATGACCAAAATGATTGTTTAGGTGTCCAGAAAAGAAGAGAATACCACACTAAGGGACTACCTGGTGTGGGTAAATGTGGGAGAAGAAAATATTGAATGTTCAAAATTGCAGTGCATTATCTATGTTTAACTAGTACCTGAATTGACAAGGAATGGAATTATGCATGTATACTGGTACATTTGCTGATTCCTCATGGTCGGAGTAGGAGACCTCTAGAACTATCACTGGAAGACCAGGTTACATTCCCAGCTCACTGTGTGACCTTGGGCAAATCACTGCACTTCTCATGGCTCAGTTTTGCTATTGGTAAAATAGGGTACTTGCAAACTGCTTTGAAACTGGTAGACAAGGGCTGCTTGTACACACCACGGGGGTTAATTTGGTTTAGTTCTTCCTAAATTGAAATGGTGGGTTTTTAAAAACACCACTTCAATTTAGGGAGAATTAAATCGAACTAAACCCCCATGGTGTGTACACAAGGATGGAGTCCCAATCCTTACCTGGCTCTTTGGTGGCTGGGGAGGTGAGTCGGGGGTGGCGGGGTGAGTTGCCAGCAGGTCGAGCAGTCCCTGAGCTGTGTGCGGGGCCCCCCAGATGGCACCTGCCCACCAGTCTGGGTAGTCCCAGAGGGCACTGCAGCCACAGAGGGAAGCACTGGGCCCATGCACAGCTCAAGCAGGCAAGCAGGCTCTGGGGAGAAAAAACCCAAAAGATCAGGCTCGCCATTTTTTTTTCTTTCTTTAGTGCAGCCCGCCTGCATGGGTGGCTGCCAGGTCCCACAGCCCCTGAGCTGCGTGGGGCCTGCCAAGCCCAGAGCACATCAGCTTCCAGCAGCCCACTGTTGCACTTTGTTAGGGGGCAAAATAAAACACCTCAGCGGTGTTTTATCTTGCTACATACTGAAGTCATTTAAAGTGGAATATGCCACTGAGCACAAAAACAGCAACGCCATTAAAGCGGAATACACTGCCGAACATGCAAACAGCAATGCCATTAAAGCAGCGCAAAAGGGTATTTAAGCCACTTTAAAGGCCAGTTTTGTGGTGTGTACAAAGGCCCAAGAAGCCGATCTAAGTACTGTGTATTATTAACTATTGTGAATGACTGTAATATACTGCTTTGTTTCTCAGGACTGATCTGGGATGTCAGATGAACAATTAACACATGAATGAAAATGAAACATACTAAGAAAGAGTTACTCATAGCTACAGGCATTTGTGAAATATTATGGGGTATGTTTTCAGAGGACTGCAGTAGGCTTCTAATCACACAGCTTCCATTGATTATAATGGAAACTGACTTCTGATGAAGGCTGAGTTGTGTTGGCATAGGACAATAGTGGAACTTTCATTGCCCAGTCATGTGGCGGGCTATGGCGTGCTTCTCCCGTTAAGACTTCTAAACATGCTTAATTATTCATTATAATAAAAATATACCTACATATGTGATGTTTTGTTTTCAGTAAGAAAAGAACAAAAAATTCCTGTACGTTCATTTTGTATGCAAAATCACTTCCAAGCAGTTCTAGGCTCAGGGTTATTGACCTAATGAAATGTCATGTCACAGACAAAAGCTCTACAGAATCCTTCCCTCATTCCACAATTGAGAGGTGACATCTTATGACATTTGCAATCAACCCTAACTCTTTGACTACATAGAAAGAAGTTAATTGTATTTTCATATCCTTACTCCTAGGCATAAACCAGTCAGTTCCTGCTGCAAGGAAAGAGGAGTAAGGATCTGTCTGAATAAACTACTGCAAGATAGTTGGCATTTCAGGAATTTAGTGGCAGTTAAAGGCCTGATGACAATGCTATATGCTATATGTGTTGCTTTCAAAATGATCAACTTCCTGTAGAGATTAGGAATAAGGGCCGCCTGTAGATGCGCTGCAAGGCTGCTCCAACACTCTGTAATGACAGTGCATTACAGTGTAATTACCACGCTCCAGACAGCCTCTGCATCTCATCTATCAGTGTCCCCATGCTTGAAAATGGCAGTGGGGGTGCTTTAAGTAAAGCTCATTGAATGAGCTTTAGTTCAAGTGCCCTTGCTGCCATTTTGAAGTTCAGGGGCACTGATAGCTAAGACGCTGTGCTGCTTTAATTAAAGTGGCTCTCAGAGAGCACCCCTCCCCAGCCACCACCCCTGGAGGAGATGTAGAAGTGCCCGAGGGGTTGGTTGCTTTATTTTAATGTAAATTGACCTCCATGGGGCTCAGTCCATAACAAAGCACTGCACAATTTATTAGGTATACTATGAACAATGCTTGTTCTCTTTGTAAACTTTCAGTGGTAAGCACAACTGAAGGCAAGTTGTATTTGATGAACCAGTAATCCGATATGATTGGGAAATTCTTTTGTCAGACACTGTCATGTTCCAAAGGTGAAGGAATCGATTCCTCTGTATTGTACATCAGGGCAAAAAACAGAGAGCTACTTGCTACATGAGAACTGCAGGGCCAAGCCCCTACTATATAATTATTCTGTGATAACTATGTTGTCTAGGCAGTTTGTGGTTCTGAACTCCACCTTGTGCCTTGTTACCTTTACTTCAATGAGAAGCAGCATACAAAGCAGCTGTAACTTCAGACAGGTATGGTTGCTTGATGCCTGGGTCCTTTTGATTGCTACAGCCAGGGTGTGTGAATGTGGGCAGCTCGTTATCATATTTATTACTACACAATAAAAGTCCAGACCAATGTTTTAGAAATTAAAAACAGCAGAAACCACTATGAATTAAGACACTTCATCTGCATTTTCCAAATTCATTTAATCAGAAGCTGTGTAGTTCCTTCCATGTAGTACTCCTCAGGGGGCATGTCTACACATTGTCCTATTGCAGTGTAGTGACACACTGTTTCCATATGGCATGCTACAGCAATGTAATGATCATGTGAGTCTATGTGGGATTGGCAGCTATGTCGCTGTATCTCCACCATTTTAGCACATGGCTACGGCAATATAGCAGTAAAATCTAACTATGCGCTGCGTGCACGGCACAGCACAGACAGTTACTACACCATGCTTTAGTACTTTCAAAAGGAAGTACTAAAGCACAGCACCATATAGCAATGTCACTGCATGGCGACATGTAGACATACCCAGGGTGAATAAATGTATTACTTGTATTACATAAGTAGCCACATAATGCATGGCATATTGCTTAAATAGTTAATATTACCTTTTACATAGGAATGTACTTGGAATTCATTTTATGGATCATAGAATCATAGAAAATGAGGGTTGGGAGGGACCCTCAGGAGGTCCTCTAGTCCAACCTCCTTCTCAAAATAGAACTGCCCGCAACTAGATCATCTCAGCCAAAGCTTTGTCTACCAAGGTCTTCCAAACCTCCAAGGATGGAGATTCCATAAACTCTCTGGGTAGTCTGTTCCTGCACTTTATTTCCCCCCTAGTGAGAAAGTTTTTCCTGATATCTAAACCAAACTTCCCTTGCTGCAACTAGAAACCATTTCTCCTTGTTTTGTCAGCTGCCACCACTGAGAACAGTCTAGCTCCATCCTCTTTGTAATTACCCTTCAGGTAACTGAAGGCTGCCGTTAAATCCCCCCTCAGTCTTCTCTTCTCCTGACTAGATAACCCCAGTTCCCTCAGCCTTTCCTCATAAGTCATGTGCCCCAGCCCCCTAACCATTTTCACTGCCCTTCACTTGACTCTTTCCAGTTTGTTCACATCCTTTCTGCAGTGGGGGCCCAAAACTAGACACTCCAGATGTTGCCTCATCAGTGCCAAATAGAGGGGTAGAATCACTTCCCTTCCTCCGCTGGAAACACTCCTTTTGATGCAGCCCAGTATGCCATTAGCCTTCTTGGCAACAAGGGCACATTGTTGCTCACTTTGAGCGTATTGTCCACTGTAACCCCAACATCCTTTTCTGTAGAGCTGCTGCTTAGCCAGTCGGTTCCCAGCCTGTATTGATGCAT
Source organism: Crocodylus porosus (assembly GCF_001723895.1). Lineage (NCBI taxonomy): Eukaryota > Metazoa > Chordata > Crocodylia > Crocodylidae > Crocodylus > Crocodylus porosus. The sequence continues at coordinate 35,761,092 of NW_017728951.1, read as the reverse complement.
GGGATTTTTCCATCCTAAGTGCAGGACTTTGCACTTGTCCTTATTGAACCTCATGAGATTTCTTCTGTTCCAGTCCTCCAGTTTGTCTAGGTCTCTCTGGCTCCCAGCCCAAACCTCCAGTGTATCTACTACTCCCCACCAGCTTGGTGTCATCTGCAAACTTGCTGAGGTATAGTCCATCCCATTTTGCAGGTGATTAATGAAGACATTGAACAAAATCAGCCCCAGGATTGACCCCTGGTGCATTCCATTTGATACCAACTGCTGACTAGACACTGAACCATTGATTACTACTACCCTTTGAACCCAATGGCCCAGATGATTTTCTACTCACTTTACATTCCATTCATCCAATCCATTCTTTTTTAGCTTACTTGCAAGAATGATGTGGGAAACCATGTAAAAAGCCTTGCTAAAGTCCTGGTATATCACACCGACTGCTCTCCCTGCATCCACATGTAACACGAAGTTCCCTTTTTGCCTGCCCCCAATAAAATAAAGCCCCACTCCACATAACAAAGGCTTCTTGCCTGCACTGCTAGCCCCTCCTGGGGGTATTTCTCTTTCTTCTGCCTTTTCTTCCTTCCTTCTCTTCTTTCTTTTCACTATAAGGATAAGGATATAGAATTATTTAGGTAGTCTATAAAATTGATGTTTTATGAAATTACATTTGATAAGGGC
>NW_017728951.1:35758933-35760160 GCF_001723895.1 Crocodylus porosus | reverse complement strand
ACTGCAATTTCTCTGTATTGGGCTGATCTCTGAATGAATGGGAGTGCGTGATTGAACGTGTAAGGGCAGTAGCTAACTACAATAAGGACTTAATGAGCAATGATTAACACTTACAGGACAGCAGAATAATCAGAGGAAAGAATCAATACAGGGCTGAGAACTCCCTGAAACTTTATTGTACATGCAACAACGTACCTGATTTGGGTTCATCAACACCAGAGGCCAACTCTTAAGACTGAATACTTCCTGATCAACCATTTTCAGAGACTGGACAATACCAGCAGTTAAATTAATCAAAATTCACCAACAGACTCCTGAAACCACACGTATTAGTGATCCCGGGGCTAACAGCTGTCACACCAGCAGCCACCCAGGGGGACATACCATAAGGGTCAGAGACCCCTGGATTGGGCAGATCTGGAAATTGGGGAGAGTACAGAAGTCTGCCAAAGAAGAATAAAAGGCAGTGAAGAGTGACCCTTGGTGGCACCCTTTTCATCTCCAATTTGATCAGTACCCTACCTGTCCAGGCAGGAGGACCAGCCAGTGACCCCCTTCTGGAGACAGCACTGTCTTGGAAAAAGCTTCGACTGGCCATTGACTCCAATGCCTCAGGATAGGTATATCTGACACCAGTGCTCTGTGTGTATGTGTGTGTGTGTGTGTGTGTGAATATGTGTGTTGAAATGATCAGCCCCAGAGTGTACAATCATGACCTTATTGAATCACTCTACTTCCATCTAATAAACTTGAATTTTAAGGATGCTGGGAATTGGCTCTTTTTAGCCTACACACAGAGCTATTCATTAGGCCTTGTGAAGTGGCTAGTATTCACTTTGGATTTGGATTTGGCCAATTCAGGGGACAGTGTTTTGATTCGGGGATTCGAATCAGTGTCTCGAATCAATTCAGCCAAATCTAATCCAGAGTTTCAGCTGCCACTGAATCAGCCGAATCTCTGAATCAAACAGACCACATTCCCCTCCTGCTCTCTCAGCCCAAGCCCCAGTGTCCTGGCTCATTAAAAAAAAAAAGGCCCAAACTCACCAGCTCCTGCCAGGTGGGGGGACGATCCCCACTGCACCACCCTGCAGGGAGAGCTCTGTCATGAGCCCCCACCCCCCACCTACTCTCCCAGCCCCAGCCTCCTGGCTCTTAAAAAAAGAAAACAAAATACCCTGCATTGACTGGCTCCTGCCAGGCAGGGGGCGATCTCTGCTGTCCCCC
>NW_017728951.1:35750916-35758922 GCF_001723895.1 Crocodylus porosus | reverse complement strand
TGCTGCAGGAGTTGTGAGTCCTGGGGCTTTTCTCCTTTTTTTTTTTTCTTAAAGAGCCAGAGCTGGCCTGGATGGGGGCTCCTGTGGTGGGGTTGGAGGAGTAGGGGGGAGGGCCATGGGGCTACTTACCAGCTCCAAGTCCAGCTGCACCTCCCTGCTGCAGCTACTGGGGACTGTCTGGATCGTCAAAGCTCTCTGAATCTTTTCTGAAGATTCGGAGAGCTTTGAATCAATTCAAACCTTTAAATTGGTCCCCTGATTGGATTAAGATTTGGAGATTTGGTCACCAAATTGGGCCGAATCTCCTCCAAATCAAATCACTACCCAAAGCTTCACACAGCCCTAATGGCCAGCAGCCTTTTTCACATCATCTGTCACTAGGTTGTCTCCCCCATTCTGTAAAGGCCTCATACTTTCCCTGATGTGTTTCTAGTAAGATTTCTTTAAAGTACAACCAGCTCTCCTGGACTCCCTTCCCCCTCAGACTCGTGTCCCAGGGGATTCTGCCCATCAGTTCCCTGAGTGAATCAAAGTCTGCTTTTCTGAAGTTCAGGGTCCTTACTCTGCAGCTCTCCTTCTTCCCTTTCCTCAGGATTCTGAACTCAATCATCTCATGATCACTTCTGCCCAAGTTGCCATTCACTACTACATTCCCTACCAATTCTTCCCCATTTGTGAGCAGCAGGTCAAGAAGAGCATGGCTCCTAGTTAGACTCTCCACCACTTGTGCAAGGATGTTATCCTCAACTATCTCCAAAAACTTCCTGGACTGCCTGTGCACTGCTGTATTGCTCTCTCAACAGATGTCAGGGTGATTGAAGTCCCCCATGAGAACATAGGCCTATGATCAAAAACCTTCCATTTGCTGTTTGAAGAAAACATCATCCACCACATCCTCTTGATCTGGTGGTCTAAAGCAGACAACTACCACAACATCACCCTTGTTGTTTTCCACTCTTACCCTAACCCAGGGACTATTAACAGGCTTATCTCCAATTTCATACTGGAACTTTGAGCTATCATATGGATTTTTACATAAAGCACAACTTCTCCTCTTCTGCCCTGCCTGTCCTTCTTGAAAAGTTTGTACACATCCCTTATAGTCCTTCAGTCATGTGAACTATCCCATCAAGTGTCTGTTATTCCAATCATGTCATAGTTCTGTGACTCTGTGAGGAATTCCAATTCTTCCTGCTTGTTTCCCAGGCTCTGTGCATTCATTTACAAACACCTGAGCTAAGTAGCTGATTGACCTACTTTCTCAGGAGGAATGAGAAGGCCTCCCTTGTTGCCCCCTCCTGCTTTTGCATCCTCCAAATTACCTTCATCCCTACTCACCTCAGGGCTCTGGTCTTCCTCCTTCACTGAACCTACTTTAAAGCCCTCCTCACTAGGTTAGCAAGCCTGTCTGTGAAGATGCTCTTCCCTCTCTTCATTAGGTTGACCCTGTCTCTTCCTTGCAATCCTTCTTCTTGGAACAACATCTGTGGTTGAAGGAGGCAAAGCCATACTAGTGACAGCAGCTGCACAGGCCTACCCAGACATGAATTGGTCTGCAGGTTGTGTCTGCTTCTGTCAGGACCTTTTCTCTTGACTGGCAGGATCAATGAGAACACCACCTGAGCCCTTGTCCCCTTCATCCTTGCGCCCAGAGCCCTGTAGTCATTTTTTCATCTGATCAGAGTCACCCCTGGCTTATCACTGGTGTCCACATGGATGAGCAGGATGCGATAGTAGTCAGAGGGCCAGATGAGTCTTGGTAATCCTTCCGCGACTTCTCAGATCCAGGCTCTGGGGAAGCAGCAGATCCTCCAAGACAACACATCAGGCCAGCAGATGGATGCCTCTGTCCCCTGCAGAAGGGAGTCTCCAACAACCACCACCCATCACTTCCTCTTGATGGGAGTGGTTTTGATCCTCCCAACCTTGGGGAGGCCTGGCCTGGCCTCTTCCACCAAGAGAATGTGTTTCTCCTTCTTTGTTGCAAGGGCTCCATATCTGTTCATCAGGCAAACTTCTGCAGGTGGAGATGAAGAATTCTACTTGTTGCAAGAGGTCAGAACCTTCCAGCTTCCACCATCCTGGGCGTCCATGTCCTCTTTCTTCTCTAGCACTGGCTCTGGCAGTCCTTTCTCCACAGTCCTAGAGGCCTCCTTCAGCATCAAATTGATAAAGTCCTCATGGTGAAGGATGCTTCAAAGCCTCCCTACCTCTTCCTGTAGCTCCCTTGCCTTCTCCTTAAGGGACATCACCAGGAGGCACCACTCACATCTCAGGCACTCCACCAGCTGGCTGTCACTGGAAGGAACCTGAAAGCTGCTGTCTCCATGGCACCAAATCAGGACCTGGGTGGAAGCCTAGACTGTTAGTGGTCCTGCCTGGACAGACCTCACAGATACAAACAAAGGGAGACCTGGTAATGGCAGTGGCTTTGGCATTGCAATGTCCTCCACACATCTCTCTGGGACTCTTACATCTACTGCCTCCATCTTTCTGCCCCTTGCCTTTTAAAAATTTCTTTCAATTAATTTATGTAGAATAATGCTTACAGTATATAAAATCAATTCTAGCTTTTTAAAACTCAGTTTTATGCTGCTAGGTGTAGTGCATAGCTAACTTAAAGTCATGTTGAAGACAGCATTCCCAATCAATCCGTATTCTCTTACATTTTGAAACACTCACTTCCACTGACATGTGTTATATAGAGATGCACTGATACATTGGTCCTGTATCAAATAGGTACTGATATAAGGAAAATTGACAGCATCAGCAATCAGCTTTTTTGGGTGATATGGCCAATAATGTGGTTGATAAATGTCCCATGCACACATACAGTCCAGCTGGTAAGTCTGTTGTGAGGGAAGGCGCGGGGGAGGGAAGGAGTGTGGGGTTCCAGATCGAGGCCCCAGTGGTGAGGGAGGGAGTAGGGCTGGTGCTGGTGCTGGTGCTGGTGCTGGTGCTGGTGCTGGTGCTGGTGCTGGTGCTGGGGCAGGGGCAGGGGCAGGTACTGCCCAGCAGCAGTGGGGTATGGCATGGGAAGGAGCCATGAGTGGCTCATTCAGGAGGTGTGGGGGGTGGCTCCTGCTGCTACATGCACTCCAGGAGGGCATGGGGGGCATGTGCCCCCAGATCTGCATGCGAGGCGAGGGCAGGCTGCTGCTGTGGGCTGAGGCCAGGACTGTGCCGGGCTCTTTCCAGGGTGGGCTAGGCCAGGCTATGCTCTGGGAGAGCAGTGGTGGCACTGGGAAGGGGGGCAATGAAGGGGGCTGCAGGCTCCCCAAAATTCACCGTAGGCTCCCCAACCCTCCTTCCCAGTACTGCTGCCTCCTGACCAGAGCGGAGCCTGGCCCAGCCCCCAGCAGAAAGAACCTGGCACAGCCTAGGCCCCAGACCACTGCAGCAGCCTGCCTTACCCCATGTGTAGATCCAGGAGTGCACACCCCATGCCCTCTCAGGGTGTGCATAGCAGAGGGAGTCACCCCCACCCTCCCCACACACACACACCCTGGATTCATAGATTCATAGATTGTTAAGGGCTGGAAGGGACCTCACAAAATCATTGGGTCCAGCCCCCCTGTACCAGGCAAGAAAGACAACCGGGGTCAAGTGACCCCAGTGAGGTGACCGTCCAGTCCCCTCTTGAAGATTTGGAGGGAGTTTAGTCCAGAATCTGGACACCATAATTGTGAAGAAGTTTTTCCTACTGTTAAATCTGAAAGCATCTTCTAGGAGTTTGAGGCCATTACTCCTGGTTTTCCCCAAGGGTGCCCTGGTGAAAAGTTGTTTGCTGAACCCTTGATGTTTTCCCCTGATATAGCAGTAAGTTGCTACCAAGACCCCTCTCAGCCTTCTCTTCTTTAGGCTGAAGAGACCCAAGTCCCTCAGCCTTTCCTTGTATGGCTTGCCTTGCAAGTCTCTAGTCATAAGGGTGGCTCTTTTCTGGACTCCCTCAAGCTTTTCTATGTCCTTGTTGAAGTGCAGTGCCCAGAACTGGATGTAGTTCTCTGGCTGTGGTCTCACCAATGCTGAGTAAAGCTGAAGAGTCACTTCCTTGGTTTCACTTGAAATGCATCAGTTAATGCATGCCAGAGTATTGTTTGCCCTGCTGGCTACAGCATTGCACTGACAGCTCATGTTCATACTATGGTCTCTTATTACCCCAGGTTTCTTTCAGTCATGGTACTAGTCAATTTGGCAACACCGAGCCTATAAGTATGTTGTGGATTGTTTGTCTCCCAGATGCAACACTTTACATTTCTCAATGTTGAACTTCATCAGGTTCTGGTCCACCCAACTTGCCAGCCTGTTTAGGTCCACCTGTATCTGCAGTCTATCTTCAAGCACGACCAAGCTTCCTCATAACTTGGTGTCATCTGCAAACTCGGCCAGTGAGCTCTTTACCCCAACATTCAAATCATTGATAAAAATGTTGTAAAGAACTGGAGCAAGCAGTGATCCCTGAGGGACACCATTGGCCACTTCTCATCAGGATGACACAGATCCATTCATTAGGACTCTCTGGGTCCTACCCCATAGCCAGCTTCCTACCCACCTAACTGTTGAGCAGTTAAGCCTGTAATTCTCCAATTTCCCCATGAAAACATCATTGGATACCATATCAAAGGCCTTTTGGAAATCTAGGTATACAACCTCCTCTCTCTTATCCAGGTGGCAACTTACCTGGTCGTAGGAGATGGGATTAGTAAGACAAGACCTGCCTGCCCCTTCCCCCTCAACAGACTTACCAGCCAGACACTGCACTCCAAGCTGCTGGAGCTCATATCAGCAATTGGATTGGTATCAGCCAATATGGCTCGGTAAATATTGGCTCTTGGTATTGGCCTAAAAAATCTCTATTGGGGCATCCCTACTGTTATAGTATGGTGGCAGAATCAACTTTCCGTGCATGCTAATCTACCAACCTAGTAGGTCAGCTCCTTTTCTTTAGTACATAAAATACATGTAGTCTCAGCTAAAAGGTTTTACAATTTCCCTGATTCTGATTTCACAAGGTTGTTCAGGAGTGTGCCTAGTGATAGCAGTGAACTAGATCCTTATCAGGTAAATTGGCATAGCTCTTCTGATGATGGTGCTATGCCAATTTGCACTAGCCAAGGAATGGATCCAGTGTATTTACATGAAAATAAAATGGGTGTGTGATTGGAATTCAACCTTTTACATGTGTCACAAATGATTCAGGACTTTAGGTATGAAATCTGTAAAGTGAAATTGGACTGAGCACAAAGAGCAAAATTCATGCTACAGGCTGGGTTGTTTTTTTTATTTTATGTGAAATTTGTACAGACCTGGAAAGTAAAGATCTGGGTTTATCCACAGAGAAGTATGGCAACACACATTTATCTTTACCCACATCTTTGATACCACCCTGTCTCCCACTACATAGTGGAAGTGAGCATAGAATTCAGTCTTTGGGGTAAAAAAGGCAAAAGAAGGGATTTTGGTGAGACGATCTGATTGTGATTAAATATTAGAAGGCATGCTTTTATTTCTGGATGTATCCTACAGATATTAGGGGCTGCTTACCCCCATGTACTATTCCCCTACAGCTGGAATACTTTGAGGACTTAGGGTGGAGGACTGTTAACTCTGCAGCTTGCTCTAAGGAAGCTGTGTTCATGATTTTTAGGATATGTAGCATGGCCATTAGTAGAGCTGTTTGGAAAATAAAATTTCTTTCTCATGGGGAGAGTCAATAGATTAACTTTTTTTTCCACCTCAATATAGGATAAACAAATGTCCACATATGAAATGCTATGTTCAGTTTGGTTTACCCATCTCAAGAAGGATTAGTAGAAATAGAAAACGTTGGGAAGGTAGTGATGAACATGATTTGAGGGATACAGCAGATCCCCTAAAAAGAGAGACTGAAAAGTTCAGGACAGTTCAGTTTAGTGAGAAGTAAAGTTCTACACAATAATGAATGGTTTAAAGAACAAGAACAAGGAGAGATGCAACACCCTTCAATGGGTTAAAAGGAAATCATGTTTTTTACACAAAACATTATTAACCTGTGGAGCTCAGTGCCACATGATAATACTAAGTCCAAAGTCCTGGCAATATTAAAAGAAAATGTAGAGATTTATGACTAGTGAGAATCATGCAAAACAATATTAGACAGAACATAATATTTTCAAGACTGTAAGCCCTCTGGTTTCAGACCATAAACTAATCAGTAATAGAGTTTCAAAAGAGATTTTAATTCCATATAGATTTTTTCCTAAACTTTTTTCTAAAACTTTCCTATGAAGTATCTACTATTGGTCACTAGCAGAGACATATATTAATCTAGATGGACCACTACTTTGATCACAACCAGATTCAGGGCACCATTGTGCTAGGAACAGCACATGTGCAAAGGAGATTTCTTCCACCTCAAAGAGCTTACAGTGTAAATAGACAAGACAGAAAAACCTAGGAAAGGAAAGATAGGCATAGGGAAAAATTATCTGCTCAGCATCAACTAGTAAAACTGGAACCATCTCTCCTTGTTCCTGGTCTGGCACATAATTCACAAGATCATACAGTCTCCAGTGAAACTGAAGTGCAGACCATGATTAAGTAGTTTTTTTGAAACACAGGTTTAATTACCCTATGGATGTGACTACTGCAGGAAGCTTCTCAGTCAAATATTGTAGTCAAGCAAGACAGAAGAAGGGTTAGATATTTAGATGAACAGGAACATTTGTAGCTGTGGTAGCTATACTAGGTCAAAAAGTTACAAGGAATATCAAATCTCATGCTCAAAGGTGTAAGCTGATCGCCTATAGGGAGGAAGAAGGAATTTACTTCCCCATCCCCCGGTCATGTATTATACTGTGCAATTGGCCATAACTAAGGCTCTCTGCCTTCCTCTGAAGAATCTGGTATAAGCCACAGCTAAAGGTAGGATTCTGTACCAGATGAACAAATGTTGTGTTTTGTCATAGAAATGTTTGTGTTTATGAAATCTGAGTGGTGTTATTGGCCACAGATGGATTACCAGGCTAATAGCCAATTGTAGCTCCATTCAGGTGGTGCTCTCTTTCTTTGCTCTGGGGGATGAAACATAAATCAGCAACAGAGGAGCTCAGGTTAGCGTGCGTGAGACTTTGAAGTGAGTATTAGGAAGTGCTGCTCCAAGATAAACTTTTACCGGAGTATCGACATCTGGAGGTTTCCAATCCATCATTTAAATAAGAACAAAACAAAACCAAGAGCCAGCCAATTTAGCTTGGTGGAATGCATTCAAAATAAAACCAAAATGACCACAGCAGAGGGAATTGCTAGCATTCACTGAGAGAGGAAGAAGGAACTTGAAGCACTCTACCAGCAAGAGAAAAAAATCTGAATCTATTATAGCAGGGAGTACTATTATTTCTCAGCTTAGTCTTCCAGATTAAAATGGGCTGGATACAGAACACATCAAAAGTTCAGATATGATGTGGGGATGGGGCTGTTCAGATATGATGATCTTGTTTCCTAAATTTGGATGAACAAGTATATTTTAATCTCATCCTCAGTTATGCTTAGGGGTCGATTTCACAATTTCACATTAGTATGTACAGAGCAGCTTTCAATTTCCTTTGAGGTGCAATTCCAAGCAGGAATACTAAACTATCCCTCTGTGGGTCATAGCCATGAATACCTAAGAAATAATTCCCCCCTCAACTCCGTTGGGATCTGCTTTTACTCAGAGATAAAATCTAGAGATTTTACATTAGGAACTGCTGAGCAGATATTTTTCACAAAGTGTCCTGCAATCATTTGCCTACTAATCCAACTGTCCCCAAGTCATTTGGTACCCAGAGCCTATCGTAAAGCTCCTCTGTTGGCTCAGTCTTGACAAGATTACTTTGGAGCAAGCTGATGTACTTCCTTGAAGCTCCCCCCTGGGGTTTCCTATTTTATTACCCTTCCTCATCACAATCTCTAAGCATCAAGCAACAGTAAAGCACTTATCCTTATTGTCAGATAGGAGAATATCTCCATTTTACAGACAGGGAAGT
>NW_017728951.1:35747868-35750311 GCF_001723895.1 Crocodylus porosus | reverse complement strand
CCCTCCAGTCTATCCACAACATTCTTGAAGTGTGGGGCCCAAAACTGGACATAGTGCGTCCAGGTATAACCTCACCAGTCCAAACAGAGTAGAAGAAGTGTTTCCCTTGATTTGCATTCCTGTTAAAATAACCCAAGATGCTGTTGGGTTTTTTTGCAACAAGAGTGCACTGTTGGCTTATATTCAGCTTCTGATTCATTGTAAGGTGTGCTGTGATTTAATATCTTTATTACTTTTAACCAGAATGGGAGATTGGGATAAGTGAGCCAAGGCTGTGAGAGTTTGAAGATTATGGGAGTCAATCCCAGACTTTAAAGAGGATGCTGTAGGTGGTTGCAGGGGTTGTATCTTCTGTGTGTTGATATAACCTAAAGTAAGCATCAGGAAGTCTTTTAAATCTCAGATTACAGGCCTCCCACTTTACTGAGATTTACTCTTCATGCATAGTTTCTGTAGTTGATTTTAAATGATGATTAGGAATTTATTGGAAAGGTCAGTATGTATGATAGAGGACCAGGGAGAACAGCCAACTTGAGGCATTTCATCAGACGCATCCTGTCCAGGATTTTGTTTCCACTAGTCTCTAGAGCTGTGGAAAACTAAAAATGCTTGAACAGAAGGTTTTAAGTAGAAAAAAATCTGTGTTAATTTAGAAACAGTTGTCCCAATATCCGTACAGCTCTTAGACATCCATGGAAGCCTAGTGCTTCCATCGACAGACATAGACAGCCTGTTCCATAGCACAGCTCTGATGCAATCTCCACTAGGATAAGCTTCAGGTTCTCATCACAGAAAGCATACCTGGACAAGGTAATCCAATTTGGTTCAGACTAATCCATCTATTGTGTCTCCTATACAAATAAAGAGGTGATTTGACACAGAATACATGTGTGCAGTTCAGTGTTTATATGGCTAATGGCTGGAGGAGTGTCAAGGGGTCTTCTGGAAGGGCTAGACATTTTTAAATCTACAGGTCCAGATGCCCTCCACCCAAGGGTGTTGAGGGAGCTGGCAAGGGTCATCGCGGAGCACTTTGCCCAACTATATGAGCATTCATGGTCATCTGGCCAGGTGCTGGGTGATTGGAAACTGGCTAATGTGGTCCCAGTTTTCAAGAAAGGGAGGAAGGAGGACCCAAGTAACGACAGGCCTGTAAGCCTCACCTCAGTGCTCGGGAAGATCTTGGAGAGAATCATCAAGGAGCACATCTGTGGGGGCCAGCAGGGGAAATCATGCTCAGGGGCAACCGGCATGGGTTCATCAAAGGCAGGTCCTGCCTGACCAACCTGATTGCCTTTTATGACCAAGTAACTAAATCCTTGGATGATGGTGTCACCATGGACATAGTCTTTCTAGACTTTAAGAAGGCCTTTGACACTGTCTCTCACCCCATTCTCATCAATAAATTAAGCGACTGTGGCATTGATGCCTACACAGTTGGATGGATAAAAAATTGGCTGATGGGGTGCACCCAGAGAGTAGTGGTGGATGGGTTGTACTCAACCTGGTGAGATTTGAGCAGTGGGGTACCCCAGGGCTTGGTCCTCAGGCCCACACTGTTTAACATCTTCATCAGTGACTTGGATGAGGGGGTGGAAAGCATGCTGTCCAAGTTTGCTGATGACACTAAGATGTTGGGCGAGGTGGACACACTTGAAGGGAGAGAGAGGCTGCAACTAAATTTAGACAGACTACAAAAGTGGGCAGGTGAGAATAGGATGGGGTTCAATGTAGATAAATGCAGGCTTCTGCACCTTGGGAGAAGGAATCATTATTGACTCCAAGATGAACATGAGCTGCCAGTGCCAGACCACAGCCAGCAAGGCCAGCCATACCTTGTCATGCATCCAAAGGTGCATCTCAAGCCGGTCCAGAGAGGTGATACTCCCCCTCTATGCAACATTGGTCAGGCCGCAATTGGAGTACTGGAGTATCCGGTACTGGGAGCCGCACTTTAAAAAGGATGTGGCCAGCCTGGAGAGGGTTCAGAGGAGGGTGACCTATTTGGTGAGAGGGCAACAGGACAGGGCCTATGAGGAGAGACTGAGGAACTTGAACCTGTTCAGCTTCAGCAAGAGGAGGCTGAGTGGGGACCTGGTAGCTGCCTACAAACTCATCAGGGGAGATCAACAGCAAATAGGTAGAGCCCTTTTTTCCCCAGCACCACCTGGGGTGACGAGGAACAATGGTAATAACCTGATGGAGAATAGGGTTAGGTTAGAGATCTGAAGGCAATATTTTACGGTTAGGGTGGCCAAAATCTGGAACCACCTTCCCAGGGAAGTGTTCCTCACCCCTACCTTGGGCAAATTCAAGAGGAGGTTGTATGATCACCTGTCTGGGGTCTTGTGAACCCAGCATTCATTCCTGCCTGTGGCAGGGGGTCAGGCTAGATGATGTGTTCAAGTCCCTCATAACCCTAGCAAGCTAGCTACAAGCTACT
>NW_017728951.1:35744737-35747768 GCF_001723895.1 Crocodylus porosus | reverse complement strand
CCCCCATCTAGGGCAGTTTGTCCAGTTTTGCTTCCCGCGCCTTGCTGTTAAGATACTAGTTCTAATAATGCAGGAAGTTGCCCCTTTAATGCCCCAAAGTCTAGGGGTTTAGACATGACTCCTACCTCCCCCAGTCATGTCCCATGCCTCGCAGATGTTCTACTGCTGTTATCTACTCTATGCACCCTCCTGGTGCAGAGCTTTCCAGCTCCTGTGTCTCTACACCACTTGGGCACTGAGTCCTCTGGCGTGTGACTCTGCGCCTCACTCTCTGATACCTCTACCTCTCTCTCGGGTGTCTCTCTGCACCCCTCTCTGTCTCTCTTGGGTTTCTCTCTGTGCCTCTCCCTCTCTCTCAGACACTTCTCTGTGCCCCTCTCTCTCTCAGGTGCCTCTCTGCACCTCTCTCTCTCTCTGGGCTCTGCCCAGCTCCTGTGCCCTTTTCCCCCCGAGCACTAATGATGCTTCCGAACCTCCCCTTATAACCTCTTCCCAGTCCACCGGAGTGAACAATAACACAAATACAAGCCCCTGGGCTACAATATAACAACACTAATAGAGGCTGTGCTCTGTCTCTTTAAGAGGGTAAAACTTCCACCCTTAGGACAACACATCTCTTAGACGTGGGTACCTTAGGTCACTGGATCTTGACAATTCTTGTAGGCAGCAAAGCACGTGGCATATAGTCTCAGGCAGTTTGCTTGGGCAGAGGCTCCTTTCCTTGGCAATTGCTAGGTAGCAAATGTTTCTTCCAGCTCCAGCCCTAAGCTTATACATTCCCCAGAGCCCTGCCCCTTCCTGGTCAACTGAACACCTACAGGCCAGTGCCAATTACCTTATTAGGCCATTGCTTAAGCAACCTGTAGGCTTCTGAGTAGCCATGGTGAGGGAGGGGACAGGGACAGGGGCAGGGGCAGGGGCTCTGGCCAGGCTGCTTCTGCCCTTTACAGTAGCAGGCACATCTTGGTACTCTGCTACAGTCATCATTAAAATCTCTGTTAGGCAGAAGGTAACGCAGTCTCTTAAAGATAGCTTCTTTATAGCAGATTATTGATGTAACTATGATTATGTTATGATTCCTGTAGGGGTGCACCGATAGTGATTTTTGGGGATGAGATCTGATTTTTAAGGAGGCGTATTGGCCATTACCGATCTGGTTTCTGATACAGCATGGAGAGCTTCCTCCAGCTGGTAAGTCCGTTGTGCCATTGTGCTGGAAGGGGAGGGGGGAGGCAAGGGACATGGGGGGCAGATCAACTCCTCCCCCTCAGTGAGGGAGGGGACACTGGTAGGCACTGCCCATCTGGGGCAGGGAAGGGCAGGGCAGGGTGGGGAGAGGCGCAGGATGGAGCCACAGCTCATCAGGGGGGCAGCTCCTGCAGCTGCTGTGCTTCCTCAGGAGGGTCTGGGGGGGATGTTTGCCTCACAGGCCTGCGCAGGGTGGGGTGGGGTGGGCATATTGCAGCTGCTGGCTGGAGCTGTGGCTGCACCAGGGTCTTCTTGCTGGGAGCTGGGCTCAGGGCAGGGGCTATGGAGGGGGCTGCAGCCACCCCAAATTTCACCATAGCTCCTTCCCAGCACTGCCACTGCACAGCCAGTGCATCCCTGACTCTTCCTGGCTCAACCCCCACCTCCTCCCACATGCCAGAAAGATCTGGGGCTGCACTAGGTGTGCAGCAGTGGTGGCGGTATTGGGAGGGAGCTACAGAAAAATTGGGGGTGGCTGCAGCCACCTCCGTAGCCCATGCCCAGAGCCCGGATTCCGGTGAGAAAATCCTGGCACAGCCCCAGCTTCAGTCCACAGCTGCAGCTCACCCACCCTGCACAGACCCAGGGAGCACATGCTCCACCCATGCCTTCCCAGGGTATGCACAGCTGCAGGAGCTCTGCCCCCCATTGAGCCATGGATCCACCCTGCACCCTGCCCCACCCTGGCTCAGCATCACCTGCCCCTGCCCCTGCCCCTGCCCCTGTCCCCTCCCTCACCAAGGGAGGGGGGCTGATCTGCCCCCCAACACACATCTTCCCTCCCCCCTACCCTTCTACCACAACAAATTTACCAGCTGAAGGCAGCCCTCTATGTTGCCGGACTGTGCTTCCCAATGCCTGAGTGCTAGCTGCACACATGCACAGGCATTTATCAGCCTACTCAATGGCCCCATTGGGCTAATTTCTGATACAGCCAATTTTCTTTACATCGGTACCAAGCTGATATTGTATTGGTGCATCACTAGTTTCCTGGGACCATAATACAAACAGAATTTTAAAAAAATGGTGTGACACAGGGACAGAGCAATTAAATGCATATTTTCCAAATATTATTTTGAAAAATGCAAGAGCTGTCCAAAATCTAGAGGGTTTTTCACTGCATCACATTATATAACATGAAGAGAATGCCTGGGTGTGCTGATAAAATCTGTGTTTTTAATATCTGAGGAGCCAAAGCTCATCAGCTGCTGTGAGGTGAAAATGTAGTGAAGACAAGGCATTTTAATATTACCATGAGGTAAATTCACCATAGTCAGCCCGCATACCTGCCTGGAGCTGTTCAAACCAAGTTTATCTTGAAGTAGAACCAGTGTTTACTCTCTGCTATGTTCTACCTCAAGATATTTGATGAAGTTTAGTTACCCTTAAGTTAAATACACAGCTCTTTAATCACTGAAGACAATTCCTAAAACTCATACCAACTCAAGACTTTGCATATTTATCAACAAAGGTGAGCATCCTACAAGGGGAAAGGGCAAAACACAGTCCCTCCTACCTCTTAGAGGGAGAGGGATCATGGTCCAGTACATAAAGCACCAGGATAGGAATCAGAGAAACTACAGATAGTCACATCTGACATCTACTTAATTGTGTGCTTTTGAGTGCAGAATGTAGCCACATAGATTTCATAGATTTCATAGACATTAGGGCTGGAAGGCACCTCAGAACATCATCAAGTCCAGCTCCCCACCCAAAAGGCAGAAAGTCAACTCAGGTCATAGGATCCCAGCAAGATAAGCATCCAATTTGCTCTTGAAGGTGT
>NW_017728951.1:35723087-35744637 GCF_001723895.1 Crocodylus porosus | reverse complement strand
GGGTGTAGATTGTCAGGACCAGCTGACTTGAAGGTATCCAGCTTCTCAAGGTGTTCCTTCACGAGGTCAGCATTAATGGAGGGCAGGGGATCTCCCTCACCTGGACCTCCCTGCCCCGTTGTGGGCATGGGCATCCCATGGGACTAATAAAAGACTGACACAAAGTACCCACTTAATAGGTTAGCTTTTTCCTGGGGGTCAGTTGTCAGTTGCCCTATCTGGTTCAGCAAGGGTCCAACATATGTTATCTAGATCATCAATTTTCAACCTGTGGTCCACAAACCTCTGGGGGGGTCCCCAGACTATGTCTAATAGGTCCACAAAAGATCACTATGATCAAGCAAAAGTATATGAATATCCATACTTACAATTCAAATGGGTCCACACCTCCATTAAAAAAATTTTAGGGGTCCACAAATGAGAAAAGGTTGAAAACCACTGATGTAGGTGTAAAGTGACCAACTGCAGCACATTCCTGAATTTGGGGATATTCTCTAGTTCCCAAAGAATGCATGAAATAGGAGTTTTGTCCTGACACTGAAAAACTGATGCTAAATTGATACCCTCCCTGCCCTATGGACATGGCTGTAGGTTTGCCTCTGGTTTGGGAGTCAGATGCAGACCACCTAGTGAATCTACACATGAAGTTAATGCACAGCAATAACCTCTGGAGCAGTTTGAGCCAGAGTAAACTACTCCCAGGTGCAGTGTCTACATGTGTGCCCAGGACAGTAATAATTTGAGCCAGGGTAGAGCAAGCCCAGGCTGGCAGGGAGCACAGGGGATCAGTCCTGGGCTCCAGGTGGCAGCACTGGGGAGCAGAGGGGCTGGCTGGGGCATGAGGATGCTGAAAGTGTAGAGCCATGTGGCTAGGTGGCAGGTAGGAGTCTGGCTTCCAGCTGGCTGGGCTGACTGAGCACAATTTACACCTGTGGTCAGTATCTACACATGCACTTAATCACAGTAAATTATACTGCTGTAAGATAGTATTGTCCCCAACAGTACTATTTTACATCAGTACAAGTTAGTTTACTATGGCTTAATACCATTTTGTGTAGGCGGTGCCACTTTACTCTGCAGCTAATTAGTCTACTCCACAGTAAAGCAAATGTGAAGACACAACCTTCTGCCTAATACGAATTTTTTGTTCACCAGAAGTGGATTGCTCTATGTGTGCAGGTACTTGTGAAACCTCTATTATAATTAGTTTCTGTGATTTGGTGGGTTCTTCATTTTACAGATGGTGAAATAGGGCACAGAAGGTCAAATGTCCTACATTTCAAAGTGACTGGAACTTTTGTTTGCTTAGAAATGGTAAAGTAGTAATTTTGACAATGTAGGTCTAAGTGGCCTGCCCATGGTGACACAGGGAGCTCTCAGAAGAGCTGGACACTGATTGCAGATCATCTGCATCTAAGGCCATGGCCTGCCTACAAAACCGACCTTCCTCCCTTTGCTCATGTGTAGACTCAAGACAATACCTGCCTATTCCCTTATAAAAATAATCTGGCATAGATCACTAATATCTGCAATGTGCTTTAACATCCTTGAGCAGAAGGTAGCAAGAAAAATCACAACGTTATTTTTCAAGCTAGTTTTCTCAAAAATCAAGAGAAGAACTTTGGCGCCAAGGTTAAACTTGTATGTGTTTATGGCTGATTTTTAAAACCTGGAAAAAATGCAAATTGGCAAGCTCTTGGTGTTAGTATCAGCAGTGAAAATGACACTCCCATAATAGATTCCTGGGGTAGTGGCATCAGGTTACAATTTTCATGGAGCGTTGGGAAAAATCTGTAAAATGTACAGGACCTGACTGGCTGAATGAATTTTCATGGAATCTGACATTCTATACCGTGGAAGTTATTCAGAGTTCCTGGGGAGTGTCAGTAGAGTGTGGTGAATTGGCATTGTAAAAATCCATCATTATTTGAGACCAAACTGAAGAGAAGAAAGAGCCCATAAGCTGTATTTGTGCCTTCTGCTTCTGCATTTTTGACAATATTATGAAAAGCAGGGTAATAGTGCTCTGCTTCACTGAGAAACAGAAATGGCAGAACTATTGGCAGTAGTATGTAACCTCTCATTACAAATGGCCTCTGCTGCCAGCAAAACAACATAACACCCATCTTCAAAAAGGTCTCCAGAGGTGTTCCTGGGAACTACAGAGAAGTGAGTCTCACTTTCATCCCTGAAGCGTTGGTAGAATCTATAATAAAGAATAAAATCAGCAGGCACATGGCAGGCAAATATGATCTGCTGGGGAAGAGTCAGCATGTTTTTTGGAAAGGAAAATCCAGCCTCACTGATATTGTGGCGTTCTTTGAGGGTGTTAACAAGAGCATGGACAAGGGGAATGCAATTAACATATTTGGACTTTTGAAAAGCTTTCAACAAGGTCCCTCAGCAAAAGCTTTTTAAAAATTGAGTTCCCACAAGATTGGAGGGAAGGTTCTTTCAAGGATTGACAGCTAGTTCAAAGACAAGAATGGAAAGGTAGTGATTACTTGGTGGTTACTAAAAGGTTACTTTTCATGATGGAGGGAGGTCAAAATTGGGGTCTGTGCTGAGCCCAGCTTTATTCTACATTTTCATCAATGATCTGGAAGTGAAGGCACAGAGTGAACTCTCCAAGTTTTCAAATAATACCAAATTATTTTTGGTAGTGAAATCCCAGACTGATGGAGAGGAGCTGCAGAAAGATCCCACAAAGTTAAATGAGTGGGCAAAAAAATGGCAGATGAACTACAATGTCAAGAAGTGGAAGGTAATGCACCTGGGGAAAAATAACCCCAACTATATGTACACAATGCTAGGTTCTGAACTAGCTGTCTCAGGAAAGAGACACTGAGGTCAACCAAAGAAACACCAATAAAAAGTTAGGCATCATTAAGAAGGGATTTGAAAACAAATCAGAAAACATCATCATGTCATGGTACAAGTCCATGGTGCATCCAAAGCTTGAATGCTGTGTGCAGTTCTGGTCTCCACCGTTCAAAAAGAATGTAGTAGAATTAGGTAAGATAAAAAGAGGTGGGGGTGATTAAACATCATCCATTAACATTGGCCTCAGTGTCAGCCTCTGGTCAGATCCAACTTGTCAGTTCTTATACATGTAACCAGAGAAGGGCATTGGGAAATGGGAAAGGAGAGCTTGAGCCATTATGGCCTAGTATGTAGGGCACTGGGTTGGGATTTGGAGATAAGGCTTCTATTCTGAGATCACACTGGCCTCTTGTGTGACTTCTCTTTCTCTTGCTTCAGTTTTTCCTTCCACCACTCCATTCTCCATTCTGTTTAAGCATCAAGTTCTCTGTGACAGGGACTCTCTTATGTGGTTGTGCAGTTTTCAGCATAATGGGACTCCTACTTCATTTACCATAACTTTGATATTCATAATTCATTTTAATTTCTCAATCTTATATTCTCTTTTCTCAGAACAGTTAATTCCCAGCTTTTTGTATTGCAATGAATTTCAGCCAAAAAATAAGAGAATAAACCTTTAAACAAAAAGTGATGTTATGTTCCAAGAACAACTTACAAGATTTCATAAAAATGTTTATCCTGTGATCAAAATTCAAGTAAGAAAACAGCTTTCCTTCTATTCCACATCACTAAAGCTTATTATAATAATAATGCAATCATTTAAAAAAATACCAAAAACCTTCTGTGCTCACATATTTCATCTCCTTGCCAAAAAGGAAACTACATAATTGTATTAAAAGAAAAGAAAAAAAGCCCAAACACTACAACAATCTCAAGTTTTTCTCTTTTATTTTCATCCAGAACCGTAGAAAATGTGTGGAAAAGTTACAGTGCCATTTTCTGCTATGGTCAGCACTTTTTATGTGCTCATGTATTATGGGATGTTTCAAATTGTCTTTGTGAGTAAGCAGCCTTCTATTTTCCATTACTTGGATTGTTTACTCATACCAAAAGAGGAAAATTCCCTACTATGATAAAAACATCATATGCCAAAACTGTGGCTTATGGTCATGGGGTCAGACACGGGTGATAGAATAGGTCCAGCTGTTTTAGCTGATTAGCACCTACATGTAAGAATAGGTATTTTTTTTCTCCTGGCTTATAGCTTCCCATGCTATACTGAGGGCAAGATCCCAGCTGTATCTAAGTCAGTAGAAGTTAAGTTATTAATTTCAATGGGGCTAAGGTTTCACTCTAAGATTTTGCTGTTTTAGGTCAACAGTATTCATTTTCAATTCTGAGGCAGAAAAACTTCTGTTCTTGATGAATAAACTCAGAAAAAAGTAAGCGTGGCTATGAAAAACAGGATTTCTCTGATCACTGGTTCTGCAATTCCAAATAATCAACAGACCTAAGTCCAACTCCAGTGGTGTACCCAAGGCTACTCACTCATCTAGAGGCAGATGTGTAAGTGGCATTTGGTGTTAAGCAGCTCTAGATCCTATTCCCACCATGCAACTAGACCTGCATTCTGAGCTTGCTTATGCTTAGAAGGCATCCACTGTGGCCATTTACACTCTGTTCCACTTCAAAAAATGTAATCTGTTTAAGCTCCTGAGATTTTAGCCAGAGAGAATCCATAACTTACAATAACTGTTAACTAGATACCCCATGCAGTGTTGCTTGCATGACAATCCAATGAACCAATTTTTGCTTGAGATCACACTTTATTGAACTTCAACAGCTTCACAACACTCCTGCAAACACAAAATCCTGAAGCATATCACGCTTTCTTACTGTAAGAGCTTTACAACACTTTGATATACACAACATTCCTGGTTTTGTTACTCAAGTCAGTAGTCACTGCAAATCGGATGTTTTCTGGGTGGGAGATTATGGAAGCAGCCACATATAATTGTCCATGGGTGAATACAGGATCCCAAAGGAACACTCCTACTCTTTTTCATGTTTGCCCCTGGGCTTTATTGATGGTCATGCTAAATGCCACCAGCACAGGGAACTGCTGACATGTCCAAGTGAATGAAAATGTGTCATCAGATGGCTCCAGTGTTATCCAAAGAATTAGTACTGTTCTTTCTGATCCAACAATTATTGCCTCAAGTAATCTGCTGTTAATGACGGATTGCACCAATAGCCATGCGCCATTGTACAGACCATCCTTAGGGGCAAGGTTTTGCAGAAGCATGATGAACACCCCAGGCTTAGGGTGGAGCTGATGTGGAGGCAAAGCTGACACCTCCATGGAATTCAGGTACTCAGTTGGCACAGCCATAACACTTTCATTCTCTGAAAGAGTATCTGCACTTGTACAGATGCATTCTTGACCTGGAAATTTTGCCACAATAACATTGTTGATCTCCTGTACAACGGACTATTGTGGCGCCAAAATAGCTCTTTCAGACGTCCATCCTGGATTTTGATATTATCCAATAGATTTGGAAATGTCCATTCTATCATTGCTGAAAGATCCAGAGACATGCAGAGCTCAGAGGGCAGGGTAATGATTTTGTCAATATTTGGAACTTGGCCATTTCTCAGATCCAAATTGCCTCATGGCCACAGATAGTTTCAGTTTCATAGTCTATGAAACTATGAAATTATGAAACTATCTGTGGCCATAAGGCATTTTTCACAACAGGCAGGATTTGCCAAATATCACCCCCAAGCACTATTTCCTTGCCACCAAAAGGTAAATTGCTCTGCAGTAAATCTCACAGTGTCCTTTCTACAGCATGTACCAATGAGCCATTGGTGCTTCATCCCAGATGATGATGACTGCTTCTCAAATCAGACTGTGCTGATATGTTGCAGGTGCTGGTTTTCAACACATTCAGAGGTACCTTGAACTTTGAGTGCACAGTCCTGCCTCCCATAAGCATGGTAGCAGCAATTCCACTGGATGCCACAGCCAGTGCAATCTTCCATCCCCGCGCATTGATGAAAGAATCATGTTGAAGCAGAATGTTTTTCCTGTACCACCAGGTGCATCAACATGTGCACAAAGTGGCTCTTGATTCTCCACTGCATTCAAGATTGCATCCACCATTTGTTGCTGAGTTAGAAACATACATGGCAGTTAATCTTGAGCAATTTGGTGTTGCTCCTGCCAGTTATAGTACAGTTCCTCTGCTAATGCATTTGACAGCTGTTGAGTGGGGATGTCTTCCAAGAACAAGTAAAGCATAAGAATACATATGCCCCATGCAGCATTGCCCTGTGCAGCATCTTCCCAGAGCAAGGCGTGAGAAGACAAATATGTAAGGGTCTCTTACCCAACTCCCTCTCTGAACAATTTCATCTATCACAGTGAGGCTTCATACTTACAGAGCAGGCACACAGTACAGGTAATAGTATACAGAAGCTCAAGGAGGACCCAACTACCTTTCTGTCCAATATCCTAGTATTCAGTGGACTAGAAGCTAACCAACAGGCCCTGTGACTGATAGGGCCAAAACTACCCTCCTCTTGAAGCTGGCTTGCTGAACTGCCAAGAGCAGATATAAAGGGGCAGAGGGACAAGCCATTAGAGGTAGTCTTGTTCTGTGGCCTAATGGCATGGGCACTATTTTGAAAGTAGTGAATTAGGAGCAGAAGTCCTACTATGGAGCCATGTGGTTGTGGCAGGTGCTTTTGAAACTCATCCTATAATTCCACAAAGGATACCAGCAGGATATGTCCTACTCCTGGGGTTTTCCAGAGAATTTTTCAAAAGTAGCCCTATTTCTTAAGCCTATGCGAAACAGTACCAATTAATTTTTACTTCCATTTCAACATTTCGATGGGACAGTGTTTTGTTTCGAGTTTCGTTTTGTTTTGAAACCACTGTTCCATTTCATTTTGTCAAAACTGTTTTGCTGTTTCGACACTTTCAACATTTTGCCCATAGGCTATAATGGGGAACCACGAAACTGCCTATAATTTTTTCAGTTCTTGCCTGATTTGGATGGAACTTGCAGGGACAGTATCTCCTTCTGAGGCCATGAAGCCTGCCAAGTTTCAAGGACAGAGATGCAGGGGGTTCTGGGAAACTGCACCTCAAATTTTTTAAAGGAAAACTTGTGTCACATGTGTATGTTAAGGCACAGCAGGGTGAAAACTGTAGAGATGCTAGCCTGTGTTGAGGCCACAAAGCCTGCCAGGTTTCAAGGAGACAGATCCAGCAGTTACTGGGAAACTTCACATCAAACTACTGACAAGCAAAACTCATGTCACGTGTGTGTGTGAAGGCACAGAAGAGTGAAAACTGCAGGCATGGTAGCCCCTGATGAGGCCATGAAGCCTGCAAGCTTTCAAGGACAGAGGTGCAGGGGTTTCTGGGAAACTGAATCTCAAGCTCCTGACAAGCAAAACTTGTGACATGGGTGACAGAAGGCAGGACAGTTCAAACAAGCTACCTTTTATGCTGTTTTTCCATCCCTCCCCCAGAACACTGGAATTGGAAGGGACCTCAGGGAAGGATCACAGTCACTAGCTAGCTACACAGTCAATGAGAGTGGTCCTTCCCCTCTCTTCCCCCTCCCTCCCTTACTTGGTGTTTCCCTGCAGGCAAGCCTTGCTTGAGTTTCAAAACTCTCAAAACGTTTTGACTGCCCTCATTTCATTTCAAGGCTGTTTTGAAGCCCTTCATTTTGTTTTGATTTCACTGTTTCAAGCTGGTGAAATTTTGCACAGCTCTACTATTTCTGCACATAAGAAGATAATAAAAGTGAAGAGTGAGAGGCAGCAGGACAGCACTTTTGCTGCTTTCTGTTAGAACTCCATTTGTTGCTTTGTCCTTTAAATAGCATATGGGAAGTGGCTGGAAGCTGAAGAAAGATGCATTCTGACCGTAGTACCAGTTTTTTAAGAAATTAGCGTTATGTGTAGTGGGTAACTTTAACTGAATTTGTTAGGAGTAAGAACTTGCAGCCAGCTTAAGGCCTTCCGGGATCTGCCATGCTCCAAAATATAAACCCACTACCCTGAGTTGATCTCTGCCTGCTCCAGCCATTACTGGTCCACATTGTCTTTTGGATCTCTGACTTGTCAAGTCCTTCCTTCCTTGTTCCAATGTTATCTTAGCCTCAGTCCTTGCCTTGGTAACTTTTCCCTGGTTCTTCATCTTGGTTCTGGTCTCTATGCTCTCAGATATTGGCCCCTGATTTTAGCTCTCTGCTTCTTCTGTTGCCCTTCAGCCCTGCTCTCCAGGTCTGTGATCAGGTCTTTACCAGGGAGGAGAGCAGGGCTGAAGATGAAGAACCAGGGAAAAGTACATGCTGGAGGCTCATCAGCCAGGGTAGGGCTGCCAGTTAGAGCCTCTGTCAAATTTTGCCAGCTGAGCAATTAGTCTGGGCTGGACCCTGTTGGGGCTCCTGACAGCTGGATTGATTTTGACAATCTCATAGGCAAGCTGCACACAGCCTTGAGGACTTTCTAACTCTCTTCTTAGATACATAACAGTTCCTGGAGCTTCAGACTAATGCATGCAGCAAGCAAGAGGCATATACACCATAGATTTTAAGTTCAGAATGATCATTTAGTCCAGTTTTCAATGTAACATAATCATGGAGGCTTTCACCTCATCATGCCCACATCAAGTGATTAGCTTCTGGTTGAGTTATAACTTGTCCTTTTGCAAGAACTTGGGTCTTGCTTTAAACATTTAAAGTGACAGATAATCCACCACACCCTTAAATAAATTATTCCAATGGTTAGTTCTCCTCTCTGCTACTTTTGTGCACCTTATTTCAGCTAATAAATAGCATGAGCTTGGCCTGTGTTGTGGAGAGTGGACTTTGTTGATAAGGTGTAGGATGTTTTTAGTCTCTGGATGTGGACTTGGAGGGCAAAGGTCCTTCCAAGGGCTGACCAGGTAAATGTTAGGGTGGTCAGGCACCTCCTTCCAGTGATTTATGTTCAGCATTCACCAGAGATACAATATCTACTTCAGGCAGCCTAACCTGCAGCAACTGCCCCCAGACCGTTTGTTTGAGATGTGAAGATATAGAAACATATACCTGGGAAGTTTCAAGGAAAAAGGAGGTACACTGTGCAAGAAGGAGGGAAACATCTTCTGGAAAATGCTCCAAATCCTTTGCAAATAGGGTACAGATCCTAACAGCTACACAGTAAGAGAGAGGGGAGGAGCAGGGAAAAGAGCCTAAAAAAGAAGGGCTGGAAGTGGTAGAAGAGACCCTGGAAGACAGAAAGAAGGAGAGAGAAGAGGAGGGCCCAGGGGTACCTGTGGAGAAGGTGAGAAAACTGGGGAAAGAGAAGAGCATGGCAAACCAGGAGAAGGATGAGCTGGGCTATGAGGAAAAAAGGTGGCTGAATGGCAGATAAAGAGAAAAAAACGGGTAGAAAGAAAGTAAAGAAACCAAAAATGATGGAGGGGAAGGAGGGTTCCAGCAAGGAGCCTGACTTCTCCCCCTTATCAGAGATATCCTCAGCTTGGAGTTCCTAGTTGGCCACTGGGTAGAGCAGCAGGATAGTGGAGGGCCCTTTAGACTGTAAGGAAATTAAGCATTTTAAGGTGAGGGGAATGTGTACGGGGGAGGAGGAAGATAATTTCAGTATTAGCAGTGATGCAGAAGTATAAGAGGATGTCTTTTATTGTGTTTTTAGCAATGGCAGTGACAGTATGTTCCTGAATTTGCAATAGTGTTTCTCACGAGAAATGTGATTCCCCCGGTGTACCTAGATGATGCTAGATTTGAGAAGAGTTGAATATGGGGGTTGTCTTGGACTAAGGCTATACATTACACCTAAAACAGTTTAAGTGATCAGAAACTGGTTTAAATCTGTAACAGAACAAATGTTCCATCCACATAAACCAGTTTGAAAATGGCCGAACCAGTTTGAGATAAACCTGGTTGAATGTAGTATCAGACTTAACTGATTTGGGTCAAACCAGTTTATGCAATGTTTGTCCCAGACCCCTTGCTGATTTAAGTTAAATCAGACTCCCCCAGCATCCTGGCATGCTCTCTGGGCTGGGTGGGGCTCTCTGCTCCACAGCAGGGCTGGCCCCTGTGACAGAGACTGCAGGCATCTGCCTGGCTTCTGCTCCCCACTCCTCCCATCTAAGCAGGGATTACCCCATCCCCTCTGCCTTACACAGACACCTCTGAGCATTAGCTAGCATACCACAATGCTGGCTATGGTCTGTGATGTGGCAGAAGGGACAAAGGCAGAATCGACAGGTAGCTGGTCATGTCCTTCTGTTGTTTTCTTAATGGGGTGGTAAACACTGTGTTATCAATTCTTTGCTGGGCTGGTCAGGGGGCTCCCTAATCAGACTGTCCTGATGGGACCTGGCCATGCCCCCCCCCAGCTCAGCACTAACGAAGGGAAGGGAGGGTTGCTCTAGTACCCCCCAGCTTCTAGCCTGAGCCTCTGCAGGCATGTGCCTGCATTTTTTCAGTCTAGAGGGAATATCTGCACAGTTACAAACTGGTTTAGCCTAGCTAGGTTAAACTAATCTGCAAAGATTGAATCAATTCGGGCTCAAGCTTTTTGAATGTCCATCCCTAGCCTTGGTGATCTGGAATACCTGAGAATTCAGTGGTGGGGTTAGAAGTGTTAATTAAGAGTTTGCAGGTGAAATTAGTGAAGCCAAAGGAGTGTTTAGCAGATGATTGCTACACATGCTTAGGGAGGAGGGAGGCACAGAGGCAGAGAGAAGTTTTTAAGGTCTATGCCCCTCCAAAGAGGAAGGCCATTTACCAGCTTTTCAAGAAATTAGTGGTGTGTGTGGTAGGTGCTTCTAACTGAATAATTGATTCAGGGAGCAGACAACATGGAGGAGGGGCTGGGGGATTTGACAGCTCAGCAACGCTGCTGAGAGATGTTTTAAAAGATAAGGTTTTAAATGATGTTTGGGAAGAGGAGGGAGTTACAGCAAGGGTGGACACTGAGGCACAGGTGTGCGCCCACATAGATTTTGTTTTTATTTTACCAGTTTGGTGTGGTTAATAAAATGGTTTTAGCAGTGGGTTTAATGGACCATTTTATGTAAAAGTGATGCAACTGATCCACTTCATTGGTGTCTGCAGACATTGCTGGGGCCCCTGTCCCACAGGGTCATGCCCCTGCTGCTCTCAGGGATCCAGAGGCCTAGGCCTGTGGGACAGTAGTCTCAGGAGCTGCGCTCTGACCTGCATGATGACAGCAAAAGCCATTTTATTATCAATCATATCATGTATAGGGGCAGTGTTCCCCCCAACATGGAATAAGCCACTCAAGTGCAGAGAGAGGTATGTATGTTCTTTTGGCAGGTGAAGAGGGAAAGGCTAGCATGACTTCAATGGTATACAGGAAGGCAGGCAGGAGGATGAGGCCTCCCAGATATCATTCAATACACAGTAGCTAGCTACTAGATAACGAGTTAACGAGCAAGGATTAAAACCTACAAAACTACAAACTGAGGAGAGGAAAGAACCAGTATAGACAATCAACTGCCCCAAGATGGAGACAGTCAGTTGCACAAGCACCCATGTCACAAATGCACCCCAGTGAAGACTCATTAAAATAAGCCTGTGGAAGATCCAGAATTTGCTTGTTTTAAGAACTTGGGTTTTTTACTACAAGAGACTGCTTGAAACTTGGACTTAGTGGGTGCTTCTACACAAGATTCTTAACTGTACATTAGACTTATCTAATGTACAGTAAAGCAGCACCATCTACACGTGTGCAGCAATTACTTTATATTACTCTAATGTGCCATTATATTAATCGAATACACCATTTTCTAGTACCTGTAGATACAGGTACTTGAAAAATGGCATATTATCTAATGTGCCATATTGCATGTGTAGATGCCAACTGGGAGCTAATTGTTCCTGGTTAGTCTAGACCTCAGGGGGTGGGGAGAGCTGTGCCCACTTGATAGGATATTGCCTGCCAGCCATTCACAGATCAGAACCCATCCAGATCTCCATGTGGCTAGGATTTCTGTCCTGGCTTCTGGGTGGCTGCCTTCCAGCCATGTGGAGAATCACTGTTGCAGGAGAACTCCTGGCAAATTTATCTCATGTTATGGGACGCTGCTTCAGCTGCCAAGCCTTTTTATTGTGTAGCAGCCATGGTCAAATTTGGTTCAGAGAGCAGACAATGTTGGATTGCTTCATCTTGAACCCCGCAGATAAGATGGTCATGAAGGCCATCCAGGAGATCACCAAATTCTGCAAGGCGATGGAGCTCAGCCAGGTAATCTGCTTTGCCTTCATTGGCCTTTTGATCCCAATTAATAAAAAAAAAAAAGAGAAGAAACTTCTGCAGGGTAACAAATGGCCTTGGACACAAATGTGCCTTTAGCAGGGCAATTAGTTCATGAGGCCTGTGGAAAGAGAGAGAAACCAAGAATGCCTCTGGCTCCTCAAAGCAGAAAAAATAGAGTCCCCAGTGCTGCAAAACTGCCACAAAAGCAGACTGGACCCTGCAGTGCTGAACATGATGGCGTTGGCTTTAAAGGGACAGTACAAGGAAATACAATAAGACACAACAGTCTCCATAAGTGACATCTGCAAGGCAGCCAGCTGGAGCTCTGTTCATACTTCAACTTGGTATTATGCCATTGCAAAAGCCTCCAGGGCAGATGCTGGACTTAGCAAAGTGGTCCTGCACTGTTTGTTTGTCTACGGGCTCCAAGACCTATGCACAGTATACTGTACTGCCTTGGAGTCATTGGCTGTGTCAAGATAAGCGCAGATGTACTGTGTGCTGTGTTGCAGACCCAACTGTGGCATCACACATTGCACATGTAGGTGTTCCCCATGTTACTACCTTGCAGTGCAGGGGTGAGGGGGTTGACCCTAGGAGGTTATGGGGTCAAAATACCTATGCCTTAGCTGCACTGCCCAAAACTGGAGCTTGGCCTACCACAGCCACACTCCAATTGCTACCAGGCTCCCAGCTGCAGGAGTGCCACAGCTGCAACTCCCTGAGGTCCTGAGGACTCCTGGTAAGGATGCTGGAGCCAGCACCATTGCTGGCCCTGGCTTCCCTTATGCCACCCAGGGTAACCTGCTGAGTGCCAGAGGGTGTGTGGCACAGGCATTCCCCAGGGACAAGTAGCAGCGGCACAAACTACAAAAAAAGAGTATAAGAAAGGACTGGGCTGGTGTTCACTTAACATACGTTGTTAAGATAAAAAGCAATCTAAACTTAGTGCTGAGATATACCCACAAATGAGAATGTGTACATGGAAAATGCATCAAAGAGTTCCAGTGGTAACTAACGTTATTTTCTCCATTGGTATGGCAGCTTTTCAAATGTTTGAGAACTGATATCTTGTCCGCCCTTTATCTCCTTTTCTCAAGAATAAATATATCTGTTTCTTTTGAGCTTTCTTTGGAAAGCTTGAATTCTGACCCCTGTATCATCCTCATTCCTCACTTCTTAATCCTCTTCAGTTCCTGTATATCCCCACCCTCCCTCACCCCCTATACATCCACACCCTCCCCCCACAACCCCCACATATACACCCCCCCAACATACCCTTTTGTCCCCACACACATCCCCACACACCATACACACACACACTCCATATACAATATACAAGAGTAAGACTTATTTTTGAGTTATTATGCAATCATCTCTATATATAATATGCAAATGCAAATCATGACATAAATATTTTTGCAATAAAATTAAAATATGTTTACAGAAGGTGTTTGACTTTTAGTGCAAAATAAGGACAAACAAATTTAATATTTTGTGTGTTCAACTGTTCACCAAAATAAGCAAGAGGTGCATTATAGTATTCTCCCCGGGCTCCAAATTACCATATTTACTTGCATACCACACATACTCTTCGTCCCAAAAATTAGTCTTCCAAATCAGGGGGTGTGTTTAAATAGGGAGGCTGATTTTTCAGCGCAGAATAGCAGTGGTGGCATTTCTACTCAGGCAGACTGGGGGAGGCAATTAACTTCATGGCTTATTAGAATTTACTTTATTCCTGCTAATTGCTCTTCAGTCAACAAGTTTAATGACCTACTCCTCTTTTTTTTAATGGTCCTGAAGTTCCACTAATCAAGCTCTTTTTTCTTCAGTTTTGTTGACAAGTTAGTAATTTAGCTAGTCCATATCTATTTTCATCTATTTCATGGTCCTTCAGACTATTTCTGGTTCTTTTGAAAATCCTAGACCTGTCCATGGAGTTCAGTCTTCAGCTTCAGGTTTTGGCAGAACAGCCAAAAAATGCTGACAGTTCAGCTCTGAAAGAGTTAAAACTTTAGCTGTGGCCTAAGCGGACGAGGGAGGGAAATACGCTGAAGAGTGGACATAAAGCTGGCAAAATCTTCTTTTCTTTATTCAGCCTTCCCTAAAACAATGCACATGTGAAAAAATATGATACTGAGTATTTTCCTTTGCCTTAGCAGGAGAGCAGAATTCTAATATACTGAAGCACAATTACCAGTCACTGTCGTGTCTACGTGAGACGTTTACTGAGTAGACTAATTAGCTCCACGGTAAAATCTTGCTTCTACATGCAGAGAGCTATTAGTCTGGTGTTAGCTAATAAACCCTGCAGCAGCGTAGTACTTGTATTTACAAGTACTGTCCTGCTGTGGAGTTCTTTATGTTTAATGCCCACTTGTAGATGCTGATGAGGCTAGCTGGGGCACAAGGGTGCTTTAGTGTTGGGGCTGCCAGTTTTTTCCGCCTCTGTTTCAACCCGTTTCGATGTCGAAACAGCAAAAACGAAACAAAGCAGGTATGGTCAAAATAGCCTTGAAACAAAATGAGGCAAGACGAAATGTTTCAAAAGATTTGAAAGCAAAACTCATGTCACTATCAAAGGGCAATGTATTTGTCTAGTTCTTTAAACGAAGAAGTGGAAGCCAGAACCCATTACTGATACTGACTTCTATCACAACATTGGTCACATAATTTAATTACTCTGCCTCAGTTTCCCCGCTGGTAAACAAGGAAGGTACAAAGTACTTTACCTTCCTTGTAGGTAACATTAGTGTCAAATGATGTTTATAAAGCTATAAAAGTGAATGAGCAGGAACATTCTTCATCTCTGGATTTTATAAATTAAATCCTTACTACATCAAGGTTCATATGGGCAGCTTTATAAAGAAATTATGATCAGGAAATTTTACCATAACTGAGTTTGGCAGTATGTGGGGCCCATATTGTTATGTGAACATTTCTAGTGGGAGGGAAAAAAATTCCTTCTTGGCAAGTAATCAACTGCCACATGTACCCAATGGGCAACCACTTTATACTGTGAAGCATGAGGTTTATTATTTACAATCATTATCTCAGCCTTGCATGGACAGTGATGTGAATGGTCATTAAAAAATCAAATTCATTCATTAATACCACCCCACAGTATCTCATTCCAGGGCAGCTGGCTCTTTGCCACTCAGCTTTTCCCTATTCTGTTTCTAAATGTATTGCCCCTTAGTCTCAGTGACTATCCACTTGCTTAGGCTCAAAAGGAAGTGGAGGTGATAAGCTTACTGAGAAGGAGAACATTACACAGAAACTCTTGATATTTCAAGAATACAGTAGCTACTGCTTCCAGCTGCTGTTGGAAGTAAGAGGAGCAATTGTGTTACTAGATAATGAAGTAAATACCTATTAGTGCTAAGAAAACCTTGTGATGCGTTCAGATACAGAACTGTTTTTACTGTGTTTTCTGTGCAGTGCACATTTGAGCTTTAAAGTACTCTGCCATTTTGTCCTCTAATTTGAGGCACCATATTATAAGGAAGATGCACAGTCTTTCTGGAGATTTTTACTTTAATTTAGTCTTATTTTTTTCACCTTAATAGAAAAGCAGTTGAGTCCTAAAGTATATATAGTCTTCTTCCTTGCATAAAAGATACACTTTGCAAAGAGGTTCCCTGTGTGACAATCTATCTGCTCTTGAAAAATGTAATGGGAACAGAAGATGTGTATGCTTTTCAGTGGTATGAAGCAGTCCTTTAATTAATCCTCCATGCATTTAGATATTAATTAAGGATAGTGGGAGAGAGACATTGCTCTGGATATATTCTGAAAGCTGTTCTCTCTGCACAGGGCAGACATATACAAAATTATTTGTGTTGTCTCTGAGGAGTACCCTAAAGTTTGGCTGTTGGTAGTAGATCCACTACGTCTAGATCAGGGTTAGGCAATTATTTGAACTGGAGGGCCATTCTCCTCCACCCTGAAGCACATGTAAAGATGCCCTTACAGTATAGACTTTAAGGTGTGGATTTTTGATGACTAGGCCTTCTTTAAACTGGTGAATGCATCTCCAGCCATGCCACTTTGTAACATTTCCTTTTGGATGTCCCCATTGGCTTGCATGTTAATGCTAAAGTATTTGAATGGACACGTTTTTGTCTCTCCCCCACTCTCTCTGGCCAGAGGTGTTCAGAGAGCCCTGAATATCCATGTTGAAAACTGGTTTGAAACTAATAAACCTTTTCCATAATATTTCAGCTTCAATAAAACATCATATTTTGACAAAACTAGTTTTCTGAAAATGTTTTGACCAGCAGATTTTTAAGCTTTTCTCTGCAGAAGCGAGGGCTTTTTCATGAAAGTAAGTTTCTCACATAGTCACTTGACTTCAAGTGTCAGTGCTTTAAGAAAAAAGTGTGAAAATTGCAAGAGTTGGCAAAATAGTTACGATAAAACAGGAGGTGGTGAGCACAGGCAGACAAAAAGACAATGCTGGTCAGAACAATAGCAGTGTTTTCAATGTGCCAACTGTTACTGAGCCTGTTGTAGGTACCCTGAAGTCCTTGGTGTTATGAGCTGTAAGTAACAAATCCCATGGGGTGCACCTACATGCAAAAATAAAAACGTGCAATTAATGCAACACTAAACTCTGGAGCCATTTGAGCTAGAGGAAACTCTTCTGGTTGTCATGTCCACATGTGCATCTACAGCAGCAATGTGACCTGGGATGAAGTAACCCTATACTGGCAGGGAGCACAGGGGGTCATCCCTGGGTTCTGGGTGGCAGCATCGGGCGGGGAGGAACTGGCTGGGGCATGAGAGTGCAGAGCTGTGTGGTGAGGCAAGCAGGCAGCCCCTACACTTCAGCACCCTCGTTCTCCAGCCAACTCTTCTCACCGTCTACTAGGGCTGTGCGAGTCTTCGGACAGAGCCTCAGATCCAGAGAAGCTTTGGACGCTTCAGGGTCCAAAGCAGCACGTCCGGGTGGAAGCGCCGGCCTCGTTCGGCTTCCTGGAGCTTCCGAAGAGCTGCCTCAGAGATACAGCCATAGGGTATAATGGGGAAAAAATAAAATATCTATAACTTTGTTGTCTTTTGTTCAATTTGGATAAACTTTTCAGGAGCAATAGGCTCTACAGAAAGGATAAAGCCTGCCAAGCTTCAAGAAGATCAGTGCAGGGGTTTGGGGGGAACAGCACCCCAAATTCTTGAAAGCAAAGCTCACGTCACGTCCAGGCGTTACAACATAGTGGGGTGAAAACTGCAGGGGTGGTAGCTGTTACTGAGGACACAAAGTCCGCCATGTTTCAAGAAGATCCATGCAGGGGTTGGGGGGAACTGCCCCTCAAGCTGCAGACAAGCAAAACTGGTGCCACGGGTGCTGTGGGACTGACAGTCTCTGGCTTGGGGCAAGGAGGGGGACAGGGCTGCAGGCCTGGCTGCTAAGCTGCTGTGTTCCCAGTTACCAATCAATCAATCATGATTCACTCAGGGACCAGGGATTCGGGGACCAGTTCGATACACAGGAGCTAGCTGCTGCATAATGACTTAACAAGCATCAATTAGCACCTCCAAAACCAGGCTAAGGAGAGGAAAGAATCAATACAGGCGATCAACTGCCCCAAGACAGAGACAGTCTTGGCACAAGTTTTGCCTGTCAGCAGTTAGGGATGCAGGGCCCCAGAGCCCCCCTGCACCAATCTCCTCAACAGCTGGAAGGCATCGTGGCCTCAGCAGGGGCTACCTCGCTGCAGCTGTCACCCTGCTGGGCCTTAACACATGCAGTGTCACCCATGGCACAGGGTTTGCTTGTCCACAGCTTGAGGTGCAGTTCCCCCCAAAATCCTGCACCAATCTCCTTGAAACTTGGCAAGCTTTGTGGCCTCAGTAAAGAGCTACCACCTCTGCAGTTTTGGCCCTCCTGTGTTGTAACACACAGCTGTGACATGAGTTTGGCTTTCAAGAATTTGGGGTACAGTTCCCCCCAAACCCCTGTACTGATCTTCTTAAAACTTGGCAGGTTTTATGCTCTCAATACAGGCTACGATCCCAGTTTCATCCAAATCAACAAAAAACAACAAAGTTATAGATATTTCATTGATTCCCCATTATAGCCTATGGCTGGATCTCCAAGGCAGCTTTGAAGCTTCGGAGCCACTTTGGCCAGATCGAGATGGAAACCTGGTCTGGAGCTCTGGATCAGATTACGGCCAGCTGAAGCGGCCGGATCTGAAGCCGGATCAGATTGCTGCTGACTCGCGCAGGCCTACTGTCTACACACACATTTCAGCACAGTTACTTACTCTATCATACGGCAGAGTTAATTATTTTACTGTGCTCTAATACCAGTGCATGTATAGCTAGTGATGCTTTACTGTGGTGCTAATTAGTCTACTCCCCAGTAAAGTGCATGTGTAGATGCACCCACTGGGCGCATCTACACATGCAATTAATGTGTATGAATAAATTCCAGAGTTTATTGCTCACAGCTCCAGAGTTTATTGCTCCCAGGCACACCATATGACCTAGTGCCCAAGAGCGAAAAACTCCAGGGCAATTAGCTCTGGAGTTTATTCATGTGTAGCACATGGAGCCTGATGGGAGCATCCCAGGCTGGCAGGGCACCCAGTGGATCAGCCTGCCAGCCCAGGACTGCTCCAACTAGCCTCCGTGTGCTGCAGAGGGGTTGGCTGGGGCACGAGGGTGCTTCAGTATGGGGCTAACTGGCAGGCAGCCCCCATACTTAAGCATCCTTATGCCCCAACCAGTCGCTCCATAGCACATGGTTCCCTGTTAGAGCAGCTCTCAGCTGGCTGCTTCAGTGGGGCTGTCTGGCTGAGGCACAAGCAGACGGTGCACTGAAGCAATGCCATGCCTCAGCCAGCCCCTGCTGTACATGGAGTCCCTTTAGAGAAGCTCTGAGCTGGCAGACTGACTCCCTGGGCCCCCTGCCAGCCCAGGGCTACTTTGATAGGTCTCCATATGCTGTGGAGTGGCTGGCTGGGACATAGGGGTGCTTCAGAATGGGGGCTGCCTGTCAGCTCGCCCTGCACTGAAGCACCCTCATGCCCCAGCCAGTCCTGTTGTATGACTTCTCATTTGATGTGGGCCTGATTGCTGGGGGTTTTGACCCAGATCAGTACAGACTGGCACAGTCATTTACACAAGTTGCCTTTCCCAGCTGCATTGCTACTTCTCTGCCAGTGAGAGCATGCAACCTGGCCAGCTTGTCCTGGCAAAAAGCATAAGAACCATAATTACAGACACAGAGAGCCATATCCCAAGGGGAAAAAAAAATCCCATATACCTCAGAGGGACTTGACATGGGACAGTGGAATTGTATGTCTATAGGATCGCAGGACAGATGCAGTGTATATTTACAGCCTAGGCGTCGCCTCCTCAATGAAGCATTTTGCATGTTGAAATAGTGGGAAACCTGGCAGCGGATTCCAGGATGAAAGTCACTATTCCATCAGTCAGTTTAGGACAGAGAATTGCCTGTCTTCTGCTCTGGACTGAGCCTACTGTTTTAATGACACATTTGTATAATACTGACATACTAGAGTGTAGTTATTTACCTATATGCCTATCTATGTGTGTTTACATATAACTCATGGGTAGAAAATGTTACTTAGAGGTTTGCTTTAGGGAATTGGCTTGTAGGTACAATAGATATTGCATTAGAATAATGGTCCAGGGGAATGGAAAGGGTTGGTTTCAAAAAGCCTGTTTGTGACAGTTTCCTTCAAGGCCCATTGTGTGTGAAGCCAGCAGAGACACAGGCTGGGAAATTGAAGACATGTACCACAGTGTTCCATAACAGGGATAAAGGACTCTGCTGAGTTAGCCAGGTCACAGTGATCAGCTGCAAAGCCCTTGGGATTTCCAGTTTTAGTGAATACACCAAATGAAGACACTGGTAAATGACCAAATGAAGTTGTGTACATATGATGGTTTTTTGGAACAAAGGAATATGCTGACAGAACAGAATGTGGATAGTATGATGACCACAGGAAGACCAATCAACAATGCCCAGGAATGAAGAGTCATCTTAGGACATGACTCCTAAGAAGACAAAAGGAGGGATTTCAGAGCAACAAAGGGTCCCT
Organism: Crocodylus porosus; assembly: GCF_001723895.1. NCBI lineage: Eukaryota > Metazoa > Chordata > Crocodylia > Crocodylidae > Crocodylus > Crocodylus porosus. The sequence continues at coordinate 35,724,418 of NW_017728951.1, read as the reverse complement.
GAGAGGGGAACCCAAGGCCAGATCTGAGCTGAGGGGGAACAGAGGGCATAACACCAGCTCATCTCACCCACCCCACTGGGGGAAGGGGGAGGTTCTCAGCCCTCAACCTCCAGGTTGCTGACATCCAACATTCAAGAGAGAAACACAGGGTGAAGTTTGCATACTGGCCAGATGTACCTTCCCTCTGTGATATACCTAGGACTGGTAGATACAGAATCGGGGGGCAAGGGGGGTGTATTTTGTTTGCCTTGCCTGCATTATTCTTATCTGCTATCACTATGTATCAATAAAATTTGCCTATTATCAAATGGAGAAGTTGTGGTCAGTTTGAAGGTTTGGATCCTCCTGGAAAAAGATATCTGGGTCATAAATCCAGTGCCAACAATAGCAGATATATTAGCTTGTGTGTATCTGTATGCATACACACACTTTTTATGTGATATACTGTCTATATATTATATGATAGGAGAAGTGTAAGGAAGAGAGAATCATCCTCATTTTTTCTCAGTTCCTTAGCTGATGATCACTGCTGCTTTTATTACTGCAACAGAGCTCCAGGGATTTACATCAGCTGAGAATCTGGCACTGAATTTTTCAAACTGGACAGTAATTTTTTAACTAGCATTAATACAGAGGTTGAGAGCAGAGTGGCTTTATTATGAGTGAACATTAAAGGCTTTTAGATGGGTTTAGAGTTACAAATCATATTGGTTCACATTTCAGGTTTGAACTCCCTCAGTCCCATCCCCGCCCTCCAAATCCTGGCAAAAAAGTGAGAGAAAATATGGAACAGTGCATTAAATTGGCAACTTCCAAATTTTCTTGTGGTTTTTCATAATTTGTGGTATTGTAACATGCACAAAAATAATAGAGGCAGGCTCAGGCTGAGAAGCTTGCTGTGCTTTTGTGCCTTTTCTTCCCTGGAAGCATGTTGGGCTTTCATTTGGATTCTGATAAGAGAACATTTTAAAGCTCATTTGAAGCAATTCCTGTAAAAGATGTGACTCTTTTCTTGTGCTTTACTGGAAAACTCTTCAAGCAACTAGTTCCAATTTATTTGGGCTGCTTCAGAGTCTTCCTTTTTGAAAAATAAACACTAAGTGTAACACTAAAAACCTGCCTTAGAGAAATAGATTGTATTTTCCCTACCTGGTGTAAATCAGGATTTGCTCCATTGGTGTTACCAACCAGTACAAAATCAATGCATGTGGGATTAGAATCAAGATGGCATTGTAAAGAATGGTTTCATAGTTTCATAGTTTCTAGGGTCGGAAGGGACCTGAGTAGATCATCTAGTCCAACCCCCCGCCATGGCAGGAAAGACTACTGGG
>NW_017728951.1:35712379-35722722 GCF_001723895.1 Crocodylus porosus | reverse complement strand
GCTTGAGATGCATCTGTGGATGCATGACAAGGTACGGTTGGCCTTCCTGACTGCCTCCCCACACTGCCGGCCCATGTTCATCTTGGAGTCAATTATGACTCCAAGATCCTGCTCCGCCTCTGTGCTGACAAGAGGGGAGTTCCCTAACCTGTAGGTATGGTGCCGGTTGTTCCTCCCCAGGTGCAACACTTTGCAGTTGTCTGTGTTGAATCCCATCCTATTCACATCCGCCCACCCTTGTAGCCTGTCTGGGTCTGATTGAAGCCTGATGCTTCCTTCTAGTGTGCCAACATTCCCCCACATCTTAGTGTCATCAGCAAATTTGAACAGGGTGCTTTTTACCTCCTCATCCAAATCACTAATGAAGATGTTGAACAATGCGGGCCCGAGGACCGAGCCCTGCAGAACCCCGCTGCCCATGTCCTTCCAGGTTGAGAAGGACCCATCCACTACCATCCTCTGGGTGCGGCCCTCCAGCCAGTTGGCGACCCAATTGACTGTGTGGGCATCAACACCACAGTCCCCCAGTTTCTTAATGAGAACGGGGTGAGAGATGGTGTCGAATGCCTTCTTGGTTGTGGTTGTCTTTCTGTTTTTCAAAAAGCTACCTTAGCAAACTACACCAGTGTCCAGGACATTTATGATGACATTCAAGAGTACAGGTCCAAGAATGGAGCCTTGGGGGACACCACTAGTTACTGAGTGCCATGTTGATACAGTTCTGTCAACTTCCATTTTCTCGGCCCAACCTCGGAGCCAGTTCCCCAGACATTAGACTGTGGAGTAGTCGAAGCCACAGTTGTCCAATTTTTCCATGAGGACATCATGGGACACCAGGTAAAAGGCTTTTTTAAAGTCCACATATATGATATCAACCTCTTCCCTTTTGCCCAGGTGATACATCACCTGGTCATAGAAGGAAATGAAATTGGTCAAGCAAGACCTACCCGCCATAAACCTGTGCTGGCTATCCCTCAGAATGTTGCCTTCTGTTAGCCTGTTAAGAATGGTTTCTTTGACAACTTTTTCCAAGATCTTCCCAGGGATTGAGGTCAAACTGACTGGCCTGTGGTTTCCTGGGTCTTCTTTCCTCCCTTTCATAAAGATAGGCACCACATTGGCCTTCTTCCAATCTTCAGGTACTTCGCCCGAGCACCACAAGTTGTCAAATATCCTCACCACTGGCTCTGCTATGATGTATTACAGTTCTTTAACACTACTGAGTGCAATCTATTCAAACTAGCTGATTTGTTGGGGTCCAGCCTCAAAATGCTCCCTCACAAGATCCATGCCAACAGTGGGCATCCTTACCTTGGTCATCCCGCATCATGTTAGGCAGGATGGTCCCTTTGGGCTTGTGAAAAACCGATTCAAAGTAATCATTAAGCAGATTGATTTTTTCCTGGGTATTGATAGTCAGCTGCCCCAACTGGTTTAGCAGTAGGCCTGTGCAAAGCGGCTAGCATTCACTTTGGATTTGGATTCGGCCAATTCAGGGGACAGTGATTCGATTCAGTGATTCAAATCACTGTCCCAAATCAATTCTGCTGAATCTGATTCAGAGATTCAGCTGCTGCTGAATCTCCGAATCTCCAAATCACCCAGGCCCATCCCCTGCCCACTCTCCCAGCCCAGCAATGGCTGCCCCACCCACCCCAGCTCCCGGCTCTTTGAGGAGAAAAAGTTGACTCACTGGGTGCTGCCAGATAAGAGGGTATTCCTAATGCCCCACGCTGTGTGGGGGGCTCTGCATGAGCCCTCTGACTCCTACACCCCCAGCCCCCCCATAACTTCTCCCTCACCACAGCTCTGGCTCTTTAAAGAAAAAAAAAACCTGAACTTACTGGTTACTGGCGGGTGGGGGGAGATCCCCGCTGCCCCCTGCTGCCCCTTGCTGTATTGGGAGCTCTTCCATGGGCCCCCTGAAGCCCGAAGGTCACTACAGGAGCTGGTGAGTCCAGGGAGTTTTTTCATTTTTTTTTTCTTAAAGGGCCAGAGCTGGGGTGGACAGGGCAGCCATGCGGGGCCTGAGGAGTGGGGAGAGGGGTTGGGGGGGTCATGCAGAGCCCTCCATGCAGTGGCAAGCTGTGGGGATCACCCCCCTGCCCCAGCAGCACCTGGTGAGTAGGGGCTTTTTTTTAAAACACTGGGAGCTGAAGCAGGTGGGGCAGCCATGAGGGGGGCAATGGGGGAGCAAGCAGGGGTCAGGCAGGGGCTGGGGGAGCAGGCAGGGGATGGGGCCTTGCAGGGGTCCACCCATGGTCCCCTCCCCCCTAGGCAGGGGTGGGCAGATCCCCCTGTGCTGGCCCAGCACATGGAGCTGCCCACACTGCATACTCCCTGCCACATACTCTGGGAGGTAAAGGTTGTCCTGCTTCCTACTGCCCTTGCCTATATTGATCAGGTCCTGCACAAAGGCAGCCTCCACCCCCCCGGTATCCTCCAACCCTCAGGAGCTCATTATGGGGCCGCTGCTTTGGCAGGATTTCCTGCCCCACCATCTCAGCAGGATGAAGGATACCAAGCTGGTCGACCTCCAAACTGCCCACTGCTGTCAGCTCTACATGTTCATCCACCATCCCATCCTCACCTTCCACCCTGAAAGCAAGTGGTGGCACACCCTAAGTGTGGTTTGTATTCCACCTTGATCCCACAAGTCACTGGGGACCTCAGCTAGCAGCTCCTCCATGGTGCCATCTCCATGGGTGTGTATCTGGCGTGCTTTATAGACACCCCTGACACCTGCCCCTTTTGTCCACAGAGGAAGGCCCTGGTGCACGCCTACCTCAATTGCAGCCCCTCTTCCACCTCCTCTAGAACCTCCTGTTGAGGTTCTGGCAGCACTTCTCTCTGCACCTTTATTTTTACACACTTCCTGTCCACGGCCCCACCAAGTCCCAGGACTTCCTGGTCAACCTCCGCCTGGCTCTGGCTGAGCTGGCCATTTATAAGACCAGGAAGGAGGCTCTGGCCAGAAGGAACCCAGGTGAGTGCAGTGCTGCTTTCCAGGTACTCCTTCACTCAGGTCTCCAGATAGAGTTTCACTGGTCAGCATCCACTTTTTCAGGGGGTAGTAGGTGCTGACTGGTATGCTTTGTTTGGTGTCCACTTCCAATGTATTAGTCATTAACCTATGACCTGACTCCCATTCCTGTTTTCTTTTTTCTTGTCCCACAACATTAATTGATGTGTCTCTAGTGGCCTCCCTTATTCAGGGAGGTTTATAGGTTTCATGATAGGCTTCATTTTTGGCACATCAAATAGGGCTGTGTCACACAGTGGCAGAGAGTGGATGCTGAAAGGGAGAGTGAACTGGGTATAACAAGGGGATTTTTTTACTTGCAGCCTCCAGAATTTAAGGTTTAGGAAGTTCTAAGGCAGAGGTCATACCTCTAACTCCCATACTCAATAGCTGCTGATGCTCCTTTCTGCCAAGAATTTGTCCAATCCCTTTTTGAATCTAGCTATACTGTCAGCTCCCATATCTGGTAGCAACGAAATCAGCCAGAAGTTAAAGTAGAAGTGACCTCTTGCTCATGAAAGTTTATGCATCTCCGATTTAGTTTATAGCAGGTGTGGGCAAAGTCTGGCCTGCAGGCTGGATCTGGCCAGCAGTGGACTCCATTTCCCAGAAACCTCTGCCCACATGGCTGGGCCAGTCTCCATGTAGGCCCCAGCCACAGCTGTGCTGTGATAAGCAAGGCCGGGTTTACCATGGACACCAGCCCCAGTCATGCTGGCAGGGCATGTGGCAGGGCTAGGCAGAGGTCTGCTCCAGAACTGCTGGGATCTTGCAGCAGGCGCAGCTTGGTTGGGGCCAGGGCAGAGCCATGATCTTCAGCCTGCGCACTCCAGGCAGGGACATGCAAGCTGCAGATCGTGGCTCGCTGCAGCCGTGACAGCCTGGTCCAGAGCCGAGACACACCCGCGATCTGCAGCCTGCATGTCCTTGCCCGGAGAGTGCGGGCTGAAGATCATGGCTCTGCCTGGGCCCTGACCAAGCTGCGCCTGCTGCAAGATACCAGGAGCTCCAGAGCAGCCCCCTGCCCTGCCCTACCCTGCCAGTGTGGCTGACGCCAGTCTCCATGGCAACCCCAGCCTTGCCCTATGCAGCACAGCTGTAGCTGGGGTTTCCATGGAGACCGGGCCCAGCCATGCGGGCAGGGGCTGCTGGGATATGGAGTGTGTCTGCCAACCAAATCTGCCAATTTGTCCACCCCTGGTTTATAGTGTGTGTATTTACTCTGCCTTCTCCTTGAGGGAATAGTGCTCCACCTACGTTGCACATAGAGAACTCAATCACAGAGGTGTTCAAGCGATCTGCCAAGGTAACACTATATGTTGTTAGCAGAGCTGAGCACAGAGACCAAGTCTCTTGAGCCCCAGTTAAGTACTGCAACGATCATTCCTATATGCTATACAGAAATGCAGGGCAAATTGTATAACAGTGCTTATGAATGCCTGACACCTGCATTTTGATGCACACTGAAGTCATGAGCCGAGGTGTTCTCCAGAATGAATCAGTGCAGCACGGTACAGAAGTGGGGCAGGATGTACAGTACTTCTTGGTTGTAGAAGCTCTTTCTATTTCTTCCCTGGTGACACATCAGGTAGCTTATTCTATTGCTCTTTATACTTTTGTTATTCTGGCCTACCCATTTTCATCAGTCACCCAAACTTTAGTTTCCTGAAGCCTTAGCACTGGATTCTGGGACATTTGCCAAGGTCCCTACAGACTAGTCCAAAGGAGCACTTTTACATGTACTCTGGGGGTGGGGAAGGGGCACTTTAATTAGAGCAGTCCCAAGAGCTGCTCTAATTAAAGTGCTGCCACGTCTCCTGGTTCAGCGTCCCCGTGCTTAAAAATGGTGGCAGTTCAACAAGCTTTAGTTCAAGCGCCCCTGCCACCATTTTTAAGCATGGGGACACAGATACACGAGACACAGGAGGCTGCTGGAGTGTGACTCGAATCAAGTCTTCTCCAATGTGCTGGAATTCCAGCACATCAGAGCGGCCTCACTGATCATGTATAGGCAGCCAAAGCTCTTCAGCCTACAGACTGCAGAATGGTTTTCAGGAACTCCTGTGTTCTCAGTTGCTTATTCTGACTCACACGCACAGATTTTCTTTTCCTTTCTCAAAGAGCATCTCTTGTTTAAATGCATGTATTGTTTAAAATGTATTTAACTGCTCAGCTTTCATCACTTTCAGAAGAAATTATTTTCCCCCTCCCTTTTTATTGCCTAAATTCATTCCTTGTTAATATTAAAGCAAACATCTTGGCACCCACCGCAGACTCCCTGATCTCTGTTTTTTGTTAGTCAGTATTTGAAAACCTTGTTAGCTTAGTGTTGGGCACTCGTTAAACTTTCATCTTAAACAAGTTGCTTACCAACCCTGACAGATTGTCTGTGCCATGGTATGTTTTTGTGGGAGTTTGTGCAACTCACTGACCTGTTCATAAGGCCAATAAAAGTAAAGGAACCAAAAGAAAGAAAAAGAAGAAAGAAAGAAATTCCAGGGTATAGTTCCCCCTTCCATCTGTGATACATAGAATCCAGCAGTGATCCCAGACAGGGCTCCATTCTGCTCTCAAACAATGGGCTGCTGTTCATTCCATATTATCATGTGCTACACTAACAGTGGAAACTGCTCATTACTAAGTTAATAAAATATTTTTCTTCCTTCCCCTGAATTTGTCACAATAAATAGATGCATGTCTTTGCATTCAGGAATGATCAATATCACTGCCTATGTACGCAGGTGGTCACATGTGCTTTGTTTTGTTTTATTTTTTTTTTTAAGTGGAGCTCTCAGCAGTACAGTAGACGAGGGGGATTCTGTTTTTCCAAAGGTTGGGCTTGGGTATGCCAGCAATTGCCTGGCTTGCATATGTGGAAAAACACTGTCAAATAGCACAGCGGCTCTTTATGTTTTAATTGCGACGTGACATTTTAATGTTTACTTTAATTAGGTGTCCCTTCCCCCAACACACACCACTGTTCCGAAAAAAAAAGAAAAAAAGACCATTGAGACTAATAAAACAAATAAGGACACTTTTGTCCAATGCATCAGAACAAAAGCTGGTTTAAAATCCTTCCCTCGCCCCCCCCCAATTCTGTCTTCCAAAGTTCTGCAGTGAAACATTAACCATTTTAGGAAAAGAAAAGGATGAAGAATTTGAAATATTTACAACACAGGTGTCAGCATGACCATGCTGATTTATGCCTGCTGGGGGTCTGACCCATTGACTTCAATGGAACCATGTACATCTACGCTCATGGAGGATACTATATGTAATGGGGTTAGAGTATTAGTTTTGCCTTGAAGGAGGGCTCTGATCTTCCTTACCTTAGTGTAAGTCAGGAATAACTCCACAGAAGTTAAGTGAGTTGTGGTGGTATGAGAGTAAATCAGACCCTTCCATGTCTGTTCACGTGCCTGGCATCTGGATTTGTTCCCCTTTTTATTCATCTCTCAATAGCTACTTTCTGTACTGCAAAAAGTCAATATTTACATTGGGATGTGTTGCCTTTAAGCCCACTGGCTGATTATTTTTTGTGGTTTGTGCTTGAGTTAAAATTTAAGGTAACGAGGGCTTCATTCACTCATTTTCCTTCCACCCCTTCCTCTCCCCCTTCTAGATGGTTTCAGATACAAAAAGCAGCTTGGTCATGGTGGACAAGATCATGGAGATTACCAAAAGGGTTTGGGGAAGGTACATGGCTCAGCCCCTTTAAGAAAATGCCTCCAAAATGATACCACTTACAGCTTTCTGGAGGGAATTTCAGGTTCTTCCTTTCGTTATGCTAGAAATAATGTATGATTTCCTACTACACCTTGGAGAAAGGAGCAGGCTTTCAACAAAGGGGACAAATTATGTTACTCCCCTTGTAAAAACAAGGAATCTGCACTCAACTCAAGAGAAACAATGCAGAAAAAGGCATGTTCTGAAATTTTCCATTACTAATCACTCTCTATCAGAGCTCAGCACAGACACTCAGAATAGACATACACACACACTGAGCACTTTCCTTCTATCTTGATTTCTTGCTCACTTAAATTACAAAAAAGGCAATACTGGGTGAAAACATTTGTTTGCTCTTTGTATCTGGAGAGATCACACAAAGACTTTAATGAAAATAGAAGAGAACTAACAAGAACTAGTCTGTGCTAACTGCACGCTGACCATAATAAGGCACAATGCAAAGAGAGAGCCATGATGCATTGCACCCAGTTCCCCCTTAGACCTTTCTTGGGGATTATCTGGTTCACTGCCCTAGCCACCCCAACTCCTGTGATATAGTGTGGCCTGAGCCAAGGAGGTGAGGTCAGAGTAGTAGCTAATCCAAAACCATAGCATGAGCCATTGGTGCTTTTGCAGTCTTGAATTTTCATGAAGCTCACTTCATGTATCTGTCTTGTGTGGCTGACCACTCTGATATTTTTTCAGGCATCTCATGATAATAGCTGGTTTGCTTTAAGCCCCATCTCCAAAAATCATCTGGACACTCGATATAAAAATAAAGTCCCATGCATGCTCAGTGTTACTCTAATGCGCCATGAATTTTGAAAACAGAAAACAAAAAGAACTAATCACTTACTCTTTTTTTAATCCCATTATTTTAAAGTGAATACTGTGATTTGGGGGGTCTGACTCATATTTTTTTATGCTTGGCTTTAGCAGTAGATCTAGCTGGGAAACTAAAATTCAGTTCTGTGAAAATTTTTTAGAAATAACTTGTACCAAATCAGTAGGTAAATTATAAAACCTGCCAGATATCTCAGTCATTTCTTGAAATCAAAATGCTTCTGCAAAAGGTTTACATTTTAGTTAATCAGCAAATCCCAGTGAAAATTTGTTTTGTTAAAATATTTCTGAACAGCTCAAGTTAGCAGTACTGGTTCTGTCTCAGAGCACCTCTGCCTGCTTCTCCCAGGAACATCAATACATTTCAGACAAACTGGGCTTTGCATTTCTGCATTAAACTTCTCAAAGCCACACAGTAGAGTACAGACCCTTTCACTGCATACTCTCACTATTCATAGTGGGGAGGAGCAGTCTTTCTACCCAGTCCCCATCTGACTCTCACTGACATCCAGGAGAGCTTTGCTATTGATGTCAATGGCACCTGACAGTAACTGATAAAGTTCATGTGCTGTGTTATCTCGTTATTATTATGCTGGGTTATCCATTAGCCATTAATTATGTCAGTGTGAATTGTTGTGTTGCTTTGTGCAGCAGCAGGAAAGGACCAACTTTCATATTTGTGAAAACTTGTTTTGTAAGAGAGAGGGGTGGGGGATGGAGAGAAAGATGGGCTAGGGATTTCCTCTTTCCTGTAGGTAGCTGCAACATGGATCAAAACAAAATTCACTATCACTGCGACTTTGGTGAAAACATCATTTAATCGTTAGGGAACTCTGAGCACAGAACCCACCCCTGGGCTGCCCTTTCTGGCTTGGCGACATAACCGCACCTCACAGGGATGGGATGTGCTTCTGGAATACTCTTTTGCATCTGAAATAGAATCAAAGTACCAAATAACACTTTCCCCTGAATCCTTCAGCCATTAGGGCTGGGGGCAACACTGTAGTGTGACGGGCTGGGGGAGGAGGCAAAGCTACAGAGAGCAGTCCACAGGGGTTGAGGGTACTTGGCCTCTTTCAGGATGTGCCCTTAACTAATTAATTCTTGTGCAGCAGGTTACTATTACTAACCACATTTCACACACAGAGAAACTGGGGTCTGAAGGGACCAAATCCAACGCACTGAAAAAGAGGTTTTGTAGGCATTCCCCTGTAGGTGTCCAGTTTGGGATACTTAGGGCCTGATTTTGAGGACAGCTAAGCATTTGCAGCTCCTTTCCATTCCAAATCTGAAAAACACAGAGACACTGATATCCAGTTCAAAGTGATTCAAAGTAATTTCACCGACACTGCAGAAGAAACCTTCCCTGGAGGCCTAGGACAGCACTATTGCCTCTTCACTGCCCACCAGGATCACATGGACAGATCAACAGTAGGAACAGAAATGGCTTTCTTCTCATTCAAAAACACAAGCTTCTACCACATGAGTACAAGAAGATTCTCCATTTACTTTTAGCCAAACACAGTCCATAATGCATAGTTAAGAAAAGCTGATTTCATCCAGTTTGTTACAGAATCTTGTATCAGGGCTTCTTAAATTGTCATATGCCACTTTTCAAACCAGAAGAACATGTATGTGATCTGCTAGGAGTTCACAGTCTTCTCGGTGCCACATCCTGTAGCCTGTCTTCATGATACAGGAGCAACAAGGATACATCTCAGTTTCTGTGTAGCTCTAAACCACAAACCCAACCTTTAATAGGTAAAAGAGACTCTTCCTTATGGATGTTAGAAAGATAAGGCATATAATCCACAATTCATCAAGTCTGATTCCACTCAGAAGACAGTAGTGGGATGCCAGTGTCTGTGTGTGCATGTGTGTGTGCACATGTATATATTTATACTCATATACAAGCCTACTGGCCAGTACATTGCAAGTCAGCTAAAGGACGCTCTGAAATGCATTAGAGGACTCTTTAAATCAGATGACCAAACAATTCTATCTTATCCTTTATTTCTGTTTCTTTGATTCTGTGGTTAGACTCCTTTCATGGAAATTTTTTAGGGCTAAGTACAGACAGTCAAAAAGCCCAAGGCTGAATTGATTCAATCTTTGCAAGATGCATAGATTGAACTGATCAGCAAGTGAACAGACATTCCCCTTTGGTTCCAGAAATGCAGCCACATGCCTGCAGTGGCCCAAGCCAGAAGCCAAGGGGCACTAGAGCATGCCTGCCAGCTCAACTGGAGCAGATAGCTTGGGCCAAAGCTAGATCACCCACCCTGTAAGCGGGGTTTGCAGGGGTGCTGCAAACCGTTCTGGGATGCTGAGGGACTGGGAGTTAACTTGAATCTTGAGGGGATCTGAGAAGTTCAATAAACTAATTTAAACTAAATCACTTAAGTCTGATACTACATTCATCCAAGTTTATCTTAAACAAGTTTCATCCATTTTGAAAGCAGTTTATGTGCACTAAACTTTGGTTGTGTTACATATTTAAACTGGCTTCTAATTCCACTTTTACTGCTTTATGTGTAATTTCTGTCCTTAGCCCTGAAGTGAAAGAAAATCTCTCTATTAGTAGGGCTTGGAGTAAATTCTTTCCCTAGCCTTTGATTTCAGGAAGTTAACAGGAAAATACAGATGTCATCCTTGTATTCCTGCATTTTTCCTGTGATGTGCCAAATACAATTAAATAAGTGGAAAACAAGAGTGTAGAATGACTGGGTTTTTTAACTCTGGTTTTCAAAGC
>NW_017728951.1:35708308-35711919 GCF_001723895.1 Crocodylus porosus | reverse complement strand
CCCAAGGAGCTGGGAGCTGGGCCAGCCATTGCCAGGCTGGGGGGTATGGGCCTAGCTGATTCAGAGATTTGGCAGTAGCCAAATCTTGGAATCAGATTCGGCCAAATCGATTCGGGACAGTGATTCAAATCACCAAATCAAATCGCTGCCCCCTGAATCAGCCAAATCCAAATCTGAAGCGAATACTAACCACTTTGCACAGCCACTGGGGACTGCCCAAGTCATCAAAGCGCTCCAAACCTTTTCCAAAGATTAAGAGAGCTTTGAATTAATTCAAACCTTTTAATTGGTCCCCTGATTCTATTCATATTTGGAGATTCGGCCACTGAATTGGGCCAAATCTCCTCCATACTGAATCACCACCCGAAGCTTTGCACAGCCCTAGTCTCAAGTATGCATTGCATGTACTCATTCTTGGTATTTCAACTGGTCTTGGGTGCAACAGTCTGACTGGTTGGTAGGAACATTGCAATATAATTTAAGCAGCGAAGTCATACCTTGAAATTCTGGACTCTGAAGTTGTCCTGAAATGGAAAATAGCCTGACAAACACGCTGAACTAATGGGAAAAGCATCTAGGAATGAAGAACAATATTATCTTGCCTCATCAATCCTGGAAGCAGTATCTTGATGGCATAGCATTACCAGATAAAATACCAGCAGCTGCCCTGCAGCATTGTCCTAATATTACTTTCCCTTTCGGTCATTCCAAAATTCCACAGAGGAGCTCTTACTTTGAAGACAAACTGGGAAGCCTCTTTGTTGAAGTCAGTAAGTTATTTCCCTTCAGCACTAACTTATCCTGATAAACAGGAGACGCAAAATCATCATTCACCACCTTGAGTCTTTTTGCTAATGCCACTGGTGTCTGTCCCACTCCATTACACTTCAGAAGATGAGACAGTCCACAGAAGTCTTCAGCACACATATTGATCTATTCTTATCTACAGCCAAGAGTGACACCCCTATGAGAAAACCTCCAGTAACACACATGCTTAGCTGACTGGCAGGTGGCAGCAATAAATACAGCTTGCCACACATGGAAGCAACTTAAACAGCCTTTAGAGAAGTTGGGCTTTCAGGAAGTTTCCTCCCATTGTCAGGGTAAGTTATCTAAAAAGCCTATAGAAAGACAACACCCAGAAATCTCAGTTCCAAGCATGCTTCTTTGCTTATGATACAGTCTAGGGACAACTCTTGAGTCTAGCTAGTGTCTCCACTGCAGAGCATTATACTCTATATAGCTCTGAATACATTCAGGTTTAGAGAGTATCCCAAAACCCAGTTGAGACAGCCTTTATTTGCAAGGTTAATGAGCATGAGTATTAGCAGAACTGTGAGGGACCTTAACATTGGAATAGCAGGAGTGCTGTGACTCAGAATGGAGGTGCAGCAACAAAGTTGGGTGGGGAGGGCAAAAGGGTTGGAAAAACAGGGCAGGCAGCATGGCCAGGTGCCTGTATTCATTTGTATTTATAGAGTCTTGTGGAGAGCAAGGAGTAATAGTATGGAGGACACCACATTCATGAGCTCTGAGCTCACTCTCTAAGCACAGTAACACATGATTTTCAGCTTTCAGGATACCAGGTTGGTTCCTGTCAATTTGATGACATCCAGAGCTGGTGCTGCTGATTTAATACCAGCTCAGCTCTACCTATGAGGCCAAAACTTATCGCCTATCTTCTCATCTGTGCCCAATGTTTAAAATGTGTATTTGCTTCTTGCAGAGTGAAAGACTGAGAACTCTTGGAGGGTGGAGGTCTCTGTGGACACCAAATGAATGACTTTGCATGTTTCTTCTTTTTCTACCCTGCCAAACAAGAGAGTCTTTCCACTAGGGATAGTAAGAGAGTTCAGTCTCCCCGGAGATCCTAGTCTCTTTCGTCTCTTTTGAGAGTAACCATTTTGCTAGTGACCATGTCACACCTGCTATGGTGATAATTGTTGTGATCCAAAAACCTGGCTCATTAACAGAAACGATCAATTAATTTCTCAGAAGTCACAAAATAAGTCAGATGTCAGCTACTGCCTTTAAATGCTGCAAGAAAGTGAAACAGTCCAATTCCAAGTACAGCAATACAGATAGCATTCCAGTTACAAAGCTCTAGCTAGACAATTCAGAGATTTGCAAGTAATGATCTGAATTACATATGTCCAGCAAACTACGGGCCAAAAGCAACCATTATGGAATTGATGGAAATATTCAGAGCTCTAAGGTGGCCTTTGCAAATCTGGGGTAGAATCCTTAGGGTACCTGCGGCAACTAATCATTAGCTTTTACTTTTCATGTTCTTGATTACATTCTTAGAGGTTCATATTTGGAGATTTTATCTTTTCCCTTCTCTACCAGATGCTCACCACCCAAAGAAAGAACATCTGGTGGTGATATTTTGTGGTTCTGAGCCTGAAGCCTTCTAAAATAATATCATGCCTACTTTTGTGGCTTCTACCAGCCTTTCCAGTCACTGAGTGACATGCCAAAGGATCTTCACTTCAGCATTTCCTGTTAATGGGATCAGGCTTCCCTTCTAATTGTTTCTGATCCCTAGGGAGATAGTATTGCCTGTACAGGTGCCAGTGAAGGGCTCTAGATATTTGGTTTTGCCTTTCCCAGAACACATCTGGTGACAGTAGTAATTGCAATAGCTGTTTGAGTAGACTAGTAGTGGTACTGAACACGCAGTCCAAGCAGGAATCTCAGTAATGGACTATCAGGTTAAACACTGTACAAAGAACATGGAATAAAAAGACTGATGGTGGCTGAAGACTCCCTCCTCCAGGGGATGCAGGGATCCGTCTGCCAGGCTAACCTGTTGCCCCAGGAGATCTGCTGCTTGCCTGGAGCCCGGCTCCCCTTCTGGTCTCTAGGGGCATATCCTGTCTCTGTGCCAGGAAGCTCTGCTAAAAAAACATGCCTTACCCATTCACTCCCACCCTGCCACACCGACACTGGCAAACTGTAATGTGGCTGCTACTGCCATGTGGCCAATGAATGTTCAGTGCCACTTACATTAGCCACTCCAAGTACTGCTAACAGTTGTTTATTGGTGCTCACCCACTATTGCTCTTACTGTAGCTACGTTATACGTTTCGGCATTTGCCAAGCACAGGGCGGGAATGAGTGACCAGGGTGTATTTTTAGTAGTGCACCCTACAGCCATTAGAGGTAATGTAGGCATGCATCTAGAGGCCTAACAGGGGCCAAATATATCAGTGGCAGTGCTGGTCAAGTTTGTAAAGTACACAGAGTCCAGGTATTTCTTTATTAGCATTTTACAGATGGCAAAATTGAGGCAGAGAGGAGAAGTAACTTGCTGAAGTTCACTTACAACTGCAGAGCCTGGAGAAGAGCCCAGAGCTAGACCACATCACTACCCATCTGGGCTACATTGACCATATGACCAGATGCCCACATGAGCCCATTTGTGCCTGGTCTACAGCACAGGCCCTGCCAGAAGAGCTTCCCCTATTAGGAATCCCAGGTCCAAACAATCCTAATTTACAGAAGGCCAGTAGTGGCAGGAACAGAATATTCATCTGCCCTCAATACAGTGTCTAGTATATTGATTTCCTTGGGAGGAAAAACCTGCAGCATCCTTATAGGCCTGGCAG
>NW_017728951.1:35696037-35707693 GCF_001723895.1 Crocodylus porosus | reverse complement strand
CCAAGGTCTGGAACAGTCTGCCAGCAGAGGTGGTTCAAGCACCTACATTGAACACCTTCAAGAGTAAATTGGATGCTTATCTTGCTGGGACCCTATGACTCCAGCTGACTTCCTGCCCTTTGGGCAGGGGGCTGGACTCGATGATCTCCCGAGGTCCCTTCCAGCCCCAGTGTCTATCAAATCTATGAAATAATAACTGGCTCATGTCTGAAGGTGGCAAAGCATTGCCAGTAGCCACTAGTGTCAGTGGGAGTAGAGGGAGCTCATCACCTTCTATCAGCTGGTAATATCCTCTTTGCTGAATGCATTAGAAAAAGACAAGGCTTTGTCTTCCCAGGGGTTGGTCAGTCAGGGCTTTGTCACATGACAAAGGGAGTGGCTGGCAGTTTTACATGGACTAGCTGTTCTGCAGGGGAAGTTGTAATCACAAACTGGTTTCATCTGGTTTCAATCATCCCCTTCTTTCTCCCCGCTGAATGTTCCTATTTTCTTGGAATATTTTTCCAACTGCCAAGTGTGTTCCTCTGGCATTACCTTTCCAGCCCACAGCAAACAGGCCTTATGAAAAAACCAAGATCACTACATCAGAGTGGTTGTTTGAATCAATAAAGTGTTATCGCCATTCCATGTGGCTTTTCTGCTGCCCTAATAGCAAATATGTTCTACTTCTATAGCAGTGAAATGCATCTTAACCTTTCCCAGATCCAGCCCTATGAAATTCAACACAAGCTGATCTGTATCTCTAGAGTCCCTCAGTCAATATGATGCTATCTTGCAGGGGAGAGTGGGGGAGTGTTTGAACAAAGAATGGAGCAGTGTCCCTCCATTCTGGTATCACACTGGAGGAAAGTTTTTTAAAGAGGGGCAGAGCAGGAGGTAGAAAATTACCTTCTACTTTATCCCACAGTTTGCTAAGCTATGATCATCAGGAGGTATAAGTACATCTATTCTTCCTTCTGCCTGGTTACAGTCATAAGAAGATCTCTCCTTCATGCAGTTATCCACATACCTATTCTCACTTGTGAGTGTCACATGCTCATTTGCTTTGATTGAGAACTTTTGCCTTAGCAGTCCACCCAGGGTGTGCTCCAGTCCTGCCCCTTCTTGTGTGCCTGTGCCCATGGGATAACAGGTGACATGCAGTGTGTACAGTCTGCTTCTCTGTTCCTCTTACCCTCTTGGCTGGAGGTAGAACATTTCTCTTTTGCTCTTTGCAGCAACATTAGCATCCCAAGGACATACTTTTTACTTGACTTAGAACCTTTACTGTCCCAAAAAGAGGGATCTGAGAGCCTGTTTTCTTCATTTTCTTTTTACTTGTTTTATGCTTTTCCATTAGCTGTGGTGGCCAATAGTACTGAGACTCCAGTTGGTGCCTTTTTTGCTGTGACGTCCTTTTATCACCTCCTGTAGTGCTGCATCATGAAATGCTACCATTTTTGGAGCCCTGTTACTAAAAAAAAGAAAAAAAGGAATTTTTTGTGGCCCTCCTTCCCTATAATAGATCTAAAATAGGGTTTTTCCCACAAGTTCCAGAGCTGCCTGGAGCTACATATAACTGTTCATTTCTTGTGTTGGGAAATTTCCACTGCTAGAAATGATTCTGGAAAAGGAAGCATTACAAATTTTCAGCCTGCCACTGCCCCCACTTTCCTGCTCCTTGCACGTTGCTGAGACCAGGGTGATCCTAGTTTGGGGAAAGCATGGGCTGCTCCAGCCCTTCTGTTTCTGGAGGTAAGAGAGGAGCATGGCAAAGCCCCCTGCCCACTTCTCACAGTGGGGACTCTCGAGTGAGGAGCAGGCAGAGGTGTCATAGTGCTACTCTCTCCACTCAGCTCCTGGTGCCAAGGAGATGGAGTAGCAGGGCAACACTTGCTGCCCACTTCTCACAATGGGTACTTTAATTCAAGATCATCTTACTGCATCAAGGGTATGTCTACACATGTGCCCAACTTCACAGTTGTTACTGTACAGTCATTTAGTACTTGCTTTAGCAAATATTAAATGACTGCACAGTAACTGCCAGTACTGTGCAGTCCCTGAACCACATCAGTCATTTCTGACCCTACTGCTCAGTAGCAACAAGCTACTGCTCAGTAGCTCATTGCTACCATGCAGTAGTGGCATCACTGTTCATGCCCAGTGATGCTACGTCACCATAGCAATGAACTATGTCACCGCAGTGGCAGATCAAGGACTCCATACTGAAGAGTATATTTGTGAGTTGTTCCTCTGATTATAGATTTCCTGAAAAAGAGGCTACTTGGCGTGCCCTGCCTTTTGCTCCAGAGAGATTCCTAGTCTTGACTTCATCTTGAATGAGTTTTTGATAGCATGGTCAAGGAGTATCCTATATGCATTCCTTCACAGTCCTATAGTCCTGATGGTCCTCCACAAGGTTAGCCAGGATCATGCTATAATTATTCAATGAGATCCGCATGAACAGGACAGTTCTTGTACCAGGATCTTATGCTTCACTTACAGAGATCTCAGAATGCTGCTATTACCTCCAGGCCCATTACTCCAAGAAGATGGAAGGTTCTCCATCCAAACCTTCGCTCTCAAAGGCAAACTGAGAAAGCTCAGCCAAGTCAGAGATGTTCTGATTCACAGGAGGAAGGAGTCAATTTACCTCCCAAAACTGAGTGTCTTCTTCTGGTGTTGGGCAAAGAGCATTAGCCTAGTCGTGTCCCCCATTCTAGACATACTAGACTATGTCCTGAGCTTCAAGCACACTGATCTCTTGGTCAGCTCAGCAAAGGTCCAGCTAGCAGCAATCCTGGCCTTTCAACCACCAGCTGAAGGGAGACAGGTATTCTTACACCTTCAGGTTCTCCGTGGCCTTATCTCAAGTAAGGGATCCAGTTCTTCAGTGGGACTTAAATCAAGCTGATGAGAATAGTATTTGAACCAATGATAATGTGTTCCCTCCTGTCCATAATAATTGCTGTTACATCAGCAAGATGAGTGGGTGAGATTCCAGCTGACCTCCCCTTTAGGACCCACCTGAAATTCCTATTCAAAATGCTTACATACTTTTATTACATCAGAGCTGAGGCTTTGTTGCATTCAGCTGATATCAAGAGAACTTTGGCCTCTTGTGCCAGCCTCCAGAGCAGGTGCTGTTCTTGGCAAAGTGGTCCTACAGGCAGTGTTTGCCTAAGGTATTCCAAGACCTGCAGGTATTTGGGCACTGTTTTGAAGTCGCCCATAAGTGAGAATGTGTATATATGACCAATTACTCAAAAGATAAAATGAACTTACTTACAAATAACTGGAGCTTTTTGAGACATATTGTCCACATACACATTTACACATTGCCCTCCTTCACCTCTTCCTCAGAGTCACAGTATAGGATTCTGAGGTTGAGAGAAATCCTCAAGTGAAGAGCAGGAATTGAGGAACTCTTTATCCCCACAGGGCAGGAGCGAAATGAGGAGCATCATTGCCATTACAGGTGCTGATAAAGCAAAATGTCTTGGATCAAAATTCAGGGATGTGAGACATCCATAATTAAGAACACAGCATATATGTGAACAATAGGGCTAAAAGTACTCCACTTGCTGGTAAGTAACTTTGTTTTCAGAATCAGTCCATGTGTAAATAATCAAGTGATATAGGGATCAGGGGGCTGGTTTGACTTTAGTGTTTTTGTGCTGGGATTATTAAACTGCATGGCAATATGTTTCAGGAGAAATATCAAAGCTCTTCCACTTTCATGTGGAGGAAGCAGCAGCACATGTGAGAACACTCTACCAAAAATTGCATTTTAAATAGAAACATTTCCAATATAAAGGCAATTTAATCTGTGTGCCTGCCCTGGGGTCCCTGACTGACTCCAGGAAGTAAGAGTGCTAAGTGGATCACTCTTAGCTAAGAAGCAGCAGAGCAAATCTGTGACCTACATCTGGCAGATTCAAAAGTAAGTCCAGACTCAATGTTCCTGAGCTCTGAACCAGTCACTTGAAGGGATTGGGTATAGGCTCTTTGTATCCAAACATATATATCCTTACCATTAATATTGCTGTAATCTGGCCATTAGCAAGTAACAGAAATACGTGTTGTATTTTCAGGCTCATTTTTGAAGCAGCTAGTTGCTCTAGACCCTTGGGCCAGGGAAGGCACAAACAGTTTCTTCCATACAGACATACCGACACACTATCCACAGTCATAGTTGCTGAAGTTAGGGAACACTGGGACTTCTTCTCCCATGAAACTTAGAAGGGTGAAAATTGATGGGAGGGTGGCAGGGAGACTCAACTGTTTAAGAAGTCCAGCTACTCAGAGTGGTAAATGTTGGGCTTAAAACAGTGGCACCCAACCTTTTGACTCTGCAGACTGGATGAGTGGTTCAAATTTTGTCCACAGGCCAGATCCCATTTGAGGTCAGCACATGGGGTTGGTGTATGGGTGCAATACAGCACACTGGCCCAACTCCTGGTACCTGGATCCAGCTATGCACCAGCCCAAAGCCATGTGCTCAAATCCAGCCATACATTGGCCCGACCCCGTATGCCCAGATCTGGTTGTATGGTGGCTCAACCCAGCAGGCCTGGATCTGGCCATATGCCAGCCTAACCCCACATGCTTAGATCCTGCTGCTCTCTAGCTCAATCCCACCTGCTTGAATCCAGGCACTCAGTGGTGCAGTCTGGTGTGCAGGGCCATGCACCATGGGCTCCCTCCATATCTGGAAATTTGCAGCAGGGGAGCAGCAATTAACAATGTGACCACTCACTTGCCACCATATTTCTGGACTTGTGGGGACTCCATTGGGCCAGTTGATATGGTTCCACCAGACAGATCCAGTCCATGAACTGGGGGTTGATCACCCAGGCCTAAAACAGTAATAATAATCAGAGTCCCATGACACCCTAAGGTACCTTGAGATTCTTACAAAGGTGTTATAGAGTGTCATACTGTAGTAGCACTCTTAGGTGTGCAAACATGATTCACAAGATAAATCCAAATATTTCAAATAGGCATCCACAGAGTCAAAACTATTCTTACCTGTTGTAGTTTTCTGAGTTCTTTGCAACTGAAGTACTGCTCTGTCATTTTTCTGTAGTAAAAAAAAACTGAGTGGGCGCATCTACACATATGTATTTTCTGTGCAGTAACTGAAACTACTAAGCAGTACAGGTGCACATTTACATATGCATGCCCGTACTGCATAGTAAATATGGTGATTTATGCTGATTTGAACATAAATTTGATACCTGCATCATGCAGGTAGATCATAGTTACTGAGCAGTGTAGATGCCTTACTGAGCAGACACTGCGTGTGTGGACTGACTTGGGACTAACTTTAGACCCAAGTCAATACACACACAGCATTAATTTGCTTTAATGCCTGCATGTGTAGACACTGACCTATTCCTGCTTACTGTGCAGTAACTTACTGGTAGTAAATTTAAGCTGGCATAAATGCATGGGTAGACATGCCCAGTGAAAACCAACAGCTAGCAGTTTCCAAGGGGTTCCTTGAATTTATCAATGGGTGCCTTGAGTCTAAAAAGGTTTAAGGGCTGAGACTCCAAAACTAAGAATCTAGGCAAGATATTCTGAAGATCTGGTTGTTATGCTAAAATAACTCAAGCACCTAAGGCACCCACATGGTAAATCCACAAAAGTCTTTAGGCTTCACAACACTGTGCATTGCACTGCATGACTTCAAGGCACTTTGATGCCCAGTTACCACAGCCCCAAGTTAGCATCATGTATCCATTATTCTGAGATGCCGATCTCTCAGTAACTCCTGTGCAGACTCCTGCTTCACAGATAGGTGAGGGAATGCCTAGTCTGTGGATCCTGATGATACTCCAGTAGCTAATTTCTCAGTACTGCCTAAACTGAGGCAGTCTGGGCATGCTGAGAAGGGGATATTTAGGCACTGGAGGGACTTCACTGGATGAAAAGCAGGTGCTTCCAGGTTAGGTAGGAACTGCACAGGGCCTTGGGGATTTAATTTTGGATTTAGGCACCTAGGGTAGCATTTAAGCCATGCTTAGAAATTGAAGTCTTTTGCTGCATAACCTCAGCTACTAGAGTCCCTGTTAAGATAATACTCCCAGCACAAGGAAGGGCGCTTCTCCCAAGGTAAGCTAAAAATATCACATTAAAAAACACGGTCCAGAATCAGACCTACATCCCAACTCTCATTCAGATCCATACTCAGTCCAGCATCAGTTATTATCTAAATTCTACTGATAAATGAAGTCACTTGGAGAATTGAAAAACTATGGGGCAGATTTTGCAGTCTGCTTCTTTTGAAACACTCAAGCACAAGGAAAGGATCTCTACAAGGTCAGAATTATTTGGATATATATTTCCAAAGTGTTTTGGAAATGGTTTGCATTCCTTGCAAGTGCCACCTCAGTTCTACAAAGTTTGTGTCTAGGGATTAATTTTATTCTCTGTGACTCTCTCTACACTTCCATGTCATGGAGGATGCTGAGGACATGACCTCTGCAGAAACAGGAAGATTTGTATAGATCTTTGTTGATTTTCCAGAATGAACCTTCTGACATTTGCCCATTCCTAAAGCACTCCTTTTAGTTTGCTGGCATTGTTACCAAAGGATTGAATTCACCCTGTGTAAAGGAACAGTCCAATATCACTATACCAATTAAGTCCTTCTTAAAGGCCAGCTACAGATATTACACTTTTACTGGTATAAGTGATCGGAAACCAGTCTGTACCCAGAACAGAACAGAAACCTGTCCCACTTAGACTGGTTTAAAAATGGCAGAATCTGGTCTACGATTTGCCCCTACCCCTACCAAATGTGAATGTGAGTTCTGTTTGCTGCCAATCCAAACTACACTGCTTATAGAAAACTGTAACTTAAATCAATTCCGCCTCAGATGAATGTCTGTCTGTACCTAGCCAAAATGTCCAAATTAGGTTTAGATGACACAGGCCTTGTGTTGGTTGTCTACAAAGGCATGAAGTTCTCTTGTACTTTCTATTAATTGTCATCATGGTTTATTTGGAGAGAATTTTTTTTTCACTGACAGAAGGCAGTGTCTGAACCAAAACTAGATCACAGAATTTTCTAGTTCTGTGTGCTAGAGATCTCATCACCAAAGCAAAGACCAACTTGAAGTTCTTTGGATCAGACTTTTAATGGGAAGGGCTCTGGGATTAATTTAAAAGAAAATGAACAATAAAACAGAGTGAAGATGGTAGAAGTAAATGGGCTGAAATTAAAGAGGGGGATTAAAAGTACTATTGGGTATAAGTGCTAGCATGCAGCTGAACCCAAGTCATGGCTGAGAGAGGCCTCCTCCTGACATCAAACAGCTGTGCCGTTTCATAGAAAACAGGGCCATGTGGAGATCAGTGTCAGGTGGAATAAAACAGAGCAGCAGGCTTCCTCTTTTCATTGAAACACAGGTGGCAAAAGCACAATTCAGTGTTTGATGAATGTAAGCCATCACAGTCTGTATAGATTGGAAGCAAACTGCATTTCTATGAAGCAGATGTTAAAAGCTGGGCCATGTACCCTGAGAAATGTACTTCTCCAGAGCACCAGCACAAAGCCTCAGTACCACTTTTGGGTATAACTTTACTGAAGAGTTGACTCACATGATCAGTACCCAGATTATCTAGTCCAAGTGTGAACAGTAAGGATAGCAAGATACCGTGTCCTTACTGTTGATGCTGGCTCCCATGTGTTTCACTAAGATTTCTGGGAACATATCCCTTGGTTCTTAGCACTGAAATAAACTGAGCTGCTTAATGAGTCTTTATCAGTGAATTGTGGGAGAACTTGTTTGTCCTTCTGGGCACTTGAAAGGAATTGTGGGAATGCTTTCAACCTTTCAGTTTGCTTCCTCACTGTTAAGTGAATGGATTATCACCACAAGTTAATATGGTAACTGAGCTTTTCCTGATAACCCAGGATGGGCCAGCTAGCTCAGAGTTAAAATCACCATTGCATTTGAGCATGAAGGTCTCGAGTCTGAATGTGACCTGACTTAAGAGGGCTTGCTCTGTAATGAGGGGATAGTCTTTTAGGGATGGCATGGTACTTTACTGGTGCCTAGGTCTTGTGCTGGCTTTCTGCATGGAGTTATATATTACCCCTTAACAGAATGAATACCGCATAGACACAATCCCACATGCTGCCCTGCTTTCATGCCCACTCCTAATCTAGAAGGATCACTTAACATAAAATAGGATAGGTCAGTCTCCACAGCCCAATCTCTTAGCAGTCTTTGGTATCTCTACAGAGACTTTATTATATAAGACACATGGGGGTTATACTAGCTAGCTAAGGATGGCTGGAGCTTGTTGAGTATGTACTACCATTTCTTGTCCAGTTATTCCACCACAAAGATATCTACACCCAAGAGCAAGGGTGGACAAAATATGGCCTGCGGGCCAGATCTGGCCTGACAGCCAATTCTATCCGGCCTGCAGAGCCTCTAAACAACTTAGAAAAAATAATTTTTATCTGCCCCTGGCTGCCTGTCCAAGATGACAGGCAGCCAGAAGCAGCGGGACCCAGTGGGAACCTGTGACTGAGCAGCCAGGCTGGCCCAGCTCCACCCCACCCCTAGCCCCCAGCCCCCAGCCCCTCTCCTGTCCTTAGCCCCCAACTGGAAGCCTCTGTGGCTTCTGGCCTCACAACCCTGGAGCAGTTCCCCCACTTCCCCCAATATGAGTGGAAAGTAAGATAAGACTAGAAAGAGGGAGGGGGGAAACCACTCCAAACAGCCCAACAGCCGGGAGCCCCGTGGTGCTTCCCAAGCCAGGCTGGAGCTACAGTGGGAAGCAGTAGGCAGGGGGGTGGAAGAAAGTGGCTGCAGCAGGGGGGGACATGAGGAGCAGTAGAGGCTGCAGGGAGTGGCATGCCAGTGGTGAGGGGGCATGGGGAGCAGTTCAGGAAGTGGCAGTGGCCACAGGGAGCAGCAGGGGCTGTAGGGAGTGGCCTGAGGAGCAGCATGGGAAGAGGCAGCAGCACAGCAAGCGGCAGGGACCATGGGGAGCAGTGTGGGAGGTGGCAGCAGCCAAGGAAAGTGGTGGGGCCTGTGGCGAGTGGTGGGAGCCACAGGGACAAGCACAGCAAGTGGCAGGGGCCATGGGAAACACAGGGAGTGGTGCAGCAAGTAGTGGGGGCTGAAGGGAGTGGTGGGAGCCATGGGGAGTGGTGTGGGGAGTGGCGGGGGCCTCAGGAAGCAGTGAAAGCCATGAGGAGCCATGCCGCAAGCGATGGGGGCCATGGGGAGTGGCAGGGGCCACAGGAAGCAGTGCACAAAGTGGTAGAGGCCACAAGGAGCAGCAGGCAAGCATGTAGGAGGGAATGCAGGGAAGTGGCAGTGGGGGGTGAGAGCATAGAGCCTGTGCAGGTACCTGAGACTAGCAGAGACCCAGGGTGGGGCAGCAGGAGCGCAGAGCCTGGGCATGGGGTCTGTCTGGCTGCATCATGTGAGGCTCTCATGCAGTCTGCTAGAGCTGCATGCACTGGAGCCAGGCCTGTCTCTCTCTCTCTCCCACCCCACCCACCAAAATCCCACACCCTCCCACAGCCCCCACCTCAACCACTTACACCACACCCACCCACCATACCCACAACCCACCACACACACACACACTCTCCCCAACCACAACCCGCCACATATACCCCCTTACTGCTCACACACAACATACAGTAAGACTTTATTTTGAGTCTTCTGTGTCAGCCAAGTATTCTTCCATGCCAAGGGAATCCTTTGCTGTGTATTTAAGGTAGAAGGCAGGTCAGAAGAACGCCTTAGAGACTAACTTGTTCAGAAAAACATAAGCTTTTGTAGGTGACAGCCTACTTCCTCAGATGTTATTAATGTCTAACTTTATCCCAAGTATGCAGTTGGTCCAATAAAAGACATTACCAAAAATCCTTTTCTTATAATTCTGGGATATTCATAGCCACAGCACCACTCTAACACTGCTGTATATGTTTCTAATTTAGTTAGTCTATAAGGTATCACCTTACCCTCCTTCTGCCTGACTTGAGACTCACACAGCTAACTACTCTGTGTATTTAAGACATCTTTTAGTGATCTCTGATTGTTAGGACTGAGAAGTGGGGTTTAATATGACCAAGTTATGGCCCATTTACAGCTCTAAGGGAGTTTGGTGTAAGGTGGCCTACTGTCACCTGAATCTGTTTTGGAAATCTGCTCCAAATTTGGTGCCATACTTATGTTGGACAGCTAGTTACCATTGTCAGAATATGGCTTCCTCCTTTCCCTCTGGTTCTTGGATACCAATTTGAAATCTCACCCAGGAGGAATGCTTTAGATGCTAAGATGATAGGGGTCTTAGAATACTTTGGAAAGTAATTCAAAGTTGATTTTTAGCCTGTTGTAATGTCAGACCCTGCCAGTATAAAATCAGTCTGGCCAAAGCCTGCACCAAGAATAATTAAGGTTGCAATGAACCCAAATGGCTCTTGAAACTACTGCTGCAATAGTTCATTACAGTTCTTCCAGAGCACAATGGGAAAAGACAGGCTTGAGCCAATGCTTTCATCTGGCTATCAATCATCATTATGTCGTAAATTGTCAGGGTGAAAGAGGGCACAGCTTTGAGTAGTGGGCTGATGGAAGTTCTATGACCTGGGGGCTTTCTTAAGCTAAAGGCTAATTAACCACAAAAGAGTCAAAGGTCTGCAACTCTAACATGTTAAAACAGCGTGATTGCCTCTTTACGTTCTATTGTGTAAGTAAACGTTAATTCTATTAAGTGTGAATACATCTAACACAATCTTTTGGTCCTCTTCCCCCTAATTTTCATATCTCGGGACTTTCTTCTCTGTGTGCTATCACATCAAGCTTGGGAACCACAGCTCTGCCCAACACAAATCATCAGTAAAGCAAGTCACATCTGAAAGAGGAATTCTTGACATTCTTCTTCCTAATCAACTCCACCCTACTAATCACATTAGCAGCAGAAAGTATATTTGATTAGAATAGTCCTGAATAAACAAGCACATAGTCTAAACAATGGTGTGTGAATGTTTCACAGTGGCCATGGAACAGTTGTAAAATTATCTAAATCTATGTAATGAATCTTTGGGCAATCGTGGGAAACCTAGAGATAGAAAAGGGGAAAAGTACAACTGCATTTGCCAAGAAAAATAACAACAGTTAGACAAACTTGAGACCTGTTTCAATAAATGCTAAATAGTTTTTGAAGATTAATTTGTCCATGTTGGGATAAAATTCAAATCAACAAACAACTGGTCTTCTGTGAGACCTAATCCAAAAGCTGTTAAAGATTGTTTTTTTTCCATTGACTCTACTGACTTTGGACTGGGCAAATACTGTGGGCCAATATTGCACTTTACCAGAAGAAGCAACACCTTATTTTGACCCAGCTCCACAGCCTCTGTATAAATCACATGCTTCAGCTAGGCTTTTTGGTGCTTTTACTCAATAGCTGATTTCATCAGCTATTAGATAAAAGCACCAAAAAGGCCCCACTGAAGCACCAGATCTTTGCAAACCTTGGGTGAGCTGGGTCAATCTAACATGATGCCTCTTCTGGGCATGTGCTGGGCTTGGCATAGGGGCATGCTGAGTTTAAAGCACCATTTTTTAGTGGGGAGGTTATGTTTCTAAGTAGACATAGTTAAAGAAATGGATGAAGATTTCAGGGCTTGGTT